>NC_064577.1:32767200-33392200 GCF_937001465.1 Orcinus orca | reverse complement strand
TCTGGGTCCCTGGGGAAGCAGCGCTCCAAAGAGCTTGGCAGGACCCACAGAGGACATTGCTGGCTCCACCCTCTGGGGCCCATGTATGTGTCAGAACTCCCAAATCCCATGCAACCTAGGTTTTGGTATGGAGAGTCTACTGAGATTTTACTATTTCACTGAGTCACCCGTTTTCGTGACTCAGGACGTGAGGCCTGTTCGGCCAGACGCTGGTGGTCGTTTCCCCAAGGCTCCTGGCCCGTCTCCTACGCGGACCCTCATTTACTCGGCCGGCGCCGGGGCCGCGCCCCGGACCGCCGGCCCTGCGTCGCCTGCGCGCCCGCCCAGGGCCCGGGTGGCACGGCGGTCGCCCCGGAGCGCTGGGGCCCAGGGGCTTTCGCTCCGGGGGCGGGGGCCGCGTTACCTAGGAGACGCTCGAAGGTGCCGCTGCCGCGCCCCATGGCGACCCAGGAACCCGACCTGACGCCGCAGCTCTCCCCGCTGCGAGCCGGCGCGCCCCCGACTTCCGCTTCCGCCTGCCGTCTCGAGTGCGCGCACGCGCACGTCGCTGGCCTGCTCGCGAGCCGCGGGGAGGCGGGCCTTTCCGCTCGCCCCAGACGCTGGGCGCAGATTGGACCGCGCCCACTGAGACGGTAAGCGCTGAGAACCAATGAGCAGCCCGGGGGCAAGGCCTGGCGTCGCCAGGACGCCGAGCCACGGGTGTAGAGTGGAGCGGGGAGCGGGATGTGTCTTCTGCTCGGGGCCACGGGTGTGGGGAAGACGCTGTTGGTGAAACGCTTGCAGACTATCCTTCCGCGCCGGGTCGGGGGGATGGGGCCTGGGGCGCAGGTCTGGGTCCGGGGCCTGGGGGTTCGGGGGCCGCTGGTGGCGAGCGGGGTGGGGGGCGCCCGGGCGGGGGGCGGGGCGCCCGGGGCGGGGTCCGGCCAGCGCTCCCTCCTCGGACCAGCTCGGAGACCTTGACTACCTCGCACAGCTGAGCTCCCGGGATGGGAAGGGCGACCTGGGCGATCTTCCCCCCACGCGGCCCACGGTAGGCGTCCGGCCTCTTGCAGGTTTAGGAGGAGTGGGTCCCCTTGCGGTTAGAAGAGCGCTTTGGGTTCCTTTTTTTTCTTTTTTGTAATATTTATTTATTTGGTTGTGGCAGGCGGGCTCCTTAGTTGCGGCATGCATGTGGGATCTAGTTCCCTGACCAGGGATCGAACCCAGGCCTCCTGCATTGGGAGCCCGGAGTCTTCACCACTGTTACCCCAGGGAAGTCCCTGGGTTCCTTTAAATGGAAGCTGGGGTCTGGCGGGTCAGTGTGTTCAGTACAGACTTGAGGTGGTGTCGCCGCGGGGAGCCTGGCTCCACCTGGACAGAGTCCCAGGGGATCCGGAGCCTCCCGCCCCTCACTACTGGTCAGACTGCATTTGCTGCTCGCCGCACAGGGCGAATCCCGCTGGTGGGCGTTGGTGCCCTGGCCACAGCCAGCCTTGAGGGTTCTGGACGCCTGGGAGCATCTTCAGGTCTCCTCCCTTACGGTTCCACCTTAGGGCCTAAACACTTGAGAAGACCTATGCTGGGGGTTAGGTTGCAGTGTAAAGGGCTGGGCACGTTGCTATCCAGGAGTTCCGTGTGGGAAAGCGCTTGTGGTGGTCTCTGTGCATCCTGGTTTTTTCCACAGGTGGGTACCAACCTAACGGACATCGTGGCTCAGAGAAGGATCACCATCCGGGAGCTGGGCGGGTGCATGGGCCCCATCTGGTCCAGTTACTATGGAAACTGTCATTCTCTCCTGGTAGGTCCTGTTGTTCTCTCCTGGTAGGTGGTAGTCTTTTGAACTTCCTTTGGGGAAGTATGTCCTTATTCTAGCGTTGTCTAGTCCCCAGTTTCACTTTGTGTGGGGTAGAGTTTGGTTTCCTGGGCAACTGTGCGAGTCAGGGAAACAGGGTCCAGACTAGAGTTGCTTCCTTCTGGGACCCCAGCCTGATCCCTAGGGCTCCTGAGCCCAGGCTAACGTGAAAACTCACAGAAGGCTTGCTGAGGGCAGTGTTCCTTTTCTGCAGGTAACTGTGCCATCCACTCACTGCCTTATTGTCCTGGGTGTGTTTTTACATTTTATGTTTGAATTCTATATCCCCTGGTTCGTCCCATCCTGGCAAGGCCTGTGCCCCAAATTCTAGGACCCTTCCTTGGAAAAGTAATGGCCACACAAGTAGAGACTTCCGTGTAGGTGGAAACAAATAAATAACACCGGTCCTTCTTGCACAGCTCCCTCCCCTCTGCTTCTCCCTTTCTGGAAGCCTTTCTTGCTCTTCCTGAGCCAGGCCCGTAATGCGAGGAGAGGAGGTCTGGCAGGGATAGTGTTCCATTGCAGGGGGGTCCTAATTTCCATTTACTTCTTTCCAGTTCATGGTGGACACCTCTAACCCTACCCAGCTCTCTGCATCCTGTGTGCAGCTCCTGGCTCTCCTTTCGGCAGAACAACTTGCAGAAGCATCGGTTCTGATTCTCTTCAATAAAATGTATGTGTCTGTGAGCTGAGAGGAAACGCAGGGGTGCCCCAGGGCGGAGCTCCTGTGGAGTGTAGCCAGGAGGGTGGCTCGTTAGGGAGGGGGTGCAGCGATGGCAGCCCAGTCTGACAGGTATTGCTTTCACTCCAGTGACCTGCCGTGTTACATGACCATAGAAGAGATACAGTCGTTAATCAGGCTCCCGGACCTCATTGCTTGTGCCAAGCAGAACATCACCACGGTAGAAATCAGTGCCCGGAAAGGCACTGGCTTGTCAGAAGTGCTGCGCTGGCTCGAGGACACCCACAGAACGAATGGTTGACTGCAGGGCCGAGAAGCGTGGCTGGCCTGCTCTGTGGCAAGAAGGCAGAAGCAAGCATTACTTGGCCTCTGGCCATCTGCTGCTTTTATAAGGGCAGGATAAAGCCTAGAAGATGGGGTTCTGTGCTGAGTTGCAGTGATGGGTAAACTAAGGCACCCAGGTTATAGAATTCCTGACATCTGCCCTCTGGCTCCAGAGCTGGGAGAGGAGGACAGGCCTTCCAGGTGGCTTGTGTCCTACACCATCCTGGGATGGTTCTAGGGGATTTGTTCCCCTGCCCACCAGGAGAGCTGCTCTCTCAACTCTGATACAAGCTCCAACCTGTTGAGTTTCTGATACCTTGACAGTACAAGGAAGCTTGTGGGAAAACACCTATTGCTTGGTGCATTTGTGTCCTAGGGCCTCTGTAACAAATCGCCACAAATGGTGGCTTGCAGCAGCATAAACTTACATTCACGGTGCTGGAAGCCAGAAGTGTGGAGGCTCTGAGGGAGAATCCATTCCCTGCTTCTAGTGGCTGCTCGTGCCGCTTGGTGTCGTTGGCTTGTGGCTCGCAGGATTTGAATCTCCGCCTCTGTCTTCACGTGGTCTTCTCTCCTCTTTTTATAAGGAGGATGTAGGGCCCACCCTAAATCCAAGGTGATTTCATCTCAAGATCCACAGTTCATGTGCAAAGATCCTTCTTCCAAAGGTCACCTTTGCATGTTCCGGGGGTTACAACTTGGACGTATCTTTTGGGGCCACTATTAAACCTACTGCAGTCTAGTAAGAAACCCTCTGCTTCTGCGTGTTGTTGTGAGTTTCCTACAACAGCTTCCTCTGTCTCAGCTGGTGGTCTAGCTCATTGGGCCATCAGCCCAGGCCCTCAGCCTCCTCGCGGTTTCCAGTTGGTCACTCTGCGGGGGTGAGGGGAGCTCTGTTCTACAGAGGTTTTAAATGGTGCTCCGAGAAAGCTGTGTATGTCCTGCAGGGCAGTGCGGTCTCAAGTCTTCCTTTCCCTGTTGAAGCGATAGGCCTCCCAGTTCAGTGCTGCTGCTCCCTGGGAAGGTTCTCAATTGGCTCTTGGATGTACAGGGCCGGTGCCACCTTCTCAGGCAGACCACGTAGGTGCCAGTGGTCCCCCTCCATGGTGGGTCTGTGGAGATTTCACAGGACCCCCAGTGACTGGCTGGCAGATGTCCCCCAATCTCAGGGCACTGAGGAGAGCGTGGCCAGACCTTGAAGTGTCAACCATTCATGGGTCACATGCCTAGTTCATCTTTTGGCTTGATGCAGGTGTGTTTTAACAAAGCATTTTAGCATTTTCCAAATGAGGCTGGTACAGGTGGCACTGTTGCGGCCCTCCGAGGGCTTTTGGAAGGCCGGCATGGCCCCCATTGGTCTCATGGGGACCCAGGGCCCCAGCACCCCTGGGTCTCTCTAGGGCGGGAACAGTTCACACCAGCCTGCCTCGGCCACCCCTGCAGTTGTGTCTTTGCCCCAGCCACTCTGACCCCAGGGCCAGACATCCAGGCCCAGAGGGGACAGGCAGGGCTACATCCGTACTCCAGGAGATTGGCCTGAGGGGTCTGGGCTCCCGTTGCCCTGTGTCCTCGACCCGCTCCTGTTTCCCTAGGTGCTCTGAGAAGCGGCTCTCGGTTGAGTAAATGTCCTCTGTGAAGAGATCCTGGAGCTGGGCAGGTGATCCTGAAGAGCCCTGAAAACAGTTTTCCCAAGACCTGCAGGACAAAGCAGCCGGTTTTGGGAGGTGGTGACTGGCTGGACGGCTCAGTCTGAGGCCATGGAATGGTGCTCTGCGGTGGCCATAACACCTGAACACAGGTGCAGCGGTAGTTTGGAGCCCTAGTGGGGACCGCTCTGTGACTATGACCCTGGAGTGGGTGCTGGCCACCTGGAACCTGTCTTTTCCCTTCTGGGATGAAGCGAGGTTCTGAGCAGAGGCTGTCTGGGACCTGAGAATCTGGTGAGGGGCTGGGCACTCTTCCTGGAGAACATGCCACCTGCACATACTCCCCGTTCGCCCACGTTACAGGGTGAGCTTCTGAACGCTGGGGTCCTGCTAGGCCCCCTAACACCACCCCGCAAGGTTGGCTATCAGAGGGGCCCATCCATCCTCAGTGTCCCCGTTCTCAGAATTGCCTACAGAGCTTGGCAACATGGTGGCTGGACGGCCCCAGAGCTGCTGACGTGGCCTGGGTGCTGCTGGGGCCTCACCACTTGCCTTGGTGGCTCCTGGACTTGGCCATGCTCTGGCTAGCCCCAGCCCTCCTTTCCTTCTGCCAAGCCTCCCACAGGGCCTCCTCTCCTCCCCTTCTGTGCCTTCCAATCCCCACAAGCCCCTGCTCAGTGTTTCCATCAGGTTGTCCCCCACCCCCACTCTGGTCTGCTGCGGGTAGAGAGCTCCAGGTCAGCCAGGGCTTCAGTTTCCACCAGGCCTTGCTTCAAACTGCTAATGTGCCAGAAATGGCACGTAAATTCCACCTTCCATGTCCTCCACTGAGGGTGCTGGGGATTGTGCCAGAGAGCAGGAAAAAAACAAAACGGCTCAGGAAGAGACACAGGTCGGGGGAGAGACGGACCTGGCATTTCCAGGTCCCTGCTATGAGCAAAGGCCACAAATTTCAGGAGAGACAGTTCTGAACGGCCCCATCCAGTGATGGAAATGCCCACTGGCGCTTGGAAAAGCCATTGAGCCTGCATCTCCGGGTTTCCAAGTATGGACTCCAACCATGGAGTGAGTGACACCTGGGAATAATGTGCTGCTCATATCTGCTGGGTTTTATTACCAAGAAAAAAGGGTGTTTCGACTAGGGGAGGAGACTGCCTTCCTCTATGGCTCCTAAGCTGACATGTAGAACAGGCCACCCTGAATGACAGCCTGATGTGCAAACCAGCAGGCCACCTGTTAGTGCACCTTATAAACTGGTGTGTCTGGTGGAGCGGACACACCTGCCCCTGCTGTTGGGTTCCTCTGCTGTTCTTGGTCTGGACCTAGTGAGTGCCGGGATCTAAAAGAAGGAGCAGCAGAGCTAAGTGGCCCTAAGAGGGAGGAGCTCTGTTCCCACACACACACACCCCGAAGCTGGGGCAAGTACTCCATCCAGCGGGAGGGAAAGCAGCAGACGTGGTACTTGCCTGCACAGCCCACTGTGGACCCCCAAATTCCATGTGGATGCCACAGGGCCCTCTGAACTCAGTACTGACATCTCAAAAGTGCTGATGAAAAAAAAAAAAGGGCTTCCCTGGTGGCGCAGTGGTTGAGAGTCCGCCTGCTGATGCAGGGGACGCAGGTTCGTGTCCCGGTCCGGGAAGATCCCACATGCCGCGGAGCGGCTGGGCCCGTGAGCCATGGCTGCTGAGCCTGCGCGTCCAGAGCCTGTGCTCTGCAACGGGAGAGGCCACAGCAGTGAGAGGCCTGCGTACCGCAAAGAAAAAAAAAAAAAAATGCTGATACTGCCACCTGGTGTCTGTGTTCCCAGACTAGCTTCGGGGGTGCAAGAGTCCCCCAGGTATCAGGCAGGAGCAAAGCAAAGACCGCCTCCTGCTGGCCCCAGGCCCAGAGGAGGCCTGGAGCACCAGTGCTATCACGTGCAAGTTTTGTATTTTGTATAAAGTATAAAACAATATGTTTAAGATAATTCACTTGCTCACCTGTTAAAAATAAGTAAAAGAAAATAGTTTTAAAATATCAGTAAAATTAGGGGAATTTCCTGGCGGTCCAGCGGTTAGGACTCTGTGCTTTCACTGCAGAGGGCCCAGGTTCAATCTCTGGCCCGGAAACTAAGATCCTACAAGACACGTGGCATGGCCAAAAAAAATAAATCAGTAAAATTAGATAATTTAATGAATTGTGAATTTCATTCACAAAGTGATAGCTTTTTAATATTTAGGAGTAAACTGTCAAGAAATGTAAAGGGCACATACGAAGGAAACCACAAACTAGCAGCAAGGAACAGAAAAGATTTATATACACAGTGGTTCTTAACTGGGGCAGTTTGGCCAGTCTGTAAGTATTCTGGATGGTACAGCTGCAGGGTAGGGACTGTGCTACAGCATCTATATGTATCTATAAATATAGAGAGAGGGAGAAAGAGAGAATGAAATTTATTTTAAGGAACTACCTCGGGACTTCCCTGGTGGTGCAGTGGTTGGGAATCCGCCTGCCAATGCAGGGGACACAGGTTCGAGCCCTGGTCCAGGAAGATCCCACATTCCGCAGAGCAACTAAGCCCATGTGCCACAATTACTGAGTCTGTGCTCTAGAGCCTGTGAGCCACAACTACTGAAGCCCACACGCTCTAGAGCCTGTGCTCTGCAACAAGAGAAGCCACCACAATGAGAAGCCCGTGCGCTGCAACGAAGAGTAGCCCCTGCTTGATGCAACTAGAGAAGGGCCGCGCACAGCAATGAAGACCCAATGTAACCAAAAATAAATAAATAAATAAGTTGAAAAAAATTTTAAAAATAAGAAAACATTTTAAAAAAGGAACTAGCTCATGTGATTTTGGAACCTGGCAAGTCCAAAATCTGCAGGATGAGCAGCAGGCTGGTGACCTGGGTTGGTGGTATATTTCCAGTCTGAAGGCCATCTAGGGCAGATTCCTTCTTGCTTTGAGGGGGAGGTCAGTCTTTTCTGTTAAGCTCTTCAACTGATTGGATGAAGCCCACCCACCTGTATTATGGAGGGTAATCTGCCCTACTCATAAGGTCTACTGATGTAAATGTTAATCTCATCTAAAAAACACCTTCACAGAAACATCTAGAATAATGTCTGTCCCATGGTGGACATGAAAGTGAGTTCCTTGGTCTGAAGAAGTGATGGTCTGCTGTCCAAACTGGTGCAATATCTTCTGTTGTGATTCTTTCATAGTATTCTGAGCATTTGCATCTACCACCAGGGCAGCAAAGCACAGTCCAGGGTTGGCGCCTCTTCATGTCAGGACCCCCTGTAGCCCCAGGCTCCTGGCATCAGTCTGACTTGCCCCCTATGCTCAGGGCCTGCCCACCAGGGCACCTGCTGTGCAGCCATCTGTGGTCTCGGTGTCTCACATTGGCAGACGGGACCGTTGTTACTGACATTTTGGGCCTCAGAGGGCGCAAGAGGACTACAGGCACCTCAGAGATACTGTGGGTTCCTGTCCAGACCACCGCAATAAAACGAATATTGTAATAAAGTGAGCCACACAAACATTTTGGTTCCCCAGTGCATACGTTTGAAATATTGTGAAAATTACCAAAATTTGACAGAGACATGGAAGTGAGCAAGTGCTGTTGGAAAAATGGCAACCATAAACTTGCTTGACACAGGGTTATCACAAACCTTCAATTTGTAAAAAACACATTATCTATGAAGCGTAATAAAACGAGGTCTGCCTGTATGTCTAGATTCAGCCCATCTCTGCGTTGCTGCAGTGCCCCATGTCCACAGATTTCATGGACTCAGGTGGCTATCTCACGGGAGCATGTGGGGATAGTTTGTCAGTTCCAGTCACCTTCCAAACCTGGAAAGGGGTTCTTCTGATGGACACTAATATGTCCTACTCTAATGTGCCCCTCAAATTCCCACAGTGATTTCCACAGGGCTGTGCCCCAAATGGGCATCCTTTAATAAGCCAGGTTTCCACTGCCATCCTGCCTGACCATATAGCCAGGCCACTGGCCACTACCCATGAGTAAGAACTCAAACATATGGGCTTTTACCACTGCTCAGTTCTTCCATCATTGTTAGAAAAACTGCATGTAATTCAGCCCAAACGAGCTGGTCCATTTTTACCTTTTTCAGTTAGTCTCCATTCTCTGGTCTTTATGTAGCAACTTTCCAAACGAGATGTTGTCCATTCACTTTGGAACTGCCGTCCACAAACCAAACAGCTCTTTGTTGGTCAGTCGAGAGCTGGTGATAGGGCACTGTCCAAGTGAAGGTAGAATCCAGCACTTCCTCATGCAGTTCCAGAGTCAGTGCTGGGGGCAAAAGAGGCTTCCTGCCTCCTACACCTCCTTGCTTTCCCCAGGCACCTTGGTCTGGTATAAACCATTTCCACTTTCATATTTATATGGAACCCTTCTGAGGACTGCCATCCCCATTAAAGTGTTTCTCTGACATCGTCCTAGACATCATAGCTTTGTAGGAGCTTTAAGATCATCTTATGTCCTTCAGTCATTGGGGTAGCTTCAGTTAATGTCAGATGGCAAGGTGGTAAACCTTGAGAGTGGTAAACCCCCCTCAAGTGGAAGTTCTCCTGTCCAAAGTCCCAGCAGCCGTCGCTGGGGGGTGCTCACAGGCTCTCACCCTCCACACAGGGCCACCGCACAGAGAATCTGTCCCTGACCAGCACCCCAGCTTCTACCCCCACACTGTGTGGGCTCAGCCAACCTTACCGGTTCCCATTTAGCATGTCCTGAAAGGCAGTTACATGCCTTCTGTTTTATAAGACTAGGTGGGGGGAATGTCCCCCAGGCAGGTACAATGTCCGTCCCCATAATACAATCAGGTAAAACAGATGCAACCACTTCACACAACGCCTGTTCAAACATGCCAATTCTACACACCCTTCCCTTACTTCCGTCAACTCTTACATTCCTAACTGTGGCCTCCGGTGTTTCAGTTTTACAACACTGGGTAGGGGAAGTGTCCCCAGCCATCCCTGTAAAATCCCTGTAAATTCAGGTTGGGAGAGACAACTTCTGTGCATAATACTTGCCTAAACATTCCAACTCTCATAACCCCACCAACCGTGACACTGTCACATCCTCTCAGCCTGACTGCATCCAAGTCAGGGCTTCACCCAGGCTTTTGGTACCAGTCTTTGGGCTCCTGGGTCAAGGAGTCCTGGAAACTTCTCTTCTCCACCCCCTATTTTACCCACTCTTGTGCAGAAGTCCCCAGCGAGGGGTTGAGCCAAGAGACCCAGGCCTTCAATCTTTATCTTGGTTAACTGACCTAACTGTTGACCCAAGTGATTGCTGGTTGGGATTCTCAGTGTAATCTCTGCCTTCCGGCTGTTAAATGTCTCCAAACTGGGGTAAACAGAGCAGACGTGTTTGGGGCCCTTTAATGTTGGGGCTCAACAGAGGGTCCCTTTGGTCTGCCCAACCTAGGTATTAAAACCTTTGTTTTAACCCCATCAGTGTCTGTTTTATTCAACCCATTTCTTTTTTTTTTTGGCCACACCACGAGGCTTCCAAGATCTTAGTTCCCTGACCAGGGATCAAACCCGTGCCCTCTGCAGTGGCAGCTCAGAGTCCCAACCACTGGACCACCACGGAATTCCCCATCCCATTTCTTTTCTTTTTTTTTTTTTGCGGTACGCGGGCCTCTCACTACTGCGGCCTCTCCCGTTGCGGAGCACAGGCTCCAAACGCGCAGGCTCAGCGGCCACAGCTCATGGGTCCAGCCGCTCCGCTGCATATGGGATCTTCCCGGACCGGGGCACGAACCCGTGTCCCCTGCAACGGCAGGCGGACTCTCAACCACTGCGCCACCAGGGAAGCCCCCCATCCCATTTCTTAATAACCATCTAAAGGGGGGTGGGGGAAGGGGGAGGTTTGGGGTTAGCAGATGCAAACTATTATATATAGGATGGATAAACAAGGTTTTACTGTATAAGCACAGGGAACTATATTCAATATTCTGTGATAAACCATAATGGAAAAGAATATGAAAAAAAGTGTGTGTATATATGTATAACAATCACTGTGCTATACAGCAGAAATTAACACAACATTGTAAATCAACTATACTTCAATAAAAATAAATAACCATCTAATGACTGCTATCCTGCTCATCCCTTCCTGATTCCTTTTTTCTGTCTCTTTCAATATTTGCTCTATTCATCTTCTCATAACCCTTTAAAAATTTCCACCTTGTTGGGAAGAGCCCCTTCACTCTGCCCTGGGCCTCTCTCCATTCTCTTGTTAGCTAACATACTGTTCTCTGCAATACCCTTCAGTGCAAGCTGAGATAGCAAATTCCCTAAGGCTTCCCAAATTGTTTTTCGATTTTGCAGTAAGAGGGTGCCCAAGTGAAAGGGGCCCCCTTAATCACAGCATTTACCGTGACCTGGGTAACAGGCATATTCAGCAGCTGAATATCCCAGTCATCATAAAGCCAGTCCCACTGGCTTGCATACAAAGCATACCAGTGGCTTCATCTGGGGTGTTCCACGTGGCATTTACAGGGGGAGTAATATGTTTAGATAAGAGATATACCCATATATTCATATTTCATTTCTACTTACTGAAAATTCTTCTGCGGCCATTCTTCCTCCATTAAAATCAGTCTTCCTGGGCCAAATTTTACAGGCTTAAAAAACTTTAAGAACATCTTATTTCTTCTTTGAGTCTTCATTTTTTAAAGTCAGGAATGAATTTTACTGTTCTGACTGTAATAGGGAAGAACCTTGTATTCTATGACAAGTTAATCACTAAAGGGATGTTGCCTATTAGCTTAAATTACACATAATGGCCCATCTCTGGGAACCCTGCCTCCCAGGTAATGAGCATGAAGCTAAAATTCTTTTTTTTTTTTTTTTTTGCGGTATGCGGGCCTCTCACTGTTGTGGCCTCTCCCGTTGCAGAGCACAGGCTCCAAACGTGCAGGCTCAGCGGCCATGGCTCACGGGCCCACCCACTCCGCGGCATGTGGGATCTTCCCGGACCGGGGCATGAACCCGTGTCCCCTGCATCGGCAGGCGGACTCCCAACCACTGCGCCACCAGGGAAGCCCGAAGCTAAAATTCTTTTAGCTCACAGGAAACATCCTGACCAGGTGCACCTGTGAATGGGTGCAGGAGGAAAGTAACACTCCTGTCCAGAGTCTGGCTGGAACCAGGACTTTTAACCCCTTTCCTTTCAGTATAAAAGAAGCCTGAATTCTAACTTGGGAAGATGGTTCTTTGGGATGCTAGTCCACCACCTTCTCAGTCTGCTGGCTTTCTGAAAAAAGTTGCTATTCCTTGTCCCAACACCTCGTCTCTCAATTGGCCTGTCATGTGGCGAGCAGTATGAGCTAGAACTTGGTAGCATGACCAGTTTTTCTGTTGATTAGTTTTACCAATCCCATTTTTCTCAGGCAAGTTTTTGCACTTTCAGGACTCCCACAGGACACGATTCTCCTGGTGGTCTGGGGTCCTCTTCCCATTGTGCGGTTGGCTGTGTTGTCCGTGGCAGCACCACGCCTCCCTCCACTGGGTAAATGCTGACAGCGTGTAATGATGTCAAACACGTGAGAAGTTGCGGACAGTTTTCCCCACTAGGGAGACTTGTTTAGCCGAGTGCCCGATGGGGTCGCAACCCTGCAGGACGGTCCTTCTGGAGCCTCAACTCAATTCTGACACAACCCACCCCGAGATACAGATTCCACAGGTTAAGAGCTCAGTCTTACAAAACTGTAAAACTGCCCCCCACCTCCTTCAAAGGCCAATCACAAGCCTGAGTTGTTACCTGTTTTTGACCGACCAGCTATAAATCAGAGGTTCCCAGGACCTCTCCTCAGGTTCAATTAATTTGCTAGAGCGATTCACAGACTCAGAGACACAGTTTACTTACTAGATCACCGGTTTGTTATAAAAGAAAATGACTCAGCCAGATGGAAGATGCATAGCGCAAGGTACGGGGAAAGGGCAGAGCTCTCATGCCCTTTCCAGTGCACCACTCTCCCCATATCTCCATATGTTCACCAACCTGGAAGCTCTCTAAACCCTGTCCTTTGGGTTTTATAATTGATTGAATCATTAATTCAACTTCTAGGCCCTCTCCCCTCCCCCGAGGTTGGGTAGTAGGGGGTAATTGGTTCTAACCCTCTAATCACAAGGTTGCTTCTCCTGGCAGCCAGCCCCCATCATTTGGTGAGCTCCAAAAGCCAATTCATTCACCTCACAAGAGACACCTTTGTTGCTCTAGTAAGAAAATTCCAAGGGTTTTAAGAGCTCTGTGCCAGAAATGGAGATGAAGACCACATCTACATTTATACATAAAGCACACTATCACACATCGATTCCAAATTATTTTTCAGTATTCTCCCTATGGATGTCGAATCCACTGGGGTAGCCTTCAACTCTGTGTTCATTAATGGGCTAAACCAGGACTTTCTTGGTTAAGAGAATTACAATAGAATGGGAAACTATGTCCTCTCCAGACTTAATTTGGCAAACCTGCACCCTAGATGATTCTACTAAGAAAAAAACCATTAAAATCCTTAATCTCCAACTTCAGCAGATGGAGTTCCCTAAGCAAAGTCCTCCCAGCCTCCGTCATTACTGTAAGAAGCCAGGATATTGGAAGAAAGACTTCTAGAAACCAAAACGCTCCAGGCATCTTCAGTCAACTCATCTTTCCAATGTCCTCCCACTTCCCAGTGATGGGACTCCAAGGAATCTGGAGCTTTTCCAAGCCTCCCTCTTACTCAGCTCAGAGAAACAACTCTCCAGACTGGGAATGAATTTCTATACTGGAGCTACACTCTCAGTGCTCAAGCCCATTACTACTGAACAGCCCGTGCCTCGGAGCACAATTCCAATAGTGGAGTTTCCAATAAACCTTAGCAAGTCATGAAAAAAGACAGGAATCCACAGGACTTAGTGCTCTTCCAACAGGAGTGAACACATCATGCCCTTACACCAGACTGGTGGTAATAAAGTGAGGGGGCTGGTTGACATTGCTGTTTAAAGTGTTGCACATTGTGAATTTTAATACCAGTGTGCAGGCTTCAATGTTGCTTTTCCAAGTAATGAATTCTCAGCTGACGATATCAAACTTTTAAAAAAATTTTTTAATTTGTTTTATTTTTGGCTGCATTGGGTCTTCATTGCTGCGCACGGGCTTTCTCTGGTTGCGGCGAGCAGGGGCTACTCTGCGTTGTGGTGCAAGGGCTTCTCGCTGCAGTGGCTTCTCTTGTTGCGGAGCATAGGCTCTATCTAGGCTTGCGGGCTTCAGTAGTTGCAGCATGCAGGTTCAGTAGTTGTGGCTCATAGGCTCTAGAGTGCAGGCTCAGTAGTAATGGTGCACGGGCTTAGTTGCTCCGCGGCATGTGGGATCTTCCCGGACCAGGGCTCAAACCCGTGTCCCCTGCATTGGCAGGCGGATTCTTAACCACTGCGCCACCAGGGAAGCCCGATGATATCAAATATCATGCAGCATTTTGTGGGAAGCTGTTGGATCCAGGGTTGGTGTCACATTCCCAAAATAAAATCCAGAAAAACTGTCCACAATGCTCCCTCCCAGGAGCTCCAAATTGCCTGATGGACCATTCGACGTTTGCCAAGTGGGTTTCACAGAGCTGCCCACCATCTCATGGGTATAAATAATTCCTGGTAATGATGTGCATGTTTCCTCAGTGGACCGAAGCTTTTCCACGTAGACAAGCCACTGCTGCTCTGTGGCTAAGATCCCATGGGAGAGGAACGCTTCTTGAACTTCATAGTGATTGGGGATCCCACGTTATTTGGTCAAGTGCTACGAGTCTGTGCCATTTGGCCAGTTCTCATCAAAACCCCCTTGGGTCGGAGTAAGCGCCAATGAGAACGTGATCGGAAATCTCCCCCTAATATCAGGAGAGCTGGCTGATTCTGCAGCCCAACAATTATCACTTGACTCACTGGCTAAAATACTTTTAGACAACCACATAGCCTTCGATTTCCTACTTGCTGAACAAGGAGGCATTTGTACGATTGCAAATACTACCTGGATAAACACTTTTGGAGAAGTAGAAACTCAATTACACAAAATGAGGACACAAGCCCAAATTTCACCTGACTCTCTCTGGTCCTTTGATTTGTTCAGCTGGCTACCTTCAGGTCTAGGGTCATGGTTTAGAACCGTCATACAAACTAAATGTCATATTATTTTTCATTCTGCTTTGCATATTTTTTATGGTTTTGTTTTGTTTTTGTTTTGGCCACACCTCGTGGCTTGTGGGGTCTTAGTTCCCCAACCAGGGATTGAACCTGGGCCTTTGGCAGTGAAAGCACAGAGCCCTAACCACTGGACAGCCAGGGAATTCCCCATTTTTAAACTTTGTACATGTTGCCTGTCAACCCCCTGTAGAAATGACACAATGAATAGTATGATGTTGGCTTAATGCCTTGAGATGACTGCCCATGCCTGTACCTTCATAAGACAAGATTTTAAGAGGGAAAATGGCTGAGAGTTCCTCCTTCTTTGTTAGTCAAATGTGGGCTCACTTGGTTTCAATCACTATGCCTTCTCCTCTGATGTGAGACATGACGTCCAGGAAAGGTCCTGGTGCTGAGGGACAAAACACAATTCCACTAAAACTGATCAGTGATGCTCTCAAGGAAAGATCTTCATCTAAAGGGGGGAATGTGGAAATGAGCAAAGGAAAGCTCAATCAGAATGGGGTAGGGAAGCTATGATGGGAGGGCTCTCAAGCATGCATCTCTCACCACAGCTCACAGACCCAGCAGGAAGGAAGGTCTCCATCTGGCCCAGCGACAAGCTACCCACTGATTGCAGCCAATGGAAAACCACCAGGGCCCTCCTAATTTCCTCCTAAAACCTAATAAAAGCTGACCTTCCGTTTGTCTCCTCCAACTTGCCAGTTTGCTTGTCCTAAACTGAAATTCTTCTGATTCCAAATAAACTCATTTTGGCTAAAGACCTTATGCCGTTCTTAAGGTCAACACCTTTAACCCGGGCCGAGTGTCTTGATGGCTGATCCTACCTGGGTTCTGTCTCTAGGGATGACCCGAGTGTGGGCTCCATTTCTGAGGGGTGATACCCAGCTTGTGGGTCCATCTCTGAGGGGTGACCCCTGGCCTAGTCACCATCTCTGATGGTAAAGCCAGCCTGAGCTAAGTTGACCCGTTTTAGGGGCACTCTGACAAGGGCCTGAGGGAATGTAATTTTCACATTTCATGTGACCAAAGGCAAACGTCCCTCACCACGACCTGTTTCCTCATTGCCACATTCATAACTGTACTTGCACTGTATCCAAGAAACACCGGTGTTTCTCAGCGACCCCACCTCACCCCTTGCTCTTGCTGCCCTGCCTGTCTCGGGACCCTATTGTCAGAAGGATGCCAACATTGAACCAGAGATGTGCTGCCTGCCCCAACTGCCATGTGATGGGGGCAAGTCCTGGCTACTGCATAGCAACCAACGCCTGGTCATCCCACGCGGGGGCCGGGGCCACCCGCCATGCAGAAACACAGCCCTGAAAGAGTGACAGCCCTGATTCCAGGTAGAGCTTCCACAACTTAAATTTTTTAATTCAAAAATAAACTTTGCAATGGGAGAGGCCACAACAGTGAGAGGCCCGCGTACCGCAAAAAAAACAAAACAAAAAAATAAACTTCATTACATAAAATGCAAACTTGGGGAAGAGCAAAACAGATTCCACAGAACTCCACACTCATTCTCTAGGATTGTCAGTACTGAGGCCTGGCGCTGACTGAGCTGTCCAGGCCATCTTTGCTGGCTAGAGAAGCCCAAGCTGGAGAGAGTGAGGGAGCCCGGCAGCCGTCCTTCTCCAACGGGGCTATGAGTGGCCTGCCCCTGTCCTTCCATGTTCAATTGCTAACAGTCTGTAAGCCCCATCCCCATTCTCTCATTTGTATCCCACATCTGAGCAGGATGATAAACCCAGGTGCTCCCTCCTTTGGCACCTGTGGGAGATTCAAACCTCGCCGGGCCCTGCCCTTGGCAGGAACTCACACGGCCCCTCTGACCACAAGAAAGTCCTGGGCTGGGCTCCTGTCCTTGCTGTCAAGCCACTCTAGACCTGCTGGAGAGCCCTGCCCTGTCCTCCCCAGAGACCTCGATGACATAAGGACCCAGCCTCCCCAAACCTCGATGTGGGTGGCTCAGTCTCCACACCCAAACATGAGCTGGGGTGGCTCCACCTGCCCTGCGAGGACTGTGACAGCAGTGCCGTGAGCTGGTCTAGGTGGCCTAGATGCTGACCCCCGCCCTTTCCCCACACCAACCTGCTGCCTGGCTCTCGCTCTAGCTGTACTGCTCTGTCGAATCCAGCAGAGCCTCGCTTATGGATTTAGTTAACCGAAACCGGCAGTGTCTACAACTAACTGGTATCTAGGGACAGGATTATGGGATTGGCCCTCTGTAAAGTGGCCCTAGGTTGTGTCTCAGCCTGGACCTCTGTTTCAGAACAAAGCTATATGTGACGCTAGGCTCAAGGGAATGATGCTGGCTGCATCTCACCCAGGCACTGGCCCCATCTCTGGGGGCTCAGGAGACAGACGACGCCCTGTGTGAGACATGGGGCCGGCAGGTGGTCACTCACGAAACAGCAGTCTTTAGGGAGAAAAAACAGGAGCCCTCTCCCCCACTTGAGTCCCAGGATGTGTGCCAGGGAGAGGACTCTTGACTGCAGGCCATCTGCCCATCTACCCCCAACCCAGGTGCAGCGTCTCTGGTCCCTCACCATCACAGCTGTGTCTTTGGTTTCTTCCCAGAACGGAGGTGCGGTGGCCGTGGTGACTGAGCCCCCTGCCGCTGCTGCTGCAGTTTCTTTAGCGCCCTATAGGCGTTCACAGCCCGCTCTCTCTCCTCCGCCACGATCCGCTGTCTGGCCAGAGAGGTGGTCAGAGGCTGGGACACACCGCCAGGGCTTAAAAGCATCTTCAGCATCAGCGATTTCTTGCCAGGCTGAGGAAGAGAGAGAGGGAGGTTGAGGCACAGATTCAGGAAGGAGGGGAGGTAACAAAGAGCCTAGGCCAGCCCAATAGCTTAAGCCCAGTGAGAACATGGTGCTCTCCACCTGTGTGCCCTGAACCAGGCAGCACCGAGGGGCAAAAAGGGCAACTCCCCCACCCCTGCTTACCTGGTCCCTACTTGTGCTCATCCTGGGCTTGGCAGTCAGCTCTGGGGGCTGCAGGGCAACCTCACCAAACTTCACCGTGTCTGGAGGGGCAGAGAAGAACAACTGAGGCCTGCTGCCCACACAACCACTGCAGCCCTGGAACCCGGAGCCACTGTCCACCCACCTACCGACCCTGGGGAGACAAAGCTGCCCCGAACCAGGGCTGACACAATTGCTTTGTGAAGAGCTACCTCGGAGTAGCTCCTGCTCCAGCCTTTCTGCTGCCTTTTCCTCCCTCCTCTGCTGGACCTTAACCAGCCGTCGCTTCTGGAACCTGGGAAGAGAGCACAGTGCTGTTCACTTTCCTAAACTCTCAATTCACTGGACTCAGGAAGAGGCAGAGGTCACCCCTGCCCACGAGGGATGCATCAGGAAAGACCCCAGGTGGCTGCCTCTGAACCCCAGGACCCACAGAGAGCGCTCCGAACCTAGGAGGCCCCTCCAAAGTTCCAAGTCAGGGGTCCTCAGCGGCTGCGGCTGTACCTCTACAGCCCATCGGACAATGTCTGGAGATGTTCTGTGTTGTCACAACGTCGGGGGGAGAGGGGTGCTCCTGGCACCTCATGGGTGGAGGTCAGGAATGCTGCTCAACGCCCTACAGTGCACGGAATGGCCCCCACCCCAGAGAATCAGCTGTCCCACGTGTCAACTGTGCTGCTGTGTGTAAACGGCCCCGCACAGCAACGTGTGTGACATGGTCCCTTATTGTTACTAGAATCAACATTCAATGAGTTTTAGAGATCACTGTGGCTTTAGGTGGTACCTGGGATATGTTTTGTGTGATGTAATTTTCACTGGCTAACGTAAGTACATGTATGGTAAGAATCTGGACGTAAGGAAACTCTACAAAGCTGAAAATGATCTAACTTTCACAGCTTTTAAAAGAATTTCTTCCTCTTTTTTTTTTTTTAATTTAGGCCACACCGCATGGCATGCGGGATCTTAGTTCCCCAACCAGGGATCGAATCCACGCCCCCTGAAGCGGAAACTTGGAGTCTTAGCCCCTGGACCACCAAGGAAGTGCCCAGTTTTAGAGAAATTTCTGATGAAAGCCTGGCTTGATTCAAGACAAAAGTTGCAGTAAAGGCAGAAACACATCTCAAAAAGCATTTGTTTGCTGAAACTACTGCCCCAGCTCCCACCCACAGGCTCAGGGAGGTGGCACACAGCTTGCATCCCAGACTTCTCCAGGGCTGAGGGTAGGGATGGGCAGGGGAGCCGCAGCTGGTGGTGGGCTTCCTCCTGGTGCCAATTTCACCACTTTACTCACCAGGAAGCTGTCTGAGAGGTCACAGAACTTGTACAAATGACATAGCTACAGACTCTCAAATCTCTTCTGCGCTGGAAAGGTGAACCCTGGAAACCAGTTTCCGTGGGGTAGGCACAGTCCCCTGACGGCCTGCGGGCCCTCCTGGGAGGACACTGAGCCTCACTGTTTTTCTACTTCCCTGAAACAACTGGCCTGGGGTAGACAGCTGGCCCTCAACCTCCCTTGGCTCTTGGACACCTTGATGCTTTCCAGAGAGAGGCACAGACAGAGATAGGCCTTCGGAGCTCTGTGGGTTCAGAGCCTCCCAGAAACGCTGAGGTTAAGTGGCTGCGGTACAGAGAAAAACACCCACTGACTCCAGGTCCTGCTCGGCCTGAATCATGGGGTAGGTGGGGTGCCCCCTGGCAAAAAGATGCTGTCAATACAGAAGAAATCGGTGGCACCCCACAGCCCTGCCTCCCAGCCCCTGCAGCCCCCACTCACGCTTTCTTCCTCTCCGACTTCCCCTTCTTGGGAGCCGCCTGCACCTCAGGCTGCCGGCTGGCCTGGTTCTTGCTGAGGAACAGCACATGCTGCGCCTCCTGCGCCATGCGCTGCACATAGGCCCTGTCAGACTCCCACTTCTTCTGCTCGAACTTGGGTACAGCGATGTCCGGCTCCACTCCCTTTGCTTCCTTCTCCAATGTCTTACTGAAGGCCACCTGGGCTGAGGACAAAGGGAGACCTCAGAGGGGAAAGTTGTGAAGTGAAGGCAGGAGGGAGCAGGTGGCGCTGGGCTGGCCGCCCATGTTCATCTCCCCTCCCCAGGCCACGAGACGGGAAGACCACGTTCACGTGGGAGCTAAAAAGGATCTAAGATGCCAGCTGGGGGGAACCTGGGGTGGGACCCCTACAGCCCACTGGTACATGTCAAAGATGTCCTCTGCAGCTCGGTTGAAAAAGGAAACAGGAAACAACCTAAGTATCCGTCACTAGCTGACTGGCTGAGCGAATCCCCCTACGTTCATCCAGAGACGTCACTGCACAGCTGCTGAGAGCTCGGTAGAGCTACGATAAGGACGTGGAAAGACCTACAAAATCCACTGGTAGTGAAAACCCAGGACACCAAACAATATAGAGAATGATGGTATAGCTTTTACCTCATAAATATGTGAAAATATGCATATTTCCCCTGGGAGGGTAAACAAGACAGACAGACAGCAGTTTCTTTTAGGGGGAGGGAGCAGGATTGAAAGACCGGGAAGGAGGCCACGCCTCACCTCATATCTTTCAGTACTGTTTAATTTCACCACGTGTGTAACTTTATGTCTTTTAAATAACTTAAACCCCAAAAAGAGCTGATTCAATAGAGCATGGTTCAGAATGTGCCATCTTCCATCTGGGCCAGCACCCTCCTCTACCCCTCCCCCTCCTCAACTCTTTATTTCACTATTGCTTTGGTAGCCATCTAACCCCCAATGAAAAGCCTAAGGTTGACAAAGAAATTACAAAACAGCATTGCTGAAAAATCAGTCCCATGTTTGGGAAAACAAATACCTGTACGTGTACACAAAACACAAACACTCTGGACCCCATTCCCCAACATCTGGAGTGTTATCTCTGGCAGAGGCTGACAGCTGGGCACCCTACCTGGCCTTGGGGGAAGAGTGGGAGGGATGAGTTTCTCAGGGGGTCTGATCAACTCCCTCCATAACCTCTAGAAACCATACACTTCTCTCCACCATGATTTCTGCACTCAGGTCCAAGGAACCATCATCATTTCTTGCAAGAGCCTTGCTGGCCTGCAGTGTCCTCTCGCCCCCTCGACTGTTACACAGTGACCTTTCCTTCAAGTAAATCTGAACTGACCGTCCCCTCTGATGGATGTCCACTATTCCTGGGAGGGGAAAATCAACGCTTCCACCATGGCCCAGGAGGCCCCAGGGGCTCCTTTTGGAGCCTCACCTGAAACCACACCGCCACCTGCTGCCAGCCACCACTCTGGCCCTGGTGACACCAGCCTTTGGTCAGTCCTCCACATGCTCCTGCACCGCCTGACTGCTGGGGTGTGGCAGATTTCTTCTGCCTGAAACGCCACTGAATACTTGTGCAATTAAGTAGATTCAAACACGCAAGGCTTTATGGCCACCCAGCATGGGCCTGCAGTTACCCTCTTTCTTCCTCTTCTTGTTACTGATGGGGTTTTTCATCTCCTGGCGGCTCCTCATGATCTCTCGGAGCCGGAAAGGGATTTCCTGTTCATCTTGGTTCTTAGGCTGGCAATTCACTTTCTTCTTTTCTTTGCTGGGAAGGAGAACACGGGGGTGAGACACGTCTCCAATCGAGCATAAGCAGAATCAGAGAAACCGAAGCTGAGCCTGGAGAAAGAAACTTCGCAGGCCACCCTGGCCGCTGTAGTGCGTGCCGGTCAAGGGAACACGGCCCCCCCCCCCCCCCGGAGGCTGTCCCTGGACCGGTTTCTCACAGGACGCTGGGTGGGGGGCGCTCCGAGAGCCCCAGGGAGGCCCGTCACTCCCTGACCTCGTCCAGGATAGCAAAGACGGCGCCCCGGAAGGTGACAAGTGCCACACCGGAGACTCCCTCACGCCTCCGCCCAGCCGGCTGACCCTCCGGGCCGTCCACCGCACGGACCACACAGCGCGCTGGGCCCGGTGCGGGGAGGGGTGCCGGGGAGTCTTCAGGACGATGAGACCGGCACCCACCTGCGCGGCCCCGGCCGTGGCGCCGAGCGCTGCTTCCCCGGCTCCTGCTGCCTCCGGCCCTGCGGTGGCCCTGGGCTCCCTAGCCCAGCCGTCCTCGCCGTCCTCGCCGGCGCCGCAGCTCGGCGCCGGGTTCCCGCCATCTACACACCCTGCGCTCAAAGGAGAAACCACTTCCGCACTCCCGCACGGTCCGGCCCCATGCCCGCCATTTCCGCTTCCTGCGCTCACTGGGGCTGTGCAGCTCCCTGACGGGCCGGGATTGGCCAGAGCGGCCGCCATTCACAGCTCGGGCGGGGCCGACTGGGGGGCGCCTGCGCCGTGGGCCAGGCAGTGGGCGATGCTGCTGTGGAGTGTGGCTCGGGGAGGCTTGGCCGTGTCAGTCGCTGCCCGCGGCCTGGCAAGTACCGGCGAGGAGGGGGACGGGGTGCATTCGGGAGGCCGGGCCCCGCCGGGGCCGAGAAGCCCCGCTCTCCCGGCAGCCGGGCAGAGCCCAGGGTAGCGCCGGCGGGTTCTGAGCTCGTTCCCTGGTCCAGTACCTGTTGAACACCTGCTTTGTGCGAAGCCTTTGGGGAAACCTCAGTGTACAAGGAGTTGGCGCCCCTCGCAAGAGGAGTTAGAGAAAGAAGTAAAGTTTGCGCCTGTGTTCAGTGCTCTGGAGACAGAGCAGGGAAGGGGACCCGGGGGTCGGGGTGGGGGCTGGAGGTGGGGAGAGGGCTGCCCACTGGCCTTTGGGAATGACTTGGGCTTCTCATGTGACAGAGAGAAACAGGGATGAAGGGGTGATGCGATTAGTCAGAATGCTCACGGGGGAGAGACGTGGCAGTACTGGTTGGAGAGGGAGAGGTGGCTGTGTGGGCTGGAGCTCACAGGCTTCTGCCCTCGCCATACTCCTGTCCACCGGGCAGAGGCATCTTAGCTGGAGGTGCAGTCTCAACCCCCACCATCTGCTGGAGGGCACGCATAGTGCGAGGCCTTGAACCCAGCATTTCTCATGAACCTGTGGCTCATCCTCGTACCAAGCGTTACATGCATTTTACAAATGGGAAACTGAGTCTATAGGTGAAGTAACTTTTCTAAGGTTACGCAGGAAGTGAGGAAACTGAGAAAGACGTGGAGCCCCCTGCCAGTGACAGGAGTCCGAAATTTCCCCAGAGCTGGAGGCAGGCAGAGCCTTACCAGCTTTCTGGAGACTCATGTGCTTATCTGAATCCTTAGGGGCCACTATCCAGCTGGGACTGGGGCCAAAGGCTTCCTGGAGGTGGCAGCATTCTTCACAGGATCCGAGTCCGTGAAGGCCACAGAGAGTTCAGGAAGGACCATGTGGAGGGGGGCTCCCAAGCAGGTGCAGCGGGCACTGGGCAGCCCGAGTCCTCCCTGCCTGGTGGGGGCCCCTCAGAACCCCTGTACCCGCCACCCCCTGAGCTCCAGCCCCCCACCAACTGCTGCATGAGCGGCTGCCCCAACTGCGTGTGGGTGGAATATGCAGACGCACTGCTGCAGCACTACCAGGACGGCGGGGAGCGGGCCCTGGCCGCCCTGGAGGAGCACATGGCTGATGAGAACCTCAAGGCCTTCCTCCGGATGGAGATCCAGCTCCGTATGAGGAGTGGAAGCTGAGCCGCCTGGCCAGACAGCCTCACCCCAACAGACTCCTCCTCAGGATGCAGCACAGCCTCCTTTATCCACGGCCCCTTTGTGCAGCTGGTGTCGACGGGATTGTTTATTGACTTTGCCTGAGAATAAATAAGCTCTGTGTGGTGGTTAGACAGGAGGCTTTTGTGTTGTCATCCATAGGCGTGTATTACCTCAAGGAAAGCACGTGCAGATGTCATTGTATGTCCACTGGGCACCTACAGCCTTCACCAACCTGTGAGGTTGGCTAAACCTGTTTCCTTGACTATTCAAGTGACAGTGACCCCAGGGGCCCCCTTCTATGTCCCAGCATCCCAGAAGTCCCAGAGGTCAGCTCTGGTTACTCTCAGTGGTGCAGCAGAGGGAGGACCATCCGGTTCTGAGAGGTTGCTGTTAGCAAAGCTCTGGCAGGCACAAATGCCCGCAGATGGCCTGGAATGTGCCCCATTCATCCAGCTGCAGGCTTTCAAGCTCTGATACCAGTGGCCTGGACAGACAGGGTTAAATGAATTTATGCCTGTTTTATCTTCTCTCATTTAAGGGAAAAGCTTGGGTTGTTATAAGGCTTCACAAAGAATTTGAGCTGATAAGCAGGCCTTCCCAGGTAGGGGCCTTCAATGTAAAGCCAGAGTTTCCCACAGAGACAGATCTGTGGACAAGAGAATGAAACCACACAGCCACAAAACGTGCTGCCATGCTAATGCCTGGGGATACACCCGGTAGTGCGGGCTGTCTTGGCCAGCTAGTGATGTCATCCAGAGGCAGTTTTGGTTGGTTCAGAGAAACATGATTATAGCAATACATGTTTGTTACACTTTATGTCAGAGAGCATCTACTCCAACCCTGTCCTACAGATTTGAAAATGGCCCAGGAAGAGAAAGGTTTCCCTAGAGACAAAAGCACAGCAGAGCCTAGTGGGCTTGGGGCCCCCGAAGGGGTCTACAACATGGAGGTGGATTACCTCAGAGATGTAGGAAGAGGTTTACTGTATTTTTCTCAAAAACACATATTTGTGAAAGATTTTCTATGTGTGTATGATACCAGGGCAGATCTTTGAAGTCCCAGGAGGAAGGAACTAGGGGAAGGGGAGAGATGTACAATAGAAAATGCACCACATGGCATGAGCAGTAGGTGCAAAGGCCCTGGGGTGGAAGAGGCTCCTTGGAGCACAGAGAGCAAGAGGAAGGGATGAGAGGTGAGGCCAAAGAAGTGGATCAGGACAGGCTATGCAGGGCTTTGGGGGCCACAAAGGCAGGTTCCTCAGCAGTCAGGATAGTAAGGGTGGGGAGGCCTAAGACAGCAGCCAGTGCCGTCTCATCCTTGCTTCAAAAATGAGCAGCTTCGGGCTTCCCTGGTGGCGCAGTGGTTGAGAGTCCGCCTGCCGATGCAGGGGACACGGGTTCATGCCCCGGTCCAGGAAGATCCCACATGCCGCGGAGCAGCTAGGACCATGAGCCATGGCCGCTGAGCCTGCGCATCCGGAGCCTGTGCTCCGCAACGGGAGAGGCCACAGCGGTGAGAGGCCCACATATCGAAAAAAAAAAAAAAAAAAAAAAGAGCAGCTTCAGGAGAGTCGGGCTGTTCATGGTCACACGTCCCGTTCCTGCCCTGACCCTGCCCCCTGCTCGTCCTTCCTTCAGGCCCTTGACCGCACCTGAGCCCCTTCCCCCATCTCAGGGAGTCCTCGGTGCTGCTACCCACCCCACAATCTCATTAGTGTGGTGTCAAGGCACAGTCCTAATCAGATTACCCAGCTGCAGGATAAATGCCCAGCCAGCACCCTGCCTAAGGGAGGCCTGCCACTCACACCCATGGTCCCCTGAGACCTGCCCCGGTACTTGGTGAGTAATGACCTTCCCAGGTTGCTTTTCCTGGTGGCCACTTACCCAAGGGCGTTAGTGGGTATCTGCCCAGAGGGTGAGGAGTGGGCGGGATTTTCACCACCATCCTGAGGTCTGGGTCTGGGGGAGGCCACCTACTGCCCTGTTCAGAGAGGACACCCAGCCCATCACCTCCTCTGTTCCTCGTGCCAAATAGTGGTGCAGGCTGTCCCCCAGGCTAGCAATGGTCTCGGAGCCTCAGGCCACACACAGTCAGCCAACCTGAGTGGGCACCAGCCACAGGCCAGGCTAGGGCCAGGGCAGCTTGGGCAGCGGTTTCCATGGGAACAGCATCTGATAGTTGGCTCTCTATCAGGGCTCAGAGCTGCCCACGCCAGGCCTGTGGCCTGGGACTAGAGAAGGGGTCCAGCTGGGCCTACACTACCTAGGCTGTGAGGAGTGGGTGTTGTGGGGTTTGAGCAGCCGGGGCCACCAGACCTGCTGCTGTCCAACTTGGACCCCGTGTAGATCCAGCTCCTGTCCCCTGGTTCCTCTCAGGCTGCTGCTGGTCCCGGCACAGAGACCGAACCTTAGGGAAGGAAGGTCCACAGTGGGGTCCACCGAATCCCAGGTGCCCCGGCACCTACAACCAGGCCTTCCTCGCTGGTAGAACCACCTGTTCTTGCCTCCCGGTTGATCTCAGCCCCTAATACTCTAACAGGCAGCTAGCGGTGGCCCCAGGCTGGAGTCAGGCATTGCAGCCCACAAGTGGGGAGGGGGGCAAGAAACAGGACCCAAGAAGTGGTGCCTGAGCACCGGCTCAGTGCCAGGGCAGCGGCTCCTCTCTGCATCATGTACTTAGCCCCAGAACTTTCTGGGCTTATAGTGGACCCTGAGGAATTAGGGTCTCCCTCTGGTGCTAATAGGCTTAGAGGAAGGTGAGCTGCCCCTGGCCTAGGTCACCAGGGCTTAGGGCCTCGAGGGGGGGACTCCGGGGGAGAGGAGGAGGGGAGGTCACCCTGTGCAGTGGGTTCAAGGACACCAGCAGGTGATGCTGGTGCCCAGTGAGTGGCTGGGGCGGGGTGGGGGGTGGGACGGGGAAGGTAGGGTATTTACCAGCAGAGGGAAGACGCTGCTGGGGCCAGGGCTACACAGCTCGCCTGGGCGTTTCATTGTGACACAGGCCCCTCCCCTGCCCAGGCACCCTGCCCTCCCATTTCTCAGGTTACCGTTATTAGGCTAGGTGCCTAACATGCCACCATGAATGAGGCCAAGTGTCCCACCCCAGGGATTGGGATGGGGAATGCAGGAGAAGGGGGAGGCAGTGAGGAGGGGCATACCGGGGGGCCACCCAGCACTCTCAGCCCCTGCCTGGGGCTCCCTGGGACAGGGGGCTGCTGTTTGAGTCATACTGGGGACCGGTGGGTCTCATGTTTCAGGGTTTCCTCTGCTCTGGTGGGTTGAGACCTGAGAGGTGGGTCGGAAGCAGGAGGGCCCACAGCGTGAGGGAGTCCAGAAGCCGAAGGTCACCGCGGGGTCTCTGCCAGCCTGGCCATGAACCTGGAGCCGCCCAAGGCCGAGATCCGGCCGGCCACCAGGGTGATTGGGGGGCCCGTCACTCCCAGGAAAGGGCCCCCCAAATTTAAGCAGCGGCAAACCAGGCAGTTCAAGAGCAAGCCCCCCAAGAAAGGCGTCCAAGGGTGAGCAGAGCTGTGGGAGGGCTGGCCCTGAGGGGGGTGGAGGGCCCACCTGCTGCACAGGAGGGAGATGGGGCCTTTCTGGTGCTAGAGGCCATGGCAGGGGCCTTCAGGTTGGGGGGCTGGGTGGGGCCTCAGCCACCCTTTCCTGGTGGAAGGTGGTCCCATCCTCTTAAGCAGGTGGTGCGGGTCTTGAGGGCCTGAGCCGGCCTGTCTCAGCGTCCCCTATTCCCTGGCATGGGGGGCGGGGGGTGGAGGAGACTCGGGGGGCGGGGCTCCTGTCACCCTCTCTAGCTGTTCTTGTCTGGAAAGCACACCCACCCGCGGCCACCCAGACACTCAGCCACAGCCCCACCAACTGATATGTCTCCCTGCACCCAAAGAGCCCCACGTGTACACACCCAGGACACACTCAGACACACCGCGTTCCCAGGAACCTGCACTCAAGTGTATGCACACCCCCTCTCCGCTCTTCCTGGCCCTGACCGCTCTGTTCTTGTAGGTTTGGTGACGACATCCCCGGAATGGAAGGCCTGGGAACAGGTATGACGGCCACTAGCGTCCACCCAGGTCCCCCACACTTGTCAACCCCCCAGTGTGCCTGGGGCCCCATCACCCCTGCCCCTGCTTCCTCAGGCAGAGGCTCACTTAGGGCACCACCCCCAGCTGTCCTTCATTTTTTTTTCCCAACTTCAAGCTTCAGACACCACCCGAGTGTGGTTGTTCCTACTCAGCGGGTCCACCAAGTGCTTGGAGGGGCTGGAAAAGACCAAAGCTCTTGCTGTCCCCTCCCCCCAGCAGCAAGGCCCACCTTCCTCTGGCCCCCTCCCTGGGCCTGCTGCACCCACTCTCTTCCTGGGCAGGGCGCCCATTCGACACACCCCAAAGGTGGTATGTCCTGAAAGGAGGGCTCTACACCCTGGACTTGTACTCTCACCATTGGGGTGTGGACAACAGGGCCCGGAGGGGATGGTGGCTCCTGGGGCCATGGGACCCTCCTGGACCCACTGGCCCCCTTGTCCTGCAGACATCACTGTCATCTGCCCATGGGAGGCCTTCAACCACCTGGAGCTGCATGAGCTGGCCCAGTACGGCATCATCTAGCACTGGACCCCGGCCCTTGACCCCTCCATGCCGCTGCCCTTTCTGACCCCTGCTCAGGATTCCTGTGAGCAGGGCCGCCCCCCCACCGGAGGGTTCCAGAGTGTCCAGAGATTGTGTCTGGAGATCCCCGCAAGGCGGCGACCTCAGGCCCATGGAAGCTAGTTGCCAGGAGCCCACCAACTCCCTGCAGGATATCCTCTCCGGCCGGCCAGGCCTGGCTTAACTTCTAGAGACACTGGTCCACAGACCCTCTCCTCCCATGGCTGGAAAGCTAGGGCAGGCCTCCCAGGAGTGTCCCCTGTCCTGCCTGTCTGGGGGTGAGGACAAGCTTCCCCCACTAGCCCTTCCCAGCTGAGGCCCTTGCACTGGCGGAGTGGGTGGCAGGAGTCCTGCGGGCGTCAGTGAAAGAGCAAGACCCCTCTGGACCTGTCACACCAGCAGGATGCTTGTCCTTTCCAACATGGCCCATGTCCTGTTTCAAATAAAATTAGCGTGTCCCCCACCACTTGTCTGGGATGTGTTGTCAGTGGGGGGAGGGCCCAAGGGTGGAGTCTCTTCAGCAAGAGTGGACGGATGTGGGCACTGGTGGCAGAGATGGCAGGGGCCTGGCCAGGCTGAGGGAAGGAAGCACATCGGGCACTGAGCCAGGCTCTTGATGGCTGGATTGGGGCAAGGCAGGCAGCCCCACGTACTCCGGGGGCCAGAGCTCACCTATCTGCTCCCCACAGGTGAGGAAACAGGTGCAGGGAGATTGGGCCCAGCCAGCCCATCCTTACTGTCCACTAAAGCTGGACAGATGCCTACCAGTAACCCTGCAATTCCGCTCCTGACACCACACCCAGGAGAAGCAGGGCACGCTGCCACACACAGACCTGCGGGAAACTGCCCCCAGTGGCAGTCATCTTCGGGAAGCTGCCCAAGTGCCTATCCACACGGACGTCGGGGGGTCTGTTCACACAGCAGTGACCAGAGAGTGACCCTCAGGAAGGGGGCCCCTGTGATCGTATTTATGTGAAGGCCAGAAAAAGCCACGCTAACCAAAGGCGACAAAGTTCCAAAAGGGGTGACCTCGAGGAGGAGATGAAGGACCCTGCTCGGGCTGGATCTAGACCTGGTAGTGGGTCCACAGGTGTGTGGATAAGTAAGAACCCTCAGGCTGCCCACTTAAGGTTGGTGCAATTTACTGTATGAGTGATACATCTCAATAAAACTTACCGCCCCCCCAAAAAAAAAGCACTCTGGAGGGAGAGGCCTGGGCCTCACCCTCAACCACCACAATGGACAGGAAAGGGGGAGGTGGCCCCAGAGGAGAGCAGGAGCCAGGCTATGGTGAGGACGTGGGGACTCATAGACTGGGCTTGGAGGTGTTGGAAGTGGGGGGTCAGTGGTGAGAGTCAAAAGTGGTCAGATGTGGAGATCGGAAGTGAGGGTTGGGGTGAGGGTCTGAGTTGGGGCTCAGTGGCAGGATTTCATCCAGTCTCGCTCGCCCCCCACTCTCCCTGCCAGCCAGGCTTTGCCTGCACCCTCTGTGGGAGGCAGACGCTGGCCAGGCAGTCGTTGGGGTCAGCTTACACTCGGACCATGGCAGCGTTTGCAAGCAAATGGGCAGTGTGGGGGAAAGGGGACCCTGGGGAGGCAGAGGCCAGCAGGTGGAGGAGGCCTGGGGGCCCAAGGTGCGTGTCCACAAGCACCAAGGCGGGTTATTCTGACACCTTCCCTGGGAGGGGAGGGGAGGCCTGCAGCCCCAGACCCCATCCGGGTGCCCTGGTCTTTCGTCTCACCTGCCAGTCAGCCCGGGACCAGTTTGGCAGAGGGGAGGGCACTGAGTCTGGGGGTCCTGTGGACAAGCCCTCACTCTCTGCTGCCCTCTTGTGGACAGCCAGGGCCCTCACCAGCTGGATGGCCAGCAGGAGCTCTGCCCCCTGGACCACCACGACAACGATGGCGTAGCCACCTGCAGCCCAGATGTTGCTGCGCAGCCACTGGAGGAGTGGGGGGCTGCAGCCCTCCAGGTGCACCACCCTCTGGGCCGTGTCCTCATCCAGGCCCAGGGCCCCGAAGCCACACTGGTCATTGACTGAGGCTCCATCTTCCCAGGGGTCGATACAGCAGGAGGCAGGAAGGCTGCAGGCCTGGACCCCAGGGGAGCTGCAGTTAAAGTACCTGCAAGGGCACATGGGAGCATCAGTCTGGAGGCTAGGGCCCCTGGTCTTGGACCCCAGCGCTGTGTGGAATGTCTCCTACCCGCCTTCAAACTTCCATGGCCACACACACATAGGCACGCAGGCATGCACATGTGTATGCATGCAAGCACACAGGCATGAACGCACACACACATGCACACTGGCAGGCACGTACACACACACATGCACACGCACACACACTTGTGCACACACAGACACACACACGATACCCAGCTCTCTATAATTCATCCCAGCACTACATAGGCCTCTATACAAGCTTGGTTAGAAGGCACACACTGCGTAAGACAGTTGAAGGGAGGCAAGGGTTTGATGGGGGCTGGAAGTAAGACGGCCTCGCTCCACAGATGCTGCTGAGTTGGTCTGAGCAGCAGAGCTGGAGTGGGGGAAGGTGGGTTGAGGACTGGTAGAGGCTTCTGTAGTGGTCACCGGCTCGTGGTGGGGGCATGAAGGGCCACACTGGGCAGCAACAAGGGATGGGAGGCTTGGGAGGAGCTCGCAGGGCCTCGAGAGAGTGTTGCTCTTGTCACTCACTTCAGGCAGCCCTCAGGTGCCCTTGGCCTTTGACTGGCATCCAGGGCCCTGTGACCAGCAGGCTCACCCTTCGCCCTCCCTCACAGGCACAGTCTCATCTCCTTGAAGAATGGGCTTCAGTAAGGCAGGGGCTTGGAGGTCGGCAGGCTGGGTGGCATCACAACACCAGAAAGGGCTGCCACCGACCCAAAGTCACACTCGGCCACCAAATGAGAACAATCCAGATGGGTGCTTCTAAGGTGCCCAGGAAGAAGGGCCCAGCATGTCGCAGGGACTGTTGGGTACAAATGGCTGGTTTTCAAGAGTCTCCATATGGCTCTAAACACACCCATGTACACACACACACACAAACACACACACACACACACACACACAGTGGAGGGAGAACTGTGGAGTCATAGTCCAAAATGATGTCCTGAATTAAACTAAAAGTTATTTCCAATTGACATTGAGATGTACGATGTCCTTACTGAAAAAGAAAAAAAAACAACCCCCAAAAGTGACTTTCTAGCTCTACTGGCTGAGCTTCTCTATTAACATCCCTGCATGACCACATGGCCCTGGCTGGGCCTGAGTGTGTGCATGCGCAAGTGTGCCCACATGAGCGTGTGCGCACATATGTGTACAGGTGAGGAGCCTATACAGGTGAGTTTGTGTATAGGTGAGTATGTGCATGTGAGCGTGTGTGTGGCCCGCCTCCTCTCCAGCCCCAGGGACCCTGCCGGCCACCATGGGGCTGCCCTCCGCCCTTTCAGGCTCTAGGACTCACAGGTTCCGCTGCCAGTCCTGGTAGGAGGCCACCCCGCAGCACTGCAGCCCGAGCTGAACTTGGTCAATGAGGAAGCACAGGTCTGGGTCGTCTTGGTAGTGGCTGATGGCCATGCGTAGGACGTGCTCCAGGTCATCTTGTAACTGGCCCCACAAGGCCACCACCAGGGCCCCTGCCACAGCCTCCAGCACCAGAAAGGCAAGGATGCCCCCAGAGAAGCAGCGCAGCAGAAAGGCGTTCTCGCAGAGGGCGCCCAGGCAGCCTGCCAGGCTCACCGCACTGAACGCCAGCCCGCCCAGCACCAGCCCCAGCATGGGGTCTGCGGGCAGGGGGCCCCCCCAACTACTCCCCAGAGACCCCTTGACGGCCAGGCCCCAGAGACCGATGGCCAGGGCCAGCAGACTGAGCAGAGAGAAGACAAAGTTGGACAGGAAGATCAGGCACTTGAGGAAGCAGGCCAGGACCCCCCCAAGGCCTGCCCTCCGGGCCTGGTCCTCCCAGGGTGCTGGCCCTGGGTGACTTGAAGTGAGGGGGCTGCTTCTGGCGAGGGGTGGTTCCTGATCTCCAGCATCCTGCAGAGGGAGGAAGAAGAGGGAGGTCTCACCAGGGCAACCCTCTTCACTCAGACCCTGTGACACTCAGCTGGGAGCAGGGTCAGAGCCTGCAGGGGGGAGGCAGCTGGAAGGTGAAGCTGGAAGGTGAAGGCGGAAGGGGTGCACAAAGACCCTAGAAGGCCAGGGACATGGGGGCCTTAAGGCTTGTTCTGATTGGCCGAGCAGCAGAAGGGACGGTGAGGGGCTCTGGGGGCAGGGAGAGGAGAGGCCAGGAGACCGGGGCTCTGTGGGGTGCAGGGCCTCCCGAGGACCCCACCTTGCCCTCCAGCAGGACACTCAGTCAAGCTCGGGGGCCCTGGCCTTACCACAGAGAAAATTAACAGGGTGCTGACAGTTGGGGGGGCCACCCCCTCTCTCGGTTCCCCCCACCCTCCTCTTGGCTCCCCAACAGAGGACTGGCTCTCTGATCATGAGGTTGGGAGAAGCTGCAAAGCCAGTTCCATTTGGCCCCTTGATGGACAGTCTCCACTTCAGATATGCCTGCCTCTGCAGCCCCTCCACTGGCAGGCAGGTATGGGAGGGCTTCTGCCCCCTCTCTGCAGGGGGAGGGGCAGCAGGCCCTTGAGTTTGGTTGTGGGGGAAGAATGAGGAAGCTAAGGCCCCAGGCCTGGGCAGGGCTCCCAGTTTACCAGGAAGAAGCTGGCCCTTCACTCCCCACCTGCCTGACCGCATCAGAGCACAGGAAAGGAGGGTTATTGATCAGCACCCCCCAGAACTCAACAAGTCAGTAAGAGCAAAAGGCCAGGCTGCCGGCTTGGCCTTCAGCCCCGTCTGCACCCTGAGCCAGAGCCCACCCCCCGACCCGCCAGATCCACGGGGAGGCCTGCCGGATCTCCTGTGCAGGGGCCATACCAGGCTGAGCGGATGGCAGCCTCGAGGAGGGGGCAACAGGGAGGTGAGAAGGCGGGGCAGGTCGCAGGTGGGTGGGGGACAGGGAAAATGTGAGGGTGGCCTGATGGCCCTGGTGGGCACCATCCCCTGGGTGTGCACTTTCCTTGGGGTGTGGACACACCCCATGCCATGTCAAACACAAGGGCAAGGGCGGGTCACCTTTCAGAGTCTGAACAGGGCGCTGGGGGAGGTTAAGGCACCTGATTAATGAAGCCCCACCCCAATCTTAGCAGCCCCTCCTGAGCACCCACCTGCTGGCTAGCCCCAGCACACAACATGGCTCTGGGGGGCCAGGGTAGGGAGAACCCAGCCGGGGACATCTCCAACCCCAGCAGGCCTCCAGGCACGGCTTACCTGGGACAGCAGCGGGCTCCTTTCCCCCTCCTCCATCCTCCACCAGGAAAGGTGTGCTGGTCCCCCGCTGGCCTCTCTGGCTGGGACACCAGGGCTGGTGCTGCCTGTGCCCCCGGCTGCTCTGTGAGCTGTGAGCCCCACCGGGACTTTGCAGTCATGATCGGATCATGTGAGGAGTCATAGTTTAGGGCTTAAGACAGCCTCTGCTTGTTGAGATGCAAAGGATCCTTCTTGAGCCCAGATTCTTGGCCTCGCTCTGTGCAGGCATGACGTGGGTGGGGCTGTCAGGGGGCAGACCTCATGGGCATCACCACAGGGCCCCCGTGTGGGCCTCAGCTTGGCGGGTCCAGTGGTGCCCCTCAGCTCAGCCCGAAGATCAGACCCTGGCTCCCAGTAACAGCCCGGGAGACCTGCCCACAGCTAAACGCCAATGTATTCCGATTTATTCACTGCAAGAAAGAAGTTTTATGTATATATGTGCATATACATACGTATACACATACATATATGTGTATGTATATATATTTTTAATTTTTATTTATTTTAATTTTATTTTTGGCTGCATTGGGTCTTCGTTGTTGTGCACAGGCTTTCTCCAGTTGCGGCGAGCAGGGGCTACTGCTCGTTGTGGTGCGTGGGCTTGTCGTTTCAGTGGCTTTTCTTGTTGTGGAGTATGGGCTGTAGGCGTGCAGGCTTCAGCAGTTGTGGCTCACGGGTTCTAGAGCACAGGCTCAGTAGTTGTGGCGCACAGGCTTAGTTGATCTGCAGCATGTGGGATCTTCCCGGACCAGGGATCGAACTTGTGTTCCCTGCATTGGCAGGCGGATTCTTAACTACTGCGCCACCAGGGAAGTCCCTATAAGTGTATATTTGAAGTGCCTTTATTTTTTTTAAGAATTTATTTATTATTTATTTTATTTATTTTTGGCTGCATCGGGTCTTAGCTGTGGCCCGCAGGCTCCAGGGCATGTGGGCTCTGTAGTTGGCGGCACGCAGGCTCTCTAACTGAGGTGCACGAGCTCAGTAGCTGTGGCGTGGGCTTAGTTGCCCCACAGCATGTGGGATCTTAGTTCGCCGACCAGGGATCGAACCCGCGTCCCCTGCATTGTAAGGCGGATTCTTTACCACTGGACCACCAGGGAAGTCCCCCTTTGTTTATTTATTTATTTTTTAATCACTGGCTAGATCACATCCTTCCTGGTTTTGAGGTGGCTGGGATCCCCCACCCTCTGAGCTTCTCAGGAGTAGGACTTTGTCACGGTTACTATTGTGCCCTAGTGCTTGGAGGGACCCCAGCCATGCAGCTGCCACCTCTGCAGGCAGAGATGTGCTCCAGGCTCTCTGACCCTGCATTGTCGGCCCTTTCACCCTGGCTTGGATGCGGTGGAAAGACTGGCTCAGAGCAGACCCCTACCAGCCAACAACTCTGGAAGACCTTGGGCACGCACTCCCACACCTCCTGGGTCCTGCTTGTGGAGTGCATGAGGCTATGACGTGCGTCGACGCTGCTGTTGGCTTCTGTGGCTGGAGGCCGTGGTGGGGGCAGAGGCTGCCAGGGGCCCCTCTGCAAACACGTGTGCGTGGCAGGAAAAAGGGTGGCCTCCGGGGTATGTGTGTGCCGCATCCCGTCTCCACCATCCTCCCCACTCCCTTTCTCAGCTTCTTCCGTTTGATGTTTAAGCCCAGCCTCTTTTCCTCCATTTAGTCACCATTTTACAGTCCAGCCACATGGGCTGCTTGCTGGGCCTGAAACGCCTGGCACTTGTGTGCCCTGACCTATGCCATCCCCTGAAATCTCCTCCTGGTGTTCAGTTCCAGAGTAGTATGGCCGAGGGAACACTTTTCATTTTTATTCGCTTCATTTGTCTGTGTTCTTGCTTTGGGTCCCCCACTAGCTTCTCCCAGAACAACTACCCCACGGAGCCCAGCCTACACTCCGGCAGAGGGCCAGCTGAGTTTTAAGCCACTGAATGAGGAGAGTTTGTTAACACAGCATTATTGTGAGCACAGATGACTGACACTGGGTTTATTCTCTGTCAGGGACTGTTCTGAGCCCTACAACAGTGAGGAAACCTGACAATCCCCCGTCATAAGGTGCTTACATTTGAGTACAGGGGAAGTCACAGAGTAAGCAAAGAAACCAGTAAATACATGCTATTTTATAAGGTCATGAGTGTTAGGAAGCAAGGAAAGGAAATGGCTGGTGGAGGGTGTTGTCTTATATCAGGTGATCAGAGAGGCCTCACTGTAGGAAAATGTTGGGTTCCTAGGTATACACCCAAAAGGATTGAAAACAGGGACTCACACAAATACATGGATATACACGTTCACAGCAGCCAAAAGGTGGAAACAACCCGGGTGTCCATCAATGAAGAATGGATGAACAAAACGTGCTCCATCCATACCGTGGATTATTCAGCCATAAAATGGAAAGAAGTTCTAACACAGGCTACAACATGGATGAACCTTGAAAACATGGTGCTCAGTGAAAGAAGCCACACACAGAAAGTCCACATACAGTACGATCCCACTTATATAAAATGTTCGGAATAGGTAAAGCCATAGAGACAGAAGGTAGATTAGTGGTTGCCAGTGGCTGGGGGAGGGGGAAATGGCAGCTAATGCTGAAGGAGTGTAGGGCTTCCTTCCGGGAGTGACGAAAATACTTTAGGACTAGATAGAGGAGGTGGTTGTACAACACTGGGAATATACTACATGATACTGAGTTTTTCCCTTTAAAATGGTTAACTGTATGTTCTGTGAATTTCATATCGTTTTACAAAAATAAAAGAAGAGGGCTGAGAAGAAGCCAAAGGAAAAGAGGGAACGAGGGACTTCCCTGGTGGCCCAGTGGTTAAGACTCCACACTTCCAGTGCAAGCGGCGCGGGTTCAATCCGCAGTCAAGGAACTACGATCCCACACGCCGAATGGCGTGGCCAAGAAGAAAAAAAAAAGAAAAGAGGGAACGAACCTCGTGGATTTTCTCAGGTCAGGGTCCCTGCGAGGCCAACCCTGGTCACTGGGGAGTGTCTCAGGATCCAGACCCGGGAAGGAAACAGCATTGTGCTGGTGGAGGGAGAAGGCGAGCTGTCAGGCAATCTCAACAGAGTCCTTGGTGATCCCCGCAGCTCGGATGGCCTGCAGAGTCATCCCAGATTGAGACATGGGTATGCGCCTTGATAGCCATCCACTGTTATTGGGCATGAGCTGCCTGGGGAAGGGACCATGATCTGGAGTGAGCACAGTCCCCGAAGGGGAGCTCAGCCAGGGCTGCCAGCAACTTCAGTCTGAGGGCAGTGCACTTGGCACACACTGTAACTGAATGTGGGGTCCAGCTGCTCGCTGCTCAAAAGCCAATAAAGAGGCAAGGCTGGTGGAAAGGAAAGTTTGCTTTATTTCTGAGGCTGGCAATGGCGGGGTCCGGGGAAGGGGAAGGGCAGACTCCTGTCCAAAGGCCGACTCCCCTCCACTGACAAGCAGTGGGCAAGAGCTTTTATAGACGGAGGGAGGGGGCTACATGCAGAGACAGCACAGTCAGCTCTGATGGTCATCTTGAAATTGGTCCTTGGTGGTCTGACCAGCATCATCTTGATTGTTCTAAGTACAGTTAATCTTCAGTTCCAGGGTCAGTTTGTTCCCATTTCCATGAGGCCAATTCTTAGAATTGTGGCAGCTTCTGTCATGGCTACAGTCTGGTCATCATGTAGTTAACTTCTACCTGGTGGGGGTTTCAGTACCTATAAAACAGCTCACATGGGCTTTCCTGGTGGCACAGTGGTTGAGAGTCCGCCTGCCGATGCAGGGGACACGGGTTCGTGCCCCAGTCCGGGAAGATCCCACGTGCCACGGAGCGGCTAGGCCCGTGAGCCATGGCCACTGAAGCCTGCGCGTCTGGAGCCTGTGCTCCGCAATGGGAGAGGCCACAACAGTGAGAGACCGTGTACTGCAAAAAAAAAAAAAAAACAGCTCACAGGGCACGGCTCAGAATACTATCTATAGCCCTTGAGGTGGAACTAAAGGTCCTTGACCTTGCTTACTGATAAACTATTATTGTTTTGTCCCCTTTGACTATTTTCCTTTGTTTCTGTATTTTCTCATTTCTCTGATTAATCTTATTCTTTGGCTAAAGTTTTTCCACAGACAAAAGGCAGGCGGAAGACATGGGGGGCATAGACCATAGGGTCCTGTTCTGTTTCAACACTAGGCTGACGTGTGCAGGAAGAGCGCTTCAGGCCTGTAAAGTACCTTAGGTGGGAGCAAGCCTGGAAAGTTTGAAGAAGAATGGCTGTTCGAATTTTGCTCCAAGTGAGATGGGGAGATGACAGGTGTTGAGTAATGTGCATTCCGACCTGACTCATGCTTTAAAAGGACCACTCAGGCTGCTGTGCTGCAGGCGGAAGGTCAGGGCAAGGACGGGAGCTGGAGGTCAGGCCTTGTGCAGCCAAACTGTGTCTCGTCCCTTCCTCAAAGGGGACACACCCAGCCTCATCAGTTACCGCAATCAGGCTCCAAAGCCAGGCTCTCTGGGAGATGGTCATCACCTCTCAGGCCCCATCTCAGCCTTGTTCTGATATAGAGTAGCCTTCGGATGAAATCATAGTTACCACTACTGTTATGGGCCGAACTGTGTCCCCCCAAATTTATATATTGAAGTCCCAACCCCAGCACCTCAGAATGAGACTTAGAGGTAGGGCCTTTAAAGAGGTAATTAACTTAAAATCAGGTCATTAGGATGGGCCATCCTCCAATGACCTTATAAGAAAAGGAAAATGGGACTCAGAGAGACACCAGGGATGCACCTGTGCAGAGGGAAGACACAGGAGGAAGGCAGCTGTCTGCAAGCCAAGGAGAGAGGCCTCAGAAGAAACCAAACCAGCTGTCCCCCTGATCTCAGACTTCCTGCGGGGAGAGGAAATGAGAGTAACAACCTCCTAACTGTTTTCAACACAGGAGACAAACACAATCTGAAATTGAATCATGGGATTAAAAAACATAGTTTAGCCTCTTAGAGGTTTTCGTAACTTTTTTTTCATAATCATAGGCAAGGTCAGCTACCAAATGTGCAGGGCCCAGTGCAAAATAAAAATGTGGAGCTCCTTGCTGAAAACTATTAAAGGTTGCAAGACGGTGACGGCAGAGCATTGAATCAAGTGTGAGGCCATTCGGAGCCACACACGTGGGTGCCCATGAAGCTGGCCCTGGGGGCAATTTTAGGATATTGTATCTCGGTGGCAAAGAAGCATTTATCTAAAATGTGGTCGAAATTCATTCGTTTCTCTTATGTTAGATTCAGGGAAAATGCCTTCTTAAAAAATACATATCATGAAGGTATGATGTCACCTTCCCGAAGCTATTTCTCCATTTCCATGGGACCAGCGAGGCGCTGGGAATGTCCAATTCGAGCCCACCGACCGCTCTCCTGGGCGAGACGCGCGTTAGTGCTTCCCTCCCAGCTTCTCTGCAGCGTCTCTCCACTGCGCGGCCAGCCGGGGGCGCCCCTCCGCGGGGAGCCCGGTGCGGGGCCGCCCTGCGCAGGCGCGGACCGTTGGTGGGGCCGGAACCTGGTTGAGCGGCCGGAACCTGGCTGCGCGGCCGGAACCCGGTTGCGCGGCCGGAACCCGGTTGCGCGGCCGGAACCCGGTTGCGCGGTCGCGTGGCCGGGGGAGCGCGTCGGGCGAGGCACCGGACGTCGCGGCGGTGGCGGCCGGGCGGTGAAGCTGGAGCGGCGGTGGCGGCGGCGGCCGGAGGCCGGGGCTGGGGCTGAGGCGGGGGTCGGGGCTGCAAGGCCCGCGGGGCGGCAGGCAGCGGCGGCCCGGGGCTCAAGCCCGGATACGGGAGCGGCCACCATGGCCGAGAGCATCGTGAGTGGGGCGGCCGGGCGGGAGGGTGCCGGGATGAGGCAGCAGATTTGCCGGCGCGGCCTGCGGAGAGGCCCAGCGGCCCGCCCTCCTCTTCATGGGCCGGCCGGGTGGCCGGGCTCCCGACCTCCTGTCTTCAGCTCCTCCCGTCCCCGGCCGACGGGGGAGGCCGGGCCGTCCGCGGGGTGTGGGTTGTGCCGGCCTTTCCATTCCTGGTCGCGGGGGTCGCGCTTGGAGGGGCTGCAGTTCCTCGGGGCCGGGGCTACGATCCCTCCTCTCCTCCTGTCCGTCTGTCTTGCCTCCTTTCGTCGCCCCAGTGAGTGCCTTGTCATGGGTTCCTTAAAAAGAGAGCAGTTTCTGTAAACGGGGACCCCATCCCACGAGAGGAAGCTGCTAAGAAGGGAAACGGTGGCCTGGTGGATGGCAAGGAGACCTTAACAGCTACCTGTCTGTAAAGGGATGTTATAAAGGTTGATCTCATTTTGTACCCTAAGTCAGGAATTGACACACTCCCTTTCACTGCTTAAAGTTAAAAAAAAAAAAAAAGTGAAAATCAGAAAAAACTGGCCATCCCTTAACTTGTGGAAAGTTTCCTCTCAGAAGTCAGTGTAGCCGGAAAAAAGCCAACAGACCAGCTGGACAGAAAAATTTTTGGTTAACGTTAAGGACCACCTGGGATTTCCTGGAGGAAGCAGAAGCAGTATGGGGTGGCAAGTCATGTTCAGAATTTGGCCATGGGAGAGCCTCTGCAGTTTTGCCAGGTGTCGGGAATGGCATTCATCCTCCTCTCTGGATGCTCTGGGCTGCAAGAACCTCCAGCTCTGGACTTTCAGGCTTTCATCCGGTGACTCCTCCTAATGCAGCTCTCCATTCAGGGGCCCTGGCGTCTGCTCCGTGTTTCCCAGCCTGGAGATGAGCAGTGGGCATGAATGCCCCAAGAGAAACGAGCAACTGATTCCTTTTAAAATAAGATTTACTAGTCTTTGGTGACTCACTCTAGAAATAGGTTAAGAATTAGCACTCAAATCTGCTTCCAGACTTTCTCTTTACTGTAATATTTTTAACCAAATTGAAGTAACCATGGACACGTGAGTTGTTTCAGAGAAGGCCACTTTTCTACTAGCGTATATAAGGCTAGGGTCTCATTGATAGCATGGATCTCTTGTCGAATTTCTCAGATTGTCAGGAATTAAAACATGATTCTTCTGAAATTTATTTCAAAAGTTTTTATTTATTTAGAAAGAGGTCTTCTAAAATTTTCTATGGGATAACTAATTTTTATCTCACCAATTCTTTGACTCCCACAAGAAATATTCTGGGCTCATTTTCTTATAAATAGGGAAACTTAGTTACCAAGAAGCTATGTGTCCATGTTGCCTGGTCTGTCTCTTGTGTATTTTACTTTATACCATGTGTCAAAGGCCAAGTCATACCTTCCCTCAGTATGAATTATCTTTGTCTCTTGGAGTTAAATACTGAGCTTAGCTTGGAAACCTGGACTGCCGTGCCCTGTTGTAAATGAACAAGTAGAATAAGTTCTTAAGCTTTAGAGCTCTCCAGAAACGTGTTATCCTGACCTTTAGCTTCTCGAGGTGTGGAATGTCATGCTCTTGGTCCTAAGTGAACAGTGAAAGCAACAGTCATAGAGTCCCTCAAAGAGAAGCAGAGTTCTTTACTTCTTAACCTGCCTCAGTGTTGGAGACAGATTTCAGAAACAAATAAATGGGAGTTTACCTAATGCCCAGGCTGTGTATTAAGAAGACATTTTTCTAGATGTTGAATCCAGAGTAAAGCGTACTAGAAATCAAAAGTCAAAATAACTTGAGTGCACATAGATGAGTGAGAAAGTTAAACAGATGTTGTTAAGAAGCAAAAAGAAAATATTTTATGCTCTTAACAATTGGGATTTCATAAGGCTTGTTCAACACAAAATCTTAAAAACTGAGAACAATATGGGGACAAAGGCTTTTTAGTTAAGCAAAAGTTATTAGAAAATGAGAAAGACATAGGCAAGCTATTTCAGCAAAATCTAAATGATTCTTGTTTGATAAAGGTGGACAGATCAAAAGCCATTGTGGCATTTTGTCCTGTATCAGTGAAAGTCTTTTTAAAAACAACTGCTTGTGACATTTCTTGTCTGTATAGTGTTGTTTTGAATACAGTGTACTGTGCAGTAGTTGCTGAGGGGAGTAACTATAACATGAGTACTCATGTAACTATAACATGAGTACTTTCTGGCACATTCTGTTCCTCCCATGCCTCAGGTGGTTGGAACATCCTCTGTCTTGCTGGCGGCAGGGCATGCCGGTTTATGCTACCCACTGAGGCAGGACCTTGGATGGTTGGCCAGGGCATAATAGCACATTTTCACTGGGCTTCGATCAGCATGAAAATCAAGTCTAGAAAGTGATGCTCCGTCCAGTTGTCTTCCAGGCCTAGCAACCATTTCAGGCTTGCCATGAAAATATATTTTTTTAAAACCCTGCCAAGTTTTACCGTGGTATTAAACACCTTTTTTCTTTTCTTTTATTCTTTATTATTGAAAGTAAATAACAAATTAGAGGATTTCCTGTGATCCTTTTTATGTTTTTAATTGTTTTTTTTTGTTTGTTTGTTTTGGCTGCGGGATCTTTGTTCCCTGACCAGGTATCTACCCCGTGTGCCCTCAGCTTTCACTGTGGAGTCCTAACCACTGGACCACCAGGGAATTCCCTGTGATCCTTTTTTTTTTTTTTTTCCTGTTATCCTTTTAAGTTAGTCTAGTCTGTGTATGGATCCTGGAACAAAGTGAGATATTTTTTAAAGAACTCAGTTGTTCATGATTCATGGTGGGTTTTTTCCTGCTGATTTAAAAAAAAATTTTTTTTGTAAATCGGAAGAGAAAAACGTTAGTGTTTCAGATATATTCTTTATAAATAATGGTTAAAAATTGAAGTCGTATTTTTCTTAGTGAAACGGTGAGAGTTGAGAATTAGGGCAGTCCTCTTAGGATGTCCTCCCATGAGCTGATGTCTCTCAGACCTCTGCTTCATTTTCTAGAAACATTGGGTTGGGTGTTGGCAAGGGGAAGGGTGAGGTTTGGCTCTAAGTTTCGGTGACCCAGATGCTGAAAGACTGCAGAGGTTAGTTTCAGTAATAGGTCAGGACCTTCCTAGTCTGTGCAGTAACCAACTTGTTTCATTTACCACAGATAATTCGTGTTCAGTCCCCAGATGGGGTGAAGCGGATCACAGCAACAAAGAGAGAAACAGCTGCAACATTTTTGAAAAAGGTACTTGTGGCTTGGGTATTGACCTTCCTTCATCCTCTCCTGTTACTCCCTTCCTGTTGTGTACCTTTTCTCTTTTCCTCATTTCCTGAGTCCGCCCCCTCCCAAGTTCAGTCTCTTGTATTGCTTTTCTCTGTCATGATTGGTGGGACTGTTACAGGATCAGAGGTGTCACAGCTGACCACTGCTAACCATTGCAGGACCAAGGGCCCAAAGGTCAGTGTAAAAGGATTTCACAAGAGGAATATTTATGAGTGAAAAATCAGAGAATGAGAAACTTGAATTGTCCATCAAAGGGGAATTGCTAACATGTATAGAATGATCCCATTTTGTTCTTAAAAAATTAAAGCCACATACACAAATTGTTGTGTGAGAATATGGTTTGAAAGAGCACAAGCCAGACCTAAAAGGGGCAACCCCAGGAGGGGAGGCCAAAGTAAGGAGAGTGGCTTTTGTTTTATACTTCATACCAGAGGTTGGCAAAGCATGGCTTGTGGCTGGCTGCCTGTTGTCATTGGAACACAGCCACACTCATTGGTTTATGCACTGTCTGGCTGCTTTTGAGCTCCAGCAGCAGAGCTGAGTAGTTGTGACAGACTATATGGCCCTTTACAGAAAAAGTTCGCCAGCCTCTACTTTATACATTCTTTACTATTTGAATTTGTTGCAGGCAGCTGTTACCTTTGTAATGATAAAAAATATCATTTTTCACTGTTTATAAGCAAAAAAAATTGTCAGGTCACAGACTGTTAGAGCTGAGGGAATCTTAGGTGTCATGTAGTCTGATCTTTTTATTTTCACAAAGGTGGAAACTGAAGTCCAGGGAATAAAGAGATTTGCTGAGGATCACACTGTGTTCTGTTAGGGAAGCCACAGCACTTACCTGGGAAGTTTGGCTTCTGAAAGGTAGTTGCTATCCTGATTCCAACAGTGCTGCTTAAGTGACCGTATTTACAAGAATAAAAGGAAAAAATCAGGTGCAATAGACAGCAGAGAAGAGAATCTCTATGTCTTTGTGGACTTTTTAATATCTTACTCTTTGCTTTTTTAGTAACAGCTGACCATTGTCAGCTTGCTCCTGGAGATGGTGCTGGGATACATTAAATGCTCGAGTTCTTGAGAGATTGTCTGAGACAAAGATTAAGTATTATGTAGCTATTGCTTGGACAGTTGTGGGGATAAACATGAGATGTAAGAGGACTGCATACAGTTGTTCTTTACTTTTCTGAGTCTTTGTGATACGGAAATTTCTTAAACTTAAATCTGTAGTAACCAGGGGACTTACCTGTGGTCCAGTGATTAAGGCTCCACGCTTCCCCTGCAGGAGGCACAGGTTACAGGTTTGATCCCTTGTTGGGGAACTAAGATCCCGCATGCTGTGCAGTGTGCCCCAAAAAAAAACCTTAAAAAAAAAAAAATCTAGTAGTCATGTAGAGATATCATTTCATTTTGTTTTTAACTTGAGACTTTTGTGCTTGGCATCAAATGTAGAGTTGTTGGACAGGTTAAATTCAGATGATTTCAGAGAAACCTAAAAAGTCAGGATTGTAGTTCTGTCTTTTATTTGCCTCAGAAGTATTCCTAAAATCCTGGTGTTTCCTCTGGTAGTTAATTGTTGTCTTGCATAGGGAATATAGACACAATAACTGTCATTGGATGTGGATGGAGTCAGGGAGGTACAGTTTAGTGTTGACTGATTAATCGCTGAAGCCATCATCAACACGGTAGTCATTGTTTAGGAGAAATTTTCTTGGGAATACTCAAAAACAAACATTTATTACTCTGAAGTAATGTTTCCCCTCAAGTGAAAATCGTTTTCTCTGATTATACAGATAATATGGATTAATTATAAAAGGCTCAAAAACAATACAGGAAAGTATAAAGAAGTAAGAATAACTCAAGATTTTATTAGCCAGAAATAACTGTTAATGTAACGTCTTTATGTGTACACATGTGCAGACACACAGACACACACACACCCCTCTCTGCATGTGCATGTACACATACTTTCACCAAAATGGGATCATACTATACTACTGCTGTATTTTCATCAAATCTGACTGAGTTTAAGGAGAAACATTTACTTATTTAGTTTTTAAAAAATTAATTAATTTAAAATTAATTTATTTAGTTTTGGCTTTGTTGGGTCTTCGTTGCTGTGTGCAGGCTTTCTCTAGTTGCGGCGATCAGGGGCTACTCTTCGTTGCGGTGCACGGTCTTCTCGTTGCTGTGGCTTCTCTTGTTGCGGAGCACGGGCTCTAGGTGCGTGGGCTTCAATAGTTGTGGCTCGTGGGCTCTAGAGCGCAGGCTCAGTAGCTGTGGTGCACCGGCTTAGTTGCTCCGTGGCATGTGGGATCTTCCTGGACCAGGGCTCGAACCCGTGTCACCTGCATTGGCAGGCGGATTCTAAACCACTGCACCACCAGGGAAGCCCAAGGAGAAACATTTATGTATCAGTAAGAAAGAAGAAAACGCTGTCACACCTACTTGTAGCATTTTATTTTATATGTAAAGTGCTTTTTTAGACTGATTTGGAAAATAATGTATTTTAATCATGTATTATGTATTTGTAATGAGGAAAATCCAATTGAAATTAATTGGGTAGGCTCTCCCTATGAAATCATATTCAGAATCCAGCCCTCCTGAACCTTTTTTTTGACTCAGCTGTCAGCGTCATGCTTACTGATGGGGTCACTGTCTGCCCTCTCGGGAGGGTCAGTTTGCCAGCTGCCGACAGCTGTTCTGCAGGTGCTGGTGCTAGAGTGCTTACGAGCAGGGCTCAAAAACTGAGATCCCTGTTCCTTCCTTGATTGATCATTAAATGGATTGTTTGATAGAAATGTTGAGGGGTGACAGTTGTTTAGCTAACTGGGTGACAGGTTTGCATGAGCCCAGGCAGTGACCCGTACGTATGTCAGCCCTGCTGCCCTGCAGGCAAGAGTTGTAAGCCTCTTGCTGTAAGATGCACCCGTTCTAGTGAAGTTCAAATCTCACCTTGTGATCATTTGTGTCCTGCTTTTTTTCACTTGACAATAGGTTATGGACATAGTTCTATGTCAATAAATGTAGTTTTACGTCTCTTTTTTTTCTGTGGTAAGAAAAATAACATAAAATTTGCCGTGTAAACCATGTTTAAGTGTACGGTTCAGTAGCATTAAGTACATTCACAGTGCTGTGCAGCCATCACCACCGTCCATCTCCAGAACTTTTCCATCTCCCCAAACTGAAACTCTGTCCCCATTAAACACTAACTCCCTCTCCCCCTCCCCCAGCCCTTGGTAATCATTCTACTTTCTATCTCTATGAATCTGACTCCAGGTATCTCACATAAGTGGACTCATACTGATTTTTTTTTTAAGATTTTTTTGATGTGGACCATTTTCTTAAAGTCTTTATTGAATTTGTTACAATACTGCTTCTGTGTTATGTTTTGTTTTTTTGGCTGAGAGACATGCAGGATATTAGCCCCCCGACCAGGGATTGAACCCGCACCCCCTGCATTGAAGGCAAAGTCCTAACCACTGGACTGCTGGGAAGTCCCTTGATTTTTAATAATTAATAATTTGTGCATTTGTGCCCTATAAGTGGGCTTTGAAATGGCCTTCCTGTCCCCTCACAGACTTGCCTGAAAAGTGTATATTGACCACTGTGAACATTGTTGGCTCCAACTTGCTGTCCCTATACTTGACAGCCTTACCCTGATTTAATATGTGGCATTATGCCCTCTAAGGAAATTGGTTTTGCGAGTGTGATGAGATGGCTTGCATTGAAAATCTCTCAGGATCTTGAGTTACTGGTTCCTTTGAGACCATCTAATGCTTCTCACTCAAGAATTCCTTCTCGGGCTTCCCTGGTGGTGCAGTGGTTGAGAATCTGCCTGCCAATGCAGGGGTCACGGGTTTGAGCCCTGGTCTGGGAAGATCCCACATGCCACTGAGCAGCTAGGCCCGTGAGCCACAACTACTGAGCCTGCGCATCTGGAGCCTGTGCCCCACAACAAGAAGAGGCCGCAACAGTGAAAGGCCTGTGCACCGCAATGAAGAGTGGCCCCCGCTTGCCACAACTAGAGAAAGCCCTCGCACAGAAACGAAGACCCAACACAGCCAAAAATAAATTAATTAATAAATTAATTTAAAAGAATAGGAACAATCATTAAAAAAAAAAAAAAGAATTCCTTCTCTGTGAATCACCAGACCATAAACCCCTCCAGGACAAGTTCTTCTGGCTATCTTGCTCGCCGGTGTCTTCCTTCACCTCCACGACCCAGGAGTTTGCTTCTGCTGCTGTCACTCCCCTGAAGTGGCCCTTATTGAGTCACCCCAGATCCTACCTTTATCTTTTTTTTTCTTTTTCTTTTGGCCACGCTGTGTGGTTTGTGGGATCTTAGTTCCCCAACCAGGGATTGAACCTGTGTCCTCGGCAGTGAAAGTGCTGGACCACCAGGGAATTCCCCTCAGTCCTATCTTAACTGGCCTCTCAGCAGCAAGTGACGTTTTCCCTTATAATACTTAAACTTTTTCTTTTAACTGTGAAATAAAATACTTGCTAAGAAATGCTTGAAAAATATGAACAGCCAAAATGATTGATGATGAAGCAAATACCCAGTGCCAGTCTCCAGCAACCATAGGTCAGCCTTCCTACTCCCTCACCCTGTCACCCCTCTCCTGACTTGATGGGGGTTGCTCCCCCACTTTTCTGTGTTTTACCACACAGTATGCATTCCTAAACCCTAAATTTTAGTTTTGTCTATTTTGAACTTGAGATAACTGGAATCATGCCATGTATTCTTTTCTGTTACCTTCAGTTATAAACATTTGTATTAATTTTACTTCGTACCATGTTTCTGGTTTTATTACCTCAGGTGTGAAATAAAATTTTTAAGATTTTAATCGTGCCTTTTTTTTTTTTTTGTGGTACGCGGGCCTCCCACTGCCGCGGCCCCTCCCGTCGCGGAGCACAGGCTCCGGATGCGCAGGCCCAGCGGCCACGGCCCACGGACCCAGGCGCCCCGCGGCACGCAGGACCCTCCTGGACCGGGGCATGAACCCGCGTCCCCTGCATCGGCAGGCAGACTCCCAACCACTGTGCCACCAGGGAAGCCTTATTGTGCTTTTATAAGACTCTGCTAAGATTTTTTTTTAATGCTTGGTACCTTATGTTAGATTTTTGTATCTTTAGATAGAGAATTCAGAGTTCATAGAAGCGGTTATTTTCACAGGAGCATCATATAAAACCTAATACATGTATTTCTTCATCTCCCGAAAGTGGGCTTCAACATATGGGAAGTAATGTTGTTGGTTATCGTATTTGAAAATGCAGCTGAACCTCAGTCCTGGTATAAAGCACAGAGCTCAGTTATGTGGTCACAGGGAAGTTCCCTCTGCCCATAGGGCTGCCCACATAGCACCGTGCTCCACTCTGGAGATTGCCTTACATCCCAGGAGTGCTGTGCTAACTCACACAGCCAACATTCCTGGTACAAGAGTTCTTTCTCATTCTTGGCAATAATTGCAGTGCTTTGTCTACAGAAAAACAGAATGGTTTTGCAGAATAAAGTGCCACAATTTGTTAATTTCGGTTTATATCTGTTTCAGAAAAAGGAGCCATTAATTTTAGTCTTTATTTTTGCCTTTTTTGCTCTTGGGAATACAGATTTCATGGTCTTAATTTCCTGGTGCTTTATTTATTTTTATTTATTTTTTTTTTTGCGGTACACGGGCCTCTCACTGTTGTGGCCTCTCCCGCTGAGGAGCACAGGCTCCGGACGCGCAGGCTCAGTGGGCATGGCTCATGGGCCCAGCCGCCCCGCGGCCTGTGGGATCTTCCCGGACCAGGGCACGAACCCGTGTCCCCTGCATTGGCAGGCGGACCCCCAACCACTGTGCCACCAGGGAAGCTCAAAAATTTATTTATTTATTTTTGGCTGCGTTGGTTCTTCATTGCTGTGCACAGGATTTCTCTTGTTGCAGCGAGCAGGGGCTACTCTTTGTTGTGGTGCGTGGGCTTCTCATTGTGGTGGCTTCTCTTGTTGCGGAGCATGGGCTCTAGGCGCGTGGGCTTTAGTAGTTGTGGCTCGCGGGCTCTAGAACACAGGCCCAGTAGTTGTGGCGCACAGGCTTAGTTGTTCCGCAGCATGTGGGATCTTCCCGGATCAGGGCTCGAAACCGTGTCCCCTGCATTGGCAGGCGGATTCTTTTTTTTTTTTTGGCGGTATGCGGGCCTCTCACTGTTGTGGCCTCTTCCGTTGCGGAGCACAGGCTCCGGATGCGCAGGCTTGGCGGCCATGGCTCACTGGCCCAGCCGCTCCACGGCATGTGGGATCTTCCCGGACCGGGGCACGAACCCCGTCCCCTGCATCGGCAGGCGGAATCTCAACCACTGCGCCACCAGGGAAGCCTGGTAGGCGGATTCTTAACCACTGCGCCGCCAGGAAAGGCCCTATAGATACTTTCAATCATTTTTTTAATCAGAAAGTACTGTTAGTACATAAAGTTAATCTTTAAACTCTTGTTTTCCTTACAGTAAATAAATTCTAGGTTTTATCAATAATTCCGTGTTAAAGGGCAAATCAATCATAGGTAAAAAGCAGCAGGTAGAACAAGGTATAAAATGGGGGGAGGGGGTGAGCCTTTGGGTGCCTCAGGGACATGCGGCTCCTCCCTGGTCCTGTTCCTGACCTGTGGTTGTTGCTCTGTCAGGATTCTCCTGGCAATTCTGTGATGGTTTCCTACTGTGTGATTTGGAGTTCTTACCTTTGTGTGTCCTCTGCGTCGGAGTTTCTGTCTGGTGTTGTTCAGCCTGAAGGACATCCTCTGGCATTTATTGTGGTGGAGGCTACGGGCAACAGGTGCCCTTGGGTCTTGTCAACCTGAGAACGTTTTCATTTTGCCCTTGTATTTGAAGGGTATTTTCTCCAGATGGAGAATTCTGAGTTGACAGATGTTTATTCCTGCCTCAGCACTTTAAAGATGTTGTTCCATTGTCTTCTGGTCTCCATTGATCTTTGGATTTTAGCAGTGTGATGATGACATGCCCAGGCGTAGTTTTCTCTTTATTTATCCTACTTTGGTTTTGCTGAACTTCCTGGATTTGTTACTTTTATGTTTTTCATCAAATTTGAGGGTTTTGGCCATTCTTTCTTCAAATGTTTTTCAGTCCTAGCCTTATTCTCTTCTCCTGAGGATCATTTGATATTGTCCCAGGGGTTCCTAAGACTGTTCATTTTTCTTTCAAATCTCTGTCTTCAGATTATCTGGCTTCTGTTAACTCATCTTTAATTAACTTTGTTTTTGTCATCTCCCTTCTGATGATAAGCCCACCCAGTGAATTTTCTATTTCAGTTATTGTGTTTTTCAGTTGTAGAATTTTTGTTTGATTCTATTTTATCATTTCTATTTCTCTGCCAAGATTCCCTGTCTTTTCTTTGTTTAACTGTACTCTGATGATCCTAAAAGTCAAGCTCCAGATCTGACCCTTCTCTTGGCCCCAGACTCAAATTTCCTCACGAGAGAGCAAAATAACAAGAGAAATTTGGTTAATGAGGAGCAGTTTCTAAACTCACTAGTAATGTCTGATATATATGTGGTCAGGGTAGTGAGACTTCAATATTTTATTAAATCTCTGTTGTTTGGGTCTTGTTTTAGGTCGCAAAGGAGTTTGGCTTCCAAAATAACGGCTTCTCAGTTTACATCAATAGAAACAAGACTGGAGAAATAACAGCGTCATCTAACAAATCCCTCAACCTGCTGAAGATCAAGTGAGTGCCCGAGGGGAGAGGGCGGGGAGTAGGGAGGGCATGCTGGCACCAGTTACCTGCCTGAGGCCGCTTAGTTCTCTCCTTTTTCCTTCTCATGCTACTGTGATTACGGTCCTGAACGCAGACCAAAGTGCAGGTGACTGTGCTTCTTGCCAGGTGTTTGGCAGCCATGCTGAATCTGTAGTTACTGTTGAGCCGGTTTGATTGACTTGCGGAATTCGGGGATGTGTGTCACGAGAAGGAGTTATGGTCCTGGGTTGTGTGTGCACCTGCACACTCAGCTGCTTCACTGCGGAGAAGGACCTTGAATGTAGCTCTGTGCGTCGTTCTGCCTCAGGACCTGCTTGGTAGGTTGGGGGGGGCTGGCAGTACTGTGGCCTGTTGCCCACGCTGTATTTCTTGCTGGCAGGACACCCTGGAGTGCCTTAGAATTGATGGGTAATGTCAGAAGGAGTCTCTAGGTTGCAGAGACCTCTTCCTGCATCCCACTGCCTGTTTTTCTAGTTTTATGGGAGCACAGCCACGTTCATTCATTTATGTGTTTTCATGCTACAAGGGCAGGGCTGAGTGATTGTGACAGAGACTGTATGGTCTGCAAAGCCGAAAACGTTTACTATTTGGCCCTTTACAGAAGAGGTTTGCTGACTCCTGTCTGAACTGCCTGGGCACACCTCACGTATCAGTGAGCAGAACCCTTCAAGTCATCTTAATCCTCAGACAGAGGGCAGGGAATTCTCCCATGGGGCTACAAGCAGCCTGGCTGCTGTAGCCACTGCCTGAGGGTTGGGCTGGGCTTTGCTGGCACTTGGCTGTGTGCCTTTTACCAGTCAGAATAATAGGCTATTTTGGCAGTTTGGTCATTTTTAGGTTCACAGCTAGTATATCAAGGGGGGAAAAATACAATTTTAGCATTAATTTATTTGTTCTTCAACAAATATTCGCTCGGTACCTGCTCTTTGCCTGCCGCTGTGATGATGTAAAGCCTTTCCCTGTTTACGTTAGTTTCCAGTGGGTGAGGGTCATCTTTCCTCCCAGCTTGCAAAGGGTTTTTGCATCTTGAGAATCACTTCCTATGGGCGTTACTCGGGTTTGGACTCACACCCAACACTCACTGGCGGTGTGCCTGGGAAGTCACCTAACCTCACTGGGCCTCACCACCCTTGTCTGCAAGGGGGTGGCGATGCCTCCTCCACATGGTTGTCCGGTGCCTGCACGTGATGAGCACTGCAGGGGTGGCAGCTGTGTGTCTAAGCTATTCTGATGACTGGATGCCAGAAACGGGGGCTGCAGAGTGAAACACCCTGTCTACCTGAGGTGTGGTCACAGTTGGATGGCATGTCTTTCTGGATTATCCTAGAGCATGTCTTTCCAGTGATAGTTGTGATGCTTGTTGAGCAGCACAAGCCCAAACTTGAGAACCTTGTCCTGTCACCGCTCGAGAGTTACTGACCATGTCTGTAAGAGTGTGGTCACCTTGAGCTCCTTGTGGGTTTCACTCCACTACCTCTGCTTCCATCGTCGCAGTTCAGCTGGCTGTTATAATTCTCTTGTTCATTTGTAGGTTCTTTTTTTCTCCTCTGGCTGCTTTTAAGATCTTCTGTTTGTCTTGGGGTCCTGTGGTTTCTGTTTGACCTGTCCAGGTGTGGATTCCTAGTTGGTTGGTTGGTTGGTTTAATGCTATCTGATGTAAGATGTGTTTTCTGTATCTGCAGGTTAGGTCTAGAAAATTCTTGGCCATTATCTCTTTATTTTTTTTTAAGATATTTTATTTAATTTATTTTTATATTTTGTTTATTTATTTATTTGGCTGCGTCAGGTCTTAGCTGCGACACATGGGATCTTCGTTGCAGCACACAGGCTTCTCTCTCTAGTTGTGGCATGCAAGCTCAGTAGTTGCAGCACGCGGGCTCTAGAGCACGTTGGCTTATTAGTTGCCCCGCAGCACGTGGGATCTTAGTTCCCCAACCACGGATCGAACCTGCATCCCCTCTATTGGGAGGCGGATTCTTAACCACTGGACCACCAGGAAAGTCCACATTATATCTAAATATTACCTCTCCCCCATTCTCTCTATTATTTCAGTGATTACGTTTTTTACTTTTTTCTATTTAATCCTGTTTGATTCCTTTCAGCCCTGGCTGTTAGGTCATGTGCTCGCAGGGGCTCCTTCCCAGCTCCTGCTGTGCTCTCACCCTGACCCCCAGGCTTCCAGTGAAGACTGCTGGGTTCCCTGGAGGCTCTGCCTTGGCCTATCACACACCGGATGCTTCCCTCTCGGGTCTTGAGGAGTCTGGGGTCTGTCTGCCCCGAGTGAATTCAGGGTTTGTGAGGATCCTTTCACACTGTTGCTGTTGTTGTCTAGCCTGTCCCTAAGCAGGGGATTTGGGAAGAGCTGCCGAGTCTGCAGCCCCTCTGCCCACTCTCCGAGCCCCTTGTCATTGCGGATAGTCTCTTGTTGCTTGTACTCCTTTTGTTCCGTTTCCAGCTAGCATTCCATACGTAAGTTTATATTCTTTGTCTTGAATTCCACACCTGAAGTCCTTGGCTGTCTAAATCTTTTGATTGTTGTCTGCCCTCTGTTGCTCCCAGTGGCTTGTTTCTCTTTTATGTTTGGTGACTTTTATTTGAGAGCTTATATTTGGCCAATCTTGGTCTTAGGGGGCCCTGAAAGATCTGGGGTTGGTGACTTTTCTGCGGAGAAGCCATTTGCTTCTCTCGGCACAAGGGGGCGTCATGGGCCCAGCACTTGAGTTAATTTCTGTCTGGTTTCCTGAACCAAGTAGCATCCCTGATTTTACCCCGGACACATGGCGGAGCAGGCCTTTGGTTACAGACTTCTCAGCAGTGACTTTTTCCCCTACAGCATAGTGGATGGAGGCAGACAGGATTCCTCCTTGGTTCCTGTTTTCAACTGGTGGGTTTTTCCCAGCGGTTGAGACATCCTTCAGACATCTGGCTTTGTGTGGCATTTCAGGTTCAGCAGCTCGCTTTGGGCAGGCAGGCTCAAGGCCTCGTCTCTCGTGGCCCAGACAGTGGCTATAAGCCAAGCTCAGGGTTCCCATAATGGGCTGGCCGGAGGTTCCTTCACTATTCTTATTTGAGCTGCTGTGGGTTTTTGGACCCTTGGGGAAACTCTTTTCTTTAGAGCTCCACAGTGCATTTTAGAGGATATTTGTTAAAACTGATGTAGCATTTGAGCCATGTATCCTGAAGCTGGAGGGTGTTTAGGAATATCTCATTTGCTGTTAGAAACAAATCTTCAATTACAAGTTGGTGATTTTATCACCCTAAATTATGGGAGGGAAAAGAGGGGCGAGCAGACCCGTTGAAGAGCTGCAGCCCAGCCTCCTGCTGTCCCAGCTGTGGTACCTGCTCCTATTCTCTCCGTTTGTTGATTGGGGGCTGCAGGCAGTTCTTTCAGTCTTTCTTCCTGTATGTGCATCTTGTTGAGAGCAGTGAAATACTTGCTTGGTGGTGGTGCTACAGCTTTTCCTCCTGTACTGGTGTTGAACACGCTGAGTGTCTCGGGACCTGCAGTGCTCCCAGGTGGGGACTGTTCACCCATACCGGCGGGGTGGCAGTCAGGCTCTGGCAAAGTCAGTGGTGGGTCTGACAGTGGAAGGACGCCATTTACATTGAAAATGATCGAAAACCAAATATTGTCCTTTGCACTGTGAATCATGGCAGCCTTTGTGGAAAGCAGTACGTCAGTGGCTTTAGGAACAAACAAAACTCCTGAGGTCTAACGGGCCCTCTCCCAGAAATCCACCCTACGGCCGGGAGACCGTGCGACTGCCCGTCTCTGGGCGTTTCCGCGGTGGGGCCTGTGGTGGCAGTCCCACAGGGAGCCATGTCCGTCATGCGGGGAGCAGCAAAGCGTATTGTGAGGCAACTTCACTGCAGAACGTTGATTAGACGTAGACCGTGTTTGGAGGGATTATGAGAGAACAGCAAATGCAGAAAGTGTGTCTCTTATCATCTCAGGTTTGTATATCAGTGACGTGTGTTATGTACACATGTATTTGTGAACGTAGAGAAAGCAGGTATGTCCCAGGCAAGTAAATGGGGGGCAGCTGAAGAGAAGGCCAGGGAACGAATGAGGGAAAGTGGGAGCTAAGCAGAGAAGGAAGAGGGAGGGGGCCATGCAGCTCCAGTGTCAGCTATGATTTTGTGTGTTCTTTGTGGAACCAGGTGCGTGTATGCGTGTGCAGCATAGATGGCGCAGCGTGGTTGTAAGGAAGTTATGTTACAGTCCAGAGAGCCTGCTGCTGACCTTCATGGGGGAAGAGGCATAGGGGAGGTGGGAAAAGAGAACTCTGGTCTCTTAAAATTGGAAGCCTCATTGGTTAGGCCTGCAGGGTGGTTGATGTTGCTGTTTGCAGGTTTCAGAGGTTCTCACACCTGAGTTGATCTTCTGTGCAGCTCAGGTTGTGAAGAAAGGAAGGCGGCCTCTACTTAACATTTGTCATTTGAACAGGCATGGAGATTTGTTGTTCCTGTTTCCCTCGAGCCTTGCTGGACCGTCGTCTGAGATGGAGACATCGGCCCCACTGGGGTTAAAGGCCTGTGGTGCTCCCAATGTGGTGGAAGATGAGATCGACCAGTACCTCAGCAGGCAGGACGGGAAGATCTACAGGAGCCGTGACCCACAGCTGTAAGTGCCTGCGGGGCCACAGTGTCAGTGAAGTGAAATGTCTGTAACGTGCCCTGATAAAGAAATGTAAGTTTTGAGTTTGACCATCTATTTTCAGATTACATCTCACTTCAAGCTGTTCTGTGAGCTTTTTCTCATTGTTTGAATCTCAAAGTATGCTCCACGTGTACTTTATTATTATTTAAAATACACTGTGATTGTCTTTTTTTTTAATTAATCAGTTTTTACTTTTGGCTGCGTTGGGTCTTCGTTGCTGCATGTGGGCTTTCTCTAGTTGTGGCGAGCGGGGGCTGCTCTTTGTTGCCGTGCGCAGGCTTCTTACTGCAGCGGCCTCTCTTGTTGCGGAGCACAGGCTCTAGGTGCACGGGCTTCAGTAGTTGTGGCACGCGGGCTCTAGAGCATAGGTTAAGTAGTTGTGGCATCAGGGCTTAGTTGCTTCGCGGCATCCCGGACCAGGGCTCGAACCTGTGTCCCCTGCACTGGCAGGCAGGTTCTTAACCACTGCGCCACCAGGTAAGCCCCACATGTAGTTTAAAATTTTCCAAGTGTTGAGAACTAAGAGTTCTAAGAAGTCCTCACCGTGGTGTTCCCCTGAGACACGTGCATGTGCAGAGTGGGCTTTAGCAAGTGTGACAGGGTGGAGGGGGTGGTACCTGGGCACCTGCTGGTGCAGGTCCTTGTTCACGTTGTCTCATTTAATTTTAGTGGAGGAATCTCAACCTTCCATATTCAGTACACTCTTTCCGTTCTTCTAGGGAACACTTCATTTGCTGAAGGTGCTGCTCCTTCTTTGAATATTCACTTTTCACCAAGGATTGTATAAAATGCTTATGCTTGTATACATTTGTTTATTATAGATTTTTTGCAGTTCTTTTTAAGGAAACTATTTAGAAACATCTGAGTTCACACTCAATGATGTAAAATTGTCTGAGCGAAGATTGTCTCTTCAGTGGAGTCTTTGTAACTGCATCACCCTGTAATCAAGACATTGAGATACTGGGATTCCACATGCTGCATTAGTGACCTGTATGTCTCAGATCAAAGGGCCCCAGATTGTTCTGAGCTGCAGTTGGCGTGGAGCCACTCTGTGGCTGTGGCCATCAACTGGCTCTCTGCCCCCATTTGTGTTCTTCCCAGGGACCCAGTGCCACTCCTACCCCGATCCGTGTTTGTGAGGCCTCATTAGGAATCTTTTTGAGTGTGCACGTGCCTGTGCGTGCATCACCTGTAAGAGTCTGCCTGTTGGGAGACTCAGGCCCTTTCTTCTCTGAAATATAGAATGCGGTGCACCTAGGAGTTCTGACCCCATGTGGACAGTGCTGTGACTGAGCCTGTTGGCGCCCGAACGCATCTCCACTGTCCTACTATGCACAGACTGAAACCCACAGAGCCAAGCGTTCTTTTCATGCTTTTTTCCAAAATATGCATGAAGTGGGTGTTTTCCACACTTTAGCTATTTATGTACCATTCTCAGGGTTTTTTTTTACATCTTTATTGGAGTATAATTGCTTTACAATGGTGTGTTAGTTTCTGCTTTATAACAAAGTGAATCAGTTATACATATACATGTTCCCATATCTCTTCCCTCTTGCGTCTCCCGCCTTCCCACCCTCCCTGTCCCACCCCTCCAGGCGGTCACAAAGCACCGAGCTGATCTCCCATTCTCAGGGTTTTTGCCATGTCTATGTACCAACTTTCTTAGTCTTTACCAAACGTTTTTATTTAAATTGACTTTAAATCCATTCAGTTTTGCTTTTAGTTTGTGGTAATATCCATGAAATCAGTTAATATCCATGAAATCACAGGTTTGGTGCACTGGTCGGTGTTTTCTAATACACACCAAAATATTAAACCATTAAAAACTGTTCACCACATACCATTTCAGATAATTTCATGTGGATGGGGAAGTACTTTATTAGGTATGATGTGCCTTTTAAGTATGAACATTCAGGGAGGCAGCAGCAGAAGAGCAGTGTGCTGACACTGTGCGTTTCTCTTCCCTGTGCTCTAGGTGCCGACATGGGCCTCTGGGGAAGTGCGTGCACTGCGTTCCTCTAGAGGTGAGAGTCCGAGTAGAGTGAGTTCCCAGAGCCGTCTTGACACTTCCCCTAAGTCCCTGGGCTGGGTCAGAGTGGTTCAAGGAAGTTACCTATTTATTGCCCTGGGCCTCGTATTCCCACTAGTGCAGGCTGCACTGAGAGGATGAGCCTTTATTTATGGGAGTGACCTTCTGGGTGGATTATGAACGGCTGGGACATGGGTATTGCTGTGATAAAGGGGCAGCATTTACACTGGGCTCCCTGGACAGTCCTTTTAAAACCTGACACAAAGCCGGGCCTGGCGGTTTTCATGCTCATCATTGTTTTGATTTACTCTACCCTGAATCTCATGTCTCCTCTACTGATTTGTCGTGGTGAGGTTGAGAGTTACCACAATAATGCCGACTGGTGACTGGTTGACACTGAATTTATGGCAGGAAGGCCAACCTGATTTTCTTCATGAGGCTCCTCTTGCTTCATCTTGTGGCTTTTTTTTTTTGCAAAATTTACCTGATATTTATTTGACTTAGAGCATTTTGTGTTTAATAGAGATTCATTTCAATCTTGAAAAGATAACTGGTACACAGAGAAGAACTTGGTTCTGACTTAGAACGATAGTGAGGACCCATCACCAGTTCCCCCTCACTGCCTGCCCACCCGCCTCGGGGTTTGGCGGGTGGAGGCTGCGACCGCGACCGCGACCCCAGCGGCGAGTGCATGACTGTTGACTGTGTGTTTTGGCAGCCTTTCGACGAGGACTACCTAAATCACCTGGAGCCTCCCGTGAAGCACATGTCCTTCCACGCCTACATCCGGAAGCTGACCGGAGGGGCCGACAAGTAAGCGGCCTGAGGGCAGGGGGCGGCACCCATGTGGCTTTGGGGCGCAGAGTTCGTTTTCTCTCTCTGGCACGTGTTGCTTAAAGCCCCTGGGCATATGAGTGAGAAAAGTAAAGATCAAAGTCTGGGCATGAAGTCTTTGTATTCGTGAATCTTGTCCTGATTCTAAAAGAGAAACAAGTCGGGGGAGACTCTGGTCCCTGCTGTAATCCACAGTGCCCAGTGCATGGGCAGAGGCCAAGCAGGCAGAGGCCAGGCTGTGGAGGCCCAGGGGCACCCCGCTGACCTTCCTTCGGGTATGCGGTACCCTGGCAACTTAGTTGTTTCTGAACCTGGATGAGATAAGGCGTGATGGTGGTCAGTCTTCTGTCTGTGGAGTCTGCCCTTTGCCCTGGAAGCTGCCTCTTTATCAACTCAATTTCACAGCTGTAGCGGGGCTGAGGCGGTGGCGCTGTCCATGGCTTGGCCTCTGGTGCCTCAGCATTGCTGTCTGCAGGCTCGGCCAGGCGGGCAGCGTGGGTGGGGTTGGGCAGTGGGGGCAGCTGTCTCTTGGCTCTTAGAGCATGCTGTGACAGTGGCAAGCTGAGAGCAGTTTGATTTCTTTTAAACTACGTCAGGTACTTGCCTGTGCAACCCCCTTCTGTTGATATGCTCACCTCACCAGAAAGTAACGGACTTCTTACTGTGATTTTATGATTCCTATCCATGCAGGGAGAGGAGACGGTGGCTGAACCCGAGTCAGCAACATTTTGTGAAGAATGTCATGTTGGCCTGCTCGTAGTTTTTCTCTGACAACCCGCTAACATCCTAAAATGACTTTTAAAAAAAGTTAGACCAGGAAAAAAAAGATCCCACCAGAAGCCCATTTTTGCCCACTTGTGGGGTAAGCTCTGGAGCTGTCTTGACCAGAGCATGAGTGTGCTGGGACCTGTCTGCCTTTTGTCCGTCTAGGTCAAGGGCTCACTTGTTGCTGTTGTTAACGTGCAGCCTAGGTGGCAGTCATTGCTTCCCAGGTGCCATCGTTCCAGCATGCCGCTGGCTTGTGAGGACAGGACTATTCACTGGACCATTTGTGAACGGGAAAGTGGCAGAGGGTGAAGTCACTTGTGCAGGCTCACCCCAAGTCCACAGTGGGGCCCAGGACATCCTCACTGACCAAAAGCAGAGTGAAGATATCTTTGTTATGTATCCTAATCAGGTTTTTTCTATGAATAAGAATTTTATACAGAAGTCTAAGTACTAGACTCATAAAGTAAATGTTTCTGATAAATTGATGGAACTTGAAAAGAACTTCATTTTCTGTCAATGGCATAGGTTAGATCTAGATATTTAGCAGTACTGTTGAAAATCTTATGCGGTACATATATACAATGGAATATTACTCAGCCATAGAAAGGAACGGAATTGGGTCATTTGTAGAGATGTGGATGGACCTTAGAGTGTCATACAGAGTGAAGTAAGCCAGAAAGAGAAAAACAAATATCATATATTAACGCATATATGTGGAATCTAGAAAAATGGTACACATGAACCTATTTGCAGGGCAGGAATAGAGACGCAGACATAGAGAACAGACATGTGGACACAGGGGGACGGGGAGTGTGGGACAAATTGGGAGATTAGTTTTGACATAAATACACTACCACGTGTAAAATAAATAGTGGGAACCTGCCGTATAGCACAGGGAGCTCAGCTCAGTTCTCTGTGACGACCTAGATGGGTGGAATGGGGGTGTGGGAGGGAGGTCCAAGAGGGAGGGGATATAGGTATACATATACATATATATGTAGTATATATGCGTATGCATATATACGTATATACATATATGTACATTCACTTCATTGTACAGTAGAAGCTAACACAACATTGTAAAGCAACTACAATTTAAAAAAAAAGAAAAAGGAAAAAAAAATCTTCATAGATGTCAGTGGTAGTGAAAATTAAAACTGCTTTTATTGGAAAATAGTTTTGTATTCTTGTACAGTCTAGTGTACAGGACAGAAGCTACAACACCATTAGAATAAGTTTTAGCACATTTTCCCTGCTGTGGATACCACGTGCTTAGCTCCTGAGAACTCCCTTCAGGAAGTGTAAGATACCTGACATTTTATTTCCAGCCTCCTGCTACACTTTTCACCATTGTAATGTTTAATTAATTAAGTTGCCTTTTCTTTTTCAGGGGGAAATTTGTTGCCCTGGAGAACATCAGTTGCAAGATTAAATCAGGGTGTGAAGGACACCTTCCGTGGCCTAATGGCATCTGTACTAAGTGCCAGCCAAGTGCCATCACTCTGAATAGACAGGTGAGATGTTCGCTGTATCCATCTAGATGCAGAAAGCAGTAGATTTGTGTTCATGGCTGAGGAGTGAAAATGTCTGGAAAAGCCCCTCCTTGGAAAGGAGCTGCTGGTAGCAGTGTGAGTTACATGGGGCAGAGTCTCGGGTATTTTGGGGCTGATTGATTGACCCTTTTATGGAAATCATACACTGAGGACATTATTTGTAAGATCTCTAGCTCTTTCAAGCATAGAGGGGAGCCTTCAGTTTTCTGTTTTGTTGGCTTGTGTGGAGGCAGAATTTACTTGGCGACTGTTTAAAATGCTCAGTGGTTGTGACTTTACCTTTTAAGAAACTGCGGCTCTGGAAGTTGGTAGTTGAACAGAACTGCCCTGGGACCACCTCAGGGCATCTGTCCAGGCCAGGTTAAGAAGGGGGCTGGACTCAGGAAGGAGCGAAAAAAGAATCAGGGAAAACTGTGTGCAGTTATTCTGGCTTTTTCCACTCTTATTGTCCAGCCCTCCAAAAATAGCCCTCCTCATCTTTCCCCTGCCACTGCCAGCCCATGTTTAGCTCCTTAGAATTCCATCCCTCCTTAACTGTTTGAGCACCTTTCTTCCCTTTCTTTCTCTCCTTCCCTCCATCCATCCCTCCCTCCCATTCTCTTCTTTCCTTCCTTCCTCCCTTCCTTCCTTTCTGTTTATTTTGGCTGCATTGGGTCTTCGTTGCTGTGCATGGTCTCTAGTTGTAGCGAGTGGGGGCTACTCTTCGTTGCCGTATGTGGGCTTCTCATTGCGGTGGCTTCTCTTGTTGCAGAGCACGGGCTCTAGGCACGCGGGCTTCAGTAGTTGCAGCATGTGGGCTTCAGTAGTTGTGGTCCTTGGGCTCTAGGGTGTGCAGGCTCAGTAGCTGTGGCACACGGGCTTAGATGCTCCGTGGCATGTGGGATCTTCCCGGACCAGAGATTGAACCCCTGTCCCCTGCATTGGCAGGTGGATTCTTAACCACTGCACCATCAGGGAACTCCCCTCCATTTTTTTTAAAATTTTGTTTTAATTTTTTTTGGCCGCGCTGCACGGCATGCAGGATCTCAGTTCCCCAACTAGGGATCGAACCCTCGCTCTCTGCAGTGGAAGCGCAGAGTCTTAACTGCTGGACCGCCAGGGAATTCCCCGTCTCTCTTTCTTTCTGTCTTAATTTCTTTTTGAAAACTTTTTTTTTGACCTAGAGATTGTGAAAACCTGCGTTTTAGGCAAAATCCCAGTAAGATTAATTTGAATTAATTTAATGAGAGTCCCACCCCTACCCCTCCCACCCACTAGAACCTGAAGTCGTCTTAAGGGCATAGCACATTCTTTTTTTTTTTTGGCCACCCCGTGTGGCATGCAGGATCTTAGTTCTCCAACCAGGGATCGAACCTGTGTCCACTGCATTGGGAGCGCAGAGTCTTAACCACTGGACCGCCAAGGAAGTCCCGAGAGTACATTCTTTTTTTAAAAAAAAAATAATAAATTTATTTATTTATTTATTGGCTGCGTTGGGTCTTCATTGCTGTACGCAGGCTTTCTCTTGTTGCAGAGACTGGGGGCTATTCTTCATTGTGGTGCGCAGGCTTCTCATTGCGGTGGCTTCTCTTGTTGTGGAGCACGGGCTCTAGGCGCGTGGGCTTCGGTAGTTGTGGTGCATGGGCTTAAGTTGGTCCACGGCATGTGGGATCTTCCCTGACCAGGGCTCGAAGCCATGTCCCCTGCATTGGCAGGCGGATTCTTAACCATTGTGCCATCAGGGAAGCCCCCGAGAGTACATTCTTAAAGTAAGTGTGTGTGTGTGTGTGTGTGTGTGTGTGTGTTTTAAAAAGCTAGGTAAGGGCTTCCCTGATGGCGCAGTGGTTAAGAGCCCACCTGCCGATGCAGGGGACACGGGTTCGAGACCTGGTCGGGGAAGATCCCACATGCCGCGGAGCAACTAAGCCCGCAAACCACAGCTACTGAAGCCCGCGCACCTAGAGCCCGTGCTCTGCAACGAGAGAAGCCACTGCAATGAGAAACCACAGCTACTGAAGCCACTGTGCACCGCAATGAAGAGTAGCCCCCACTCGCTGCAACCAGAGAAAGCCCGCGCGCAGCAACAAAGACCCGACGCAGCCAAAAATAAAATAAAATAAATAAATTTTGAAAAAAAAAAAAAAAAGTAGGTAAAAGATACTTGTGAACAGTTTGTGATAAAATAGTAAATTATTTATTTTTGATGGAGTGTTTTAATTTAGCCCATTGTTGTTAACTCTACAGAAATACAGACATGTGGACAACATCATGTTCGAGAATCATACAGTTGCTGACCGCTTCCTTGACTTCTGGAGGAAGACAGGGAACCAGCACTTTGGGTACTTGTATGGACGGTACACGGAGCACAAAGACATTCCTCTTGGTATCAGGGCTGAAGTGGCTGCGATTTATGAACCTCCTCAGGTAGATGTGAACAGGATTTGCTGTCTACGGGTCTCTGTATTGCTTTGTTTTGAAGGCTGTATGGGAGCCCTTTCAGGTTGCATGCTGCTTCTCTTACTGTATCATTTGCCCAGTCTATCTCTCTCTCTCTACACACACACACACAGTATTTATTTTCTGAATTATTGGAAAGTAAGATCATGGCCCCTAAATATTTCAGTGTATATTTCCAAAGAATAAGGACACGTTCTCATATAACAAGTACACTGAGCAACTTAAGTAAATTGAACTTCGATACAATATTTTTATCTAATCTGCCATCTTATTCAACTTTTGTCAGTTCCCCCAAAAGTGTCATACAGTTGCCCTCTCTCTTCTGCTTCTGTATCTCCTCTGTCCATGCCTACAATCAGCTGTCCCAGGATTTATGGAATTAGAGTCACAAAATTACTCAAGTTCTTTATCTTATGCCACACATGTAACTGTCTTAATAACAATATCAAAATTACCACCAGTGTAGGACTGAAAACAGTTCAAGATTGTTTTGGTGGGAGGGGAGGGCCCCTAGGGTATATCCCACTAGGGACCAGCAGTTGGTTACTGTGTTTTAAAGTCACTTGGAAGATCTTCCCTGTATGATTACGTCACCAACGAGTTACACGTTTACGTTCATTTGCTTTATTTTCAGTATTTAGGGATTGGATTTACGTATATATTTTTTATTTATTTATTAAATAGATTTACTTATTATTATTATTATTTATTTATTTATTTATGGCTGCGTTGGGTCTTCGTTGCCGTGCGCGGGCTTTCTCTAGTTGTGGCGAGCGGGGGCTGCTCTTCGTTGCAATGCGCAACCGCTTCTCATTGCGGTGGCTTCTCTTGTTGCGGAGCATGGGCTCTAGGCGCGCGGGCTTTGGTAGTTGTGGTGCGTGGGCTCAGTAGTTGTGGCTCGTGGGCTCTAGAGCACAGGCTAAGGAGTTGTGGCTCACGGGTTTAGTTGCTCTGTGGCATGTGGGATCTTCCCGGACCAGGGCTCAAACCCGTGTCCCCTGCATTGGCAGGCGGATTCTTAACCACTGCGCCACCAGGGAAGCCCATATATATTTTTTAATTTGTATAATTATGTAAAATGTTTATATGGTTGTATAGTATATATTATATAAAATGTTTATTTTGTCTTATTGTATATAAGTTTACTACAAAAGTGAAGATTGGAACTGTATTGCATCCTGGTTCATGATGTGCTGAGGTAGTTGGGGGAGGGTCTTGTGCCTGCAGGTGACTGTGATGTAAAAACACAAAAACATGGTGCGCTGAGGCATGGCCAGAGGGGTGAATGGAACACAGTAAATGTTAGTGGCTGAATTTGGTGGTGGGATATCGGTGTTCACTGTAAATTCTTTAACCTTTGCTGTATGTCTGAAATTTTTTATTTAAAAAAATGTTGGAAAAGTAAAAAAAAACTGCACATTTGCAAAGTGAGGTCTACAAACAACGTCTTCCCCTTCATCTAATTTCCTCCCTCTCCTACAGGTAGCCCCCACTTTAAGCAGTTTTTGGCTTAGATCTCTAAAGTTTGAATTTTTTTTAGTATAAGCAGATATACAGATATTTCACACTATCCCCTCCTTTGTCTCTGGGTGGGCACCACGCCATATACAGGTGTGTCACCTGTGCCATGTTCTGGAGATCTCACCGTGACTGGTCTACTTTTTAAATAAACTAGGGTCTGAAACTGCAGGCCTTGTGGCCACTGGCTGGTGTGCAGGTGTGTGGCTCCTGCACAGATGCTGTTTCTTCCCTGGCTGTATTTATACAGATTGTGTGTCATCTACTCCTTGGATATTCTCATTATTTACTGAGAGCTACAGATGAAATGTTTGACCAGGCCTTTTATGATGGTTCACTTCCAGGGAGACGTGAGATGGCAGTAGGTGCTCACCCAGAGACCCTGCTTGTCTGACTCTTTGGGCACTGAGTGTGCTCTGTCAGTGGGAGCTGCTTTTGGAAGCACAAGACATTCCAATTCAGTTTTGAGGAGGGTCCTTTCATGAAGCATTTCAACAGTTCTGTTAAGAGTATGATTGAACAAAAATCGGAACAGAAGCCTCTGGTGTCCAGACTACTAACAACATCATCAGAGCTCCCAAATTGGGGATCTTGGAGGTTGAAACACTTGACCTCTAATAACCTCCAGCTCAGAAGTTGAAGCTCATGCTGCCACATGTCATGAAACAAAATCCTTAGGTTTGTTCTGAGTTTGTGCTTTGACCTGTGCTCTGGAGGTATTAATGATCTCCATATGGGTCATACCCAGCAACATAAAGTTCTTTTGTTATTTTGCCAGGATTTGACTAATTTATAAGGATATACCCAATTAGTATAACTCAATTTGGAATTACCTTCACTTTCATAATCTGTAGCCGGGTCTTCTGCTCAGTATGATGCTTAGCTTTATGAGCTGCATTTCAGTGCAGATTAAAGATTTCAGCAAGCTTTGTCCACTGCAGGAAGTGGGATCCTGTGGCCAGTGTAGGTTGCATGTGAGCCAGCCCAAGCCCCCCGCCACTGCCCCAAGCTGAGGTCTCTGCCCACCGGTCAGCAGGTTACCGATTTCAGGTGCCCTATCCTTGGCTTAGGGTGTGTGTATCTGTTGTACTCTCTCACTCTGCCATGCCTGTGAAGCTAAGCACTGTCCCTGCAGGAGCTGCATACGAATTTTCAAAGACTGTTTTTTGGGAACGAACGTTACCTTACAGCTCTAATCTTACCTAATCTAGCCAAGCCTATTTGGAGTGAAAACTATTTATCCAAGGGAGTTTTGAAACTAACTTCTATCCCCAATGAAGGAACCTTAAGGTGTAGAGAGCCTTCCCTAGTCCTAAACAACCACATGTTTCATGTGGAGCTGCTGACATGAACCAGCCTGAATACAGCCTCTTCATGTTCTCTAAACCTTGATTAAAAGCAAAGCACAGCCCTAGACGGGAAGAGCCTGGAGGGCTTGGCCTGTGTTATCTGGTTGAGCTTTTCCCGCTGCCTTAACTCTCCTTTTTGGCAAGGGGGAGACCGGTGCTCCTTTGTGACACCTGAGCCAGAAATGGAACAGAGCTGCTGTGCTGCTTTTCTGAACCCCTCCTCTAAGTACATCTCTCTTTAATACCCCCACAGATTGGTACACAGAATAGCTTGGAGCTTCTTGAAGACCCAAAGGCTGAGGTGGTTGATGAAATTGCTGCCAAACTTGGCTTGAGGAAGGTACTGATTCTCTTGGCCTTGAGGGGGGCGCCCCGGCTCTGTGTTGGGGACATCTAGGTGGGTGGTATGGCCAGACCTGGTCTGGGAGTGAACTCCCAACTGCACAAGGTCAGGTGCAGGCCTGGCACGTTTTGAAACCTCGCTTGTGTTTATTGGGTGCCCAAAAAAGGATCCCAGTGCAGGGACTGTTATATTTAAATCCACCAGACATACTTCTTAAGGATTGCCTCAAAGTGGGGGAGGAAAGAAGCAGCAGGAGCAAGACCCCTACTTCCTGCCGGAGGGGACCTTGACGCCAGGCTCTTAAGGCACATCCTCCTAGGTGTGAGCTCTCCCTTCACGTGTCTGTTTGCGCTCATCGTTTTCTGTCCCCCACACTTGGAGTTTCTCGTGGTCCCTCTTCAATCCTCATTGAACCTCCTGTTTATAATTGAGCCATCTGAGCGTGTAAGGCTTCTTAGTTTTCCTGGGCAGTTAGAAGACAGAGAAGAATTTTCTTTTTGAGTCTGATGATCTAGTTTATCTCACATCTTTGGTTAAGTTCCTAGGAACTATAAAGATGGCGTTTTATAGATAATGTTGAACTGTGAATTTGAACACATCTTAGGAATTCACTCTTAGTAGCTATGTAAGTTTTATCCTTTATTTCCTAATCAATTTAGACAGTGAGAAATAAACTCCCTACAGATAAACAGGGAAGACTGGAAATGTGCCTTATAACCCAGGAATGCTGCGGAACAAAGTCACTGTATCGTTTTAAGAACAAAAAAGTCCTGTTGTTTCTAACAAGGAGTCAGCATCATGATTTAGGGGCATGTTTTGGTTTAAATTCTGGAATTTTCTCTTGTTCAAAAGAGAAATCAGTGTCCCTGATTTTTTTTGCCTATGTTTGTTATAAATGTTTGGTCATGATAATCATAATTAGAAGATCTTGAAGTTACTTAAATGCCTTTCTCCAAACACTGGTTCCTTAGCCCTAATTTATCTCAGCTTGACTTTGGTTCTGCTTTATTTACTGCTGAGTTACATTTATCCTTTAAGTCTCATTTTCTCCATTGCCATCCTCCTCGGGGGTTTTGTTCATTTGGGCATTTTTAAAGAAAATGAAAGTCTCCAGATTTGCCTGGTCATGTCTGCAGGAGATGGAATTGAAGAGTTTCATGTCAGGGTTGTGCTAGAGAGGGTCACAAGCACCAGATCACTTCTCCGAAGGACAGAAGTGGGTGTGTGTCTGGATTCCAGCCCTGCTCTTAGACCTCCCAGCCAGATTCTGGTTCAGGAATGGTAATCAGCTGTGAGGTTCATGGGCACAGGAAGGCCAGGGATCACAGAGCACACAGACAGGCACTGTTGCTGTAGCAGGACGTGCCAGGGAGGCTGACCCTGCCCCAAGCCCTGGGACTGGCGTTTCAGATTCGTGTACCCTCAGATGCTTCCCTTAGCCCCACACCGGAGCTTAGAGGAGCAGCTGCGCAGTCTCCGTTCTATCATTCTTTTTTATTTTACATGCATTCTCTGGGGAGTATGTTTTCCTGTCTTACGGAGAAAGCCCTAGTATCTGAAGTGGCATTGTCTTTATTTGCTTGCTTGTTATCTGTCTTCCTCTCTGGAGTGTAGATTCCCTTTTCACTGATGTTCTGTTAATTTTATGCACCCGGGGGTCCCCTGCACCTAGCATAGTGCAGGGCACAGAGGTGGTGCTGAGAAGACTTTTTCTAACGAATAAATGAGATGTGCTCGTTTGCCCTCATCTCCACCCGGCAGCACCAGGGGGAGGACGGCCAGTGTCAGCTGAGTAGAGTTTGAGAGCCCTGGTGTGGACAGTGGCTTAGCTGAGGAGCTGACTCACCTGGAAAGAAAGAACTGGCTTCCAGGAGTCTCCTCTCTTGGCAGAAGCTAGAAGACATTCGTCACCTGTTTCAGGGAGAGACTCAGAAGGTATTCTTCTCTTTTATGCAGGTTGGCTGGATATTTACAGACCTTGTCTCGGAAGATACCCGAAAGGGTACAGTTCGATATAGTCGAAATAAGGTGAGAGGGGGCAGGGATGCTCGCTCGGCCAGAGCTTGTTATGGACCAGCTCTGGGCTGCACTCTCCGGTGTCTCTGCACAGCTCACCCTGGCTTTTAGACCATGTTGTTTTCAACACAGTGTTCTTGATAAATTAAGGCTGGGTCTGTTCATTCTGTCTCGGAGATCAGAGAGACTTTACCTTTATAAACCACTGCTTTTTGGAGGTCAGCCCATGAGGTGGATTGCCTGTGCTTCTAAGGCGTTACTGGTTACACGTGTTTTTCTGTAAGGAGTTGGTAACAGTCAGGAATTACAGGTACTTGCTTCACCGTAGTTTGTGATGTGTCATAGTTTAGTTCTTAATATTTTCTAAAGAAGAAGTAGAAGCATATTTTGACATGATGCTATAAAACTTGGTATGCTGGTTCTCTTTTCTTAGGACACCTATTTCCTGAGTTCAGAAGAATGTATCACTGCAGGAGACTTTCAAAATAAGCATCCCAACATATGTCGACTCTCTCCAGATGGACATTTTGGATCCAAGTTTGTTACTGCAGTGGCTACAGGTATAAATGGGGACATTTATATTGTAAATATTACTACCTTGTTAATATGTTTTGTTCCTCTTTCAGTAGCTTTGCATTCTTAACTTAGTTACAATAGATTTTCTTTCTTTCCTTCTTTTTTTTTTTTTTTTTGGCTGCATCGCACGGCATATGGGATCTTAGTTCCCTGACCAGGGATCGAACCCGTGCCTCCTGCAGTGGAAGTGTGGAGTCTTAACCACTGGACCGCCAGGGAAGTCCCTACAATAGATTTTCTTAATGGGCCTGTGAGACATAAGATTCTTCTTTTTTGGTTTGCGGCAAAAATCTTGAACTACTCAGCATCACACAAAACTACTAGAATTGCGGCCTCAGTGTAGCCCTCCTCTAGTCCATTCTCTTGGCCTCAGTCCAAGTTCACTTGGTTCTGGAGAGTTCTGGGCTATCTTTGCCCCTTTGCAGTAACCAAGGATGACTCTGTCTAGCTGTGCAGGAGAAGAGGGATTTACTGTTTCTGTTACTTTTTTATTTATGAGTGGGAGTGTCATTTTAAGAAACCATTTCCATAAAGCTTGTTTTTGGGAGTGATGAGTGTGTGTGTGTGAGATGTTGTGCACATCATACTACATGTTATGTACACCATGAATATATAATAATAAAAGACTGTGGCCTTAAACAAGTACCGCCAAATCTTTTATACCATACTTGAGATGCTGTCCTAGAGAAAAGCCCGGCGTAAGACCGTATGATTTGAAAGAAGGAGGAACTTGAAACTTGGAGAACCAACTAATAAAAACAATCTCTTTGGTCAGTTTTTTAAAGTAAACACTAACCTCTATCCTGTGAAGACTTGGGTTCTACCATCACAGAGATGATAATCCAGTTTGTTCATGGTAACCATGCTTCCTCTAGTTCAAAATACCAGTTTACAAACAGCCCAAGCATGTAAGTAACTAGATCCCTTATTAATCCCAGCTGAGCCTGTTACCACTGCCATGGGAAGGAAAACATCTATCATACTGTCTGAATTTTTAAGATCCATTTGATTTGAGATCCATTTAGAGTGACCAGCACCTTCTTTTTGAAATGAATGTACTTTGGGGGCATGAGAGGCCATGGCTGCATTGTTCACATGTTAGCATAAATTAATGGGGTCAGATGCTTAAGGAAGTGGATGGGAGTTTGGACTGGGATTTGTGGAAGCAGTAATTCCGTAGCATAGAGTCCTTCCACGGGGGCAGATGGGGCAGGGGGCCTGTTGTGATGAGAGCGCTCAGGGTAGCAGGAGCGAAGGAGGAGAGCAGAGAAGAGACACGTTTTACATAATCAGAATTTTGCCAAGCCAGCTTTCTCTTTGATGAAGGGGAGGAAAGTATTCTCTTTCTACTCTCTGCATCACATAAACCCCTGCCCTCTTCATTTAGGCTGAGATTCTGGGTCCAGGCATTTAGGCTGGTGGTTCTCAAGCCTATCAGACTGGACACCCTCTCTTTAGAACATTTGTGACACCTCTTTACTATCCAGAAAGTGAAATTCATAGATAATATACCTGCCCACACACCTGATTCTAAAAAAGAAAGCAGAGTAGTAGGCTGACTGTAACATTGAGGAGAAATAATAGTGAAGGAGCATGCATGTAATAAGACAGTGCATTCTGCATGCCAGTGCTTGGGGACTGGTGCCTGCTGAGGAGAGCACAGGGGAGGAGCCGGAGCTGCCAACCTTGTGGGGCGGGGCCTGCACAGGCATCAGTGACGCGGTTCCCAGACACTCAGCAGCTCTCCACGGAGCTCTGAGCCAAGCAGGGCCCTTCCTCAGCTTATGTGGTATCATGCTCCTAGAGGATTCGCTGTGTGTTAAAGCTGGGCGTGTTTGTTTCTGTGGCTGTGTATAAAATATAATTGATTCTAATCCTAGATCATCACAAATAGGGGTTTTGCCTACAGGAGTGTTAGGGGGACATTTCAAGGCCATGTGGGTTGTGGAACAGTTCTTTATTGTGTGGGACTCCCTGGTCACAGCAGGACGTCTGGTACCTTTGACTCTAGCCTGCTAAAACTGGCAGCCCCTGCCCCCCGCTGCCCCCCTTCGTTGAGACAACCAAAAATCATCTCCACAGATTTCCAGAACTGCTTCTTGTGAGAACTGCTGTTTTAGGCTTCCATGGGCTCCCATGGTAACCTAACCCCTTTAATTACTGTTTCTGTGGGGAATTATTCAGTGGGCCCAAAGAACTGGTACATGTTTTGAATTATAAATAGTTTCCAACTTGGGGGCTGCCTGTACTTTCAGTTATTGACTCAGTTGGAAATTTGGAAATCATAGATTGACCTTGGAATTTTTGCCTCCGAAATTGGCACTTTACTAGGGTTTTCGAACTATAAGGCAGAAAATCACTTAACTTATAATAAGATCTGCAGTTAGAGTCCTTTCACATCTGTGCTGATTTGTCCCTCTTGGTAATGCTGTGAGATGCTCAGATTCATAATTCCTCTCCCTTTCCCAGGGGGCAGCGATGGAAGGTGGTTATCCAAAGTGTCAGAGATCTTCTGACTCCAGACAGATTGTTCTCTTCCTCCTCTTCAGTGGTTCTTGACCAGGGACGTGTTGGTACCCTGGGGAGCTGTTTGAAATGCCCTTGCCGAAGTCCCATCCTTAAGACCCTGATGGGACAGGAAGGAGCAGTCCTGTGTGTTTATGGCCGTCTCCCGGGAGACTGGCTGGTGTGTCCCGGGGTTCATGGTGCTTCCATGGTCACGCTGCTGTCAGCTCCCCACAGCTGCTGCTGATGCTGCAGGCCCAGATGCTGGCTGGGGTGTGGGGGCCTTACCATTTGGCCTTGTGTCTGCAGATCCCTTCTAAGAACTTCTCTAGCTTGAAACCTTTAGGGGAAAAGAGTGATGATTACATGTGGGGTTTGCTCATGTGCACATGAAGGAGCTTGTGGAAGGAGAATCATCACAGAGTCCAAGTTTAAACTCCCTGCCACGATGCTGGTGTCTGTGTCTCGGTCACCTGGCACACTCGCACTCAATTCTCAGCTGTGCATGTTACTTTCTGGGCTGCGTCTCAGACTCAATAGCAGCTGTCCTTTATCACCGCCCCTTTCCATCACACAGTGGACTTCCTGATGGACTGATTTGGGAAGGGAATGAGAGTTAACTGGCCTGGCCTGCTTCATCTCTGGGACGGTACCAGAGCAAGGTTCAGAGAACCCCTTAGGACCTGGTTTCTTGCTTTTCCACATGGAATGGGGAGCTTGCGGTTCCTGTCAGTGACTCTGCCTTTGGAGACTGTCCATATGGACTGAGCTTGCTTTTTTTAAGAATCTTCTGTTTTATAAATACAGCTTTCCATTTTTCCCTGGTTCTCACAGGCCACATCTATCTCAAAACCAGCACAGGTTTACAGTACACACACCAAGGGCGGCTCCTCCAGGTTCCTTCCCGACCTCCTCTGCTCCTTGTGAACTGCACACTCGTTGTGCTATGACGTTCATTCCCCGGATTGCACCAGAGGGTCACATGCCCTGTGTTTGCTGCCTTGACCTTAGTTAGCGGTCACTGTCCAGGCCTGGCCACCTCCCCCGAGTGTGAGTTGAGGGCCAGAGAGAAGATGCTAGGCTTGACTATCCACCGGGCCTTTGGAGCCCAGCGTGACGCAGCATTTGGAAGCCAGCTGCTGTTGGCCTCTGGTGTGCAGAGTCGAGCAGACACAGGCCCCTGTTTGTCCCTTGGGGGCTGGCTCTGCCCTGTCCTTCACATTTTTGATTGCTTGGCCATCAGATCGGCTTTCTGGTAAATGTTTGAAAGCCAGACAGATAAAATTTCTGTTCCCTGATCAGTAACTTATTCTGTTTTTGTCAAAGAAACTAAGATAGAGATATTGAAGGTTTTTTAAAATTCTCCAAAGCCATAAAAATGATGGCTGTTACAGTTGTCAGAGTGTGACCCTGATTCTGCAGGGGAGGAAGATGGCTGCATGCTCGGTACTGCCTGACCTCCTGACCCGTTTGGGATGGGTTTTACCCTTGTCCCAAACTGTAAGCCCTACTGTGGGTTTCATTGGAGCAGGGCCTGAGAGAGGTTAGAATGGAAGGCGTGGAGGGCAGGGCTCGGTGCAAGGAGAGCAACCTCCTAGGCATTGTGGTGGGGTCCACGCCTCCTTGATGTGCCAGCTGCACAGGTGTCTGAGGTCAGGGCTGCTCTCCATGCTATGCAGATACTGACACTGTGCTGGGAAAGGTTTCTGTGTTCTCCCATCCACTCCCATTCGTCTCCCTGCATTCACTCAAGAACAGAATTTGCTGGAACACAGGGCTCTGTCTGTTGTTCACATCTCTGTGATACTAAAAACCAGAAGCCCAAGTATGCTTTTGGGTGGGTGTTGGAGAAGGTTTAACAGTCTTGCCTCCCGATTCTGAGAGAGCGTGTCGCTGGTGGGGCCTGTTTGAGGAGCTGCAGTGGCATCTGCACACCCTGTGCTCAAGGCCTTGTGCCCAAGGCTGTCGTAAAACTGCTGTCAAACATTTTTGATTCTTACCCAAGACACACTCATGAGAGTTGGTTCTGCAGGTCCAAAGTAAAGGATGACACTTGTTTTGAACGTCCTTTGGAGGATTCTCGCTGAAGGTCTCTCTTTTGCAGGTGGCCCCGACAACCAGGTGCACTTTGAAGGGTACCAGGTGTCCAATCAGTGCATGGCGCTGGTCCGAGATGAGTGCCTGCTGCCCTGCAAGGACGCCCCTGAGCTCGGCTACGCCAAGGAGTCCAGCAGCGAGCAGTACGTGCCTGATGTGTTTTATAAGGTAAAAATGCAACGGTACTGAAAGAGAGAAGTGGATGGAGAGCAGCATGGACACTGACCTGTCCTGGACGTTGCTAATTTTGGTGCATTCTGGCCATGGGAGCTGTTGGTCAGCCGTGGTCGTCTAGAGCCTAGCTTGTGGATAAGGGACTCTTTGGCATTTCCAGGGCCTTTGTTAGCTACTCAGGCAGGCTTCTGTGGTGTTAGGGCTTATAAGCAGAAGTGGGGGTGACACGCCCTGGGTTTAGGGGTACATAATACAAGTGAAACCACTGCAACACCGACTGTTTCAGTTTCTGAAAAGGAGAAATGGTGCCTAACAGGGCCTCAGCAGGAGTGAAGGTTGGAGCTGTTTGGCAGAAGTTAGGCTCTCCTGAGGGGACCAAGTTTAGGTTAACCGCTTAGATGAGCAGTTCTCCATTTCTAAACCTTTGTTTCCTGTGAAAGCTATAAAAATGATTTTTTTGAAAACTGTGATCTGGTTTGAACAAGTCGGAGTTGGGTGCTTCCCTGGGAATTAGCAACACGGCTCCCATCCTCCTCATGGGAGTTGCTCTGGTCACAGGCAGGCATCCTGCGTGTTCCCCGTCCTGGGCAGACTTTGGTTTCCATCTGGCACTGCTCTGTCTGGAGGACCCCTTTAATATTTCTTGTGTTCCCGGCTGCTTTTGTGTGTCTGAGAAGTACGTTGTTCTCCATTTCTGAAGGATATTTTCACTGTGTAAGGAGTTCTAGGTTGACAGGTCTGCTCACAATCTCACTGCACTTAGGCCACAAAGACCTGCTGGCAGAAGGGGCCTGGAAATAAAATAGGCAAGCAATGAAAACCCAGAAAGAGTGATGATCTAATTTCTTTAAAATGATTTGATATCTTTCAGCAATTTTTTTATATCAGTGTGTGCATGTCTAGTCATTGTTTTGTTGTTTTTATTGTTCTAGCAAGTCTGCATTTTTATTTATTTATTTTTAAAAATTTTATTTAGTTTTTTAAAATTCTTTCTTAAAAATATTTATTTATTTATTTGGCTGCACCAGGTCTTAGTTGCTGCACGTGGGATCTTTGTTGCCGCATGTGGGATTTTCGTTGCAGCATGTGGGATTTTTTAGTTGCAGCATGTGGGATCAAGTTCCCTGACCAGGGATCAAACCCAGGCCCCCTTCATTGGGAGCACGTAGTCTTAGCCACTGGACCAGGGAAGTCCCTAAGTCTGCATTTTTAAACAGCTTTATTGAGATGCAATTCACATACCACACAATTCACTCATTTAATGTGCCCGGCTCAGGGGCTCTTAGGATGTTCACAGGGTTGTGTAATCATCACCACAATCTAATTTTAGAACATTCTTGTCCCCCCAAAAGAGGCCCTACATCCTTTAACAGTTACTCCCCAGTCCTCCCAACTCCTGGCAACCGCTGATCTGCTTTCTCTGAGGTTTCCCTGATGGAATCCTACAGTGTGTGGTCTTTTGTGACTGACTTTTCACCACTAACCGTAATGTCTAAAGGTTCCTCCGTGCCTGCAGCCTGCAGTACTTCATTCTTTTCATTGCCGAATAGCATTCAGTGGTATGGGCGCAGCTTACTACCTGCGGGATGCATCAGACACCCAGGAGAGCGCCTAGAAGCTGAGGGGCTCTGGGGCCTCGTCCTGGTGGTGATTTGGAGACCAGAGACTACCTGATTGTGACAAAGACTTCACCTCTTCAGGGATCAGAAGTGGGGCTGAGACCCTGTCTAGAGCTGGCTTGTCCATGCTGTGGGTGTCTGTGGCAGTGGGTGATGTGCAAAGGAAGGGCACAAGGGCCTGAGAGTCTTGTCCCTGCTCCTGGTCTCCTCCTCAGCTCTTTGGAATGAAAGTCTTCAATCTGCTTCTGAATCAGCGCTGCTGCGTGGTCCGAGGGCTGCGGGGGCGGGGACTGTCACTGAGCCAGGAAGGCCAGGCCAGTAGGTAGCGAGCAGTCTGTCTTTCCTCTGCAGCAGGCAGGCCTCGCTGTTGTATCTGCTCCTTTCAGGTGGTGGCAGTGGAGGGACAGAGTGAGGCTGGACTGTGACAACTTGCTTAGATGACCCCTCAGATTTGGGGACAGTAAGGAGCCCCAGGAAAGGGTTCTCCATATCATTCTTGAAAGAAAATATTTCCAAAGAGCCTTGTTTAGGAACTCCCATTGTCTCTTCCCTCCTGTGGTGTTTAATAGCAATTACCTGGCTTGATAACACAGATCTCACCCTTACACAAATCCTGTGTAGGCATCAGGTACTTTGAAGAATCATTAGTTTTAAACCATTATTAAACATTCACACATCAAGTCACACCACGCTGGGAACCAATGTGAGGGTTCAGTCTTTCCCTCAAAAGTTTCTATCTTATAAGATGTATTTGTATGGCACTGTTTTGTAATGTAGAATCTATGTTTTGACTCAGTTTTAGACCCTGAGACCTGGTGGTCCTGCTGGCTGCCGTCCTGAGCCTTTTGGCACAGCTCACTGGTCTGGGGGCCGTAACGGGGCCTGTTGTCCTTGTGGAGAGCCCCTCCCCTTTAGCCACAGAGGCTTGTGCAGCCCCGGTGCGCTCAGTGTGCATGAATACATTGCTCCAGGGTCATCAGGCTGCCATTTCTTTCTCTTTTCAGAGTTTTAAAAATTAAATATAGGGACTTCCCTGGTGGCACAGTGGTTAAGAATCCACCTGCCAATGCAGGGGACCAGGGTTTGAGCCCTGGTCCAGGAAGATCCCACATGCCACAGAGCAACTAAGCCCATGCGCCACAACTACTGAGCCTGCGCTCTAGGGCCTACGAGCCACAACTACTGAGCCCGCGTGCCACAACTACTGAAGCCTGCATGCCTAGAGTCCATGCTCCGCAATAAGAGAAGCCACTGCAGTGAGAAGCCTGCACACCACAACAAAGAGTAGCCACTACTTGCCGCAACTAGAGAAAGCCCACGCACAGCAACGAAGACCCAACACAGCCAAAAATAAATTAATTTTAAAAAATTAAATATTGAGTAGATATGAAAGATTATTTATAAAACATGTTTAAGGAATAAAAAAAGCAGAAATACCAATCCTGAGTCTCTACCCCAGAGTTAAGGACCAGAACGTTCCTGTGGCCTCTGAAGCTGCTGGATCCTTCTCCCTGCTCTGTCTCCTTTTCTCCCCCTCCAGAGGGAGCACTGCCTTCGGGGGTGCACTATGACATTCTTGCTTTTCTTCTAGTTTTACCTCCTTTGTGTGTTTTCCTAAAGCAGGTGTTGAGTTTTATATGTTGCTGCACACTGTAGACCCAAAACTGTGTTCTTTTGTCCTTGGAGATGGGCCACATTCACTTATCCCGGTGTGGCCTGAGACCTGCCTGCATGTGGCCATCATGTCACCTCGGCATGTGCCCACTGCGAGCAGAATGCCGTGCGAACCACCACGCTCCGCAGCCTTGGGCCCGAGTCCCACTCCCCACTCAGACACTCATGGGGCATTTCCTTGAGCTGTAACTGTGCCGTCCTGATCATAAGTGAGGCCAGACTCCTTTTTCTTTGTTTGTTGGCTCGTCCTGTCTCCCGTAACGTGCTTGTTGTGTCTGTTTCCTCTTCTTCCCTGGGTGGTTCAATCTTTTTCTCCCTGCCTCTAACCCTGTCAGTCAGGGGTGTGACACCTCTGCCTCTCCACTCCCATGGTGTCATTGAGGCAGAAAGTTTATGTTTCCATGTGGTCAGTTTTCTGAATCTTGTCTTTATGGTTGGCATTTTGAATCACAAAGAAAGTCTGTTATCTTGTCTTCTCTAAGGTTGATGTTTTTGGATTCTTCTTCTACCTGGGATTATTTCAGATGTGTGGTGTGAGATAGGGGCCCAGTTTCCTTCTTAGTTTTTAGTCATATACTGTCTGAACACCATTTATTGGGAAAAACCCTCTTCTTTCTCTGTTGATCTGTGGTGCCTTTCCATTACCAGTCGTCTCTGTGATCGTGGCTGTGTCTCTGTCCTCCCTTCTGTCCACTGGCCGGTGTTCCTCAGCCAGCACCAACGTCGCACTGTCCGAGTCACTGTAACTTTACTCTTCGTCCCTGATCCATCACAGCCCTTCCCTGCTTTTCTTCCCGAGCTCTGACTGTTCTTGACCCTTCACTCCTTCATGGAGACTTGCCTGCAGGTTGCACACAACAAATAGGTCACGCCCACCCCCCCCACTCCCCCCCCCCCGCAATGTGTGTGATGCTGCCCTTTGTTTCTTGTTCTTTGACCTCTCTCAGAAAGTTAGGATTTTTCTCCTTGAAAGCCTTGTCCGTCATTTGTTAGACTGTTCCTAGGTACTTTATAGTTTCTACATATTATAAAAACTACCATTTGGCAGTTCAGCTGTTACTTGTTCCTCTAATTTGTATGTGTGTTCTGGGTTCTCCACACAGATGAGTGTATTATCCAGGAGTGACAGTTCTTTTTCTCCCTTCCCTTCATTTTCACTCCTCGTGCTGGCTAGGGCTTCTGGAACAATGTCTAGTGATCACTTTTGTCTGGTTTTTAATTGTAAAGGATGTGCTTTCGGGATTTCATCATTAACTATGAGTTTGCTGTGGGTTTTTTTGTTTTTGTTTTTTTGTAGTACCCTTTATCAGGTTGGAAATTTGCTTTTTATTTCCATGCCTTGTAAGTTTCTTGCCCTTAAGAAGAGAGCTCCCTTTTGCCGTGGAACACACGTTATTTCCTTAATCATGCTGCTGTTTTCTTAGATCGCTCACTTGCCTGTTAGTGAGAGCAGGCTAGAAGGGCTTCCCAGGATTGTTTATAGCCCTGTAGGATTTGAGACACTCATTTCTCATACGTTTCAGGAAAATACCAGTTTGAGCAAAGAGACCTATGAAAGCAAACATTTAAGTAATCCTTTTAGTCCTCCTGTGGGCTTTGGGGTTGGATTTAAAATATACCTTGTAAACAGGACACGTACCCATATTTGTCTAAGGCTGTTCATCATGGTGTTATCTGTGGTAACAAAAACTTAAAGCAATCTAAAAGTCTAATAACGGGCATTAAATTACAATACATCTATATGGTGGGATATTCTGTGATCACTAAAGGTGTGTGTTTGAAAATTACTTGAAGGTATGGGATAAAACTCATGATGTAAAATTACAAATGTATCTATATACAGTAAAATCCCAATTAACTTTTTGTTTTTTAAAGGCACACTTGTAGATGTTGATGCCTGTACGTATACACGTTTGTATGTGCGTTCACACAGGAGATGGGGGTGGAAAGCTTGAGGGTCCACCCTTGTCTACAGCTCCGATCTGTCTGTCCTAGGAAGTCCCGTGCAGCCAGTGAAAGAACGGCCGGGGAGCACCTCCTGTAAAGGTGGGGAGAGGTGCACACAGAGGAGGGTTTTGGAGCGAGGATCTAGTCAGCCGGCGAGGGGATGCTTGGGGATGGGCAGCAGAACGGTGAGGTGCATGGTTCCATGTGCATTAGGAGTGCAAGCCTTCTAAATATTAACTAAGAACATTTTATTAATGTGAAATCAAATGTATATTTTTTATGGGAAATCCTGCATTACAGGTTAATAAGGAAATAGATACCCCAACACGCCTCTTCACCTGTCCTTCCAGCACCCTGCATGCATGCATGGACCCGTGGACGTTGACAGGGCCTTGCCTCTGGAACCGCAGCCTCTGCACTCGGTCCAGCTGTGGATAGGGTGCGGCGTCCCTCGCCAGACCCCGGGGCTACAGTGATGAGCAAGTCACAATCATCCTCTCTTCCCAGGTGGTCTGTTGGTGGCTGTTGAGGTGTCCAGTGCAGCGTGGAAGTTAGCCAGGTGGGGAGGAAGCCCATCTGGGGGCCACACGTCCAGAGGGCATGGTGCATCTAGGGGTCCCAGGCTCAGTCTGGCTGGAATGTGCACGTGATGGGGGTGGTGGGCAGTGAGAAGCCAAAGAAAGAAAGATGGAAGGTGATTCTGGAACAATCTTGCTGGATGTGGCGTGAAGGGGGGTCTGGAGGCAGGAGGCTTTTGCAGCAACATGAGTGTCAAATGCCAGGGCCGATCCAGGAGGGGCAGCAGGAGAGAGATGTGCGGTGGGGTCTACCGTCCAGTGTGAGGTGCGGCTGGAGGAGCTGAAGGCCAGGCCGTGGGGAGGGAGCTCCCCAGTGTGGAAGATTCTTTCTGGGTACAGAGTCCGGTGGCCAGTGAGAAGGCTGGTGCCACAGTCCAGGTGACATGTGTCTGCTCCCCATGGCATTTGGGGATGGAGAGGGTGTCCTGGAGCCAAGAGCTCCATGGGCCTTGCACGGTCCCGGGGAGGACAGGATGGAACTGGGTCTCTGGTTTGGGTGAGTGGTGGGTGCTGGAGTTGTAAACCTTGATGAGTAGTGGTGAGAGCAGGGGGGGTGGGGTGAGTTCAGATGCCCGTGTTTGAAGTTTGATGTGGTGGGACCGGAAGGAGGTTGAGAGGCCCTTTTCACGGTTATCTGCCCAGAAACCCCAAATTAAAGCCTTGGAAGTAGAGGAGAGAAGCCGAGATTGGAGACCCCAGGGAACACTGCTCTTAGGCAGCTGCCCAGGTGGAGGGGCAGCAGGGTGGGTTCCTGGCATGAAGGGTGGTTGTGGGCTCAGTGCTGAGGAGTTGGAAGAGTTGACAGGTGGCTGCTGCAGGGAGGAGAGAGCATGCAGGCAGCTGCGGCGTCGCGGCTGTGGAGGGGACCAGCGCTCTCTGGGGGGACTGTGGAGTCTTCTTTGTCCTAGGCATCATTTACTGACCTGTCCTCAGCCCGACACGGGTTTGTCCCAGCATCTGGCACTTACCAGAAGTGCTTTGTGGCTCATCCAGGAGCTCACTCCATGTGTGTGCTGAGTTACTTGAGACATTCCAAGCAAACCATTCCATGCGTTGTTTTGTCAAAGGATAACATATATTTCAAGGGTTTCGTGTGGTCTCCCAAAGTTCCTCCAAGAAGGCTGCAGTTACATGCTCAGACTGTGCCGCAGGCCAGCCCTGCGCTAGTCTGCTTGCCTGCCTGGGCCCTGCTCTCAGGACCCCATGCTCTGCACTCACTCTGTCCCAAGTCCCCTGTGTGTGTTGGTGTTTTCTTTATGAATCGCCTCTGTGTGCCCTGAGGTATTTGTAAGGTGGTTCATCACTTTCACATTCGTTTGTGAAGTCTTTATACATTAACCCTTTGTCATATATTGCAGACACATGCCAGGATATCATTTTCTTTATACCTTTCATACAAAGTAAGGTGTAACATTTTGTGATTTCAAAGGTACGTTAATCCTTTTTCATTGTAATTCCTGCCTTTGTCATCATACTTAGGAAGTAATTCTTTACCTCAAAGCTGTATATTTACCTACATTTTCTTTTAGTGCTTTTACTTTTTTTAATTTTTAAATTAAAAATTTTTTCTTTTATTTGGCTGCATTGGGTCTTTGTTGCGGTGTGCGGGCTCCTCATTGCGGTGGCTTCTCTTGTTGTGGAGCACGGGCTCTAGGCACGCAGGCTTCAGTAGTTGCAGCACGCGGGCTCGGTAGTTGCGGCACGCAGGCTCTAGAGAGCAGGCTCTGTAGTTGTGGCGCGTGGGCTTAGTTACTCCGTGGCATGTGGGATGTTCTCGGACCAGAACTCGAACCCGTGTCCCCAGCATAGGCAGGCGGCTTCTTAACCACTGCACCACCAGGGTAGTCCTAAACGGGATTCTTTAAGAAACTTTGTCCTGAGAAATTTTTTTCTTGCTTTATTCTGCGAAGTCTCAGAAACTGCTAGTTTCACTTGTTACCTTCTTGCCAGTTTTGTAAGAAGAAAAGCAATACATTAAGGATTTCATTTTCCTTTTCCAAAGCAAGATGGTGCCACCCAGTAAGTGGAGTTTGCTGTTGTCCTGGCACAAAGCCTGCCTGCCTTTGAGCTAACAAAGACAGAGATCCCTGGATTTCTTGTTGATGTTTCCAGACATGGCCAATAGCAGGTAGCGAGGCACCAGGGACCTCAATTTCTGACTCTCCCAGTGTCTTGCTCCAGGTGGAGATAAAATTTCTGACACTTTGGCAGCTGCCAAACTAAGAATTAAGGTGTCTTCCTCCTAGTGTACTCTGCCTGACATTTGCTAACGCCCATAAAAAGTAATTGCCTTTTAAAATGGTGTATGGGGCTAAGGCTTGGTTGGCAAAAACATTTGAGTGAAGGCATGGGGGAGAGATAGAAGGTACCTGCTTTTCCTCCAGGGAAGAGAAGGGGATGCAGCACCTTTATTTTCTTGGGGAGCAGAAGGATGCAGTGGGGTAGTTAAATTTGAAAGAGAATAGCATGACACACAAAAAAGAGAGGGGGGCATTTAACAAGAATCATCCCTAGAGGGGAAGATTAAAGCGAACAGGTGCTGGGAAAATGTCTCTGCATATTAGAGCTTAATTAGATTTGAAGATGAATTCCAGACGGGCTAATTATGTGTGAATTGTTGCAGGTTGTTTCTTGTAGGGGCAAGCGTATATTTTTGGAAATGGTGATGTAGTTCGATTGGGTTTGATTCCCGCCTCCTACCGTATTTCCTCCAGTAGAAACTACCGCTTCTGGGGCCCCAGGACCCACTCAGCAGGCCTCATACCTTGGGCTGCCACTGTCAAAGCTGGTAGAGCCACGGAAAGCCAGGCCCAGCCTACCTGCTGCAGCAACGAGCATGCGGAAGGACCAGGGACTCTTGCCCAGGTGGAAGGGACAGTATTCCAACCTCAAAGGAAGGCAGACAGACAGAACGGACACTGTTTCCAGGAACCTGTCCTTTGATGGTGCTCCTGCTCCCTATGTGGCTGGCTTAGATGTGTTTGGTTAGATGTATTTGGACCGTTTTCTGGAAGGGCAGAGGGGCAGGTTCTTGCTAGCAACTCTCTGGGTTGTGAACAGAGAAAAGGTAGGGAAGGTGTGGATAATCTGAGATGTGCTGCGGACCAGAGAGTTTAATTTCTGGGGAAAATAAAATAAAAAAAGAGCAGGGCCACATGGAGCCTCTGGAATTCCTATTAGGATAATGGACTCGGTTTAATGTAGGACAGCCTGAGAAGGTTGTCTCAAAAGATGGCATGGGCCTCTGACATCCCTGGAAGGTGTGATGTGCTAGGGGTGGCTTTGTGTCACCTGCACACCTCAGAGAGATCTGCTTGACACCCATTAGGGTCTGAGCTTTAATAAACATAAACTTTTATGTAAGGCCCCATAATTGGAAATTATGGATGTATAATTTATATATGACTTGAATGATTTATATAATGTTAAGTGATGATTTAAATAGAAAATATGACCCCCTCTTGCAGAATCTTTAATGAAAAGTGTTGGTTCTTATGAATTTATTTCTAGAGCTGTGTTTGAACTCAGCAAGTTTGACATAAATCAGATCTCATTTTCATTTTATGATTAATGAACATATGCTGGCCATTTTTCCCCATAATTAAACTATGTTCCATGCATCTGATAAAGCAAAAGAAGTTTAGACTTTGACAGATTGGTGGTGGTGGTTTTCCATGTCTGCGTATTTGTGTGTATGTGTACTGATTTGTGTGTGTGTTTATTTTATTAATGTATAAGGATTAAGTTTCCATGAAGTTGGGTTTCCAGAGGTGTGTGTAAGGTTGTTAAGAGTTAGCATTCAGGTGTGAGACTAGGAGAGCTTATAGAGGAGGAGGGGTACAGATGTAGCCTGACGGGGTGGGAGCCCGGGGTCTGTGTCTCCACAGCTTTAGCACCAGGCTGGTGCTATATATATATATATATATTTGTTTGTTGCTACGTTGGGTCTTCGTTGCAGTGCGTGGGATTCTCATTGTGGTGGCTTCTCTTGTTGTGGAGCATGGGCTCTAGGTGCGTGGGCTTCAGTAGTTGTGGTGCATGGGCTTAGTAATTGTGGCTCACGGACTCTAGAGCATAGGCTCAATAGTTGTGGCGCATAGGCTTAGTTGCTCTGCGGCATATGGGATCTTTCCCGACCAGGGCTCGAACCTGTGTACTCTGCATTGGCAGGCAGATTCTTAACCACTGCGCCACCAGGGAAGCCCCCAAGGCTGCTTTCTTGAGTCTTGGCCGTCATCAAGAGCTCCAAGAAGTGATGGAAGGTGGATTCACTGCAAAAATATGCACATTTTCCTCTCTGCTTTTCATATACTTCAACAAGAATTGTAGTAATTTAAGGGGTGAGACAAGCGTGTGAATGGAAAACCTGTCACAGGTCGGCACACCTGCACTCACCCCCTGGACCTTTGTCTTGTGTTTCAGGACATAGACAAGTTTGGCAACGAGATTACCCAGCTGGCTCGCCCCCTGCCCGTGGAGTATCTGATCATAGACGTAAGTGTGTGTCATCTCCCCCTGGAGGTCAGGACGGCTTGGGGTGGCCTCGCAAGGGTGGCGGCTTGAATACCTGCTCTACGGCCTGCACAGGACAGGCATCCAGAGGTGTTCTGAGTCACTGAGCTCCTGGCATCCCTGAAAAGCTAGAAACCTTAAGGGCTTTTCGTTTTTTATTTCCTTAAAAACAATTTAAGGGGTTAACTTCTCCCAACCTAAAGTGTAGCAAAGGACCACCGACAAGGCCAAGCAGCCTCTGGAGGTCAGCGAGCCTCTCCCTGGCTCTGTGCACAGGTGCTGCCCTGGCCACAGCTCAGAGGCCCACTCGTGGGGGCAGCATGGTCTCCAGGGGGGCACTCCAGGAGCCAAGAAGGTACCTGGTACCGACACGCCTTCCCCAAGTCTCAGCTCCTTTCTGGGGGTGTGCTCTGCTCACGGAGATGTGGCCACAGTGCAGAGGGGAGTGCGTGCTGCAGGACTAGAGCCTGATGCATTTGCAGTAGTCAGCGCTCTGTCCAAAGGGTATGGGAGGCGGCTCATTTCCTAATTGCTGCCTGCCAGGATGAATTCAGCCTGCATTTGGACTAGGATGGGCATATGATTCAGGCCATAAAGTATCATTGCATTTGGAGCAGTGGGTCCCTGTGAGCTGAGCCCGCCAACGCTCCATTCCAACTGACAGCTCCCGAGAACATATTTATTACCTAGGCCATAAAGGCATCTGCTTTTTAGACTACCTAGGGTGTAATTAAGATGAAAACAGATTGATGGAGCATACACTTAGGAGGAGTCTGCGTGATTTAAAGCCAGCTTCCTGAGGTCTTCTCTCCCAATGGCCTCCCCATCCCTTTCCTTTCACAAAGGAGCTAAGTTCTTGCCTTAGTGGTTGTCACTGTAGTGTTTGGTTGATGGGGGAGCATTCCACCCTGTGATACCCAAGCGCTCTCTTACTGTGGAAGGAGGTTGGAGCAGGTGCCCAGACAGGTGTGCTCAGCTCCTCGCCCGGCCCCAGACCCCAACCTGACCAGGGCATCTGATGACTAAACCTCATGACCAGGTGGCTCTTCCAGGCTTCTGCAGAGGTGCTCTGCAGGTGGCCAGGCATCAGCTAGGTGACAAGGCAGGCTGGGTAGGGAGAGGATTTGAGCACAAAACAAAGTGCTCACCACCCTGCATCCTCTCCCGCGGCATCTGGGATGTTCAGGCTGCAGTGTGAACCTCGGTTCTGTTGCTCTCCAAGGTCTGTTGCAATTACAGGTCTAACAAATACTTCCCTAATTCCACATTTACTTAACTAGTGGGTCTACTGTTGTTGCTGGTCCACTCCTTTATCTGCCTTTCAAAGCGAGGGGCGAGAGCAGGCCACAGGCCTTGCCTCTGCAGCAGAGTGGCCCCTCTGCCATCTCTAGAATCATGACAACAGTTGAGACTGAGCCCCACATGTGCCACCCATTCTGTGGGCTCCACGTGTCTGGGTGCATTTGATCCTCACGGCAGCCTTAGGAGGCTTGGGCTCTCTGGTCGTCTGTATCTCTCTGATGAACAGAGCGAGGCCTCACAGTAGGACTTGGCAGTGTGCTCAAGGCCACACCTTGTGCCCTGAGGCCACGTGGTCTCGTCCATAAAAGGCCAGCGGGGCTCGATTTAGGGAGCTGCTGATGGCTCAGCTTACCGTTCACAGCGCTGGCACAGTCACAGCAGGTCCTGGGCCAGCAGGCCTGGAACAGCTCGCTGCCTTCACTGATGCAGAAAACAGGCCAGAGCAACATTTTCATTCTTTAGAAATAGTCCCGAAGGAACCAGAATAGCTGCGCTAAATCTGGACGAGGTATAATCTGCTGCTGCTAGTGTTATGTTGCAGAGAAAAAGCTGTGTCAACCAAAAGATGGCTGATGATGGCTAACACTTGGGTGTGTTTGGGGGAGGGGCATCTGCCAGGAGGAGTGAGAAGCTGCACTTGTATTGATTCTCGCACACTTGCCAGTGTCCCTGTGGCTTCTACTGATTGTAGGGTTTAAAATCCCCTCTCGTTTCTAAAGCATGTCTGAGCCAAATGAAGGGCTTAGGCTCCCCTTTGGACACAAGCTCCTGACTCCAGCCATCTTCAGGCGAGAACCATGCCTGCATCTCAATGGCCTTGCTTCTCTCCCTGCCTGGACATGCCCAGGCTCCATGGAGTGGTGCCTGGGAATTCAGAAGGCTTCAGCCAGCTCGCTGGAGGGCACTGTGGCTCTCAAAACCATCAGGGGCTGGTTCTGCACATGCCCTCCAGACCCGGTGACAGGAACAGAGTCTGCTCCTGAGATGGCGCTCACACCTGTGCTCTTTCCTGTGGCCCACTCTCTGGTTCACCCGCGGCAGCAGGAGAGCAGCTGTGTGAGAGGCCGTCCCAGTGGGGCTGGAGTTAGGAACCTGCCCACAGGCACCATGATCTTACCAGTCATGAAAAACGATTCTTCCGTTTGCCTTCCAGAGTCACAGTTTTCAGAGTTTTCATTTAGGGGCTGTCCTAATAGTTAAGCATTCCCTTCAGTGTAGAACAGTTAGGACTCTTGCTGCTGTGAGCAGCTCAGGGCTCCAGGGAGGGGTGTGCTCAGGGCCCACACCCTTGTTTATAGCACAGTTAATTTATCACGGGTTTGTGTTTTCGTTCATTAGATCACAACAACTTTCCCCAAGGATCCAGTTTATACTTTTTCTATTTCACAAAATCCATTTCCTATTGAAAACCGGGATGTATTGGGTGAGACACAGGTAAGCTCTTTGTCTTTAGAAACATAATTTAGAGTCCCTACTGTTTGTTTATCTAGTGTCACTATTGTTTTTCTAGAAAGTAGCAAGCTTTCTGACTCTCCTGATTTGTTTTTGTGACAAAACCTGGCTAGGCCTTTGTCTAAGACACTGCTGATCACATGAGCCCTCTCCAGGGCAGGGGCAGTGGATGAGCACAGAGGCAAATCCCTGTAAGCCCTCAGGCCTGTGGATTTGCTGGAAGGACCATTCTCAGGGGGCCTGTTTTATTGGTCACTTCTTGTCCTCTCCCAACAACGTTATTGATCGTTGGTAAGCGTTGTCTTTTGTGACAGTGTCTCACTGTGCTGCGTGCTCTGCCCCCTACCTCATTACCCTGCCATGTTTCTCAGGCACCATCCAAGCCGTGGGGGCTCATGTGGCCTGGCCACCTTGGCTCTCACCTGCACATCAGGCCCGATCAGAACTGCTGTGACTGCCTTGTCCTGCCACATCAATGGTCTGTGAACACACCTCCCAAGTTGATAACAGGCACTACAGAAAGGGGCCTGGTTAAAGAATGTGTACAGTGAGATTGTCTTCTGAAGCTGTGATTAGTGTACAAGGCCTCTCTGATGCTTTGGTTTCCTCACTGCCCATCTGCCCAGGTGCTTGTGGAGGTGCAGAGCCACTGACTGGGGTGGCACTCTTGAATCTCCCGCTTTCACTCCTGTTGAAAGTGTTAGTGTCACGTAATCCTCCCCACCGCCCCCCGATTCCTACTCCTCACTACCGTGCTGCCCTGGATCAACAATGTACCTAGACAGACGGGGCTTCTCCCAGCCCCGCAGTGGCCCTTCCCACTCCCACTGGCCCCCAGAGGTGAGTTTGAACATGTCTCACAGCTGGGTCAGCTTCACAGACATGTTGCTTACACTCTTCCATAAGTCAAATGTACTGAGAGTGTTTTCCTGGGAGATGAGGCCACAGCTTATTCTGCAACTGTGCATTCCTCTGTCCTTGGCTCCCAGTAAGTGGTTCTGGAAGGAGACGGGGAGGCCCATCCATCAGCGCCGAACGTGTTCAGTTCCATCTTTGTAGGACAGTGGCTTTCCTGCGACTCTGGCTTGGGACTAACGGGTGCTCGTGTCTGTCTCCCCCCATACCTGGCACTCCAGGACTTCCACAGCCTGGCCACCTACCTGTCTCAGAACACCTCATCCGTGTTCCTGGACACTATCTCGGATTTCCACCTCCTGCTGTTCCTGGTCACCAATGACGTCATGCCTCTGCAGGTACGGGCCAAGTGGGCTTCTACTCCTCAGACCAGAGCATGCTGGGCAGCACCAGAGCAGCTAAGTCCCCCTTAACCTGTCCTGTGGGCAGCAGCTTTGCACAAAGGCCTTGATAGAAAGGTGAATTTTTCACTTGCAGCGTTTACACTGGAACAGCTTGTTCAAAAGTGTCTGCCCTCTGTGATGGAGGACAGTTCCTCCATTTGTTAGAACCACATGGGACGCAGAGGCCGCTTAGCTCTGTGTCCTTCTAGTGGGAACATGAGGGATCCAACAATTTAAAAATTCCTGTTGGAACAGTTTGAGAATCCCAGCCTGTGCTTCTTCCCGATCTCTCTCCCCTCTTCCCGAATCAGCTCCAGTTTATCACCTTGGCCCAGAAGGTTGGCCAGCGTCCAGGCCCCAGGCACACAGCTGCACAGTTGGCGTTTTTAAGACATGCTGTTGGGGGAGATGAGGGCGAGTGTTACAGATGGCGGCTGCTTTCTGAGCAGCACAGGGCCAGCAGGGCCGGCCAGGAAGCCCCTTGCATGGGTTGTGTCATGGCTGTCCTTTTACTTTGGCCCTTTTCCTGCTTGGGACCCAAGGAAATGCATTTCTGCGAGGTGACAGAGTAGAAAGGAGAGGCTCCTTCCTCCCACTGCTTTTCTATGTCAGGTGGCCTATAGCTGTTCTTATATCTTGTGTCTGTGTTTTGTCCAAACTACCCATTTGTGATACTTGACACCAGGCACCCCGAAACTTTTCACTGGCTTTGCCTTCCCTGTTAAGCCCAGAGAGTTGCACCTCCAGCCCCCGGCTTAGCTGCTGCCCCTCCGGTTGGGGAGGTGGTGAAAGCTTAGGGCCTTCTCCCTGGAAAACGTGTGCTGTTTTGCAGTCACTTACTTGTTAGGAAGCATTTTCTGTAAATACTGCCTGAGAGCCCCTGGAAGGCTTTCGAAGTCTCTCGTTATAAAAACTATTTAGGGCTTCCCTGGTGGCGCAGTGGTTGAGAGTCCGCCTGCCAATGCAGGGGACACAGGTTCGTGCCCCGGTCCGGGAAGATCCCACATGCCGTGGAGCAGCTGGGCCCGTGAGCCATGGTCGCTGAGCCTGCGCGTCCGGAGCCTGTGCTCTGCAATGGGAGAGGCCACAACAGTGAGAGGCCCTCGTACAGCAAAAAAAAAATAAAAATAAAAACTATTTAGTTCTCTTCACTTTGACCCTGGAGGCCTAGGATGCAGAGTGTATTGAGATACAGACGTGATGGAGAAAACAGGGCCGAGGGGGTTGTGAGGGAAGAGGGTGGGCCTCACGGCCATGAGGCTCCTGCCCATCCACCCAGGCCCTCAGGAGAAGGACTGTGAGCTGTGATTACCTAGTGGGTGGAGCACAGCCAGCCTGGGACACAGAGTAGCACAGCGGCCAACCTGGGGATCTCTGGGAAGAATTTAGCACTTGTATTTATAAACTAAGTGTGTGGTGTTTTGCATGTCATAGTGACAGCCTGTGAGATTTTTGAAATTCCCTCTGAAGTGTGTCTTGATGTTGGGGAAAAAGAAACTTGTGAACAAGTCTATCTACCGTCAGTGAAGCGAGTTGGAACCTTCTTTTTTGGCTTCTTGCAGGACAGCATCAGCTTGCTGCTGGAGGCTGTGAGGACCAGAAATGAGGAGCTCGCCCAGACGTGGAAGAAGTCTGAGCAGTGGGCCACCATCGAGCAGCTCTGTAGTAAGTGTCTTACCCTCCTGCAGTCCCCATTGCCAGGGCCCAAACTCCTGCCCTTCAGGGCTCCAGTACTTCTTCCCGGGCCCTGGACACCTGACCCCAGATGCCTTCTGACAGCATCGTGGGCAATGGAACAAGCAGACCTCTGCCGGGGCTCACAGATGTTTTCATCACTATAACATACGCGTAAAGGCCACAGATTTTGGGTATACCGTTCCATGGATTTTTGTACACGTACATACCAGATACGCTATTCTTCAAGCATCTTAGGAGCAGTTTGAAAGTCATTGTTTTAGATGAACAGAAACTTCACACTCACCTAAGTGCTGAGTGCGGAGACCTTCTGGACTCCTCCGGCTTTTCTTTTCCCCTTCCCCATCAGTTCTCAGAGCATTCTTGGTGGCTAAGGAGGAAAAGAGTTAGAGAATAGAGTTCGGGGATCTTGTGTCTCCCGGGTGAGTGCCTCTGTCAATCAGCCTTGGGAGCTGCCCCCACGCTGCCAGTGCCGTGGCCACCAAGCCCCCCAGCTGAGAGCTCAAGAGGGCAGTGACCATGGTGGCCCTTTTCCCTGCGGCTTTGAGAAGTACTGTAACGCCCCCTGAAGACAACAATGAAAGTACATATAAAAAAGTGTTTAAATATTTTCTCAATCTAGTGGGCTGATACTTGAGCCAAAATTAGCCAGGAAACCCTCAGTGGAACCCAAGGCACAGGGAGTCCAGCAGGGTTCTTATTTTCTCTCGACACTAAGTACCTAGAAGCTCAGGGGTTGGAGCTTTGGTATTCATTGTGTCGTCCTTCTTAATTTTTCTTTTTATACGATTCTTACAACCAAACAGTAAAAGGGCTGGATGTGCCATGTACTCTTCTTGCCCTCACGTTCTGAAACAGAGGACTCATTGTTCCCACCAAATTCCCTACAGTGAAGCCCACGGCCTTGTGTCCTTGGGTGGACAGTGGTGAGGTGCCGGCCAGGATCTCAGCACCTGGTCCAACTCTCCTATGTATGGGGCTCTCCAGGCCCCTGGTGTTATTCTTCAAATGCTTCACACACAGACATTGAGTGCAGCAGCTTTAGTAGTTGGGAGCCCTCTCTCTCAGCCCAGAAAGTGCACACAGGGAAGCCGGGACAGGGGGTGGCTTAGCTAAGAGGTTATCCTGGACAAGCATTGGCCCAGTTGGGGGAATGGAAAACTAGATCAGGAAAGGTTTCAGTCTGAGCATTTGGCTTGCTTTTGCCAACCCCATTAGACACTAATGAAAAACTAGTGACCCCATAGGAGCTGGGTCCCATTGGCTTCATGCCTCATACTTAGGGTGGGAAGAAACCCAAGCCCGAGTCAGGTGTCAGTCCTCCGGCAGCAGGGTGACACTGTCTGGACCTGCTGCCTGCAGCCTCTGTTGGGAGAGCGCCTGGTGTTCACCGACACTCACTTTGCTAAAAAAGTGCCACGTGATTGTCAAATGCTGTCAACAGATACACTACTCGTGGAATTCCAGTCACTGCATAGGGCTGGTAACACAAATTAGCAATAGAGTACCCTTTACAGATGCAGAGTCACAGAACATGAGAGTTCTCGGGACATAGTCAGTGGAAGCTACGTAAGAGCTCTTTGCTGAAAACTAACACTCTGCCAGAAGAAGAGCTAAGCAAATGGAAAAGAAATCCCACTATCTGGACTGGAAGACAAGATATTTTTAACATGTCAGTTTTCCCTAAATTGATCAGTACAATCTCAGTCAAAATTCCTGTAGACAGGGCTTCCCTGGTGGCACAGTGGTTGAAGTCCGCCTGCCGATGCAGGGTACACGGGTTCGTGCCTCGGTCCGGGAAGATCCCACATGCCGCGGAGCGGCTGGGCCCGTGAGCTATGGCCGCTGAGCCTGCGCGTCCAGAGCCTGTGCTCCGCAGCGGGAGAGGCCACAACAGTGAGAGGCCCGCGTACCACAAAAACAAACAAACAAAAATTGGTCAGGACTTCCCTCGTGGTACAGTGGTTAAGAATCCGCCTGCCAATGCAGGGGACACAGGTTTGAGCCCTGGTCCGGGAAGATCCCACATGCCGCGAAGCAACTAAGTTCGTGCACCACAACTACTGAGCCTGCGCTCTAGAGCCCACAAGCCACAACTACTGAGCCCAAGTGCCACAACTACTGCAGCCCACATGCCTAGAGCCCATGCTCTGCAACAAGAGAAGCCACCCCTGTGAGAAGCCCACACACCGCAACGAAGAGTAGTCCCCGCTCGCCGCAACTAGAGAAAGCCTGTGCGCAGCAACAAAGACCCAGTGCAGCCATAAATAAATAAATTTATTTTAAAAAAGAAAAGATTGGTCAGTTGGACTTTATCAGAATGAAACACTTAGGCTTATCGAGAGACGCTGTCAAAAACTTGAAAAGGCGGGCTTCCCCGGTGGCGCAGTGGTTGAGAGTCCGCCTGCCGATGCAGGGGACACGGGTTCATGCCCCGGTCCAGGAAGATCCCACATGCCGCGGAGTGGCTGGGCCCGTGAGCCATGGCTGCTGAGCCTGCGCATCCGGAGCCTGTGCTCCACAACGGGAGAGGCCACAACAGTGAGAGGCCCGCATACCGCAAAAAAAAAAAAAACTTGAAAAGGCAAGGAACAGACTGGGAGAAGATATTCCACAGAAGATGTTCCATAAAAAGAATTACAGTGATGGTCACCATCAGTCATCAGAAGAATGAAAATTAAACGAGGTACCATTACACGTCTTGAGGGTGGCTGAGATGCAAACACTGGCCGCATCGCGTGCTCACGAGCTCCCACAGCAGCTGGAGCTCTCGCACGCCCAGTGAGGATGACCCAGCGAGCCCACTGCTACCCAAGAGACATGCAAACACAGATCCACACCAAGATTTGTTTTAAGAATATTCGCAGTGGGCCTGCCGATGCGGGGGACATGGGTTCGTGCCCCAGTCCGGTAGGATCCCACGTGCCGCAGAGCAGCTGGGCCCACGGGCCGTGGCCGCTGGGCCTGCGCGTCTGGAGCCTGTGCTCTGCAACGGGAGAGGCCATAGCAGTGAGAGGTCCGCGTACTGCAAAAAAAAAAAAAAAAAAAAGAATATTCATGGCAGGGCTCAAACTTGGCAGTGACTCAACTGTCTATCAGGAGGGGGATAGATAACTAGGGATGGTGTTCACACTGAGCTCTACTGCTCAGCAGTGAGAAGGAAGGAACCACTGACACAGCAAGCAAGGAGGCTGGGCAGGTGCATGAGTGGCCACAGCTGACAGCTTTCCGCTCTGCAGACAGCAGCTTTACTTATCGGTGTTCTGTGTTTGAGCAGGGGACCCACAGTAGGGGCTCTCAAGCCGCATCTGTCCACGCCTGCAGCAGTTGCTTTTAGAGTCCACTCCTACCCTGATAAGCAGCTGTGCAGAGCTCTCAGATGGGGTGGGACAGCTTCCCAGTGCAGAAATGATGAACACTGCTTCTCTTCCTGCCCCACAGGCACAGTCGGTGTGCAGCTTCCAGGCCTCCACGAGTACGGAGCCGTCGGGGGCTCTGCACACACCACCTCGGCCGCCATGTGGGCTTGTCAGCACTGCACCTTCATGAACCAGCCAGGCACCGGCCACTGCGAGATGTGCAGCCTCCCCAGGACCTAGGGCTCCTGGGCCCTGCTGCCCGGACTGGGCCCACCCTAGCCCTCTCTGAAGCCAGGATTGTTGCAACCATGCCCCACCGCAGGCAGCCCTGAAGGCGAGGCGGGGGCGGCTGCCCTGGGGGTCTCTGACCCATGAAGCTTCTCAGCACCAGGCTTCCCTGGAGGGAGGGAGCCAGGCTGGTGCTCTTGGGCTGGAACCAGTCTCTTGGTGGAGGCACCGTATGGCCTCATCCGGATGTCCTGCAGCAGCTCCTACTGTGGTAGAAGGACTAGGTGCCTCTAAATCATCACCTGGAATTGAGGGGTGGGAGGGCTTGCTGGCACCATCCAGCTTTCTTTTTTCCTTCCTTTGGATGCTTTTGGTTCCCATGTTTTTGGTTGGGAGCTCTTGGTGACCTCTGTACCCCGTTGCTCTGGGGCAGACCCTGCCTGTGAGGGCCACCTCTTCCCCTTCCAGTAGCCATCGTGTGGTGGAAATGCGTGGCCACGGGCTCGCTGGTCTTCTGTCCGCTTGGTCTGCAGGTGAATCTGCTGCCCGCCCTTTCCTGCTCTCACCCAGCGTCCAGGGGGGACCTTAAAGTCTGCTTTGGTTGTAATAACAGTTACCAGTAATTCCTGCGAAGAAGACTTTTATTTATTTTTTTTTAAGATAAAAACTGCATAAAAGGAGAGAGACTAGTTTCCACCTTCGTCCCTCCTTCAGTGAGTCCCTGGAGGTGTTTGCAGGCTGGGTGGGTGGACAGGGGACCCACAGTCAGGTCTCCTCACAAATGAACCTCAGTGCCTGAGACTTTCCTGCCAAGCCACACGGCTGGGACAGGTGCAGACCCAGGTAGTCCGAGCAGGAAGCTAGTGCTGGCTCCCACTGAGCAGGCAGCCTCTCCGGGGGGCCAGCCCTGCTGACCAGGCCTGCATGGGGTGAGCTGGGTGGCCCAGGCAGAGCTGGAAGCTCTGGTCCCCTTCACCCCACACACCATTCCTTCCTGTTGTCCTGCCCAGGCCCTGGCCTCTGGCACGGTGATGTGGCCCCGGTACAGGCCAGGCCACAGTACAGCAGCTGTGGGGCTGCTGTGGGGACGTTGGAAAGTAGGTACCGTGCTGAGGTATGGGTCCAGGCTATTCCAGGACAAAGGTTGTGGTCAGACTTTGCATGTGCTTTGGGGTCCCTGCGTTTCCTCTGTGGTTGGGCTCCGGTCTGGCCTTTCCCTGGGAGCCGTGGACATCCTGATGCCTCTTTGCCTTAACAAGAGCCGTATCTCTGAGCTGCACTGCACCCACCCATGGGAGAGGCTGACCCAGACACAGGCTGCTTGGGGACTTCATGTCTCTGTCCTAGGGCAGGAGGCAAGCCTGTGTGACCCTCCCTCACCCTTGGCCTGTGAACAGAGAGCACTTGGGCATGTGTTCACCTGTGGCAAGGGCTGTGCCTGGCACTCCAGGTCCACCTGGCATGGGACACCAAGTGGCCAGTGGGGTTGGGTCTGGCTACAGCGGATCTGTTCCGGGGGGCAGGAGGTGCAGAGCCCCCTGTTTCCCCAGTTCATCTGTGGCCACCTGCCAGCAAGCTGGAAGGACCATCTGGCCCAAGTCATCTGCTCCTTTGATCAGATGTGAGTCTGCAGGGGGAGCAGGAGGGCGCTGACCTCAGACCTCGCGGCCCCCACCGTTCCTCCTGTACTTGCTCTGGTCTTTATCTACCGAGCTAATTTCCTTTTCTCTTTGACCAGTGTCCTACTCACCCTGAAGTTCTGGCATCTGCATAGTTCGTTTCCTTTTATCTTTTAGCTAAAGAAAAAGTGTTGTGATTTCTCTGCTTCTGGTTTTGAGTCACTCTGTTCAATAATGCACTTTATTTTGTCCAAAGAGAGTCGGGGGTCAACATAAGGAGTGGGGGTACCTGCCAACAGGCTTGGGCCCAGGCAGCTTAGCCATCTCCTCTTGCATAGGGGAGGGGCCCCCAGCTCCACTTTCATCCTTCCTGCCCTTGTGTGGACACACCCTCTCATGCCACCAGGCACCACAGCTCAGCGAGGGGGGCCCAGGTACCCGGCCTCCACCAACCAGTCTGCTCCCGGTGCTCCCACTTGGGGCTTGCAGGTGTGTGTCGGTTGGGTTTGTAGTAGCGTTGCCTGGACTCCAGCCCTGCAGTTGAACCAATAAAAGCACCTGAAGTGACCGCCAGCGCCCTGTTTGTCCTTCCTGGGCCCCAAGGCCTCTCCCTGCCCCGAGCCTTGACTTGCCTACCTTGTCAGGCGACTTGATGACTTTCCCCTCCACACATCACTGTTCTCTGCTGACATGTTTAGAGTATTGAAGGGTAGAGACCCACTCCTCCTGCCCAGGCTCCTTGGCCCTGTGCTCCCAGTGTAATGTCCACTGGAGGAGCAGAGCCTGGCCTCCCTCCATGCCTTTTCTGCACCTTTTCTGCCTGTCAGCCATGTGGCTGCTCCTGGCCTCTTCGTGGTGGGTGAGGTGCACTCCGCCAGGCAGCAGGTGAAGGATAGTGCCCAGAATCCCCCAGGCTTGCACAGATGCAAGGGGAGCAAGGCCTGGAGGGGACACTTGTCGAGTGACAGCCAGGGGGCGCTCCCCCTGATGTTCAGTTACCAGCCTTCACACGCACCTTACAACCCATTCTGTCCTTTGGCCACTGGCTCACTGCTCCTGAACAAGTATGTAAGAAACACTGCCCACTGATGTCCAAGGGGCCCTGGGGAGAGGCAGGCCCAGCCTAGCTTCTGGACTGGGGCGGGTGGGCCCTCAGCACCTGGCTCCAGTCCTGTCCCTGAGCTTGCCTACTTTTACCAGCAGTGTCCTGCTCTCTCTGTGGCTCAGGCTGCTGGCCTTGTTGGTTCTGTGAAGTGATGAGGTTCTGGAACGTCATCCCTCCCCCTGAAATCAAGCAAGTGGAGTGTACTGCTTGGAAATAGAACTCAGGGTCCTGCCACCCCCTTTCCTGGCATGTTCAACATGTTGGCAGGCTGTGCTGCCTATAAGTGCCTGGCACAGCCTGCAGCTTCCCTGCACATGCTGTGTCCTGTCCCTCCCCACCCCTAATGCTGTCTGGTGGTAGTTTGTCCTTGGGAAGATGTAGCCCCCACGTGTGGCATAGAGACCACTGACTGTCCACAGCACGCTCTGCTGTCTCACAGGCCTCCTGCCACAGGCCTTCCATGTACACCCACATGAGGGGCCCCTCACTCCACATCACCCCTGAGCTGGCTAAGCCCTTTGCTCTGTAACCTCTGGGGGGATCAGCGTTCAGGGCCCCCTCGCTGTTTAGATAGACTGCTGATGGTCATAAATCCTTGTATCACAGAGTGTGGGTCTTGCCTGGACTTGGGGCCAGGAGCCTGCTAGCCCCCCTGAGCAGAAGGGAGTGTGAGGGAGGAATGACCAACTTTACAGTGCCTGGCCAGTCAGGGCTGAACCTGGGAGGTGAGGCCTGGCCAGCTTAGCCCACCTCCCAGATGCACTTCCCCATGCGGTCATTTTCTCTAGGACAATCCTGGTGTAGTTCCCTTGGTTTCCCTTGGAAATAGTCTGGGAGGGCCAGGTTGGGAATTGGTGTGAGCATGTGGCCACAAGGATTGGTGGTCAGAAGACCAGCCAAGAACACTTGTGCACTCAGGTTGGGGGGGGTGGGGGGTGGAGGTGGGATTCAGAGTGGTGTTTCTCTTGAAAGGACCATGTCCTCACTTCTAGTTCCAAAAGCCACATGGGAGCTGGTCTTGAGAGGGCAAATGACAGACTGCAAATGCCATATTGATGCTGGGTCCAACCCAGAAACACTGGAACAGTAGAGGTCCACTGCCCTGGGGGTTGAGCACCAACCTCAACAAGGGGAATTAGAACTTTTGCTACTGGTTCTTTGTTTTGGCAGGTACACCAGCCTTGGTGCGGTCAGCTTAACTCAAGCCCAGAAAACACTTGGCAGCTGGGCTCCTTCAACTTGCCCTGTCTGGCCACACCCCTCCAGATGCCTCTTTCATTCATGAGTGTTTGACCTTGGAGCCTCTCCCATTGGCTTCTTAAAGGAGAGGGGTGTGATTGACCTGTCTGCAGGCACCTTTCAGGGTCGCTCTGGGTCTGTCTCATTCGGAGAACTCTTGGCCCCTTTGATAGGCACCTCTCCCCAGAGCCTTGGAGGACAGGGTTGGGAAGGAGAGGTGTCTTGCCCTGTCTTCACCCTGACCCTCCACGCTGACTGATGGTGAGCTGCCCCCCTTACCAAGGTCCAGCCATTTTCTTCATGGTCTTCTGCCCTCAACCCAGAATTCCTCTGGCTTACCCTTTTTCCCCACTGTCCGTTCAGACCAACACACCCACAGACAGTTCGTTCAGCCATGAAAGAAGGGACACTTCTGTCCATGTTAAGCTCAGACGCAGCAGTGTCCTGGGGACGGGGTAGGCGTGGGTGTGTCTCAGCAGCTCAGAAGGAGGAGACTCATCCTAGACCGAGGGTCCCTCCCCCCAGCCCCCGGCTGTGGAAGTGGCAAGACCTGACACTGCCCGCCCCCTCCTAGAATTCGCAGATCTAACCGCCCCCCAGAACGCTAGAAGGTCACTTTAGGAGCGCACCGTCCGCTCGGAGGAGACGCGTTCTGACGGGCCGCCGCCCTGGGGAAGTCAGTGTACTGGCCCGGGTCCCGGAGCCGGCCCGGCCGGCCCTCGGGCGCACGAGGGAAGCGCGACTTCGGGCGGGTCCAATGGAGCCCCGGGGGAGGACGGACGAGTGGAGAGACCAACGCCCTTGGGCTTCCCGTGTTTGGCTTTAAACACGTTGGCCCTTTGCCAAACCGTTCTGTGTCCACTAGCTTTACCTCAACGGCGTGGCCTTCGACCCAGGTGCCTGGGTTCCCGCGGGGACCCCAACACCTGACGCGCAGCCGCCCCGCCCCCGGATCCGGCCCCGCCCCCGCCACGCCGCTGTACGGCGGAGGCCGCGCTGCGACCTGGGCGGCCGTAAAGCGCCGCGCCCCGTCCCGCCCCTGGCACCGGCGCTGCGAGCTCGAGACCCCTCCGGTGGCCGGGCTCCCTGGCGACCCCACGATGGCCGGCCTCGCGCCGCGGGTCGAATACCTGGCGGGCTTCTGCTGCCCGCTCGGAGGCCTGGCGGTGGGCAAGCCTCGCGTGCTGTGCCACGGGGCGGAGGTCTTCCTGTCCACCGGGAGCGAGCTGGTCTATGTCTACGACCGGGAGGGGCGGCTGCTGATCGTGAGCACCCCCTGCCGGGGAGGGGCCAGGGACCGGGGGAGAGGGCGGGGCGGAGTGGAGCGGGGTTCCTGAGCCCTGGAGGGGGCGGGGCCGGGCGGGAATCCACCGAAGGCCCGGCGTATTTGAGGAGTTTGTACTCCGCCTCTTCTGGGCCCCACGCGCCCGGCCTGACTCTGCGTTCTCCCCGGACGTCCAGGCCGTGTACAAGTTTCCCGGTAAGGTGTGGCACCTGGAGCTCCTGGCCCTTCGCAGGGCGCTCTACGTTCTGTGCGCCCGGAGTGGCATCTACTGCTTGTCTTTGGACCAGGCGAGCAGGTGAGGCATGGTCGCTGGACGGCACTGCTTTGGGCGGGTCCACACTTGCCTCTCCGGGGTTGAGGCGAACATGGCCTCAGATGGGCTTCTCGCTGTCTCTGACTGGTACTTCCCTGCCCTCCTCAAACACTGCCCCTGTGACCTATACGGTCCTTTTACCCCTGGACTGGGTTCAGAATGAGCACTCACCAGGCCTCCAAGGTGGGGATGGTGGGCTCAGGGCCAGCTCTGAAGTCTTGGTGGCCCCTGTCCTCAGCACCTGCCTTCTCTAACAGGCTCCTGCTCACAGAGAATTCTTAGTAAACGGGGTTCAAGCGGCTGAGTCTGCAGCCGGAGCAGGATGCTGCCCCTTTGGCTTTGATGGGCCTTGGTGGGTCTGGCATGACACACCTATGAGGTGGGTCTCTGTGAACCCTGAGTCAGTGGTTAAAGGAGTTTCACCATCCCCCCCCCCCCCGCCTCCGCCACCCCTCAGTACCAGTGCAGAGCCTAGAGCCTAGACTCGGGCACCTATTCACTACTGGTTTAGAAAATAAAAAGGTAGCAGGTGTGATTCACGGCTGAGGCCTTGGGGGTCTGACAGTTCTGCACTGATGAGAATTTTCTGTCCAAACCCCATTTCTGGAAGGCTTGGTACATCCTATTATGCACGTGTCCCTGGGCGACTGGTGGGGAGCAAAGCAGTCCGTGGAGCAGGTGGGAGGCACTGTGGCACGCCAGCTGCTCCCTGGTGGCTATAAGTCACTGAGATCGCTCCTTGTACAGACCCCAGGCCCATCATGTCAGTGGTAGGCTGTCACGAAGGGAGCCTGTGAGCACTGTAACTGACATTTGCCTGTGTTCTCAAAGGTCTGTGAGCCGGGATGACAAGGATGACAGGGACGACCAGGACAGTGAGGATGGGCAGGTCGATGAGCTCCCTGTCCCTGTGATCCCCGTGCACCCAGACACCTGTGTGCTCCCCAGTGCCACACTGCATGCCTTCACCGTGCTCGATGACGTGCTCATCACCCTGGCACAGGGCCCCACCCAGTGGAAGGTGCAGCTGTTTGAGTGTCCGTGTCCAGGGGAGGACCCTAGGCCCGGAGGCCAGATTGGCGAGGTGGAGTTGTCCACCTGCACCCCCCCAGCTGGGAGCCTGGGGGAGCCCACAGCCCTCCGCTTCCTCCCAGTGCTGTGCTGTGCGTCACCACCAGGCTCCAGGGCCCCACATGGCCACCCGTGGGGCTCTGGGGGCGTCACGCTGGAGGGGGCCCTCTTTGGGCTACTCTTTGGAACCGATGCCTCCCTCCTGGAGTCGCCCGTGATCCTCTGCGGTCTCCCCGATGGCCAGCTCTGCTGTGTGGTCCTCAAGACCCTGGTCACCTCTAGGTCTGCCCCTGGTGATCCGAAGGCCCTTGTCAAGATCCTCCATCACCTGGAAGAGCCTGTCATCTTCATTGGAGCCTTGAGGACAGAGCCGCTGTCCGAGGATGTGGAGGACGTGTACTGTGACTGCCTGGTGGCACTTGGTCACCATGGCCGGACACTGGCCATCAAGGCCAGCTGGGACGAGGCAGGGCATCTGGTGCCAGAGCTGCGGGAGTACAGCCTCCCGGGGCCTGTGCTCTGTGCGGCCTGCGGCAGGGGCGGCCGTGTGTACCACAGCACCCCCTCGGACCTCTGTGTAGTGGACCTGGCTCAGGAGGTCTCCCCCTGGGACCTCACGCAGCGTGACGGGGCCCCAGGAGGCCTGCCCTCTCTGCTGTGTCCAGCCAGCTTGAGTGTCTGCAGCGTCGTCACCCTCTCTGTGTCATCTAGGGCGCCTGAAGGTACGAGCCACGGCTGAAAGCAAAAACCAAAGCCATGGGGTGGGTGGAGCCTCTTTGATGTCTCCTCCCTGTGAACTGTCCGTTCTCCTCTCCCTGCCTCATTCCTGTTCTCCATAAAACTGCCCGGGCAGGCCTACCCTTCCCTGGCATAGCCTCATGGTTGATGCTTCTTGTCTTGGGGTCCTGTGTGGGTTTAGGGGCGGGGGCTGTGCTACTCTGCCTGGGTAGGGTCTACACCTGAGTGACCCTGGGCAAGAGCATCTTCCCATGGCCAGTAGTGCAATGGAAATTCAAATTGGTTTAGGTCAAACCTTTATGGGTTTTTTTCACACTTCCTTACCATGTGGCCTCCAACGAGTCCACCCTGCACCAAAGGCAGGGGGCATCGCCAAGCTCTGATGTGTGTGTTCTCCCCAGACAGAACCGGAGGGGGTTTCAGCCATGTTTGCCCAATGTTAAGGGGAGATATAAGAGCCCCCCTCCCCCTAGCGCATATTCCCCTTAAGATAGCCTAAGAATGCATTGTAAGGCCTACCGTGGACCATACTTGATACGAAAGAAATGCTTTTGAAGTGAAAAGACTGCTGTCTTTCCCACAGAGAAAGAGAGACACATGTGGCAGGGAATGGGGGAGCCACATCTCTGGGTGGGTCTCAGGGCCTAGTGGTACTGGACTTGGAGAACCAGCAGGTCACAGGAGATGGAGCCTGTTTCCCGGGGAACTCCCTGGTAGGCCAGGAGTGGGAAAGGAGACAGAAAGATGTCGAGGAGAGGCAGCAGGCTTCCAGAAAGGCCCCAGTGAGAGCCGACTGGCCAGTGGAGGAGGCCTGGGGCCTGTGTAGCACCTCCTTCTCTTAGGAAATCTCAGAGCAGCTTTGCTAGGGGTTGGGAGGGCTGTTGAAGGGGGGATGCACCCAGCTGATTTGATGGCCCTTGTCTGGTCCCTTTTAGTCCTGTCCATGTATAAGATGACACCTCTGCTGTGCTGACACCCAGTCCCAGGGAGGGCCCTTCATAGCATATGCCCAGCCCAGTACACACCCCAGGCTCTTCGGGGATGTCTCCAGAACCCTCTTTTCCTCACCTGAGCACAGGCGTTCTGCCAACACTTATCTGAGTCCTGGGAACTGCTGCATGTTCCCAGCAGCATGCCTCTCCCTGCCCGTTGACCAGGCCCCACGTGTGTCCGCCTGCAGGGGGTGCTGAGCTCCTGGCCCTGTCTGCCAAAGGCCGGCTGATGACCTGCAGCCTGGACCCGCACTCTGAGACGCCTCACCCCACCAGAGTGACCTCGGCGAATGCTGGCCAAAAAATTAAGGAGTTGCTGTCTGGAATTGGCACTGTCTCTGAGAGGTGACCAGTGGGCTGAGACTCGGGCAGAGGCTGGCATGGTGTCCACGGAAGGCGGTGTCCTGGGTGGTGGCACTGGTCCGGGACAGGCCTGTTACTTTGCCTCTGACCCCCGCGATAGCCCCAGACGTTGTGTTGCCTGGCCAAAGGCGGCACTAAAGGCCAGCTGTGGGCGCCAAGCCCCTGTGTTTTAGGGTCATTTCTAGGGTGCCTGCCATCCTCTGGGATGTCACTGTGGCACCGCAGAGGAGCAAAGGAGCCAACTTGGAACACGGGGAGCCCGGTGGGGGTGGCCAGCCCCACCGTGGGCACCCCTGGGTCAGTGGCCCTGAAGGGGGTGGGGGGAAGTCTCCGTGAGCCCGGTGGGCGAGGCCAGGCTGCCAAGTACAGGCTGCCCCAGCTCCATCCTCTGCTGCTGGAGAAGGAGGTTGGGTCAGACGATTGCATGGGCAGGACAGGAGCCCCTGAGGTGGGGGCTCTTCACCTGACGCTCGAGGAAGAACGAGGTCTGGGCCCTCCCTCAGCAGCCATGTCTGTTTCCAGAGTGTCTTCTCTGAAGAAGGCGGTTGACCAGCGGGACAAGGCCCTGACCTGCCTCAATGAAGCCATGAACGTGAGCTGCGCCCTGCTGTCGAGCCGGGAGGGTCCCAGGCCCATCTCCTGCACCATCAGCACCTCCTGGAGCCGCCTGCAGCTGCAGGACGTGCTGACAGCTACCTGCCTGCTGGAGAACAGCAGCGGCTTCAGCCTGGACCGGGGCTGGGCCCTGTGCATCCAGGTGCGCCGCAGCTCCCGGGCCTTGGACCTGGACTCGGCTGTCTCGGCCATCACCTACACCATCCCCGTGGACCAGCTCGGCCCTGGCGGTCAGCGTGAGGTGACGCTGCCTCTGGGCCCGGGAGAGGACGGTGCGCTTGACCTGCCCGTGACCGTGTCCTGCGCACTCTTCTACAGCCTCAGGGAGGTCGTGGGTGGGGCCCTTGCCCTCACGGACCCTTTCAAGGACCCCTCTTCGAATGAATGCACCCCTGACGTCCTGCCTGAGCAGGACGGCGTGTGCCTGCCCCTGAGCGAGCACACGGTGGACATGCTGCAGGGCCTGCGCTTCCCCGGCCTGGCTGCACCCCACACGCAGGCCCTGGGCCCACTCAGCCCTGCCAGAGACTCCATCCACACCTTCCTGGAAACTTGCTGCGGGCCAGTCAGCCAGCCCGCAGGACCAGCGTCCCTGCGGGCCAAGTACCTGCCCCCGTCAGTGGCCACCGTCAAGGTGTCGGCAGAGTTGCTCAGGGCCGCCCTAGGGGACGATCATGCAGGTTGGTGGCACCAGCTGGCTTCGCTGAGGCCTGGGACCCTTCCTCCCTCTCCCAGGATCTGATCGGCCTCACAGCCGCACCTCTCTCCTCCAGGCGTGTCCCTGTGTTCTGCCACCCTGCAGTGGCTCCTTGCCGAGAATGCCATCGCGGACATCGTGAGGGCCCAAGCACTGTCCTCCGTCCAGGGAGTGGCCCCAGATGGCACTGATGTCCACCTCATCATCCGCGAGGCAAGCAGGGGTCAGCTGTCCTGCCTGTGGGGAAATCGGCCTCGACATCAGCAGTTCTGAGTAGGGTCCCTGGGTTGCTCGAGAGGAATCAGATTCTGGGGCCCACCCTCCAGAGGATTCCGACGCATCCGAGTTCGAGAGGCGGGCTGTGATGGGGTGGCCTTCGTGGGGCCAGGGGCAGCGTCGGCTCCCAGCCAGGTCTCCATGAGTACCGCCCTGTCCAGCGCTCTCCACGCGTGGCCCCTGCCCTGCGTACTGCTGGAGTTCACAGCCAGCCCGAGCGGGTCGCTCACTTGTACCCCGAGGGGCAGCACGAGCGACTCCAGACTCCAGGCCACTAAACCCCTAGACCACCAGGGTGCCGGGCCCCATCACAGACGCCCCATGTGCAGGGGCCGCTGAGACACCAAGGTGGAGCTCAGTCCTCTAGCCCCATTCCTCGCACAAACCTTCCTTCCCGAGACCCTCCTGGCAGCCTCGGGGTCATGTCCAGCAGACCCTTGTGCTACTGCGTTGGAAGCTCTGGCGGAGCATCCCGTGTGGCCGGGCACACCTTGCTGAGGATGGTGGTTGGAGGCTGCCCACTAGACAGCCTTTTCAGGTCAGGCCACGATTAGGCAGTGTCAAGGTCGGGTGTCCCTGGGGCCTGGTGGTGGTTCTGCAGGTGGCGGAGAGGGGTGGGTGCCCCAGTGCGTCCTACGATTCCAGAAGGAAGAGCTGCCGGAGACAGAGTCCTTCCTAAGGTCCCTAGGCCCCTGGGGTCTTGCCTTGTGTCCTGGCTCTCGCCCATCTTCGCCAGATCTCATGTTTGGCTGGAGGGCACTGGGCTGACCTCACTTGCCCAGCCCCCTCCCTGTTTTCACACCTGCAACCCTGACCCTGCTGCCTAGTGCCTCAGGATGCACAGTGTGGGCCATGGTGGGTCCGGGCGTGGGCTGTCCGTGGCAGTGCAGCCACAGCAGGCACTGAGTGAGTGCCACGGATCTGGATGCCGAGGGAAGAGGGGTCTTCCTGGACAGATATTCCAAAGGAGCAGCTTTGCTGTTGCTTGGCTAGCTGGTTCTTCAGGTGAAAATTCACGTTGAGTGTGGAGATCAGCCCCGGGAGCCCCCTGAGCTTTGCCCACAGTGGGATGTAGAGCGCGAGCCCAGGCTTCACATGCCGCTGCCAGCTTGGACACTCCCGCCGGCCACGCTGCCCTCGGGCAGGTCAGGGCTGTGGACGGCCAGTGAGGTTCCTTGTGTGTTGCAGGTGGCTGTGACCGACCTGTGCCCAGCAGGGCCCATCCAGGCCATGGAGATCCAGGTGGAGAGCTCCTCTCTGGCCAACATGTGCAGGGCACACCACGCCATCGTCGGGCGTTTGCAGGTCTGTCGGTCATCATGGGCTTGTTTGGGAAGTCTCTGTGGGGTGGTGGGGACACAGGACCCTGGTGGTCTGTGGCTTCCTGCCTGGGGTTGCAGGTAAGCTGTGGGCGGTTGGGAGGTGGGTGGGGGACTTGCTGCTCACCCTCCTGGCAGTAGCTCCTAGTGGCCTGTGAGCACACGTGGTTAAAGGGAGACAGTCCACTGGAGACCAGCGTGAGATTTCTTCTACACTCGCATGGAGAAGCCATGCTCGGGCCCTGGGACCAGCTGTCTGCTCGTCTGGGCCTCCACGTCTTCGCCAAGAAAGCGGGAGTTGGCCGCCAGCCCCTCCCATACACACAGCCCCAGGGGCCCTTCCTGCTGCTTCACTGCCATGCGCGGCTGCTGGGGCTTCAACCCCAGGATCTGAGGGGAGGTCTTTGTGTTCCGGAGGGAAGCTGTCAGCTAGTGCCCTTGGCAGGCTGGGCACAGGGTCAGGTGGCCCATCTCCTGCCTGTTCTGAGTGTGTGCACCCTCGGCTGCGCAGAGGGGTCCGAGGTGGCAGCTATCAACTGATTCCCACGCTTTTCCTTAAACATGGACTTTGTGTCAGCCTCACCTGGGAACTTGGTGCACGTCCCCAGGCCCCACCCCAGACCCCAAGAGTCGGAGAACCTGCAGTCCAAGCTCCGCCAGGGATCCGAGGCTGCTGTTCTAGACCTACCAGTGCACCCAGGCGAGCCTGGGGGCCAAGCCATGACCAGAGGTCCCCCTCAGGCACTACTGTGAGGGCCCTGCTGTGGCACATCCATGGCTTCACTCCCGGGCTCAGGAGTCCCCCGTCCCTAGAGCAGAGCTCCCACGCCTGCATTTCTCTCCCCCAGGGGGCGCCCCGTGTTGCTCTTGCGGGCCTGAAACAAGCAGGGCTGTCTCCAGACCCGCTGAGCGCGGCAGTTGAGAGGTGGACAGTTAGTGAGAAGCCGGGAGGGGAGCATACCGACCAGACTTCCAGCAAGAAGGGGAGTTAGTGTCCTGGGGCTGCGGGAACAAAGTGCCGCAGATGGGACACAGTGCGTTCACTTTGGAGACAGGGATCCAGGTGTCCGCAGGGTGGTTCCTTCTGAGGCCTCTCTTCTGGGCGCGTGGATGGCCGACTCCTCCCTATGTCCTCATATGGTCATCCCTCTGCATATCTGTGTCCTGATCTTTTCTTAGAAGGACACCAGTCCTATGGGAGTAAAGCCAACCCACGTGACCTTGTTTTAACTTGATTATCTGTGGAGACCCTCTCTCCAAACACAATCACCAGGGGTGCTGGGAGCTGGGGCTTCCAAGTGTGAATTTGGGAGGCATGCTTCAGCCCCCAGTGGAACGCTGGGGACACTCCCTTGATGGGAATCTTCTTGTGGGCTGCAGACCTCTGTCCTCCGTCTGCTGACACTATGCTTGTGGAATGGGAGTGTTCTCGTGACAACTGGTGTTCATTCACCTGGCCGCTTGGAATCTGGGGGGCCTTGTCAGGTGTGCAGCTTCTGCCACTGGCAGCATCTCCTGCTGCCCCTTGGGGTGTCGGGGTCTCTTCTCAGTGCTCTGCCCTGGAGGCCAGCAGGAGCCTTGCTTCCTGGGTCAGTCTGCAAGCTTGGGTTCAGCCCTGAGAGCCGGCCAGACTGCCTGCAGAAAGCAGGACGTGAAGCAGCTCTTTCATGGGCCAAGATAGGAACAGCGGTGCCAAGGCCTGAGGCCAAGGATGGGGAAGGGGTGGCGGTAGGAGGTGGGTAGTGAGGGGAAAGGGCTGAGAAGAAAGTTACTTCCAAGTAAATGATCGTCAGGGTGGGGCTAGCGTGCCCTGCCGCCCGAGGTGAAGGTTAACTGGGGGCGAGGCAGGGAGGCCTGATGGATGGTTCGGGGAGGTAGAAGGGCCACCTGGCTCTGCGGGCTGGAGGACAGGTGCCAGGAGCCCAGGGCGCTACGTTGGGACACACGGGAGAAGCACCCTCTCCAGCCGTGTGCCCCTTGTGTCCCCCCAGAGGCTGGTCATGGAGCAGGCTGCCCGGGGCTCCAGCCCGCCTGACCTCCGCCTGCAGTATCTCCACCAGATCCAGGCCAACCATGAGGTGAGGTCCTTCAGGGATCCACGCCCGGAACCTTCCCCCAGCCTGGGCTCCTCTGGGGACACGCACAGGCACTGGGGTGTTGCCCAGCTTGGCAGGGGCTCCCAGTCCTCACAGCCGAGTCGGGTCTGGGCTCCTGCTGCAGGGGTGAGGTGGGGACAGAGTGGGCATGGCCACTCCTCCAACCTGTCCCACATTGGCTAGGACACGCCTGTCCCCTGGGGACATGGTCTTCCCTCAGCCCAGCCACGCCTCCTGTCCCGAGGGGTCATCACGTTAAGGCCACAGATGAGTGTTTTTCCTGGACCACCTACCACAGTCCGAGTAGGACCTGCGCATGGTGGGTGTCCCCCAGAGGGACCCGCTGACGTGCCCAGTGGGAAGGTGGGGCCCTAGCTGTTGCCGCCCATTCCTTCCTGTAGACGCTGCTGCGGGAGGTGCAGACCCTGCGGGACCGGCTGTGCACGGAGGACGAAGCCAGCTCCTGTGCCACCGCCCAGAGGCTCCTGCAGGTGTACAGGCAGCTCCGCAGCCCCAGCCTCCTCCTGCTGTGATGCCAGGTAAACCCCACCCTGCCCCGGCTCTGTCCCTGCTTCCGGCCCCTGTAACAACTCACAGTACCTTCATGGTTTTATGGAGAAAACCTGGCTCCTGACCTGGGCGGCACTGTGGGCCTGGTTACAGCTGGGGAAGGTCTGGGGTGAGTGCAGCTGGCCCCCCGGATAGCCACCTGGCACCCCCGGGGGGGGGGGTGTGCTCAGAAGAGGCAGCTCGTTTAGCAGGTGTGTCAGGGTAGCGAGGTGGTCTGTGACCCCGCTGGGCAGGGGCCTGCTCGTCCTCCCGCATCACTGCTTCCTTTCCTCCAGCAGCTGCCATGGCCTCTGCGCTCAGCCTCGACACCGCTGGGCCGCCTCCCACCCAGAACGTCGGGGCTGGATCACGGACATCCCTCCACTCGGAAGCAGGGCCCCGGCCATGGGGTCCAGACTCCAGAGCAGGAGCGTCGTTGCTCTAGCGGCCTGCAGAGGCCGCAGAGACAGGGCTTCTGGGTTGAGCCTCGGGCGGGTGTGTTTTGGTGGTTGTCGCATTCCCACCGTGGTGCCCAGAGCCCAGGGCTGCCCCTCTTGGCAGCACCACCCGCCCACCCACAGACCTGTTGTCCAGCACTGTCCACACCTGTCCAGCCGCCTTGCTCTGGGTGCCTTGGCCCCGCTTCTCTGCAGCCGCTGGGGTTACCGGTGGGAGGTGCTCCCTGTGACCAAAGCACAATGACTGTGGGGGAGGGGGTGTTCCTGCAGGTGCCCTGTGGCCAAAACAACAACTTGGTGCCTCTGGCCGGGGCCACACCCAGCGCCCAGCACTGTGCATTGTTTCCAAGGGTCCCTGGGGGCAGACAGCAGCCCCAGCGTGGCTCCGGTGCTTTGGCGGGGGGTGTCTCTCCCCCAGACTTCACGCGGTGCTTTCCTGCTGGTGCTTTCCTGCTGTGTGTGCAGGGCCTGTGAGGCACCCGCCTCAAGAAGTGACACTTTCTGGTGCTCTGCCTTGGCCTTGGCTGTTTTTTAGCTCTCCCCCTTCAGTCTGGTGGCAGGTTTGACCTGGATTCCTGGACACACCCCCAGCTCCAAGCCCCCAACAAGTCTGGTGGCCACTGCACGGCCCAGATGCGCCTTGAACTGACCTCTAGGGGGCCCTCAGGCCAGCAGGAAGCTTCAACACTGGAGTGAAGTGGTCCCTGCGGGGCCGTTCAGGCCATGAGGGTCGCTGCCCAGGAGGACCAAGGCCACCTCCTCGTCGCCCTCCATGGAGGGAGGGGGGCTGGTGGGGTGCTCCGAGTTGGGGTCTGGGAGAGTGGCTGATCGCCACATGGACCCAGCACTGAAGGGTTCTTCAGGGTGGGAGGAAGATGGGGAGGGGGGCCAGCCCACTCAGTACTGTCCTGTTCCTTCTGTCCCTGAGTTTGCTGGGAGCAGTGTGACAGCTGCCTTCTCCACGGATGAGCAAGCAGTCCACCTCCAGCTTCTGCTGGTCCTTAATGCAGTGTGGAGGGGAGCTGTGGCCCAGCCAGTGAAGGGCCTGCACCCCCTTAGTCCTGTCCCCAGCTGTTTCTGAGGGTCATCTTTCTGTCACCTCCCTGAGTGCCACGGGGGAGGATGGAGTGGCCAGTCCAGCCCAAAGGGACCCCCAAGCACTCTTCCCTGCCTCCCCTCTCCAGCTGCTGCCCCAGGCTGTGCGGGCTCCACTCAGCGATTGTCTGAAGCCAAGTCCACTGTCTGGTCAAGGTCAGCAAACAGGAGACCCCTCCTTGGCACCCTGTGGAGCACCTGAGCTCTGGTGCCAGCTTCTTTCAGGTCAAGAGTGCCCCACAGATGAGCCCCCAACCTTCCTGTCCCATATGCCACCAGGGGGCAGTGCAGACCACAGCTCAGGACAGTCACTCGGTCCCTCTGGGGCCAGGCTCCTGCATCTGGTACTTGCACAGTCAGTTGGAGCCCACTTTGAAGTGTGTTGGCCCATTTGGCTCCCAGCCCTTCTTCATTCCTAAGGTGAGGGGAGGCCAGCAAGGTGGGGAGTCAGCCAAGGGGGGCCCTGGGGAGAGACTGGGGAGGGGTCCTTGCTGGTCTTCCCCACCCCCAGGATGCCTCACCCCTTCCTGTCCTCCCTGGCCATATGTGTCCACTCCCCTCTGGAACCAGCTCTGCACTCCTTCCTTGCTGCCCTCCTTTCCCAAAGTGCCTCACACTGGCCAGACTCACTGGAGGTGGGGCTTCAGGCCCCAGGCAAGGGTGGGGGCTGCCCAGGGTGGGGAGAGGGGTGTGGGCTGAGGGGAAGGGTCCATGAGGTCACCTGTGTCTGTGGTCTCCCCCTACTTCAGGCTCTAGACTGTACCCCCAGCCCTCCATCACCCCAGTCCCCAAGGTCCAGGCCAATCCCTGGGGGCATGCCTCTCACCCCACTCCCACCTCCAATGGTCCAAGGTTACCCAGCTCATAAGAGACACTGCCCTGGGTGGGGGTCCTTGGGGACCCAGGGGTTTTGGGTGCCAGCTGGTTTGGGGAGGCACATGGGTGAACCATGGGCCTTGTCCTGGTCATCCACCCTTCCTAGGCTGGGTGGCAGCAGGCTGGTGCAGAGGCTGAGAAGGGTCCTCTCCCCCATGGCTGACCACACACAGCCCTGTTTGGGACAGGTGGGTGTCACTTCTCCATCAGGTGCTTCCAGGATTCTCTAAGACCCCGCCTTTGGGGAAGGGAGCAGTGATGTGCGCTGTGGAGACTCCAAAGACCCTCTGACCTACCTGACTTGCTGGGGCCTAGGACCAGGCTCCTTCCAGCTCCCCCACCCCCACCCCGGTCCTGCTGAGTAGAGTGGGGGTCCCCTCTCCCGGGCTTAGGGAGGGACGTGCGCCAAGGAGACACAATCCCGGGGGAGGGGGGCGGACAAGAGGAGGCCCGGGACTGGTTGTCCAGGGTGGGGTTGTGGGACGTTCAATCGGCTGGACCCCCCTGGACAAGCCCCAACCTTGGATTTTCTGGGCATGAGGGATTGGGGGGGAGGGGGTAGTTGTCCAGCGGCCATCGCAGGAGCCCCAGGGCGGAGGGGCCAGGGACTGCTCCTGTGCAGCACTCTGAGACCAGCGAGCCTGCAGACCCTCCGCGCACACCCTTCCCCACCCCGAGCGGCGCCACTGACCCGCGAGCCGCTGGTCACAGACACGGTTTAATGGGGGACAGGAGGACGGCACTCAGTACTCCCAGAGCGCAAACCCGGCCGGTGCGTCTGCGTCCGCGCGCAGCAGCCCCGAGGCGCCGCCGCGCAGGTACTTTCCGCTGCGGGCGCGGATGGCCAGGCGGCCGCGCTCACGGAACTCAAACAGGAAGTCCTCAGCGCGCTCGCCGTCGCTGCACACGCTGCCGTGGCTGCCGGTGTGCCAGAACCCGCCGCCGCGGCCTGGGGGATAAGGGGAGCGGGGGTCGGCGGGCGGCACGCTCCCGGCCCCGCGCTCCCCCTATCCCCCTCGGCGCCCCCCACTCTCTCCGGGCCCCAGCTCCTCGCGCTCCCCCCGCCCCCATCCCGCACGCCCGCACCTCGGATCTGGTAGGCGCCGTCGCTGAAGCTCAGGTGGAACACGTCGTAGACGGAGCGGTTGGTGTCCAGCTGGTTGGAGCCTCGGCGGTGGCAGACGAAGCCGTCCAGGCCCCGCAGCACGAGGATGGGCCGGTTGATGAGCTTGAGGATAAACTCCTCGTCCTCACCTGATGGCGAGAAAGGGGTTGAGGGGCCTTAACGGAGCTCCCCTGGAAGAGCTCCAGGCCCGGACTCACTGCCCAGCTTGTGTGCCTCAATCTGCCACTGCCATTGCCTTATGTGGCCTTAGCCAGGGGCCTGCGGCCGTTGAGCCCCCGGTTCCCCAGATGTGCAGCAGTGATCAGGGTGCTCTGGATCTGCTCCCCCACGTCAGGAACAATGATCTGGACTAGCAAGTATGACTACTGTCGTGGACAGCAGCAGCTTCACGGGGAGGGAGCGGGGCCAGCCCTCGTGGAGACAGGGTCTCCGAGCTGGCCCTGTCCCCAGGCAGAGGGCCCCCACCCCAGTCTCCCCAGGGAATGAGGGGAGTGCTCACCCACAAAATCGCTGATGGCCGCCAGCTGCCCATTCTTCTTCATGCACACATAGCGCCCATTGCTGGCCTTGAGGGCCACCCGCCGACCCCGCCACTCCATCTCAAACATGGTGTTCTCAGAACTGGAAGGGGCAGGTCAAGGTCCCCTCAGAGGAGCAGGACGTGGGGGCTTAGGGTCAGGCCTCCCCATCCCCCTCAAGTCCAATACCACTCCCTCAGGGGGAGGGACGGGCACTTGCCTTCCACTGATACCCCCACCACCATTAAGAGCTGTCCCTCACCCCCGTGGGCATTCTTCCCTGGCTGGGCTGCTGTGTGGTCCCCGTGGTTGAGGTGGAGGTGGTGATGCAGGTGGTAGTGGTAATAGAGATGATGGTGGAGGTGATGATGGTGATGGTGGAGGTGGTGGTGATGGTGGAGGTGATGATGGTAATGGTGGAGGTGGTGGTGGTGATGGTGATGGTAGAGATGGTGATGATGGAGGTGGTGGTGATGGTGGAGGTGATGATGGTAATGGTGGAGGGGGTGGTGGTGATGATGGTAATGGTGGAGGGGGTGGTGGTGATGGTGGAGGTGGTGATGGTGATGGTGGAGGTGGAGGTGAAGGTGGTCACAGAGGTGGGGATGGTGCACTCACACTTGTGTGGCTGTGGCCTGGATCCCCCCGTGGGTGACCAGGGTCCAGTAGCCCCCAGTGCTGGAATAGAAGGTGCACTTCCTTGTCTCCCGGTCAATTTGCATCAGGAAAGTTTCATGATCCAGTTCTTCATCTTGGTTGGCTGAGACATTGATCCCTGGAGGGAGGAGATGGGAAGCCCCTCACGCCTCACCCTGGGTGGGGTGGGGAGCAGAGGGATGGGGAGGCATGCTCTTGGGGCAACCCTGAAGTCAGCGGGGGTCTCATCTAGAACCCTCTGGACTCTAGAAGATTTGGAGCTCTGCCCCAGGGCCAAGTGGGTGCGTCATGGACCAATACACACTGCTCCCTAAAGGTACTTGCCCAGCTCCCACCGCAGCCCCAGGAACCAGGCCCTTCCGTGCTGGCAAATCCCCTGCCTCTGCTAATCGTCAGGTAATCTGCTTGTTCCTGCTCTCTCGACCCAGGACTTACACCAGCCTCTATTTATAACTCTCCCCTAAGCCACTGGATGGACACTGGGGTCCTGTCCTTCCCCAGCCGTGGCTCAGGACACAGCAGGGGCCTGGGGTTTGCTCCTGGGCGCTGAGCAGGGATTGGACCCCTGTCACCTCCCCAGCCCCTCACTCACATGTGCGTGGTCTCCCAAGAACCCTGAGGGAGGGCAAGTCTACTTGGGGCTCTGCCTGGGGTTCCTGGGAGGGAGACGAAGGGGTCATCCATGACCAGGGTGGGGGCAGCAGGCAGGCCGTGGAGCCTCCCCAGTATCTTCCCTTAAACCACATCCCTGTTCCATCACAACTGGCCAAGAGATATGGCAGATCACAGAGGTCCCCTGAGGCTGGGCTCCAGTGGCTCCAGCTAGGGGAGCAGGAGGGAGTGTGGCAGACCCCCATCAGAGCCTGAGGGTCAGGGCCACATCCTGTCCTGCCCTACCCACAGCAGGTAGAGCCCAGACTGCAGAGGCCAGGACCTGTCACCCTTCATGGCTGTGCCCTCCACAGCCCCCCAGGCTGGCGTCTGTCACCCTTCTTACACAGATCATTGCTCAGAGCCAAAGAAGGTGACCCAGCATTCTCACTGCCAATCCCACCGTCCCATCAGCAATACTGAACAAAGTGAGCGCCAGCTGCCCCTGGGCCCGCGATCAGTAACAAAACAGACAGCGGCCCTTGCCCTTCTAGCACTGGTCCATGGGGGGCGGCGGACAACAAGAATTGTGGTACAGCCAGTGCCCATTAATGCTGTGGGTTTTGGCCAGGGACAGCCTCACTGAAGCAGACCTGAGGAGGTGAGGGAGCCATCCCCACAGGGGCTAAGTGGGGAGCGAGGCTGCACCTCCACCCCCATCTCTGAGGCCAAGCCATTGGTGTCCCCAGCATTGCCCCACACACACCCGTTCCAGACAGGATGCAGCCTAGGGACTCCATCTCACACAGCCGGCTGCTCCTGGGGCCCCGACCTTGAGGCAGGAGAGGCTCCACGGAGTCCTGGTTGCCCGCAAAGAGTGTGGACCCCACCGTTCCAGGGGGGATTGGTCAAGTGGTGGGTGTCTGAGCAAGAAGGGGTGTCTGAGAGCATTTACAGGAGAACTTTCCTTACTCCTGCGAAGACTCAGAAGAGCCAGTGCCCCTCTTTCCTTTGGACTTTGTCCTGTCTGGATGTGAGCCTGGAACAGCAGCAGCCGTCTTGTGACCACAGGGGCACCAGCGTGAGGTCAGAGCTGTCCTGGGAGAGAGGTTCCTCGAAGAGGAAAGAGTGGAGGACTTTGGTGATGCCACTGAGCTGGCAGTGGTGCCTGCCGGGGATCCCACCACCCCCGTGCCTGCAGACTTCCGTTTAGGTGAGATAATCAGTGTCCTTGTGGCTTAAGCCAGTTTGCGGCCATTGTTACTTGCAGCAACGAACACTGCCTGCTGGGCGGCCCCACAGCAATGCCACATCAGTGAGGGCCGGCAGCGGGCACAGCAGAAACAGAGCCTGGCTGATAGAGGCTGCAAAGGAAAAATATTGGCAGGAGAAGCCAGGGTGCTCACAAACACTCCAGGGGGAAGGAGACGGGTTTGGGGGCTGCCTGACCAGCAGAATGACAGGGACCGAGGCACCACCACTCCACAGATGCCGCCACTCCAGCTACCTTGGAATCTAGTGGCACCGCTCCCCTCCTCCCGCAGCACTGAGATGCCACGCTCCACTTGCTCGAATCACTGGTAGCCAAGTCAACATCTGAATAGCTCGGGGCCAGGTCCTATGCCCTCAGGCTTATTGTAAGCAAAGCAGGGAGGCGAATGTGCGGTACCTCTGGCCTCTATAGTGGGAGGCAAATCTGGTCCTTTGTGGGGGACATCCCCCATTAAAGGGATGGGGTCAGATGCAGGGTAGTCCAGAGAATGAAAAATGGTTTGTACAGCTACCATCCCTCACCACCACCATCATCATCACCACCATCATCACCATCTCCATCACTACCAGCACCACCACCATCACTAGCAGAATCACTAGCACCGTCTCTATTACCACAGCCTGTCTTACCATCACCACCACCATCACCTCCAGCTTCAGCGCCATCCCCACTACCACCACCACAAGATTCACAAGCTGAACAGGGACAAATACTTTGTATCCAGCATCTCCTTTGACTCACAGAGAAAGCTTTTTCACACTGCTGCCCACCCTTTAATGACAAACCAAGCATATGGGCCTTGGCCCAGGTCAGAAAGCAGTGTGGCCAGACAGTAGGACCTGACATGGGAAGGACCAGGGCTGTCTGTCTTCCCTCACGCCCCAGGACCCGACCACATGCCGCAAGTGCTTGGGGGTGTTTGCTGAATGCCGGTCCCTGCTCTGCGCTAGCCTTGAAGACCTGGACTACAGGCTGGGGCCCCTAGAGCCACAGCTGGGCCACCCCTCCAGGTGCTCAGGGCCGGGTCTCTCCCTTCTGGACCAGGTGGTGGCAGTGAGCCGGCTCAGGGTATGCCCAGCCACTCCTGGGTGCACAGAGCCAGGAGCCCAAGCAGCTTGGGGCCACTCTGGGACCTCACCTTCTTCGAGGGGAAGTAGGAACTGCCCACGTTCACCCCACAGGCATGTGATCCCATGTGGAAGGGCCCACCGGTCACATGAAGCAGGTGACCGATGATCCAGGACTTGGGGGGAGCCACGCCACACCTGTTGGGTAGAGACAGTGTCTCCCCACCAAGGAGTCCAGGCCCTGGAGGGGCCGCTTACATCCCGCTGGACTGGAGGAACCCCAAGACCTCCCCACTCCACTCTTGCTGTCTCTCCTTGCCCTGCCCTTGGTCGCCTTCCAAACCCTTTAAAGTTCAGAAGTGGGGTGATAGAAGGGAAGGGGAGGGGCGGGCAGGGGGCCAGCCCAGTGTGGGCGGGGCCTGCCCTCCTACCCCTCATAGCAGCTGGCCTGGGCCTCAACCACCTCCAGATGAGCGCTGCCCATCTTGCATGCAGTAGCTGTCCAGCGGGCCCAAGGCTCAGCAGGGACCCCATATGTGGCCCACAGCCCACCCACCTACGCTGTGTGCTGCCACACACATGTCCCCACCCATCAGCCGCAGTGCCACTCGCTGCACGAGCCCCACGCTGAGAGCATGGCCGGCCCCGCACCCTCATTACCTTGCCGCACGGACACGTAGCGGTGGTTGGCGGCCACCAGCACCACCTGCGGGTGACTCTCCTCCAGGTCGAAGAGCTCATCCTTGCCGGGCCGTGTGTTGCGGCCAGCCCTGAGCGTGCCTGTGGGTCCCACGGGCGCCAGGTAGCGGCCGTCACAGTCCTTGAAGGCCAGCTTGCCCGCCTTGAACTCGAGTGTGTAGCGGGTGTGAGCCTCAGGCTCCCAGACAAGGCGGCCATCGCTGCGCAGGTAGCGGCTGTCGCAGGACTTGAGGCAGTACTGCCGGTTCTGGAAGATGAGCGTGACGAGCGCGTCCACGCCCCACGGTGTGTTGCTGTCCGCCGCGATCTCGTCCTCCTGCGGGCACAGGTGCGCGTAGCGCCGCCGGCTCACACTCAGCAGGTGGGCCTGCGGGTGGATGGCCAGGTGCACGGTCCACAGCTCAGCCGGGGTGATGGCTGTGGCGAAGCAGGACAGCTGGTCCTCAGTGCCGCCGAAGAAGCGGCCGTGCGGCTCCGACTGCAGTGCCCAGCGCCCATCAGGCTGCGGCAGGACCAGGAAGCGGCAGTCGGGGCCCGGCCGCTCCGCCTCGCAGGCCACGCGCCCGTCCTCCTCGGCTGACAGGTAACGGCCCAGGTGGCTGCTGCGAAACAGCACAGCTGTGCCCTGGCCCGGGTCTGGCTCCAGCAACCACATCTGCTTCCTCTTGAGGCTGGGTGCTGAGGCGTTGACCTTGAAGCCGAAGCTCTCAGCCGTCAGGTAACGGTCAGTATCATTGACGAGGCCGAACTGGATCTTCAGCACCTGGTGTAGGCCATTGGTGGGCATCTTTGGGCCTGGCTGAGGTCCCCAAGAGGGGCCTGGGAAGCTCTCTCTGTGTGCTCACGGCCCCCGAGGTCCCCCAGAGGCCTGGCTCGACGGGGTCGGCCCGTGGCCCCCAGGCCCAGCCGGCGTCATGGACCTGCTGCCCGCTCGGATGCTGCCTCTGGCCAGCGGTCACGGGCCCAGGCAGCTCTTACATGGCCAGCGGGCAGCAGAGGGCGGGTGGGAGGGCGGATCAGAGCTGTGCCGGCTTAGGAACAGCAGCAGACTTTCGTTACCCCAGCTTGGATTTCAGCCACTCCCGGACTGCCCAGGGGCCAGAGCCCAGGGCCAGCAGGGCTGGAGAGCGCCACCCGCCGCAGGGCCGACCACCTCCTTGTCCTCGCTGGCAGCTGCCCGGGCCCCAACGCGGGCTCTGTGCCCCGGCCTCTGGCCACTGCACGTCTTGGCCTCTCTCCTTGCCCCCCACCTCCGGGCCCCCAGACCCACTGCACAGACTCCCCAGCCCAGCCCAGCTCTTTCCTGAGGTAGAGAAAGCCGCCTGGTGGAAAACTTGCATGTGGCCGCAACCCGATCGCAGCCCTCCACCCTCAGCCGCCAGATCCAGTTACCGCTTCTCTGATTCCTGCTGCCAGGAGTGCGGCAAGGCCCCCAACCCGGGCGGCCACAGCTGAGTCGCATGCCATCCCCCTCAGTGGCCCCTGGGTCACAGCCTGCAGCCCTGAGTCTGATGCTTCCCGAGGGTGGCCTGTGGCTGGGAAAGTGGCAGGCAGGGCTGTTGAGTGGGGCCAGGCGCCCCACCCCCATCCTGGCACCCATGGCACCCAGATCCGAACCAGGTGTGGAGAGGCAGCCGCTTGGCCGAATGCACACTGGCCGGGGAGCCTGGTGCGTTGGGCCCCGGGAAAAGAGCCCTTGGTTTGGGCTGAGGTGGCAGCTGTATGATGGAGAGTTACACCCGCCTTGCAGGTTGCACAGTGGGAGGGTGACATGGGAGCATGAACGTGGAGCAGACATGATTCCAGGCAGCACAAGGAGGTGGCAGGCTGTCAGACTCGGCGTCACGGGGCCAGGCTCTGACCTGAGCCCTGTACCCTGAGCAACTCTCAGGGCCCGTAAGGTTGCTCTGTCTTCTACGGGCAAGCTCTGGTGAAGCCAGCCTTGATGGTGGCCTTGGAGACCCCTGATCTGCCGTTCACATTGCCAGAGCGACTGGCCTGACTGCAGGGTCTTTATGGGCTGGGTCCGGGGATCACATAGGGCGAAGCTTTCCCAGCAGAGGGATGAGGCCAGCAGGCTAGGAGAAGCCAGAGCTGGCTACCTCTGACCCGGCATCTCCCAGCCCAGCCTCTGGGGCCGCCCCATTGCACCTCCCCGCGCCCCCGACGCTAGGCCTGGGGGGCTGTCTTCGGGAGCTGCAGCGGGCCTACTCAGCTTTGCCCTGCCTGTCTGTCTCTTGCACCTGCCTCAGGGGCCGGGAGCCAAGTAGTGAAACCAGAGCTGCCTGTCCTGGGCCCGGGCCAGCCTTGGTGTCCTCTTCCTCATCACAGCGTGTGACCCTCAGGCCTCCCTGCTCTGGGGACCAGGACTGGGAGCCACAGGGCACTTCCAGCCACGGCCCCCAGAGTCTTGCCCTTGATGTTCTAGGCATCACCCCTCCATCCCTTTCGAGGCCATATGGGGGTCCAACAGAATGAAGGGGCCTTGGGCCGGGCATGCATAGGCCCCAGGGAGTGGGTGGGGCAGAGGGGCACATGGGTCTGGAGTCGTTCCTCCATTTTCCAGGTCCCGGACAATGACCTCCCCAGGCACGTGCAGACACTGAGGAGGAGACCAGGAGCCCCGATTCCTTGCTTGGGGGTTTCAGATTGGGGTTCAGGGAGGTAGGCCTGCACACAAATCCCCATGACAGCGTAGTGCACGCCACAGGTCAGCTGAGCGGGGGGCTGGTCTTGGCTCTCCCTGGGGGCTACTGCTGTCCACCTCTGCGACCCACACGTTTATAGGGCATCGACTGGGTGCCTGGCTAGGCTGCGTGCCAGGTACCCCATGGTAGGGAGATGCAGTCTGGGGTTGCACCCCCCTCCCCAGAGATGATGCCCACAAAAAATCCCCCCAAGTTCCTATGGGACTGGGTTGCCCAGGGAAATGTCCTGGTTCGGAGGTACAAGCCATGATGCTGTCCACACTTCAGGCCACATGTGTACGGGGGTGGGGGGGTGGGCTGAGGGGCAGCTGTGCCTATGGCCACCTCCAGGCATGGGCACTGGTCTCTCCTCTGCACCCCCAACTCCCAGTCAGGCTGCAAAGGAGCTGGCCTGTTCCGATTAGCATGACGGCCTCATTAGCGCTGACTGGTGCTGGCAGGGCGCTCATGGGCATCACGTGCCCCACGGGAGGAAGCCCAGCCGCCAGGCGCTAAGTGGGCCTGGCTCCAGGCAGCTTCTCAGCAGCAGAGCCAGAAAGAAGGGCCTGTGGCCTCTCAATTCTAGGGCCCCACAGCCCCAGGTGGGGGTGGGGTGGGGCTCCTTGGCACTAACCCAGGGGTGTGAGCCATGGGCTGGCCTTTCAGGCCCCAGGGGGCCTCTGAGAGGCGAGCCTTCCAGCCCAGGCTTCCTCGGAGGGAGGTAGTTTGCACAGATGGTCCCCCCTCCCTCCCTCCCCCTCAGGATCTCAGGCCCTCGTCAGCTGCCTGCTAGGGTCATGGTTCCTTTCTGGATCCCCCGAAAGATTCTGGCACACAGTAGGTACTTAAGAAGTGCCTGTGAATGTTTGATGTGGGATTCTTCTGTGATGGGCTGAGCCTCTGCTGATAGATGGGGTGGGGTGCATGGGAGTCTGGGCCCCTCGTGTGTGTGTGTGTTTAAGTACACACAGACAGGAACTGGGCAGCGTGAGCCATGGCCACCTGCTGGGTCAGCCCCAGTCTGGAGATGCTGCTCTGGATCCCAGCCTCAGAGCCCACTCGTATCTGCCCAGCAGGGCGACCAGGCTGTGCACAGCATAAGGGAATCTGTTTCAGGGGCGCTCCTCACACCCCAGATGTACACTCCTCATGAGAGCCTGTGGCGGGCTGGCTCCTCAGGCGATAGGGAGCACCCTTCTCACAGAACCCCATCCCCCCTGCCAGAACTTGTCCACACAGCCGCCCACTTGGGGCACAAACGTGCCCACCACTGCCCTGTCCAGCCTACACTCCGGGGCATCCAAAGTCCCTGCCACTCTGGGACCCCCATTCACCTGCCCCTGCTCACTTCTGAACCTGACACAGTCCCTTCCCAGGGGTGAGGGCACAAACCCAGTGTGTCCACACCACCCTGGGCTCGCATCTGCAACCTGGACCAGGCCTGGGCACAGACGTCAGGCCACCTGACACACCAACTTTAATATGTTTGACTTGAGGAGGGCACCTTTTCCTAAAGTGAGCAGCACCTCTGGCTCCCTACTTCAGGGAGTGGCCACCTGCAGATGGACACAGCCAGATGGCCCCTTATGGCCACAGCTGGGCCCAGAGGGCAGGGGTGGCCTCAGCTGTCAGAGGCTCCAGCAGAAAAGGCTGGGGCCGATCCTCAGCCTCTTGCCTTCTTAGTGTCCAGCTAGGGCCAAGAGCAGAGAGGGCCTTAGAGCCCCCCAGGCCCCTGGCATCCACCCTGGAGCTCTCAGGAAACCGTTCCTTTCCTGGGGTGCTGGGGGATGGGCAGGCTTGGCCATTTGGAGGGTCCACCTCCCACTCCACCCAGCCAGGATCCTCTGGCGCTACCAGGGAAAGCACGCCCACCTCCACATGTCTAGACAGCCAGCCCTAGATGCTAGAGCCCAGCCTGGGCTCCTGCCAGCACACTACCTGCTGCCATGGTGACCAGCGCATGCACCAGGCTCAGTGCCCGGGCAACACTGATGCTGGTGGTGTGAGTTGGCACAGGTGCTCTGTGTGTGCAGGCTGGGGGAAGGGGCCCTCCCCACCTCAGCTGGCCTGGAGCCTGGAAACTGGGAAATGGCCCAGGATGGAGGCCAGGACAGCCCCACCGGCTGAGGGACCTCCACAGTCACACCTTTCCCAGACTAAAGTCTTGGCCCCCTGCGCTGAGCAATGCCAGACAGACCCATCCCGCAGGGCAGTGAGTCTCTGGGAATTACTCCTCACAGAGGAGATCCCCAGTGCCCCACCCCGCTTTCCAGAGCCTGCGCCTCAGCCCAGGCCCTGCCCAGCTGCTGCTCTAGTTGGCATTCCTCTCCCAGGCCATCCCGGGTACTCTGCCCCTCCCATGGCCAGGCCTCCGCCACCCCTTTGGCCCTCTGCCCCCGAACTTCTTGGCCCCGCAAGGAGGTGAGGGCCACTCTGCTGGTCCAGATGCTGCTGGGCACAGCCTGAGGCCCTGATTTCTTCACTCCTGGGCCCATCACCTTCTCCTGGGGTCCAGCTTGGCAGGCACCCAGGGCCCAGCCTCCTGCATTGTTCCTGAAACAGGCCCACAGCTTGGTGTCCTCATGATTTTTTCATGGCAGAGCTCTCCGCTGCCCCACAGTTCCACTTACATGGGCGGGCGGGGGCCTAGGTTGGTTTACTGGAGGCCTGCAGGCGGTTTAGGGTGACAGTTCCCCTCAGCAGGGCAGAAGGGAGGGGGCTCGCACATCTCAGACTGCGCTGTGTGTGCAAACACTGGGGGTGCCCAGCCTGTGCCTCCCGCTTGCTCCATGTGAAAATCCACACCCACCACCATCTCTCAAGACCCCTCCCTTCCCCCACCCTATATCCCCCTCAAGACCCTCGTCTTCACACACACGCACCCAGATACACACAGTCTTGGCAAAGCAGCTCCTTGAAAACCTCTCCTGCCTGGTCCCCCCGCCCCGCTTCAAGCAGAGAGCTGCTGGCTGGGCTGGGGAGGCCCCCACTTAGAGCTTTCAGGGTACAAAGCTGGTGCAGTCTCCTGGCTTTTGTCTCTTATAAAACCATAAGGTCAGGGGGCGGGGAGAGGGGGAGATGAGGGCTATATCCAGCAGGAGAGGGGAGGGAGAGACCAGAGGCCTCTGGAACCCAGCAAGGCCAAAAGTTCCCGAAGGGACCACAAGGACAGGATTGAGGGCACCTCAGCAAGCTCAGATGTCCCATGACCACTGGGCAATCTTCCAGCACCCAAACCTCAGGACCTTTGCACATTCCTGGGACAAGAGAGGAACACTTGCAATATCTGAGCGTGAGCCCCGGCTGCATGGGGCTGAGTGAGGACCAGGGCAACTTCATCAAAATGTGCATATTTACTGCCCACCTGGGCTTGCAGACACACAGGTGCCCAAGATGTGTCAACACCTGGCATGGACGATCAGGAGCTCACAATTCCGCAGGTGACCATGGCAGCCTCTGTCCAGCCCCTGTCTATGTGCGCCTTCACACACATGCCCAGACACACACACACACACACAGACACACACACACAGACACCCGTGCACAACGCCAAATCTATCTGCAGAGGCTCAGCGCATCGTGAAAGAACCAGACTCCCCACGTCAAATAATCACAGGCACTTATTAAGTACCTACTCTTGTACCTACACTTATTAAGTACCTACACACTTATTAAGTGTGCCAGAAATGTTGCTGGGGATCCAAAAGGGAATAAACTCCATCTCTGACTGCTGGGCCAAAACAGAAATGGTCCATTGCCTTCTACAGTCAAACAGGCTCTGCACGTGGTCACCTTCCTTTGTCAAATGGCTCCCATGGGGACAGTGTCATGCCACTTAGCTCGAGGCATTAGTGCTGGTCTGCTTCTAATAAAAATCTTCTCACCTATAGGTGATGCTATAAACGGTGCAGAGAACAGGAGAGAGGCCCTGGGGATTAAGTATGTCATAGGATAGGACAACTAAATGCAATACAGATCCTGGATTAGGTCAGGGAAAAATGCTATGTAGGACATTATTGGGACAACTGTCATCACTGAAATTTAGATTTCAGATTAGATGAACTGTGCCATATTGATGTGAAATTGCCTGATTTTGGTTGCTATACTGTGGTTATATAAGACAATGTCCCTGTTCTTTGGAAAAAGACACTGAAATATTAAGGAGTAAAGGGCAGGATGTCTGAGACTGACTCCCAAATGGTTTAGATAGGAAAAGGGAAAGATAAAAAGAAGATAAGGCAAGTGTGACAAATGGTAAAAATTTATTAAGTTTTTATTAAGTTCTCTAAAAAATTTTAAAAACCATAATAATTAGAATTTAAAATCCCACTGCAGGGTCAGAAGAAGTCAAATATTCCAGGAAGTTAAAAAAGATAAATAGATAGAAGAAAAAATAAGACAATTAAAGGATTCAACTAGGAGATATGACCAGCCAATTAATAGAAATCCCCAAACAAAAGAACGGAAAAAAAATAAAACAGGAAAGAGAGAAATTATGAAAAAAATAACACAAGAAAATTCCCAAGAACTGAAGGACATTGAGGGCCTAGGGCCTAGAAGTGACCAAGACAAGAATGAGGTCTTCAGCACGGGTACCCCAGAAATCTCAGATCGACTGGAAAAAAGGGAAAAGCCCAAACGCTTGTGCAGAAACACAAAAAACCATGGACGCTGGATCGGGACTCAAATGACAACCATTTCCCAAGAGCAACAGTAGGAAGAGTCGGGAGTCAAGCCTTCGAAGTCTGAGGGAACATGGGACTTCCCTGGTGGTCCTGTGGTTAAGACTCATTATTTCTACTGCAGGGGTCACAGGTTTGTTCCCTGGTCAGGGAACTAAGATCCTGCATGTTGCGCGGTGCGGCCACACAGAAAAAAAAATCTGAGGGAACATTATCATCTCGAAACTCCCTCCCTTGCTCCCAGGTAGGTAACACACAGGCACCTGCAGATATGCAAACTCAACTCCTGCTTACAGACCCCAGGCCTGTCCCTTCCCAGCCGGGTGGCTCCCCGCCCCGCCCCCCATGCTCAGTCTGTGCCCCGGCAAAGTGGGGAAGAGAATGTTGGGAGCAGGAGTGGGTGTGTGAGTCTGCTCAGCACTGCTGACCTTGGCTGCGGCTCCTGTGGGTCAGGGCTGCTCCTGGGGGCTGGCTCCCTGAGACGATTCACTCACACAGGCCCTGGTAGACACACAGGTAGGGCCGACCCACCTGTCACCCAGGGAGGTAGAGGTACAGCTCTGGCCACCAGCCCATGGGCATCCTCTGTCCTTCCCCAGGAATGGCCTAACCCCAACCTGGCTCTCTCTGCCCCCCACCCATCCATCTTCAGGGTGTTCCGTGTCTCTCTGCTGCCCTGGTGTGGCAATCCAGGTCCCCCGGGAGGCTGCATCCCTGCCGGCTCCCTCTCCCACCTTCCTGGGGCTAGCCCAGTCCCAAATGACCTAGCCCCACAGCTCACAGCCCTTGGGCAGCCCCTGGAGAAGAGGAATGAACTCACACCCCTTTGTCCCCCAACCTCTGCCTCCCCACAGCCAGCAGGGTGTGTATAGTTGGGGGAGGGGGCTCACAGTCCCACCCCCTCCAATCCTGCTGTGTGACCTGGAACCAACCTCAGCCTCTCTGAGCCTCCCTCTCCTCTCTGAATTGGTTATCTATGGCCATCTGCCCAGGTGGCCTAGCTGCTGAAATAACCCAGTGTGTCCAATGAGCAGACAGCATGGCAGCTGGCATCTAAACCCTCCCAGGGAACCAGCTGTGTATTCAACAGACACACTCAGGTCCAGGGTCTGCCCTAGCTTTGGGGTCCCTCTGTGGGTGCTGCCCGCTCCCTGAACAGAAGGCACAGGGACATAGGGGTGGGCTGGCTCTGCCTGGCTGAGTGGAGGCCCTGGCCCTCCCCTCTTCCGTTGCCCTGGGTGCTGGCTGACCCCAATCCCACCTTGTCACCCTGTGTCAGCACCGGCTGAGGTCACCGGCCACTCCCAAGCCGCTCCCTGTCACCCTCGGGCGGCAGTGACTCAGGGGCCACTGGCAGCATCCTCCCCAGCCCGAGTCAATGGCTGCGGGGGTCGTCCGGGCTCTGGGGAGGGCCGGGGTAGTTGGGATGGGTCGGCAGGTGCGACCCCGACTCCTCTCCCGGCCCGGGCCGCTTAGCCGCGATACCGGGACCCACCTGGCGGCCCACGTGGGAATGACAGCAGCCTGCTTCAGAGCTGGGCGCTCGGGGCCGCCGCAGCCGGCCAGAGCGCCATCTCCTGGCCCAGGCCGCAGAGCTCTCTCCGCGTGGGAGATGACCCCGCACCCAGCCCGTGCCTGACCGCGAGAGGCGCGTCCTGAGTGTGCGCACTGCACCCATCTCCCCCGTCCGCAGGGCCCCGGGTGCCGTGCCCTGCCCGCAAACCGCCGGGGCAGAGGAGATGCGGCTTGTGCGGTGCAGGGGAGGGGGCTCTGACCCCAGGTCCGAAACCAGCTAACGGAGGGGGTGCAGAATGGCCGCGGGTGGCAGGGCGCCCCAGGCCTCCGGCCCTGGTTGGCACTGCTTCGGTGGCAGCCTGTTCCGCACCCCCTCGGCCGCCCGCTGGACCTAGTCTCTCCCGGGACTCCCGCGCTGACACCAAAGGGCTCAGAGAAAGCTGGTGCTGGGGTCAGGCTCCCAGAGGTGGAGGCGGGCCGGGGCGCAGAAAGGTGCACGCTACGACTCGTGGCCCGGGAACTGCCCCAGGACCAAATTAGGACACGCGGCCCTGGGCCCAGGGCGGGTGTGAGCACCCGGAGCCCTGCCCCCAGCCCGCCAGGGCGGTGCGTCCCAAACCGGCTGGAGCGGGCGGGGCTGAGAGCAGCAGGGCCCGCCCCCTGGGCGCCGCTTCTCTGGGAAGTCCAAAACCCGGAAGGAGAGCGCCGGGAAGGCCTGGGTGGCCGGTGCGGAGCCGGGACTCGACGTAAGCCGTGACCTCACCTCCCTCCACTCTGCCCACTCCAGCTGCAGCCTTTGGAGCAGTGGCGGGGAGGACAGAGCGCCCAGAGCAGCGGCCTCCTGTCCGTGTCTTACCAGGGGTGGGGACACCTGTCACGGCAGCCCTGACCTTGTCCAGCTCAAGAGAGTTTGGCTGGCCGGGCGAGCTCCCCGCAGCACTGTGCCAGAGCGGGAAGGGCAGGAGGGGTGCCCCACCCTTGTCCCCTGCAACCCCCGTGAGCCTACCAGCTTGGGTGCTGGGAGAGGGTCCCTGAGGGCAGTCAGGCCTCTGCTCCCTTCCCTCTCAGCTCTAGAGCTATATCCTCTCTTTGAATATTGGAGTCAGGGTTGGGGGAACAGCTCGGCAGCTCCCCTGTCCCCCTTCTGACTCTCAGGGAAGGCCCTTCCCTCTTTCAGGGCTGGAGCCCTACTCTCTCCATTCCTTCTGCCTACATTCCTGCTTCCTTCCCCTGTATAGGTACCAGGGGACACCAGCTTCACCTTGTGTCCAGAGAACCTACACTCTGGGGCAGAGGGCAGGGACAAACTGAATAACCAACATTCAGGTGGGAGGTGGGGACTTGCCCCAAGGCCAGGGGATGACCTGGAGGCCTGCAGGGAGGAGGTGGCCAACGGGAAAAACTTTCTGGGCAGGTGCTGGTCCTAGGCTGGAGGGCAGTGAGTGAGAGGTATAGTAGGTGAAAGGGTGGAGGATCAGGCAGAGCTTGCCATGAAAGCCTCCAGCAATAGAGTAAGGGGTTCAGGTTCTATCGAGGCAGTGGGTGGCATGGGGAGCAGGGTGATGTGATTTGTAATATTAATTGTGGGGAACCAGGAGGCTGACAGCTGGACTGGACACAGGTCAGGGATGTGCAGAGTGTGCCATGGTCTGGTGGGCACCCTGGTTTCTGACTTTTTATTTTTGAGCACACCGTGGGCCATGCGGGATCTTAGTTCCCCGACCAGGGATGAAACCCATGCCCCCTGCATTGGGAGTATGAAGCCTTAACCACTGGACTGCCAGGGAAGCCCCTGGTTTCTGGCTTTAGCCACATGCTGAGGTGGAACTGTCATGAAGCAGCTGGAGGCCTGGCCTCCTGGGTTTAATCCTTGGTTCCCCTTTGCAATCTGTGGACACAGCTCACCAAGAGTAAGAACTATGCAGAGGTGAAAAGTGGTGACCTCCGGGGGCAGGGCCCACACAGGTGGGCAGTGTGTGCAGCAAACATGAAGAGCAGACTGTGACCATTTCTGGACCACTGTACCAGGTCCAGCAGCCTGCTCAGTGGTGTAGGCAGCGCTGTCACTGTCCCCCAAGGCCCAGTGGAACGAGGCCTGGGGGGTGTGCCCTTGAAAGCAGAGTAAGGAGGCCGCCGCTCCTGGTAATCTCAGGTCTGACACACAGAGGCGCTGAGTGAGTACAGCTTAATCATCATCGAAAACTGAATGCCTGGGGACATTGAGGCCAGAGGTCTGGAAAACCTCAGTGGTGCGGCTTGGGGAAAGTTCACTGGGCCACCCAATGGTCTCCTGTCCCCAGACCTATCATCCAGTGCAGGAGGGGTACCAGCCTCAGAGCCTCTGGTGGGCCACACACCCCTCACATCATTGGCCCATCTTCTTTACAGAAGTTGAGGCTCAGAACTCAGGTCCCGACTCCCAACCCAGTGTTCTTCCAGAGGCCTCCTTGGTTCCTGCTGCACCACAGTGGGGCGATGGGAACCTCCAATAAACTCCAGTGGGGCCTGTCTTCAAAATGCCTGGAGCCCTCCACTGCCGGAGCAGTGAAGCCTTGGCCTGGGTGTCTCTGTGTACCTGACACCCCAACTTCATGTGGGGGCTGCACACTGCGAGCCTCAGTTTCCCTGCCTTATGCAGTGAGGACTGGATGACACACGAAGAGGCCTGGCCCAGTGCATGCTGGCACAGAACAAATGGCAGGGTTGAGCACAGAGCACCTGACAACTCACCAATGCCTAAGTGCCCGAGCAGCTGGCCGCCAGGGTGGCTCCGCAGGGCGTGGGGCTGGAGCCCTGGCCTCCAGGGTGCCTTGGGATATATGGACCCTCCATGACTGTCCGTAAAGTGCCGGCAGGAGAACAAGCCCCACTGGACACTTAAGACCAGAGACAGAAATGTGTGGCCCTGACTCTGTTCATTGACCTGAAACTCAGAGGCAGGCTGGCCAAGCCAGCAGTAAGCTGACCTTGCCTACCAGGGCAGCCTGGGGACCCTTGTTCCAAGCAGACAGAGCCACTCCACAGGCTGCCCCTGCCCCAGTGGGAGCCAGCCCAGTGACCTGGAGAAGGTTTTAGGTGGCAGAACACTCATCTTGCATTTGATCCACAAGCCTGAGAGAATAGGACAGTGAGCTGAGGATAGGGAAACTTTGGTTTTCCTTGGCTTTTTTTTTTTTTTGGCTGCACCGCTCCGCACGTGGAACTTCCCTGACCAGGGATTGAATCCACACCCCCTGCAGTGGAAGTGCGGAGTCTTAACCACTGGACCACCAGGGAAGTACTCCTTGGTATTTTTAAAATGAAGTTTTTATTATGAGATAATTTTAGATTTACACAAATGTCACAAAGACAGTATTAGCATTTCTGCAGCCTCTCTACCCGGTTTCCCCTAATGTTAACATCTTACACAGTCATGGTACAATTGTACTGAGAGATTGACTTTGGTACTTAATTAATTAAACTCCAGACTTTATTCGGATTTCACCAGTTCTTCCACTACCGTCTTCTTTTGTGTTCCAGGATCCAACTCAGGATCCCATGTTGTATTTGGAGGGAGGGGAAGGAAAGACATTCCTGGCAGAGGCAAAGGCCCGAAGGGGGACTTGTTACCAAGTTCCCTACCCTGTCTGCCTGGCAAGTAACTGGCTAGTTGGGAGGTGGAGAGAGGCAGAAGGCAGGGGTGGGGTGATGGGCTAGGGGTGAGGCTACCAGGTGCAGAGGTGACCTGGATCCCGGGAAGCATCCCTGGAGGCTGGAGCAAGGAGACGCCAGGCTGGTGTGGGTGTCAGAGGGAGGGACAAGGGAAGGACCCTGAGCTGGGGTTGCCTGGCAGTGTCCAGGGCTGGGGAGGCCTGGGGCTAAGTCTCAGCTACGCCAGACTTCCTTGCAAGGTGATGCCACCTCCCTGCACCACTGTCTTCTCAGCCGTTAAATGGATAGAAGATGAAACGAGATGCAGCAAGGTCACAATAAATGCACCAAACCAGCACTGGGCTAAAAAACTCACATCATTTCTCTGAGCCCCAAGTCTGCATCCTCAAGCTGGGAAGGACACACCCACTTCTGGGCAGAAGTGCAGTTGCTGACTCTCCCTCCTCCCAGGGCCTCCCTGCTGACCCAAGCCAGGGGCTGCCACATCCGTGTGGTCCCCTCCCAAGGGGCTCCAGGGCCTCTCCAGCTTCAGGAGGGGTGGGGGCAGCCGTGCGCTTCCACGAGCACAGCCCTGAGATGACCTTGGGCGAGGCCTCGCACTGCCCGATTGCAAAACAGAAAAATCTCAGCGCAGAATGCGGCTTTCCCCAACCCCCTGTTTGGGGCTTGGAGGTCTCGCTCTATCTGGGGCCCGGTCCCTGGACCCACGGCGTCCACTTACTCCTGGTTCCGGATGGTGCTTCCCAGGAGGGTCGTCGCCCCCTGCCCGCCCCCCCACCGCCAAGCCTCCAGCTCCGCTTCCCCCCGCCCGGGCCACGTGACCTCTGGGCCCGCGCGCACCCCCACGCTGCACTCTCGCGGCCGGGCGTGACGCGATGCAGCGAGGTCTCCCGGACCCGCGGAGGCCCGCGGAGGCCCGCGGTGAGGGTGGGAGAAACTGCCGGTGCCCTCCCCGCCCCGCCCCGCCTCGCCTCGCCTCGCCTCCTCGAAGGCGCCGGGGCCTCCCCGCCCCCCGCCACCGCCCCTTTGTTCCGCCGGCCAATCCGCGGCCTCCTTGACTAAATAAGGCTAGGAGCGCGCCCGGCGCCCCCAGTCCATTACTTCCGCCCCCCGCCCGGCCGGTGACTCAGGGCCGGCGGCGGGCGGGGATGGGGCTGCCCAGGCTGCGGCTTCCCGGGCGATGGGCGGGGCTCCGCCGGCGCCGAAATGGCCAAATATGGCCGCGCCGCGCGCCACCACCCCGCACCCGCACACCTGCGGCCTCACCTTGACCCCCGCCCCACCGCGCCGGGTGACACAGCCGCGGAACTGGAAACTGCTCCCCCACCCCAGCCAGCGCCAGGCCGGCTGAGAGCGCCCCTTGCCCTCCCCCGCAGCCCGGCCCTGCTGGTGGCGGGCTGGCGGCCTACCGAAGGGGGAAGCCCCGGAAATCTCGGGGCTCCCAGGCCCCGCCCCACTTCCCCCCACAACCCTTCGGCCGTGCACCCAGCGCCCTGCGGACTGCAAGGTGAGAAAGAAGGAAGGGGGAACGGGGACAGAGGTTCCAACGGCCTCTGCCCCCTCCCCATCTGTCCCACGAAGCAGCCCGGGCACACCAGACAAAGGAGTGCCAGAGGGAACTGGAGTCCGAGGAGGGGAGGCCCCCGCAGTCGAGGGAGCCTGAGTGGAATGCGGGGTGGGCAGACACAGGACGCGACGCCTTGGATACTGGATACTTCCCACTTCTCGTGTGTGACATCTTGGGACCCCCAAATGTTGCAGTCTTCTTCGCACACTGACGCCCCCACCTGGGGGTTGAAGGCCGGTGGTTGTGCCCAGGAGCGCCTGTAAGGGTGGGTTTTCCGGAGGCCCAGCCCCAAGTTCTTCCATGGGTGGAGCACACACCTGATGGACAGTAGCCTTGCCCTACACCCTTGGAAAGTCTGGGGAGTCTGGGACCCAGCTAGGCCTGGTGGCATGGGTGGCCATAGGCATGGCCTTGGCATCTGGGTGACTGCAGTCCGCAGGTGGGCTGGGCGGCTGCTTTACCTGCCTAGCCCAAGGTAGATGTGGACACCAGCTGACCTTTCAGGGCTCTTGGGGCGCCCGGCCTCGCCCCCCATCAGACATCAGCCCGGGTAGAGCCCAGCGCGCCCGGACCTTGGACGAGTCCCCAGACTCACTCAGTCCGGCACCACTGTCACCCCTCATGGCCAGTGTGCTCTTACACATGACTCCTCTGATGTTTAATTCTGTACTGAGCAATCCCGAAAGCTTACAAGTAAGTCCAAGGAAACCGTAGTACCTGGTTCCCTCCGGGCATAACGAAAGCACTGGAAGCAGCAGGTGTGACCAGGACCCTGCCAGAGATGACAGGTCTTCAAGAGCAGGCTCCTGGGGAAAAGGGCGCGCCCTGGACCCGGGAAAACCACAGCCCCAGGGCTGCCGGGGTCCATTGGGTTTACTTCTAGTGTCATAAACAGAAGAGAGAGTTCCCCTTCTCAAGTTTAGGGGTGAGTTGACAGTTCAAGCGGTCAAAACTACTCTTCCCTGCCTCAGTTTCCCTACGATGCCCAAAGATGACTAAAGTGAAACAAAGCTCCACCCTCTCCCCAACGGACAGGGAGGGGGTGGCCCCAAACCCGGAGTGGAGCCCCCGCCTGGGGACAATCGGGCTTGCGGTTTGAGGGGCAGGATGTATTGGGTGTGGTATAACGGGGCCAGTCTCTGCACCGCCAGGGACCCCGTTTCTGCACCGTCAGGGACCCCCGAGCGCCCCAACTCCGGCGGAGGGGACTACGCGGTCATGGCTGCGCTAGGGAACGGGCGGCTCCTTTCCATCGTGACAGGGGCGAGGTCACGGCTCCCCGGGAATCCCCCGGACCATGGGGCCCACAATGCCGCATGGGCAGCCGGCGGGGACCACCACCCACCCCTCCCCCAACCCGGCGCCGGGAACCCGCCTTCGCGGCCTGCAGAGCCTCGGGGAGAAAGCTCGAAGGGGGCGCCCGGGGAGCAAAGCCCCGCCCTGCGGGGCCGGCCGCGGGCGCACAACCGGCTCCGAATGCCGCCCAGCCCCGGGCCAGGCAGTTTCGGGGTGCAGCCGGGCCGTCCCCAACAGCGCCCAGCAGTCCCGGGGCGGGGCCGGCGGGTCAGCCCCGCGGCATCCTCTGCACCCCGCCCTGCGATCCCCGGGGACGCCCACCCACCCCGCCCTCGCTCCGGCCAGCGCCAGCCCGTGCGTGGTCTCGCTCGCAGAGTCTCGGGCGCGCGGGGGCGGCGCGGGCGGGGAGGTTGGGGGCGGGGCGGGTGGGGGGCGGGACCGGGCGCGGGGCCCCACGTGCCCCTGCCGGGCGGGCCAATGGGCGCCCGGCGTTCGGAAAGATCGCCATTTATGGACATGTTCTGGGGCCGCGCGCGCCGCCGGCCCGCGCGCGCGCCCCGCTCCGCTTAAATACGGGCGGGGGAGGCCGTGGTCGATCTCACTCGCCGCAGCCGGCTCGCGCTCCTTGTCTTCTCGTCGCTTGTCTGCTCGTTTTTCCGCGTCCTACGGCCGCCTCCTTCGCCGGTAAGTGAGCAGGCCTGTGTGGCCTGGCCCGGTATCCGGGCCCCCGCGCCCCTTCGCAGGCCCGCTTTTCGCTCCTGGCCCCAGAGGCCCGGCCGCGCCGACGCCGGGAACAAAGGGTAGCCGGGCGGGGTGGAGTGGGTGAGGTGGGACGCGCCCCAGCGGGTCCATGGAGGACTCAGTGGGGGTGCTGCCGGCGGAGGGGGCAGGGCGAGGGCGGGGCCGGGACCGGACCGCAGTACTGAGAGCACCCGGCCGTGTCTTCGCGGAACAACGCTGCTGGGGGCGTTACATAAAAGCCAGTCTCGGTTCCAGACGGTTACTCTGTTGCCGGGGCGGCTGGTCGGGGGGGGGAGGCGGAACGTCTCGCGGCGAGGGCATTTGTGCAGGGGCTGTTCCTGGGCTCCAGGGCGCGCCTGAGATGATTGCATTTTTGAGTAGATCGCAATGGAAGAAGAAATCGCCGCGCTCGTCATCGATAATGGCTCTGGCATGTGCAAAGCGGGCTTTGCTGGGGATGACGCTCCCCGGGCCGTGTTCCCGTCCATCGTTGGGCGTCCCCGACACCAGGGCGTCATGGTGGGCATGGGGCAGAAGGACAGCTACGTGGGCGACGAGGCCCAGAGCAAGCGTGGCATCCTGACTCTCAAGTACCCCATTGAGCACGGCATTGTCACCAATTGGGACGACATGGAGAAGATCTGGCACCACACTTTCTACAACGAGCTGCGTGTGGCCCCCGAGGAGCACCCCGTGCTGCTGACGGAGGCCCCCCTGAATCCCAAGGCCAACCGTGAGAAGATGACCCAGGTAAGCGTGGCCGGGTCGATTGGGCCGTTCCATCTGTTTCACAAGTCATTTTATGCTCAGTTTTGATTTTTGAAATTCAAGGTTTTCTTTCACTATTTCCAGGGTTCTGTTCTTCTGGCATTTCCTCCCTGAAGTCTCAAGGTTTCTTATTTGTGTTTCTGCTTGCGTCTTTTTCTTTTCTTCACACATCATATTTGTGGCATGCTGGCATGGTGTGTGAGCATGGGGTGGTCCTGGGTCCTTTCCATTGACTAAGGAGCTGTTGCCTCTTGCAGATCATGTTCGAGACTTTCAACACTCCGGCCATGTACGTGGCCATCCAGGCTGTGCTGTCCCTGTATGCTTCTGGCCGCACCACTGGTATAGTCATGGACTCTGGGGATGGGGTCACCCACACGGTGCCCATCTACGAGGGGTACGCCCTCCCCCACGCCATCCTGCGTCTGGACCTGGCTGGCCGGGACCTGACAGACTACCTCATGAAGATCCTCACGGAGCGTGGCTACAGCTTCACCACCACAGCTGAGCGGGAAATCGTGCGTGACATCAAGGAGAAGCTCTGCTACGTTGCCCTGGACTTCGAGCAGGAGATGGCCACCGCTGCGTCCTCCTCCTCCTTGGAGAAGAGCTACGAGCTGCCTGATGGTCAGGTGATCACCATCGGCAATGAGCGGTTCCGGTGTCCAGAGGCGCTCTTCCAGCCCTCTTTCTTGGGTAGGTGTCAGGCAGGCAGCATGACCTCCGTCTGAGGCTGTTGAGAGCCGAGGTGCCTTTCACCTTGAACGTGACCGCTGAGAGTGAGCTTTGTCTCTTAGGTATGGAGTCCTGTGGCATCCACGAGACTACCTTCAACTCTATCATGAAGTGTGATGTCGACATCCGGAAGGACCTGTATGCCAACACGGTGCTGTCTGGTGGGACCACCATGTATCCCGGCATCGCCGACAGGATGCAGAAGGAGATCACGGCTCTGGCCCCCAGCACAATGAAGATCAAGGTGAGTCAGAGGTGGTTGTGGCCTTGGGCTTGGCGGCCTTTCTGGGAAGACAATGCCACTGACTAAAACCACGTTCTTGTTTTTCCAGATCATCGCTCCTCCCGAGCGCAAGTACTCGGTGTGGATCGGGGGCTCCATCCTGGCCTCGCTGTCCACCTTCCAGCAGATGTGGATCAGCAAGCAGGAGTACGATGAGTCAGGCCCCTCCATTGTCCACCGCAAATGCTTCTAAACGGACTGCGAGCAGATGCGTAGCATTTGCTGCATGAGTTAATTCAGAAGTATAAATTTGCCTTGGCAAATGTATACACCTCATGCTAGCCTCATGAAACTGGAATAAGCCTTTGAAAAGAAATTTGTCCTAGAAGCTTGTATCTGATATCAGCACTGGATTGTAGAACTTGTTGCTGATTTTGATCTTGTATTCAAGTTAACTCTTCCCTTGGTATATGTTTAATATCCTGTGCATATCTTTGATTTAAACCCTTAGTTAACACGCGGCTCCGTCACTTTGTGGCTGAGGTGAGAACACATTTATGGAAGAGAAATCCAATGGCTTGATGAGAATCTGGGAGACCAGGAGTCTCTCGATCTGTGCAGGGTATTAATGTGTCAGAGCTGCCTATTCCAGGATTTCTCTAGAGGCTGGCAGGAGTCCTGAACCAGTTGTCATTTCTGTTTTGCCGGTCTTACGGGGTTGGGAAGGTCTGAGCCTTAGGACTTGCTTTCCTTTCTTACCGAAGTTTTCCCGCCAGAACACCGTGGGTTGTTACTTACCTTGAGTTGGAAAACAGTTTGCATTCACACCTGTAAATTTATTCTTTTAATTTATGTAAGGTTTTTGTACGCAATTTTCAATTCTCTAAGAGATGACAACAGATTTTGGTTTTCTACTGTCATGTGAGAACATTAGGCCCCAGCAATGCGTCATTGTGAGGAAATAAAAGTGCTGCAGTAAACTGATCAGTGCCTCCTGTTTTGGGGAATGGAAGGTTGGGTGAGGGTGGAACAACCTCGGCTCAAATAAGGCAACAGTTTGGTTTCACCCAAACCAGAGGTGAGCAAGTGGTCCTAATGAACATCTCTTCACAGCTGGAATCTGCCTCACGTTGTGGGCTTGGGGGCTTCTAGGGAAAGAACCTGGCTGGGATTGGCCCCCAAGCTGGTGGAAGGAGGAATCTTTTTATACTTGGTGTTCTCAATTTAGCGTAGGGCTGTGCTGCCATAGAAGCACTTGGGGCCACGAAGGGCATGGCTTTCTCCACACACAAGTAGTGGAGGGCGTGGCTTTCTCCACACACTGGTAGTGGTAGGGTGAGACTTGTTCTTTGGTCAGCATATCAAAGTGGAACAACCGTGGGGTTAATAAAATAGAGCCTGACCGTTGAGCCATGGAACCTGCGATCTGATGATAGAAGTGTCATCTGGTGACATGAACATGACTCGCAGGCTCTGAGCTCCTTGATGGCTTCTGCCCCAAAACTTTATGTAAAGGCAGGCAGAGTCTTCCTCGGGTATTTCAGATTTTCAAACAATTCTTTGCAGGTTGGGTCAGAAAGGTAAACTTTCTTCGCTAGATTGAAAAAGCTTAAGGGTTTGGAAGAACATGTTTTTGAAATCTGGAGATTTCATGCCTTTGCTGTTGGGAAGCAAGTTTCACCAGTGGGGGCTGGTGGTGCTTTCTAGCTTAACCTCCAGGTAGTTGGGGAGAGGGCTTCAGGGTCCAGGGGAGGGAGGCCCTGTTAGGCTGGGCTGGATTGGGAGTAAGGGGCCCCAAGAACATACAACTGAGGGAGATGTGGAGTCTCTCCTTTGGGGGGCAGAAGGTGGACCCTGCCAGTCTCACACCTCCGTCTGCTTTGCCCCTGTCCCCTTGCTCATAACCTCCCTGTGACCACCTGTGGAACGCACAAGAGTGACAGGTCAGAAATTACTGTTTTGCCCTGGGCAGTATTCCGCTTTCAGTCAGGACTAGAAAATCTGATTTGAAGCATGAGCAGATTCAGGGAACAGGATAGACCGGACTGAGGAGAGCCGCCGGGGAGGGGAGGACAGAACACCTTTAGAAACTGGGAGGAAAAAGGTGGCTGCCTGGGTGGCCACGATCCCAGCTCCATCCACTCTTCTTGCATTGGGCACGGTGGGCAAGGCCCTCTACTCCCGGCCTCCGTCTCCTCTGTCCCCTCTGCAAACTGGAGAGCGGTGCCTGCTCCACGCGGAGGCCAGGACACCCTCCCTGTGCGTGGAAGGGGCATGTCAGCCCACCCTCCTGCTCCTGTGGGGTATAGCAGAATTTCGGCAGCACAGAAGACACTGGCCATTCTTTGTGGTGCTCTGGGGACAGTAACCGGATGTCAAACCCAATCAGTGTACCCACTGGATGACGACCGTTGCCTGGCCGAGCCTATTGGAGAGCTTGGCACGCTGCCATCCATCAAAAGACACTTCACTGCCAAAGGGAGGCACTCACGGTGACCTCTCCCCTCGGGCCCCTCCTCCAGCCCCTGTGGAACATCTCACCTTTTGTCAGCATCGTTTCTCCGGGTAGCTCTGCGTACTGAATGCACGAAAATGCTAGGCTTTGCAAAGGAGAGGGAGCTTGAGGAAAAGATTGACTGTAGCCACCATGACTTTCCACACGCCATCTGCTCAAACCAAAGCAAGATGTGGCCAGCTCTGCCTACTTCTACAGAAGGAGAAAGGAGCTTTTCACGGGAGAACGTTATCAACAGGCACTCGGGATGCAGCAGCTTCAAAGTGGAAAACAGGATGAATCTCCAGACCGTGGAAGGACTGGAGATCTGCAAGGAAAAGTTGGGAGAACGTGTAGGCAAATGAGAGAAAAGTATTCAAATGGGCCACTTAGGGAAGATGAAACCTCAAAGGCTGATTGTCTTAATGTTAATCAGCTTAATGAATGGAAGCTTCTGGAAGGGCTGCCTCAGAGAAATGTCTCATATCCTGGGGGACTCCATGATGTGAACCCTCGAGAGGCTCCCCTTCCCCAGGTCCCCCAGGTGTCCTGATGCTGAGACAAGTGGAGGATGCCCTCTGAGTGGAGCAGGAAGCTCATGGGTGCCTCCTTCCTGCAGTGCAAGGAGCCTGTCCACATGCCCAGCGGACAGTCAGCAACCACTCCAACTCAGAGTTACCATACCCTGGCAAGAGGTGGACGTTGTGTTTATTAGATGCAATTTCAAGTTCAAGGCCCTTTCATCCCAAGTGATCAGTGTTTGAGTAGAGGACAGAAACCGTTTCAAGGAGGGAGTTCAAGGATTCACATTAGAAAGGCTGGTCTCTGGTGACCGAGAGATTGTGGCTTCCCAGGACCCTTTCCTGGTTAGAGGCCCTAAACATCAGACCTGGAGAGCTCCCCATGGGGTGTTCCCCCAAGAAGCACATGAGCCGCCACTGCTGGGGCTGCGTGCTGCACACAGAGCCCCACATGGTCCCCCACAGCTGTGCTGGCCTGCACCATCAACCCCCAATGACCAATGGCCATCCAAGATGTTCTCTCCTGCAGGAAGCTCTACCTCCCCTTTCAGCTCCCTGCTAGGACCAGGAGGGTGCCCTCCAGGGGGGCCTGCCTCAGTGCATGGTTCTCAGGCGTCCTCTAACACTTGCAAGAGGCTGCCCCTCTCTGGTGCCCGTTCCACTTCCCACCCCACTGATGGCGTGTTTGACCCTGGACACGTAGACAGTGAAATAGGAGTGAAGGGGCTTTAGGAGCCAGTGTGGGAGCCAGCCTACTCTCTTTTCCCTCTGCTCTGGGACCACAGTGTTCCAGAGAAGGGCTTCTCCATCAGCCTGGAGGCCTGAGAGACGCCATCAGAGCCAACATGGTCAGACATACAGCCTGAGCAAGAAAGAAATCCTTACTGCTGTAAGTTGATGAGATTGTAGAGTCACTTGTTATGCAGCATAATCAAGCCTCACCTGCTTGATACAGCATCATCGTATATATGAGTGGCAACCCCTAGAGTTGTGCAGTGCACCACCTGTGCAGCTGTCCATGGTATCCCTGCACAGCCCAGCCCTGCCACCTGGTGCACCTATCCCCCCACTTCAATGCCTGTGTTATTTGTCTCCCTCCCTGGTCTGTAAGTTTTTTTAGTTTTCTATTTCTTTCTTGTGGTAAACATATGCATCACATAGAACTTATCCTTTTTACAATAGCATCAAAAAGAATAAAATATTTAGGAATGAATTTCACCAAGGAGATGGAAGACTTGTACAATGAAAACTACAAAACATTGCTAAAAGAAATAAGACACAACACATCCCATGTTCATGGATTGGAACACAATATTGTTAAAATGTCAGTATTACCCAAAGCAATCTGCAGATTCAATGCAATTCCTATCAACATCCCAATGACATTTTTTTTTTTGCAGAAATAGAAAAATCCATCCTAAATTTCATATACAATCTCAGGCACCCTGCATAGCCAAAACAATTTGGAAAGAGCACAATGCTGGAGGGCAAACACTTCCTGATTTCAAAACTTACTACAAAGCACAAGTAAGCAAAACAGTGTGGTCCTGGGACTTCCCTGGTGGCACAGTGGTTAAGAATCCACCTGCCAATGCAGGGGACACGGGTTCGATCCCTGGTCCTGGAAGATCCCACATGCTGCAGAGCAACTAAGCCCGTGTGCCACAACTACCGAGCCCATGCACCACAACCACTGAAGCCTGCACTCCTAGAGCCCGTGCTCTGCAACAAGAGAAGCCTCCGCAATCAGAAGCCCACACACTGCAACGAAGAGTAGCCCCCACTTGCCACAACTAGAGAAAGCCCGTGCACAGCAATGAAGACCCAATGCAGCCAAAAATAATTAATTAAAACAAAAACAAAAAAACAGTGTGGTCCTAGCATGAAGACAGACATAAACCAATGGGACAGAACAGAGAACCCAGGGGCTTCCCTGGTGGCACGGTGGTTAAGAATCCACCTGCCAATGCAGGAGACACGGGTTCGAGCCCTGGTCCGGGAAGATCCACATGCCGCGGAGCAACTAATCCCGTGCGCCACAACTACTGAAGTCCGCGAGCCTAGAGCCTGTGCTCCACAACAAGAGAAGCCACCGCAATGAGAAGACCACACACGGCAACAAAGAGTAGCCTCCGCTCGCTGCAACTAGAGAAAGGCCGCACACAGCAACAAAGACCCAATGCAGCCAAAAATTAAATAAATATATAAATTTATTTTAAAAAAAAAAGAACAGAGAACCCAGAAATACACCCATATATGGTCAAATGATTTTCAACGAGGTTGCTAAGACCTTTCTTTTTTTTTTTTGGCCATGCCACATGGCTTGTGGGATCATAGTTCCGCAAGCAGGGATTGAACCCAGGCCCTTGGCAGTGAGAACGTGGAGTCCTATCAACTGGACTGCCAGGGAATTTCCAACTAAAACCTTTCAATGGAGAAAGGATAGTCCTGCCAACAAATGGTGCTGGGAAAACTGGATCTCCACATGCAAAAGAAATGAAGTTGGACCCTTACCTAACACCATATACAAAAATTAACTCAAAATGGATTAAGGGACTTCCCTGGTGGCGCAGTGGTTAAGAATCCACCTGCCAATGCAGGGGACACAGGTTCGAGCCCTGGTCCGGGAAGATCCCACATGCCGTGGAGCAACTAAGCCCGTGCGCCACAACTACTGAAGCCCGTGTGCCACAACTACTGAAGCCCGCGTACCTAGAGACCGTGCTCCGCAACAAGAGAAGCCACCGCAGTGAGAATCCCACGCACCACAACAAAGAGTAGCCCCTGCTCGCCACAACTAGAGAAAGCCCGCGTGTAGCAACAAAGACCCAGTGCAGCCAAAAATAAATAAATAAATAATAATAAATAAACGAATTTATTTTAAAAAATGGATTAAGGACCTAAATGTAAAACCTAAAACTATAAAACTCTTAGAAGAAAACAGGACAAAAGCTTCATGACATTGGATTTGGTGTGCACACATACATATATATTTCTGTATACAACCATCTTATACATATATATTTCTGTATACAACCATCTACATTAAGCTAAACATGAGTTCCTACTGTTGTCCCCAACTCTAATCATTACCATTAGATCAGTCTACACTTTGCCCTTTGTTTATCTGTAAACTCTCACTCTGACAGTGAGAAACCTAGCTCCCAGCATCCACCATGCGTTCACTTAATCGTTCAGTTCCAGTGTATATGTTCAGGCAGAACTGAGATATTGCAGGTTTGGGTCCAGACCACCAGAATAAAGCAAATATTGAAATAAAGCGAGTCACATGAATTTTTTGGTTTCCGGTGCATATAAAAGTTATGTTTACACTATACTGTAGTTATTAAGTGTGCAGCATTGTCTAAAAGAAATGTATATACCTTAATTAAATACTTTATTGCTAAAAAAGGCTAACCATCATCTGAGCCTTTAGTGAGTCCTGTAGTAACATCAAAGATCACAGGTCACTGTAACACATACGATAATAATGAAAAAGTTTGAAATATTGTGAGAATTACCAAAATGTGACACAGAGACACGAAGTGAGCGAATGCTGTTGGAAAAGTGGGGCGGACAGACTTGCTCAACACAGAATTGTCAACAAACCTTTGATTTGTAAAAATCGCAATGAAGTGAAGCTCAATAAAATGAGGTCTGCCTGTACAGCGGTTTCAGAATTAACCAGTACCAGCGGGAAACAATTTCACCAACTACAGTATGGGTCTGTGTACTGTTCTTTTGCCTTTAGTCTTAGGGATCCACTCATTCCTGAAGTTACTTAGGTCAGCACCTTTCCCCCATCCCATTTCGTGAGGCGGTTTCATCCGTTTGTAACAGTCTGCATTCCTTCCTGGGATCCCTTGATCTTCTAAATGTTTTTTTTTGTTTGTTTTGTTTTGTTTTGTTTTGTTTTGCGGTACGTGGGCCTCTCACTGTTGTGGCCTCTCCCATTGCGGAGCACAGGCTCTGGACGTGCAGGCTCAGCAGCCATGGCTCACGGGCCCAGCCGCTCCGTGGCATGTGGGATCTTCGCGGACTGGGGCACGAACCCGTGTCCCCTGCATCGGCAGGCGGACTCTCAACCACTGCGCCACCAGGGAAGCCCTAAATGTTTTTTTTTAAAGCTTGCATACATCGTGGCTCATTTTTTCTGCTGTAAAGTTCTACGGGTTTTGACATTACACAGTGTCAGGTATCTACTACCACAGAACCATCAGGAATAGCCTCCCCACCCACAAAATGCCCTGTGCCCTCATCTGTTATATCCTCTTCTCCACCCCAAACCCTGGCAACCATGGATTTTTTTTACTGTTTCCGAAGTTTTGCTTTTCCCAAAATGTCGTAAAAACGTATGGAGCCTTTTCACACTGGCTTCTTTGACTTGGTAAACATGCACTAAGATTCTTCCATATTTTTGTCCTGGATCAATAGCACCTGACTTTTTTTTTTTTTTGCGGAATGTGGGCCTCTCACTGTTGTGTCCTCTCCCGTTGCGGGGCACAGGCTCCGGATGCGCAGGCTCAGCGGCCATGGCTCACGGGCCCAGCCGCTCCGCGGCATGTGGGATCTTCCCGGACCGGGGCACGAACCCGCGTCCCCTGCATCGGCAGGCGGACTCCCAACCACTGCGCCACCCGGGAAGCCCACATCTGCCTTTTTATCACTGAATAGTAGTCAATCGTCTGGATATTCCACAGCTTGTTTATCCATCCCCTATTGAAGGACATCTTGGTTGTTTCCAGATTTTGGTAATTATGAATAAAGGTGCTATAAACATTTTTGTGGAGACTTTTGTGTGAACGTAAAGGTTTTAGATCCATCGGGCAAAAATCCTAGGAGCATAACCTCTGGATTGTATGGTAAGATTGTGTTTATCTTTGTAAGAAACAGCCAAATTGTTTTCCAAAGCGGCTGAACCGTTCTGCATTCCTGCCAGCAATGAAAGAGAATTCCTGTTGCTCCACATCCTCGCCAGAATTTGGTGTTGTCAGTGTTTTAAAATTTTAGTCATTTGTTAGATGTTAGTGGTCTCTCAATGTGGTCTTAATTTGCATTTTCCTGATGAATAATGATGTTGAGCATCTCTTTATGTGTTTATCGGCCTATTTTATATCTTCTTTTGTGAAGCATATATTCTAATCTTTTGCCCATTTTTACTGAGTTGTTGGTCTTTTTTATTATTATTGGGTGGTAAGAGTTCTTTATCCTGTATACTAATAATTTATCAGATGCATATATTGCAAATACTTTCACTCTATAACTTGCCTTTTCTTTTTCTTTTCTTTTCTTTTTTTTTTTTTGGCAGTGCTGCATGGCATGCAGGATCTTAATTCCCTGAGCAGGGAATCTAACCTGCGCCCCCTGCAGTGGAAGCCCTGAGTCTTAACCACTGGACCACCAGGGAATTCTCCCATTTTTCCGTTTATAATTAGTGGGTTTTTTAAAAATTAATTAATTAATTTATTTTTGGCTGTGTTGGATCTTCGTTGCTGCACATGGGCTTTCTCTAGTTGTGGCCAGTGGGGGCTACTCTTCGTTGTCGTGCATGGGCTTCTGATTTCAGTGGCTTCTCTTGTTGTGGAGCACCAGCTCTAGGCGTGCAGGCTTCTGTAGTTGTGGCACATGGGCTCAGCAGTTGTGGTGCACGGGCTTAGTTGCTCCGTGGCATGTGGGATCTTCCCGGACCCGTGTCCCCTGCATTGGCAGGCGGATTCTCAACCACTGTGCCACCAGGGATGTCCCTCACTAGTGTTTTTTGCATCCTATTGTAAGGTCATCAAGATTTTCTCCTATGTTTTTTTCCAGAAGTTCTATGGTTCTAACTTTTACATTCATATCTATGATTAATTTAAAGCTGATTTTTGTGAATGGTGTGAGGTAAGAGTTCATTTTTTCCCTCAAAGATATCCAGCTGTTTCAGCACCATTTGTTGAAAAGACTTTCTTTATTGAATTGTCTTGAAACTTGTGTCAGAAATCAACTGACCATATGTGTGGGTCTATTTCTGACCTCTTCCTCCTGACCCATTGGCCTATATATACATCCTCCTGCTCTCACCACACCCTTGATGACTTCAGCTTTATATTAAGTCTTGAAATGAAGCGGTGTGCATCCTCCACCTTGTTTTTTTGTTTTTTGTTTTTTTTTGCGGTACACGGGCCTCTCACTGTTGTGGCCTCTCCCGTTGCAGAGCACAGGCTCCAGATGCGCAGGCTCAGCAGCCATGGCTCACGGGTCCAGCCGCTCCGCGGCATGTGTGATCTTCCCAGACCGGGGCATGAACCCGCATCCTCTGCATCGGCAGGCAGACTCCCAACCACTGCGCCACCAGGGAAGCCCCACCTTGTTCTTTTTTTCTTAAAATTGATTTGGCCAGTCTAAGTCCTTTTCATTCTATATCCATTTTAGAATCAGGTTGTCGTTTTCAACAAACAAAAGCCTCCTGTGATTTTGATTAGGACTGCATTAAATCTACAGTTCAATTTGAGAAGAACTGACATCTTAACAACACTGTCTTCCAAATTATGAACACTTTCTATCCCTCCATCTATTTAGGTCTTCTTTCACTTCTCTCAGTAAGATTTTAGAGTTTTCAGTTGAGGGGTGGTACATAGATTTTATTCAGTTTATTCTTAGGTATTTGATGTTCGGGGGCTATCCTGGTAAATGGTCTTGTTCTTTTCACTTTCCAGTCGCTCATTGCTAGTTAGAGAAATAGTAACAACTGATTTTGCATCTGCCCTGGCATCCTGCGATCTTGCTAATTCACCTGTTAATTCCAGAAGCAGGTGTTCTACATGTATGACCAGATCTGTGAATAAGGAATGTTTTAATTTTATTCTTTCAGATGTATTTGCCTTTAATTTAATTATTATTTTTGTCTTTTTGTACTTGCTAGCATCTCCTGTGTGATAATTCAACAGACTGAACAGGAGTGATGAGAATAGTACACTATTAGGGGGAAAGCTCTCTGTCTTTCATCATTCAATGTGGTCAGCTGTGGGGTTTTCATAGATACTTTTTATCAGGTTCAGGAATTTCCCTTCTATTTTTATTTTGATATGAGGTTTTTAAAAAATCATAAATAGGTATTGAATTTTGTCAAATAATTTTTCTGCCTCATTGAGAAGACCTTGTGTTCTTCCCCTTTACTCTGTTATCACGGTGAATTACAGCGATTGATTGTTGAGTGTTTTTTTTTAAAATAAACTTATTTATTTATTTATGGCTGCATTGGGTCTTCATTTTTGCACGCAGACTTTCTCTAGTTGTGGTGAGCAGGGGCTACTCTTTGTCACGGTGCACAGGCTTCTCAATGCGGTGGCTTCTCTTGTTGCAGAGCACGGCCTTCAGTAGTTGTGGCATGTGGGCTCAGTAGTTGTGGCTCGCAGGCTCAGTAGTTGTGGTGCAGGGGCTTAGTTGCTCCGTGGCATGTGGGATCTTCCCGGGCCAGGGCTTGAACCTGTGTCCCCCGCATTGGCAGGCAGATTCTTAACCACTGTGCCACCAGGGAGGTGCCAATTGTTGAGTGTTAAACCAATCTTGTATTCCTGGGTTAAACCCCACTTTTTCATGATTCTTTTATATATTTTTGATTTGGTCTGCTAGTATGTTAAGTGTTTCTGAATCTGTGTTTTTGAGTGACATTCATTTGTATACAGTATTCTTGTAGTATCTTTGCCAACTTTTGGTGTCAGGGTTTGTGATTTTTCTCTTTTTTTTTTTTTTTTTTTGACCAGTTTTGTTAGTTTGCTAGAGCTGCCATAGCAGATTACTACAGACCAGGGGGGCTTAACCAATAAACATTTATTTTCTCACAATTCTGGAGGCTAATAGTCTGAGATCAAGGTGCCGGCAGGGTTGTTTCTCCTGAGGCCTCTCTCCTAGGCCGTTTCCTCCCTGGGTCCTCACAAGGTTGCCCTTTGTGTGTGTGTCTGTGTCTTCATCTCTTCTCATAAGGACACCAGTCATGTGGTAGATTAGGGCCCATTCACATGACCTCGTTTTAACTTAATTACCTCTTTAAAGACCCCCATTTCCAAATACAATCACATTCTGAGGTACTGGGGGTTAGGACTTCAACACATGAATTTGGGGGGGACACAATTCGGCCCATAACACGCAGTGCAGCTAAAGTTTTATCGAAGTTATTGAAGTTCTCAAAGAGCTAGCTTTTGCTTTCATGGATTTTTCTCTCCTGCACATTCACTTTCTACATCATTTTTATTGGTTTTTTCTATTTTCTTTGTCCTTCCTTCTATTTTGGGTTTAATCTTCTCTTTTCTAGGTCTTAACCACAGAAGCATAGATCATGGATTTGGGGCCTTCTTTTTTTATATAAACATTTAAAACTATGTATACCTTCTAATCGCTGTTTTAGCTGCATCCCCAAAATGTTGATATATAGTGTTTTTTCTCCTCTGTGATTTAGTTTGGATAGTGTCTTTTGTTGTGTCCTCCAGCTCTTTGGTATTCAGTTTTGCTTGTCTATCTATCTGCTGTTAAGTCCATGTGGTTCATTCTTAATTTCAGGTATTGTATTGTTGAGCTTTAGAAGTGCCATTTGGCTTCTTTTAGATCATCTCTTTCTCTTTATTAGGTTTGTGTTTTGTTTTACGTTTGTGAACAAATATGTGATATCTCTTTTAAAATCCTTGTCTGCTAATTCCAGCGTCTCTCTCATATCTGGGCCTGTTTCTATTGACTGATTTTTCCCTGGTATGGGTCACATTTGCCTGCTTCTACATGTCCAGTAGTTTTTCATCAAATGTTGGACGTTGTAAGTGTTATATTGTTGAGCCTCTGGATTTTATTGTCCTTTTTGTAGAGTGTTGAAGTTTGTTCTCACAGGAAGTCAACTTACTTGCAGAGAAGTTTGATCTTTTTGAGGCAATTTTAAAGCTTTGTTAGACGGAGTCTAGATTAGCCTTTGATTCTGGTTTAGCTCTGCTACTAGTATGACTCTTACGGAATCTCCATGAAATGCCCTGAGTGCTTAATGAGGTCTGTTGGGAACCCAAATGTCTCTGAGCTCTGGGAATTGTTCAGCTTCACACCTCTCCAGGAGTTGTTCTTTGCTGAGTCTCATGGGGTTTCCTGTACATGTGCACAGTTTAACATTCATAATTAAGGGGACCTCTGTATAGATTTCCAGAGCCCATTGTCTGCACAGCTACCTCCTTAGGCACTCTGCTTTGCAAATCCCAGCCGTTTCCGCAGCTCTAAACTCCAGTCTCTGTCTCAGCTCACAAGACCTCTGTGTTCTGTACCTCAGCCCAGAAACTACCTCCAGACAGAAAGCCAAGGTAATTGTAGGGCTCACATCTGATGTTTCCCTTCTCTTAGGAATCACAGTCCTGGGCTGCCTATTGTCCAATGTCTAAAAACAGTGGCCTCATGTTTTTTCTTTCCAGTTTTCTAATTGCTAATGTCAGGAGGGCTAATTCCATACCAATTATCCCATGATGGACAGAAGTAGAAGTCCCTCCTATAATTTGTAATGTATATATTGACATATTTTTATGCATAAAGTTATATTTTTCCATGACCTGATTTTTCTTTTCTTTCTTTTTGGCCGTGCTGTGTGGCATGTGGGATGTTAGTTCCCAGCCAGGGATCGAACCCGGGCCCCCTGCAGTGGAAGCGTGGAGTCTTAACCACTGGACCGCCAGGGAAGTGCCTGATTTTTCTTTTACTGACATGTTAGTGACGTCTTTCCATGTCATTCCTCACAGCTACATAGTATTCTGCTATGGAAATTTACCATCAGTTAACTACCTCTCTACTGATGGTTACTGAGGTGGCTTTAAATTTATTACTAATTCACATAACACAGTGACAGCCTTTCTTATTTATGCATCTTTGTGAACTTGTCTGGAAATGCTCACTTTTGCAAACCTCTCAGCCAACCAACCTTGAGCTTTCTTCAAGAGCATTTGCTTTTTAAGACTCTTCCTAATTTTCATGGGGAAATTTCTGTTTAAATGTGGAGACTCTTCCAAACCTTTCTGCCAACTAAATGCAAATCAGGCAGGCCCATGCAACTGGTTTCTTGCTTTCAGTAAATAATACTTCATCAGACTTTGCCAAGACAACCACAGGCCCATCCTGCTCTTTTTATTTGCCATTTTAACCCAAGCATCTACCCAGATTATTAAATCTTCTTTGTAGGGGTGGCTGGGCCAGGATTCACATACTCTCCCCATTGGAAAAGGTGGCTGCTGCCACGGGTTGTGGTCATAATCCTCCCTGTTGTGATGACACAGGTGTTAGCGCTTCCCCACCATTCCTACCACCATCCTGGAGAGAGATTACCTAACGTGAAAGCACTGGGCCTAACCCTAACCCCAATGCATAGTGGCTAATGTGGGGGGGCGTGGATGATGGGAGGTCACCCCAACAGGCAGGAAGCAGTGAAGCCAGGGGTTAGGGGCACGGCTTCAAAGCCAGCCTGAGGGCCTGAATCCTGGCTCTGCCACGCGACAGCTGTGGGATCTTCGATGAGTTCCTTGGCCTCTCTGAGCCTCAGTCTCAGTAGTAACATTGGAGCACCTACCTTGTGGGGGTTGCAGGGACTATTGTGTGAACCTGTGTGAGTGCTATTAACCTCCTCACCACCTCCGCCTTCTGATGAAAAATAGACTGCAAGTTGCTACTGCCTGCCCCAAGTCAGCAACGTTTATTAAGCACCCACTGTATGCCAGGTGCGGTTCAAGCAGATCCTTGAACTTGGGTAATGCCTGCTGCAGGCCGGGGGGCAGGGGGATGACTCCATGGCGGAGGGAGTGCCTGTGCAGGCAGAACCTCCCTGGAAGGTGGGCAGGAGAGGGCCTTCCAGTGCACAGGATGGCCGAGAACTTTCTGGGCAGAAGGAACTCTATGTGCAAGAATGCCAGGATGGGGAATTCCCTGGTGGTCCAGCGGTTAGGGCTCTGCGCTTCCACTGTAGGGGCCACGGGTTTGATCCCTGGTCAGGGAACTAAGATCTCACAAGCCTGGAGGCATGGCCAAAAAAGAATGCCAGGGTGGACAGCGGACCACAGAGTTGGCCAGCAGCCCCCAGGGAATGGGGACCTGCAAGGCCTGGGCCAGGACTCCACCCCAGGGCTCTGACCCCAAATCCAGGCTCCACCCGCTGTCCCTTGTCAGGAAAAGAAAACCATGTAGCCACGGGGTCCCTTCCCTTCTGTCCTCTTCCGTTTTCATAACCCACTCATCGAGGATGCCGGGCTCTGTCTATGCGGTCTGCTGCTTTTGGTGGTGGGCGGGTCTTCTCTTTGTGTAACCAACTGCCCCAAAACTCAGAGTCTTAAAACAACCATATCCGAGGGTCAGGAATCGGCCTCCCCGGGTGGTCCTGGCTCAGGGTCTCCCACAAGGTTGTGGTCAGGCTGTGGGCTGGGCCCATGGTATCTGAAAACTCAACGGGGACCGGCTCACGTGACTGTTGGCAGGAGACCTGTGTTCCGTGCCGAGAGGAGGAGGTGATGGAGAGAGCCGCGGTCTCACGAGCTGCTCTCGGAAGTGCCATGGCTCCACCCTCCTCTGCTGGCCACCAGATCTGCCCTGGCCCAGTGTGGGAGAGGATGGGGGCTTGAGGACCAGGAGGTGGGGCCACTGGGCCACCTTGGAGGCGGTCACCACAGTTGGCTGCTGTTGTGTGTCTGCCTATCTATGTGTTTGGGTTTTTTTTTTTTTTCTTTCTTTTGGCCTTACCTCGTGGCTTGTGGGATCTTAGTTCCCTGACCAGGGATGAACCCAGGCCCCCCCGGCAGTGGAAGCAGGGAGTCCTAACCACTGGACTGCCAGGGAATCCCCTATGTGTTTGTTTTAAAAGCTAATTAGCCAGTTTTATTCTTAAGACACCTCAAGTCCATCTGAAGCAGGTTAATGCTCTCCTACTGGCATTATTCCAGAATCCTTTCTTGGGAGGTCCTATGGGCTCAGATGACCTCAGCCTGTCCAGTGTAGGCAAAGAATTACCTTGGATTCCTTCTCCAGACTTCTTTTTGCTGAAAACACTCATTTGCTGCAAATAAATCCCTTTTTGTGATGCTCACAGATCTTGCCTGTCTTGGTGATTTAGGCAAAGAAGTAATCCAAACTGTCCCTGCAGCTTTGTCAGGCCCAAGGAGGGGTCCACACCCCCACCCCTACTCCAGCCCCAAGACCGCCTATCTCCCTGGGAGGCATGGACGAGAGAGGCCCGGTCCAGGACTGCCGCCTGACAGGGGTCTCCTGGACTTTATGGGTGCCCACAGCTATGCAGAAATGAACCAGCTGCCAAGGACAGCACCAGCTCTGATGTCACTGCACGGGGAGTGGCCCAGAGCCAAACTGAGAAGCGTCCAGGAGAAGGGGGCGGGGCCTTCAGCACAGGGGACCCATTACATCAGCCATCCAGGGTCAGGAGATGACTTGTCCGCTTTTTGCCCCACATGGCCCCTGTGGAAATCAAACAAGCAGTCTTGCCCATTTTTAAAGATAAATTAAATGCATCAATATAGAACGTCAGGCAGCAACATGGAAGGGAGAGGGTAGAGAGGTGGATGGAGTTGCGTGATTTACCGGCTCTTTAATAAGCATTTCTGGGGCTGCTCTGGCAGCCTCCCACCGACCACACAGTGCCCGAGGGCCCCTTCACTGAAGTTGTGAGCAGAGCCAACCCCTGGTCTTGGCACCCACTGGCCAGGCCAGAGACGTGTGTGTTCTCTCAGCTGGTGTCTGGGAACATCGAATACAAACTGCATTGGGGAAGAGATGAGAAGGAGCAAGGGGCGGGCAGGCGGGGGGGCCATACTGGCCGGGGAAGGTCTCACCAGCTACCTTGGGGCCAGGCCAGGCTCTCCTGTGTGGTTACACTTTGGGAGCCTTAGCACAGCTGAGTGCCTGTTGGAGCTGGAGCAGAGCGGGCCCCCGCTGGCTGTGCTCTCCGGTGTCCTCAGTGAACCTGCAAGGGCCCTTCGAGAGCTTCTGCCCTCCCTTCTCCTCTCTCCCACCATGGGCACCTTTCCCACCAACGCCAGCTACAACCACCCAGAAAATGTTTGCCAGTCTGGTAGGTGACAAACGACACCTCCTGGCGCCTGACTGACTTTTGGAGGGCTACAGCATCTTTTCATTTGTTTGGGGCCGTCGTGGAATGTCTTATCGTAACTGTTGCCCATTTTCTATTGAAGTACTGCTGTTGTTCCTTGATGGTTAATGAAGACCCTCTGCTGTGTGGAGAATGTTAATGTTACTCTGTGTATGTTATACACAGTGGCCTGGCCTATTGCCACGGCACTGGCTCTGGTGTGTAGCTGAGAGGAGGGTCGACCTTGATCTGAAAGGTGGTCTGCAGACTTTCTGGGTTTATATTCACTACTTTATTGTCAACAAATACTTAGAGAGGGCCTCCTGGGAGCCAGGCAGGATACAGCCGGAAACGCAACGGGCAGAAAAAACTCACATCCTAGTGGGGTGGTGGTGTGTGTGGGGGGAAACAGACTCTTAAAACAAGGAAACTGCAGTGCATTGGAGGGGATGCTAGCTGCAGGGAAGCAAAGCTGGGGGACTGGGGAGGGGGTGAAACTTCAAGTGGGGGTTAGAGGAGGCCCCTCTGAGAAGACAACATTTGAACAAAGGAGGAGATGGCGGGCAAAAGAACAGTCCCCAGAGAGATGGACAGTGCAAATGCCCTGGGATAAGCGCAGGCCTGGGTGTATTCCAGGAACTACAGGGAGGTCAGTGCATCTGGAGGCCTAAGAGTCTGGGGTCATGAGATGCTGGTGGACAAAGCAGGGAGTTCAGATTACGCAGGGCCTGTGGGTCTCTCAGTGGTGCGTGGGCGGGCTGTCAATCCTCTGCAGGGCAGTACAGGCAACAAAATAGCATTCCCAGTTTGCGTGAGGCCACTGAGGCTGGGAGCAGAGTGACTTACAGAGGTTTACAGAGACAGAGGCAAAGCCCCGCCCAGCCCTGAGTCCACAGGCCCCTCTGAGGACCTCCTGGTCTGCTCTGCCCTCCTCCTCTCTGGGAGTTGGGGTTTCTGATCCGTACCCAGGCAGCTCTTGGGGAGCAAAGGCCCAGGCCTGGTGACAGGAAGGGTAGGGAGATGGGGGTGATGGATTTCCCCAGTCACACGTCCCTACAGCTGGGGGAGGGGGCATTATGCACAGGGCCGAGGGGCTGCCTGCCCTGCTACCCATGTCCTTCTCCACAGGGCTCCCCAACCAAGCTGGGTTCCCCGGAAGGAGTGGGGCAGGGCACATGCTCGCCAGCCCTCTCACTCAGCCCATTCTCCTTTCTGGAGGCGCCACTGGCCTGGAGGGCCCCCTGTGGTCTGCCCTGGGGCCTCACTCTCAATCATCTGGGACCAGGTCACACGCGAGGGCCTGAGGTCGCCGGTCCCAGCGGCCTTTGTGCAGAGCCCCGCCCTGGCCACCTGGGCTGGCCTGAGGCGGAAGCAGTGGCGCCCTCCGCCCCGGGACCTAGCCTGACCGACGGGTGGAGAGGGGGCGGGGGCGAGGGGCCAGGCTCCCAAGGGAAGGGACAAGATCCTGTCCAGGAAGTGCCCTGTTTCCCGAGGGCCCTTCAGAACCCCTGATAAGTTATCTTCACAGAAGGGGAGGGGGTCGCGGCCGCCCTTGATTCTACTAGTTATTCCCCGAATCAGAGCTGACTTAACGAAAATTCTCCTGAAGCTTTTTCTCTTAACCTTACCGCTCGGCTGCGGGGCTGGGGGGAGGGAAGGGAGGCGAGCGGAGGGAGGGGAGGAAAAGAGGGAGGGGAGGAAAAGAGGGAGGGGAGAAGGGGGGAAAGGGCGGGAGAGGCGGAAAGGACCTGGAAGGAATGGGAGGGGGAGGGGAAGGGGGAGGAAGGAGGGGAAGCAAAACGCGGGGGTGGGGGCAAGCCCGCCCTGAAGTCGAGGTGGGGGAGTGGTGGGACGCGATCCGCCACCAAGAGCCCCCGCCACCCCCAGGTGCCGCCTACCCGCGCCCGCCCGCAGGACTGACAGGGGCCCCCCGCCGCTGCGGCCTCGCGGGCCCGGGGGCTCCTTTGTCTCTGGATAAAGGGACACCTCTCGCAGCCAGATGTCGCCCACGGGCTCTGAGGGGGCCATCTCATAAATTCTGCGTCTCCCTTTTGTACTGAAGCGTTTATTCTTTTACAGTCACGACAGTTCTGCAGCAAAAGAGGCTTCCACCTCCCGGTCCTGGTTAGAGGGTCCGGGGGATGCGTGGCCCCCGGAAGGGGAAGGGAGCCCGACTCTCGGTCAGGGCGGGGGCCTCCATACGGCCGGGGAGGGGCGACGCGTCTGCAAGACTCCCTGCCCGCGCCCCCCAGGTCTAAAGCCGGGAGGAAAAACTGGTTAACACGCGGCGCGAGGACCCTAAGATAGCGACCCCCGAGAGGCGGGGGCGGGGCCGCGCTCAGGGCCCAGTGCGCACGCGCCCGCTGCCGCCCGCCAGCCTCGTCCGCACTGGGCGAGCCGGGCCGCCGTCCCCGTGATTGGCTCGGGCGGCCGCGCTCTCCGCCAATGGGCGCGCGGCTCCCGGAGCTCGGCCGTAGAAGAGATGGCGGCGGGGGCGGGCAGGGGGTTCAGCCTGGCGCCACCTTCCCGGGTTCTCGGGTCTCTCCTTAACCTTTCTCCGCCGCCCTTCAGTAAGGGAAACGAGGCTGCGAGCGAGCCCTCGATCCTGGTCGCCTCCAAAGGTCGCCTCTCCTTTGCACAGAACTGCAGTCTGCCGGATGTGAAGACCCCGTCCCAACCCACGCTGGCAGCGGGTTGCCCTCAGCCTTAGAAAATTAGCAAACGAGCCTACACTTGTAAAAACCGACAGTATCACCCAAGTTAGCCGTGGTCTTCTCTAGGTGGTGGGGTTGGAGATGAATACAAAGTGTTTTTCTTCTTTGTAGTTTGTAAGTTATTTTCAACAAATAGATATTTTGTAATGAAAACATTACTTAAAAAATTCATTTGTTTAATGATGAAAGTAACAAGTGTTGGTGAGATTGTAGAGAAATTCGAACCTTCATACAATGCTGGTGCAGCCTTACGGAAAACAATTTGGTCACCCTCAAAAAAATAAAGATAGATTTCCTTTCACTCCTAAGTACACACTCCTGAGCAGGGGCTGGAACAGATACTTGTAGGCCAGTGTTCCTTGTAACATTATTCACAATGGGGAAAATGTCCATAAACAGATGAATGGATAAACAAAATGTGGTCTATCCAGACTAAGGAATACTATTCAGCCATGACAAGGAATGAAGTTCCGTCATACGCAGCAACATGGATGGACCTTGAAGACATTATGCTGCGTGACATAAGCCAGACATAAAAGCACAAATATTGTATCATTTCACTTATATGAAACATCTAAAATAGGCAAATTCATAGAGACAGATTAGAGGTTATGAGGTACGGGAGGAGGGAGGAATGGGAAGTTATTGCTTAATTGGTACAGAGTTTCTCTTTGGGATGATGAGAAAGCTCTGGAAATGGATAGCGGTGGTGGTTGCTGAACACTGTGAATGTATTTAATGCCACTGACCTGTACACTTGATAATGGTTTTATTTTTTTAATTATTATTTTAAAAATCAATTTATTTATTTCTTGCCGTGTTGGGTCTTTGTTGCTGTGCACGGGCTTTCTTTAGTGGCAGCGAGTGGGGGCTACTCTTCATTGGGGTACGCAGGCTTCTCATTGTGGTGGCTTCTCTTGTTGCTGAGCTCGGGCTCTAGCTGCGCGGGCTTCAGTAGTTTTGATGGGAAGAACTCTAGAGCGCAGGCTCAGTAGTTGTGGTGCAGGGGCTTAGTTGCTCCACGGCATGTGGGATCTTCCCCGACCAGGGCTCGAACCCGTGTCCCCTGCATTGACAGGAGGATTCTTAACCTCTGCACCACCAGGGAAGTCCTGATAATGGTTTTTAGTGTTTTGTTTTGTTTTTTTGCGGTACGCGGGCCTCTCACTGCCGTGGCCTCTCCCGTTGCGAAGTACAGGCTCCGGACGCGCTGGCTCACATAGCTCACGGGCCCAGCCGCTCTGAGGCATGTGGGATCTTTCCGGACCGGGGCACGAACCCGTGTCCCTTGCATCGGCAGGCGAACTCTCAACGACTGCGCCACCAGGAAAGCCCCTGATAATGGTTTTTAAATGACATATTTTGTTACACATATTTACCACAATTTAAAAATTTAATATACCCAAACTATGTAATTGTACACTTTAAACGGGCGAATTGTATGGGGTGTGTGAGTTATATTGGAAACAGTGCTCACCGTCTCTTTGCTCCGAAAGTGCTCTGGGCCTAGGTGTGGCAGGATTTGAGTTCGGAGGTGTTGATTGTTCGTGGCTGGGATAGGACCGGCTGCTTTATTAGGTGTGTGTGCTACTACTCTTCTCCACTCCACCTGGTGAGCTGCGAAGGGCAGAGTGCCTCATGGGGCAGCTCCCTTTTTAGTTACCAAGTTACCTGCGATCCAGTCAAGAATACTGGGCGCCGAGAGGGGCGGGGGCGCTGGGGTGCGGAGGGGCTCCTCAGGCTGGATCCGCGAGGGCCGCCAGCGTCCCCCGCAACCGGTGCGCTCCCTGAGCCGCCCGCTCTTCGGGTCCTTAGGTCGGCCGCCGTCCCGGCCGCAGCCGCTGGAGGGCGCCCCCGCACCGCCCCTGCCGGCCGCCTGCTCCCCCGAGGAGAGCCCTTGAGGGCGCCGGAGATTGATCTCTTGGTTCACACGAGGATTGGTAGACCGAGGGTGGGAGCGGGCGGGCGGCGACTTCCCGCCCCGAGGCTGCACCGCAGCTGGCGAGGTCGGGGCCTAAAATGCAGCAAAGGCTCAGTGGAGGAAGCAAGCGCAGTTCCTTCCTTCCAGGGCCCCGTGCCTACCTGTTAACTGCTCCTCTGCAAGCAAACCTGCACTAATCCCACCCTTCTGAGGGGGTGCCTGCCAGGAGGCCTGAACACTTACTTCCCTTAAGACAAGGCACTAGATGGCCAAGACCTGATATCCCTCTCGGGTTCCTGTGGCCCATCCTCAACACCTCCATGCCTCAGAACTCTATCCATGGGGGAGGTGACGGGGGTCTGAGTTTGGGGGTCCTCAGCAGGTGACATGCAAGCAAAAACCAGGAAATCGATTGCCACCTTCTCCCCCCCTCTCCTCCCCTGGCAGGACCCTTGGCTATAGCATTTGGGCCCAGGATTCGGCCCGTGTCCCTGTGGCCTCGCCGGAAAAGGGCAGCATCCACACTGACAGCCCTGGCTAGGGGCTGTGGCAGCTGCAAGAGTCTCCTCTTCATCTCCCAGTGAATTAACCCTGGTCCCAGGCTAATTTATGGAAGTGGGACTCTTAGCCAGTCCCCGGCCCAGACACTGGTCAGTGCCCTTTCTCAGCCTCTGCCCCGTGAAAGTCTCCCAATGACCAACCCCTCTGTGGAAGTTTGCTGATGAGACACCGTCTATCTCAGGTGGCCCAGTAATGGTCATTTGACATCAAGGGACAGATGTCTGGCTGTCCAGAGTGACAGTGAGATCATCACCACCGTGGCATCTGAAGAGCAGGGCAAACGTACTTTGGCGAGTGCCTGTACCAGGGTGGCAGCTGGGGGTGGGTGGGTCCTGGCCCAACTCACAGAAACCCTGCCCCTGCAACAGCAGCCGGAGGAGACAGCACCCACCCCAGGACTCTGGGGAAGGGCATTTGAGGAGATGGCTCTGCTGCCCTTGCTAGAGTTAGGGAATGGTGCAGCACTGGCAGGGGGACGCTCCAGCAGCTGCTTGGCCTCCCAAGCACTGGCCAGCCCTGGGTCAGCTGGGTCACAGAGCAGCTGGCTCCTAAATCATTCTGGGCCTGCCCAAGGGGAGGCTTCCGCTCCAGGTGGGTGACCAGCTGCCCTTGCTATCACCTCCAAAGTCTGTTTCCTCTTCCCTCTGCTGGCTCCTCCAACCTCCCTGGGCAGCCTCCTCTCTCTTGGGTAGAGCTTCCAGCTCCCGGAGGCCTCCATGTGAGAGCAACAAAATGCCATTGAAAGGAGCCTGTGGTGTTGGGGAGCTCTGGTGCCCCAAGGATCTGTAGGGCAGATGGCTGAGAAGCCCAGAGGGCCTACATCCTGGATGGAGAAATGGGCCAGTCCCTGCTGAGTTTCCTCCCTGTCACCCCCTCGTAACTTGCTCCAGCACCCCTGGCTGGCTTTTGCTTTTGCCCCATGACCCTCCCTCCCTGTGGTCTGCATAGAGGGTCCCTGCCCCCAAACAGCCAGAAAGAGGGTGTGTTCCACTTGCCTCTTCACCCTGAACCCTCACTGGCGAGATGCCCCTGAGATGGGCCGTGTTGCCCCCTTGCCTCTGCTCCTCTCTCCTTCCCATTCACTGGGCTCCCGGCCACCCCGATGGGGCCTGTTTCATTGATTCAATTTGTCCAACAGTGAAAAACAGTCCGCAGATGTCAGGCTCCCAGCACCCCACCCCCAGGGAGCCAGCAGACACCTGCCAAGGCCCTGAGGCTGGGAGTCCTTCCAGGGGCCACTATAGCCAGGCTGCGGGGGAGGCCTCTGACCCCCATGCTGCTTGCTAGGAGCTGGAGCGGGTGGCCCAGCACACCAGAGAAGAGGAGTCACAGTGGCTGAGGGACTGCTCCACTGATGGCATGAAGAGGCATTCTGACCCTGATCAGATTCGAATCTGTCTTCCTCAGGGAATTACATTTTTACAGACTCTTAGGTCCGGGGTGGTCTTGGAGGTGACTCCCATTTTGGTCAAGCTGCTGTCCCTGAGCCACCATCAGGGCTCCATCTTCTCCATCAACACTGGTTTGGGGGCTTTTCCAGGTTAATGGGGGTTGGGAAGGGTGCTGAGGAATCCCTGGGGCCTGACCTCCTCCCTTGCAAGGGCCTGTTCCTCCTGTCATTCAGTGGTCTCCTTGGTTACCACCTCATGGAAGGAAAGGGGCTGAGGCGCCGGGCTCCCAGGGGTCGGTGCGGGACCCTGAGCAGGAGGGGACCTCAGGCCCCAGTCTAGAGATCGGGGCCCTGTGTCCACAGCCTGGGCAGCAATGCAGCCTGGCTGCCTCCAGAGATTTGTATGTGGCCACCATCTCACTGGGAATTGCCTCCAGGCACTTTCTCGGGGAAGGTGTTGGGCTGGGTGGAAAAGGGACCAGACCTGAACCTCTGACCCCCAGCCCAGCCCAGGGCCCTCTCTCCCTGCAAGGGCCCCTGGCTCCTGGGGCCACCACTTTCCACCCCAGAGGGAGGCCACTGTGAAGTGATGGAAGAGGGAGGATGATTTAGGGAGAGTTTGCACAGCTGGCCAGGCTGAGGCAGGGTCTTCTGCCCCATCCCCCACCCAGCCCCTCTGATTAGGAAAGGACTGTCACTCTGAATACAGTCTCAAGTTAGCAACATCCGGACACTTCGTCTCCTCTCCTCGACCATCTTCCCCTCAGAAAAAAATCAGAGACTTTCTATCACTCACTGGGTACATTTTAGCGAGAGCCTGAGCTCTTTTTTTTTTTTTTTTTTTTTTTTTTATTTATTTTTGGCTGTGTTGGGTCTTTCTCAACTAGGGCTTTCTCTAGTTGCAGCATGCGGGGGCCACTCTTCATCGCGGTGCGCGGGCTTCTCACTATCGCGGCCTCTCTTGTTGTGGGCTCCAGACGCGCAGGCTCAGTAGTTGTGGCTCAGGGGCCTAGCTGCTCCGCGGCATGTGGGATCTTCCCAGACCAGGGCTCGAACCCGTGTCCCCTGCATTGGCAAGCAGATTCTCAACCACTGTGCCACCAGGGAAGCCCCTAGCTCATTTTTTATGGGCTCTCCTTGTCCACAAGTCCTCTGAGACAGAGAGAAAGCAAGGGTAAGGGAACCGAGGGACAGAACTGAAAGGGCTTGTCCAAGGTCACCCCTGGGCAGGCCGCGTTTCAGGCGGCTGGTTCTTTCTCCTGTGTATGAGCAAGTTGCGGGTGGGGAGGGGGCTGAAGGGGGGCCGTCCCCCGGAGCGGTCAGCTAGGAAGGGCCTCGGCTGCTGCCTGCAGCCCCCCGGCAGCACCCGACGGCCCCAACCCCGGCTCTGGGGTGGGGGCACCCGCGGCGTGCAGCCCAAGCGGCAGGGGACCCCGAGGCGGGGCCCGTGGTACCGCGGAGGAAAGAACAAAAGGAAGCCCCGCCCCTCCCTGGCCCGCTCCCCTCAGCCAATTGGCGAGGCAGCTGCTGACAACGCCCTCTGATTGGCTGCTCTTCGGCCAATCGGGCGCCGGGGTCGCGAGCCCGTACGGCCCCACGTGGGGCGCCGTGCCCGGCGGTTCTCTGGCCGAGATGGGCGGGGCGCGTACACTTCGGTGCGACGGGGAGATAGGAGAGCGACCCGATCCCTCGCACCGCGCCGCGCCGGGGACCCCCGCCCCGAGGACCCCCGGTCGTCCCCGAGGGTCCCCGAGTGCCCTTTGTGCGCAAAGCCCTGTGCCATCTTCTGGGTCATCTGCTGTGCGGGGCCGGGGTCGTGGCTGCTCCCTTTGCACACGTGAAGTGACGGCCTCAAAGCCACCCAGCCTGTTAGGGTGAAGGCCCCTGGAGACCCGGTTCCCGATGCCGCTGCTCGGCCGCGGGCCCTCGTCTTCCCTGGGGGCTTGGGCACAGGGCTTCTCCACTCACCCACCGCTGTATCCTGCCCCCTGCCCTCAGGAGATGAGGAAGGAAGGGGCGTTCCATCTGGGCTTGGCCGTGGAGGCTGAAGCGGGTCGGGTGGAAGGAAGGAAGAGGCAATCTGCTGTTGGTGGTGGAGGGACCAGGTGGGATCAATTCATTCATTCATTGAGTCAGTTATTGACACCTCCTGCTGTTATCCTGGGGACACAAACAGCGGTGGCCCCAGGGGAGGCTTGGAGGCTAACCTCCCCCTAGTTTCCATTAGTCTCCCCTCTGAGCTACTCCAAGTGGAACATACAAAAGTGTTCTTTATGGGCAATTGACGTGGTCTTAGTCTTACATTTTTATGGCACCCTCAGACAGGGTATTTGAGGAGAGTTGAATAAATGGAAAATGAATGAATTAAAGGAGAGGTGGTGCAGCCCAGGGCCAGCAACAAAGGGGAGCTATTACCGCTTTGAACTGAAGGGTAGCTGTAGCCATAGGAGAGGCCCATCCAGCATGAGTCCTGACCTTGGAAGGAGGGACACAGCAACCTGGTTGGGAGGAGCCTGGTGATATATATACCGACCTCACTTTCCTCCTGCCTGCTCCTCTCATCTGCAGGCTCCTTTTTGGCTGAATTCCTATTAACACTGTGCCCACAGGTCAGCCTCAAGCCACAAGGTAGGGCAGCTGGGGCAGAGAAATGAGGAGGTGTCCAGCACCTGTTCTGAAGTGTGAATAAAAGCATCTTAGAAACATTGCTGTTTTGTAGGCAGTGACATAGGATGTAAGTGAAACCCCTGTGTAATCCTGTGCAGAGGTAGTTGAGAAATGAAGGGGCCAGTGTTGGGCTGAGCCCCTCCCTCCTTGGTGCAGAACCATTCCAAGCCTTTCAGGAGTGGGAAGACAACATGCAAGTGGTGAGTTGAACACAGAGGCAGAGCAGTGGATGTGGAGCATGCCTGTCAGTGCACGTGGGCCGTGCAGTTCAAGCGCCTCCTCCTCCTCCAGGAGCTCTCCCTGATGCTCCGTTTCCATAAGCAGTTGTCACAGGGCACTGTTGGGACCGTAAGTCCCAGGGGCAGGGGCTGGTCTTGCTCACTGTTGTCTCCTCCTGGTGCCTGCACACATCCACAGGTGCTCAGCACACACTGGAGATGGATGGCCCATGTGTTTTGCCTTGGCGAGGTCTGACAGGCTTCCCTCTGAGGCAGGGAGCGTTTATGCACTCAATACATCTTTTCAGGGGGCCTTTCTCTGCCAGGCCAGGTCTCAGCCCCAGGAGGCTCCAAGGAGGAAAGGATGTGTTCCAGGTGTGTTCATGGTCCAACAGATACAGCCAGAACAAATTCAGGATGAGGCGCCACGAGCCAAGGACCCCTGGGAGGTTCGGGAGGGAGGGGACTCCTTGCAGAATGGAGATGAGGGAAGGAGGTGGCGCTTGAGGTGGCTTTGAAGGGCAGGTGGGAGTTGGAGCACTGGAGAAGGTGAAGAAAGGCACAGGGCACAGAGGTGAAACCTTGAGGTCCAAGGATGTGGCTCTGGGGAGTCTGGCTGTGTGCACACCCCACTACGTGGGAGTCAGGGGACCTGGACCAGGTACCCCCACCTTGGTTTCCCACCTTGGTTTCCCACCTGTCATATGGTGGTAATAACAGGATTATCAGGCAGGTTGAAAGAGAATCTACGTGATGTGCTTAGCAGTCTTGTACTTGGTAATTATGGGCTCAATAGATACACGTGAGCTGTCATTGTAAGCATTCGTTGTTGTCAGGGAGGTGGTGGGTTTGGTGGGATTCAAGGAGCCTGTATGGGGGGCAGTGAAGATGGCCCTCAGGGACAGCAAGTTTGCCTTGCATTCCTCCATCACATATGGCAGATGTCACTAATCCATCAGCCACTCTTTTCTGAGGAGCCCAGAGGTGGCCTCAGAATCCTTCTCAACACATTCTCCGGGCAGCCTTCTAATCAGCACATTCTCCGGGCAGCCCTCTAATCAATCGCAGCTGGCACATAAGATGACATAAGATGACCGATTTGCCATCCCTGACTTGGCCAAGATCAGAAGTTGGGATCTGATGGCCTGGAATCAGGAGTGCCAATTTCAGACCTGGGTTCTCCCACTGTGTGGAAGGAAGCCAGGGCAGGTGGACGGGATACTGCTCAGGAGTGGGGAGGGTGTGTCCTTAAGAGCACGAGCACCTTCTGGCGTGCAGGGTCAGGATGTGCATGTGCCCTTGGCGCTGTCAGAACAGCCCCGACCCAAGGCCAGGGAGGCCAGTGTGGTGGTGCCTGTCAAGGTCAAAGAGAGAGAACGGATCGGAAGGAGCATGAGAGCACAGAAGCACACGGCTGCTGGGAGTGTGGGGCTTGGCTGGGGGACTGTGCAGAGCCCGGAGCCTCAGGGCGGGAGACCAGCGAGTCCTGAACAGAAGAGGGGATAGAGGAGGAGGAGGAATGAGGGCTGGTCTGGGGGGTTACAGTGACAAGACTGTCCTGTGGACCCATGTTCTGTGTCCCCAGACCATGCCTCCTCTTTTTAGAAATTCATCTATGGACTTCCCTGGTGGTCCAGTGGTTAAGACTCCGCACTTCCACTGCAGGGGCACGGGTTCGATCCCTGGTCTTGGAATTTCTGCATGCTGCGTGGTGTGGCCAAAAAAAGAAAATTAAAAATCAATCAGGGACTTCCCTGGTGGCGCAGTGGTTAAGAATCCTCCTGCCAATGTAGGGGACACGGGTTCGAGTCCTGGTCCAGGAGGATCCCACATGCTGCGGAGCAACTAAGCCCGTGCGCCACAACTACTGAGCCCACGCGCCACAAGTACTGAAGCCCTGGCGCCTAGAGCCCGTGCTCTGCAACAAGAGAAGCCACCGCAGTGAGAAGCCAGCACACCGCAATGAAGAGTAGCCGCAGCTCGCCACAACTAGAGAAAGCCCACGTGCAGTGACGAAGACCCAACATAGCCCCAAATAAACAAATTTATTTTTAAAAAATCAATCAATCAATCAGTTCATCTAAAAATCCTGAGGTGAGAACACCAATCTCAGATTTACGGGTGGATGGAGTTTCCATTTGTGTTCACCATGCAACCACCATCCCACCCAGATAACTGCCCACCAGAGGCTCCGTGGTGCCCCCTCTCATCCCAAACCCCAGAAGTGCCCCCTAGAGATAAGTTCTGCCTGATCTTTATATTCCTGTTAATGGAGGCACACCCTGTCCTGAGGCTGGCCTCGTTCCTTTCTCCCATGCTGGGTGTGTCCGTGCTGTGTTCTTTTGCACTGCCGGGTTGTATCCTGTTGTGTGGGCATGCCAGTTTATTCGCCCAGTCTCCTGTTAATGGACATGCAAATAAATCTCCAAAGTTTGCAAACAGTGCTGCTGTGAACATTCTAGTGCACATCTTCCGAGTTTGTGCCTGGCAGCGGGGTTGCTGAGGAGGCAATATTTAACTTTAGTGGATGCCACCAGTTCTCTAAATGTCAGTCCTGACCGCCTCTCTTACCAGTGGTGTGGGTGATTTCTGGTGGCCCCATGCCTATGTCAGCACTTGAGATTGTCTGTCTTTTACTGTTAGCCATTGGGGTTTGGGGGAACATGTTCCACCTCCTGATCTTCCTAATGCCCCTGTGAATAGGATGCTTACCTGGGTGGGGGTGGTATTATCCCATTGATAGGACAGGAAGAGGGGGAGGGCCTGAGAAGTGAAGCCACACCACCAGTAAGCACTGGATCTGCTTCTGGAGTTCCAGTGTCAATTCTTTCCTCACCTCTGAAACCAGAACTCAGAAACTGAAATGTGGCTGGTGTGGATAGCTGGAAGGCCCTGGGGCTTGGAGATCCAGTGCAAGATCAGAACTGGTGCAGAGCAAGGAGAGCTGTGGAGGGAACTCTGGGCATTGGGGGAGGGAGGGCAAGGGAGGACGGTGGGAAGCAGTAGGGGCTGTGGGCGCTGAGGAGTGGGGGTGGGGAGAACAGTGGTGTCAGCAGGGCCAGCACCCACCTGGTGCACACTTGTGCCCAGGCCCTGAGCTGGGCACAGGGACATAATGTTGAACCCACACAGGCAGGGGCCCTGCCCTCACATTAATGACAGTCCTGGGAAGCAGGCAATCAAGGAAATCCACAATAAATACATAATTACAGGCTGTGATGAGCGCTCTGTGCTGTGAGAGGGCCCGACCTGGTAGTGACGTCAGGACTGAGAATGAACCACATCAGAGATCACATTGCCCGAGGGACTCTTAAAAGAGGTGTCCCAGCAGAATGGGGGTGGGGGGTCTGGGAGGGAATGGCAGCAGGACGTGGAAGTGGAAGTCCTCAGCACTGACAGAGAAGCAGCAAGAAAAGGAGAGCCTGAGAGATGGGTGGTGGAGTGAACCAGATCCAACACTCAGTGAGGATTAGATTTCATTTCCACAGAAACTCCAAAATAACAGTGACTTAAAACAATGGAGAGATTTCTTTCTCTTTCACATAAAGCCTCCAGGGCAGCTTTGGAGGCTCCACAGTCATCCACAGTTCCTCCACAGAAGGAACCCAGGCTCCTTCTCCTTCTGTCTTGTTGCTCTACTGTTCTCAAATGTAGCTTCCTCCTCATGATCCAAGATGGCTGCTCAAGCTCCAGCCATCACATGTACATTCTAACCAGCAGGAAAGGAGAAAGGACAAAGAAGAGCACAGCCCCTATGTTAAGGACACATCCCATTGCACATGATGTTGCTGTTCACCCTCATTGCCCAGAACTCAGAATAGCTGCAAGGGAAGTTGGGAAATGTGATCTTGACTCTGGACAGCCAGGTGCCCAGTTACAAGTGTGGTTCTATTACTGAGGAAAAAGGGGAAGACAGATATTGGAGCAACACAGTCTCTGCCTCTTCTGGTAACTGGAAACGAGGAGATGATGCTGAAGACAAGAAATGACCAGTGGACTGTACCTCTGTTCCTCCCTGCAGATAGTGTGATTGTTTAGGCCCAGCAGCTCAGAGACCATGGGGTACACAGAGCATGCAGGAGTCTCCACCAATGAGCTGTCCTGTTGGCCTCACAGTTCATCTCATTTTCACAGACAGGGAAAGTAGGTCTCAGGCAGGAAAGTGGCTTGTCCAAGGGTCCATAGCTGGGACACAGGCCAAGAGAAACAGACCCTGCTAAGAACTTTGCAAACTTCCACCCATCTGGTGAAGGGGGCTCAAGACCATGAAGCTCCCATCACTTCCTTCCCCGAGATGCCCAAGGCTGTCCCCCTACTCTTTAAGTAGGACACAGGAGTGGCCATAACCACCCCCCTTGCCCCCATCTTCCCAGAGCATAGGAGGCAAGGCAGGGACTGGAGGCAGGTGGCCAAGCTCTGGATGACTGATGTGCCCTTGGTGCTGGAGAGGAGCACAGGCAGAGAGGGGAGGACATGGGAGCTGCCCCTCTTAGTCCCAGCACACACCCCAACCCTGGCATTAGCCCCTCATTTGGGCTGGAGGGCGGCGTCCTCCCCCTGCCAGAACTGGGCTGCTTCTTCCTTAGTCAGCAGATCACAGGGCTCCACGGAGGCCATGGGTTTTCGGCAGGAGCAGAGGCTCCAGTGGCTCCTGTTCCTTCAGGGCTTTCCTGGCCTCCTCTGTGTGCACCCTTCCTGTCCCATGATGGACAGCTGCTGGGTACACCTGCTTATGGCCAGGTGGGCTGGGGAGCACCCAGTTTATATTGAACAGTTGGGTTTCAAGTTCAACCCATTGTCCTGCAGTAGCAAATAAATATATGATGTCGGGTTAAATTTATTATTTATTTATTAAAAAAAATTTTTTTTTTGACGGTGCCACGCGGTATGCGGGACCTTAGTTCCCTGACCGGGGATCCAACTTGTGCCCCCTGCAGTGGAAGTACGGAGTCTTAACCACTGGACCGCCAGGGAAGTCCCAGGATGTTGGGTTAAATTTAAATCTCAGACAAACATTGAATAATTTTTAGTATAAGTATACCCCTATTACTGCATGCACCATACTTCTACTAGAAGTTATTTGTTTATCTGAAAGTCGAATTAAACTGGGCGTCCTGTTTCTTATCCAGTGGCCAGATCAGGTCAGGGGTTGGTTCTGCAGGAGGCTGGTACCAAGCCAGGAGATAGAGGCTTCACCTGCGTTACCGTGGGCTCATGCACCCCACCTGGCTTTCGAAGCAGGGCTGTGCTTACATCTCCAGCTCACCTGAGAATCCCAGGATTAGACCCTGATTGGCTCAGCTTGGGTCACATACACACTTCAAAACCAACCACTGTGGCAGAAGCACCCTGATTGGCTAGGCTGAGGTTATATGACTAGAGTGTGGCCTGGCTGCCCGCATGACCTCATATGTGCTGTGTGATGCAGTTCTCCCTGGTCGTCTGGGTGTGGACTGCAGAGGAGGCTCTTCCTGCTGGGCCAGGGGCTTCTGGGCCCCTGGGACAGTGGCCTTGGGCAGCCTCCAAGTGCTTTGGCTTTCTGCATGCACGTGTGGCCTCAGGAGGGAGTCCCGTGGGGCTGGGGTGGCGTGGTTTCCCTGCTGATCCCACGGAATTTTTGGTGGCTTGAGCAGAGGCTGCCCTGGCGCTGTCCTGTCCTTGGCAGTGGGCTAGTGTCCCCTTCTTGCTGGGTCCCTCCACACCCACTTCCAGCCTGCGTCCAACGGGCACCCCAAGAAAGGAGACATTGCAGGAAACTTGGGGAGCCCCAGGGCCGGGATGCTTTGCCCAGGATCAGAGGGGTCGGCTGAAGGACCTGGTGGAGAAAAATATAATTGCCCTGTCAGTGTGGAGTCTCCTGACACTCCCCCTGCTCACCGGCGGCCCCCGAGTCTGTTTTTTATAAGTGAAAACAGATTTCCTGACAAGGGGCAAGATCTTAAACTTGTTCAAAAGCTCCCAAATAGGGACTTCCTTGGTTGCTCAGTGGTTAAGAATCCGCCTGCCAATGCAGGGGACACGGGTTCGAGCCCTAGGTCCAGGAAGATCCCACATGCCGTGGAGCAACTAAGCCCATGCACCACAACTACTGAAGCCTGCGCGCCTAGAGCCTGTGCTCCGCAACAAGAGAAACCACTGCAATGAGAAGCCCGCGCACCGCAATGAAGAGTAGCCCCTGCTCGCCGCAACTAGAGAAAGCCCACACGCAGCAACGAAGACCCAACACAGCCAAATAAATAAATAAAATAAAAAGTACTCTGCCCTTTAAAAAAAAAAAAGGGTGGCTTTAACTTTCCCCTCTTAGCAAACCAAATTGTGAGGAGGCCTCTGGACCATTCCATCACTGCGGGTAGGATTGGGGAGCCTGAGGCGCCTGACTGCTGGGAACCTTGGGGCAGAGGGGCTGTGGGAGGCCTTGGGTTTAGCCCACCCCACTGCCATCTGGAGCGCTTTTTCTCAGTGGAGCCCCAGTCTCCACTCCCAGGCTCAGGAAGAGCAGAGCTCCTGCTGGCCTCAGGGCCAGGCTGCCCCAGAGCTGAGAACTCAGGCCTAGAGTTGTTCTCCGTGTCACTGTTTTCTGGGGTGATGCCAGTGGAAGATGGTTCCCACCCAGCAAACCCCTAGTCCTGCCGTCCTCTGAAAGCTGCTTCAGCTGTAATTTTTTTCTTCAGATTAAACCAGTTAAAGGAAGCAGCTGTGGATGCCCCTAGAAGCACTTCTGTCAGGGGCTGAGTTTCCTGGGAGAGGAGCTCCCCTCCCCCGCACCGGGTCCTTGACCTGGATTTCTCGGCCCTGCAGCTGCTCTGTGCTAAGGAGGGCCCTGCACAGCTTCTGAGTTCACTGGATGCCGTGGTTTCTGTGCCAGCCTTCTTCCCTGTTGAGCTCAAGCTCTTGGAGGGCGGGGATTTGGGGTAATGCCCTCGACGCTTCATTCTGGTGCCTGGCACAGGGCCCAGCACACAGTAGGTCTTTAGCACATACTTGTTGAAATAATAGACGGATGGATGGATGAGTGGACAGATGGAAACAAGTTGTGCTCTTGCCAGGAACAGATCACATCTGCGGGAGTTGAGAAAAGATGTAGGCCATGTCCTTCTCTGATGGGCAGGATGGCTGATTCTAGGATGTTTGGAAAGGGCGGGAGGCGTTGGCTGTTTTCCCGCTAGCCCTGGGTATCACCAGGGGCCCCTGTCCTCCATCGAGGGAGTTAGGACTGGTGAAGTTTTTCCCCGAACAATAGTCATTGGCCCAGCAAGCGTAGGGTGCTGGGTCAGTCTCTTGCCTTTTCTTTCTGAAGATGGATGCAGTCTGCCTCCGGAGCCCCACAGTCAGATGGGAAACTCATTCGAGTAGGCCCCGCTGACCCTGAGCTGGGGTGGCTTGCGACGGAGAGCGCCTGAAAGCTCAGTTTAAGGAGAGGAAGGGGGCAAAGGATGCTGTCAGGGGAACTTGGAACCTAAGAAAATAAAAGCTTTGCCAAGCTCTGCAGTGGCATTAGGTGCCCACAGCTGTGTGGCAAGCTTGTTCCAAGCCCTTCTCTCGGTTCTGAGCTGCTCACTCTCGGTCAGCAAAGTAACAGGACAATTCTTCGGCTGCTCTTCCGAGATGGCTGGTTCTAGACGCTGCTTCTTCCTCTTGGGGAGGGCCTTTTTCCCAGCTGTCGAGATTCGAGTAGGCCGAAGACAAGTTGAAACGTGTCTGAACTTCAGAGCTGATGTAAGGCCCGGAGAGCTCTGGCTCCAGACTCGATTCCTTCAATATGGCACCAAACACAGAGGAGTAGTTTGGAGACCAGCCTGTCCTCTTTCTGCCTGGACTGGGCCCTCCCAGGTCTCGTGAGGGTGTGGGGCGGGGACAGGAACCTCTGAGGAGGGGGCGTTAAGACAGCAGAATGTGGAGTCAGGGAGCCGGACAACTCAGGGGCCTGCCCCTCCCAGACTGTTCGGTTTATGGCCTTGGCTTCCATGTCCTGCAGCGGCCTCGCGCTGCGCTGGCCAGCCTATCTAGATGTGACCGAATCTGCCATGCCTTGAGTAACCGACCTGCTTTCTGTTCTCACCAGAGCTGGTCTGGGCTCCTGGTGAGGGGGGTGAAGGAAGGCGCCCCATGCTGTCCGTCAGGGCCCACACCACCGTCCAGCACCACAGCTCCCAGGGGGCTGGTCCCTGGCAGGTCTGGTGGAGGCTGTCCCTGGGGCCTGGGCTGGCCTCAGAAGGACACAGAGTTTGACAAATGAGCAGCGCACCTGTCAGGCTGAGTTCTGGGAGCTGGAGCCTGGTGAAGGGGCAGCCGGTAGGTGGAAGGGGGCCAGGCAGGAAGGAGGAACATTGGCCCCCAGCCCAGTTTGCTGCTCAGAGCGCTCCCACCCTCGGTCCCTCTGCTCACTCCGTTTCTCTCCCTCGGGTCCTCTTTGTCCCAGAGCGCTGTTCCCAGCAGCCCCCACGCTCCTGCCATCTTCAGGGCTGGGCTGGGGGCTGCACGGGGGCCCTGGGGTCCCAGGATAGCACGGAGGGAGGGAGGTGTGGCTTTGGGGACCCACCAGGCATCCCCTCTCACATAGGGCAGCAAGTGGATGCATATCTGACATCTAGATGGCTCCGTGAGTATTTGTTGGGGAGGGTAGGCAGTGCCCCCAGGGCAGCCAGAGGGGAACCCCATCAACCCCCAGCCAAGCCCCTGGGGAGGCCGGGGGCTCCTTGGTGGAGTTGCTGGGGCAGCTTCCTGGGTGTTGAGGCATCCCCAAGTGGGGGAGAGCCAGGCCCCTGAGGCAGACAGTGGATGGAATCCAGCTCCACTATGTCCAGCCCGGGGCCTGCGCATGTCCCCACACTCTGAGCCTTGTCACTGCCAGCCAGGAGGGCATACAGGGGTGGCGTGGCAGACAGTGTGAGGCGCCCGGCCCAGGGCCCTGACGGTCACTCTCTTCCTACCTGGGCAGTGGCGTGTGGCCCACAGAAAGGGCTCTGCCCACATGTGGATCCAGAAATCCCTTGCTATCTCCCATGAACCTCACCCCGTTCCCATAAGTGGGCAAGCGTCAGGGACCCGGTTCACAGACTAGGACTCTGCGCTCCCACCGGCCACCTTGCCCAGCCCGCTTCCTCCCGTCCTTCTCTCCAGAGGCCCGAGTCACTCGGGCCTCTTCTCGCCCCTGCTAGTGGCACTCTGGTCCCGGAGGCCGCACTGAGTGGGGCCTCACCTTGGTGATCCCTAGCCTGTCTGTCTGCCTGGACCTTGTGCACCGAGCAGCCCTGCTCTCGTCACTGTCCTGGATCTCAGAAGGTGGCCTGACTTTTAGAGCAGAAATGGCTTGGAAGGGGTGCTGGCTTGTCACCGGGAGCCCTGGGGAATGGGGTGGGTGGCAGCAGAGGGCGGGGGGCATGGAGGTTGGAGGTCCGGACCCCAGCTTCTCTCTGGGAGCCAGGGAGCCCTTAGGGTCACCCTATTTGGTGCTGCCCTGGTCCACTTCCTCACTCAGGGACCCCAGAGGTGGGTCCCTCCTAACCTGGTAGGGCCTCTGCACAGACTCAGGAGGCCGCCCAGGGCCTGGCTGGTCATCGGCCTTTGGCTGGCTGAGTGCCCAGGTGACCTCTTAATGGCTAGGCTGCAGAGTCGAGCTCCCCCATCCCTGGCCTGGGTCTGAGCTCCCCACCCAGCCCCCAGCCACCTCGCCCCAACCAGGCACGAACATTTCAACCCCTGTCCCCGGTTGGTCTGTGGTATTAAAAACAAATTGTGATCAGCCAGATTGTCATTTCTACCTGATAAAACATCACTTTTATTGATCTCACTCACCCAATGCCATCACTTATCTTGCTTCAGCGTTTCACATAATGGCTCGTTTGTCTTGATTCAAGTGTAGTCCCGTGTGTTTAACCCTTGGGGCTCTGCAGCCTCACGTGCCCACCGCCGTCCCTTGCCCAGGCCCTATTCTGGGAGGCAGGAGGTTCTGGAAGGCAAGGGCCACCCTGTCTGAGTTAAGGTGGGAAGAGGGGGTGGGTGGGGGAAGGGAGGAGGAGATGGGGCCGCTGGGGATGGACCCCTGGGGGCTCACCTAATCCTGCTGTGGTCCTCACTTGCTGTGACCCAGTAGTCACCTGCCTCCCAGCTCACCCCCACCTGCCCACATTCCTGGGCCCATTGGCACCCCTCCCTGGTTTCTGGCCCTCAGGGCCCCCTTACCCTCCAGCCTAAAACTGTGCTCCTGCCCCCACCCCAGGCCCTTAGAGTCTTTCTCTGGTGTCAATTCCTCCCTCAGGTGCTGGACAAGCCCCTGTAACTCTGACTCTGGGGTCACAGAGGGAGTGGTCTCAATCTGATTTCGGACTCTGCCTAGAGCCTTCGGTGTGTCCCGTTGTCCAGCAGACAATGCAGACCCTGTCTAGGCCCCTCAGGGTTTAGCCTCTGCCACAGTCCGGCTCCAGCTTCCGGCCCTCCTGGCCACCAGCTGTGCTCCTCACCTATCCTCTTCCCTGCTCTGGCCCAGGTCCTGCGTGGACTCTGCTGCAGCACGTAACCGAATGTACTGAAGACGGGTCTTCCAGGCCCACAGGGGGTCTCTGCCCCCTTTCCCCCCGACAGAGGGGCTCTGAGCCAGAAACCCTGGTCCGCAGGCATTCCCTTCTCAGACCTCTTCTGTCACTCGTCTTGGTCCCAAGGCCTCCTCTGGACCTACTCGCTCCCTTTCCCTGCTGCAGCCCTTGGAATTGGGCTTCCCTCCTGAGCAGCTGGAGGGTTGCGCTTTGTGCAACTCACCTGCACAAAGTGGGGGCTGCTGACTCACGGACGGAGAATCCAAGGGCTAGGTCGCCTGCCTTCAGGCGCAGCTGAACCTGGGCACTCAGACTGTTTGTCCCAACGCCTTGCGGCCCCAGGCCGCCGGCTCAGGAGTCTCGCTCTAACCACTCTTGCTTGCTGGGCTCGGAAGGGGCCAAGGGAACAGCTTGTCAAGCCTCGCCTGGCCTCGGTCCCCATGCTCTGGGCCCTGGCCTGTCCTTTTGCATCCCAGGGAGGGGTTTTGCCCCTCTGTTCTCTCGGAGGAAAGGGGCGTGGTCAGGGCTGGCCCGGGACAGCCCCAGAGTGGGTGGGCTGGCAGTGTTGTCTGTGCATATGTGAAAATGGCCCGCAGCTCCTGACATGCCAGTGGGGGTGGGTGGTGGTGGTGGTGGTGGGTGGCGGGGGTGGGGGGCGGGGTGAGTGCTGGTCACACTGGTCACAGCCCCACGCCCCATGCTTATCTGCCCTGACCTAGGGTCCCCTCATCAGGGTCCCCAATCCCAGCTGAGGGGGTCACTCCCCAGGGGGTCCTAGAGGTGGAGGAAAAACAGCACCCCCCCAAATTGGTAGGGTTCCTGGAAAGCCCTCGGGGCTGCAGCCTCACTGGGTGGGGCTCTCTGGCTGGGGGATGCATTGAGATGTACCCCCGCCCAACACCCCTCAGGCCCTGGGGGGCCAACCCGCTGTTGAATGATCAGGACTGCTGTTTACTCCTGCACAGCTGAAAATGTTTCTCAAATGAGTCAATTCATGCCTTCCTTGAGGAGGGCGTCTGCTGTCTGGTCTGCACAGACCCCTCCCCTGCACTGTGGGGACCACCCTTCCTCCTGTGTCTGGGCCCTCCACTCCTCCCCTCCAGGGGCACCCGGCCTGGCCACGTGGACTGGTTCAGGCTGAACATCTCACCCACCGTGGGGGAGATCTACTAAGATAAGGGACCCTCATCCTGGGGGATTTCAAAGGCCAAGGCCACCCCAAAATCATTCTGGTTGCATGTGCCTCTCACGGGCCCAGCACCCCAAGGGGCTCTGCTTGGCTGCCGCCCCAGATGTCCCAGTCCCTCATCTGCTGAGACCCTAGCCTCTGGGGCCTCCAGGGAGTCCCCATGGGACACGCACACGGACACCGGGGTGAAGTTAGGATTCCGGACCATTGAAAACCTGCACAATAGTTCATATATTTATTCTTAAGCAAGTTATCAATAAAAAATTTAATACTAAAATGCCTTTACATAGAGTTTGCTGTTCATAAAACCTTTGTATTTTTTTTGTTTGTTTTTAGTGTTTACATTGAAAAAAAAATTCAACCATCCTCTTAGTTTACACATTTACAAGAGTCGTGCTTTTGCCAGGTTTAACCATGGTGGGAAGGGCCGCGCTGTCCGCACGCACACGGACAGAGGGGGATGGGAAGAGAAAAGCAAAGGACAAAAGTCCATGGACTAGGGAGAAGAACCAATGGGAGGGCGGGAGGCCAAGAAAAGGCTGCCTGTTCGTTCGCTCCTGCCTCGGTGCTTGGGGTTGGAAGTAGCCTCAGGTTCTAATTTCTGTGGTTGGGGCTTCCCCACACACGCCTTGGCACTGGCCGCGTTGCCCCACAGCATCTTGCCACTTCCCCAGCCACCAGCAGGACCTCAGCCGCCTCTCCAGGACGACCACCAGAATGAAATATTGCACTCGAGCCGAGACAAAGTGGAGAGTTGGGGTGGGAGAAGAAAGCTGCGGTGCAGGGGAATCCCTCCATGTCCCTATACTTCCCGTGGAGCCACCAGGAGCGGGGGAGGGGTGATTTCCTGGTTGGAAAGAAAAAGGGGCCCGGGCACCCACTGACATCCCTTATTTCCCAGGTACCTGGCCTGTGCCTGTGGGTCACACAAGAGCCCGTCCTAAGGAGCAGTGGCTAACTTGGGAGGCCTTCCTGGGGCTCCCATTGTGGCCAGGGGAGACTTAGTATGGTGAGACATGGGAGCACGTGGCCCTCAGTGCGTATTTTCGGGGACAAGGGCTGCTGGGCCACGGGTCTGGCTTGCCCTGCTTGTCCCTCTTGGCCTCAGGAGAAGTGGAGGTGTGATGAGTTCTCCAGGGTTACGGGGGTGGTGCTGAGGGTCTGGGACACCCACACGGCACAATGGTAGCCAGGGCGCTGGGCAGAGGGCTGCTCCGTGCACCTGAGGCTGGGTTGTAGGCAGGACGGAACCCTGCTCTGTGCCCCAAGCACTACCCTGCCAGGCCAGTGGCCCTGCCAAGTGGCCGCAGAAAAGTCCCAGAAACCTCCACATGAGTTGGCGGGGGCCAGTTCCTTCCTTGCTCTGAGTGAAGGCTGGACAAGCTGGCCATTGAGATGGAAATCAGAAATAACTTGGAACATTCAGGAAATAAAATCAAAACATCACTTTTTCTTATCGATAGTTTAAAATATTTGTTCATTTTTGCTTTGTTTTAAACAGAGGTAAGATACACATATGGCTGCCGTCACACTCTCGGGCTGGGGAGCCTGCTCTGGTATCCCTTCTCTCCCCGAGGGACCCTTATCGTCAAGCCCGCCCCCCAATCCTTTTCTTCCCAGGAGATGAATTAAAAGGAAATAAACTTGAGTGTGACTTCCATATTAGACAGTCCCCCCAAGATATCAACAGGTGTAACCTAGGGTCCTGTCTGACCTCTCCTGTGCCCTCCGGCCCCCCTGCCCCCACCCCCAGCTGCCTCTGTCGTCACAGACGCCCCAGTTGGAACTCAGCTAGGCTGAGGAAAACAGTGCATTTTCAAAGAAACCCACACCCCCCCAAGAACAAAATCTCTACACACACACACACACACACACACACACACACACACAGACACACACACACACACTCACGCACGCATACCCTCGTTACGCATGTGAGGAAAAAAAAATCCTTTTCGGCTTTTTTTCCATAAAACTTTCCCGCAGAAATACAATATTTACATAGAGAAATAAATAGACAACACACCTGATTTCTGCTTTCCCTGGTGGGAGACAGTCGGAGGTACTAGGGAAAATATGGCTTGGATTCTAATCTCTCGTGAACTGCCGATGTGGGAAAACAGAGAGGGCCGGTAGGTCCCAGTCGGGGCACAGCTGACCCTCCGCAGCAGACGGATGAACTGGGTTCTGATGCCCAAAAGCTCTCTCTCCTTCCAGGGAAAATAATAAAAAAGCCTGGATCTTGCCTTGGTGGGTTTGCATATTTGCTCAGACCTGCCCCTCCGAGGTGTGGGCCAGCCTCCCGCTCGGAGGCATGGGGCTGGGTCCTCACGTCCTCACGTCCCTGTGGCTCTGGCACTGGGCATGGCGGGGCAGGTGGGTCACCTGCAGCCGGTCTGTGCAGGCTCAGCACAGGATGGGCACACCATCGGCCGTCACCAGGCGCCCGGTGGTGGGGTCGTAGGTGCCCGCCAGGTAGTAGAGGTCCCGCCGGTCCTGGCACTTGCGGCTCCGCGTCATCTGCTCATACTGCTCGCGCCCCACTACCTGGCACTTGTGGGAGATGGTCTGCACGTCGTTCTCATCCTCGTGGCAGGACTGGTACAGCGCGTTCTGCTGGGGAAGGGGGCGAGGAGCGCTCGGCGTCAGGTCTGGCCTTGGCCAGCGGACCCCACCTGACCCAGGACCCTCAGTTCTGGATAAGCTCTTAACTGTGTGGCCGGGGTCTGCGCCCGGACCCCCAGCAGGCTGGCAGAATTGGAGAAACACTTGTTTCTGCACCGTCTGCAAACATGGTTCTCAGGGAAGACTGGAGAGTGAGCTGGGGGCATTTTCTGTCTTGGGTTGACCTTGGGAGGCAGGGATCAGCAGGCCCGTGGTGGGGGACATGGGCTGCTGAGGGCAGGTGCTACAGGCTGCTGTGGGCCACAGCCCCCCACAAGGTGAAACTGTCACCCATTGCGTGGGGAGCCACAAAGGCCCAGCTGGGGAGGGATCCAGGTGGCCTGGCTCTGGGGCCTGAGTCCTCAGCTGTGTTACTCTCTGTGGGGCCCACGGCACCCTTGGGCCGGGAGGCCTTGAGGTGTGGGAACCGGGGGCGAGGGATGTCCATAGATGACCACTCCCCTTCTGGCTGCTGGTGCCAGTTGCTGAGATACCCCTTCCCAGGCCCCCCACTCTGAGCCTGCCCATACCCCCGGACCCCCTGCCCCACCCCGGTCCCCACCTTCCCGTCGCTCTGCCGCTTCCCCAGCTTGGTCTCCTCTGGGTGGTAGAACCACTTGACCTTCACCACCATGTTGCTGCCCCACGACTCCCACATGCTCTCAATGCGGCCGATGTAGGGCAGGTTGGGCCGCCCAGCTGACAGGAAGACGGCACAGTCCCCGATGCGAAGCGTCTCCTTGCCCCGGACGATGGCCTTGTAGAACAGCTTCCTGGCCTTCCCCTTCATGCCGCGTCTCTGTAGGAGACAGCCAGGGGCAGAGGGCAGTGAGGACAGGAGCCTCGGGGACAGGCGGCGGGCAGGGGACACAGGACAGAATGACAGAGACAGACGCAGGGAGTGTGTAGGAGAGAAAGATGGTGTGTCTTGTGTGTAAGTGTGCATGGTCGGGCCCACCTACCTGTGTGGGGTTCCCCGACCACTTCCAGAGCTGCCGGGCAGGCAGGAAGGCTGAGATCTTTGGCCGGTTTTCCACGGAGGGCAGCCGCTGCCTCCGGGACAGCTCTTTGGCTTTGGAGAAGCTCAGGGCCTCCTTGCGCTTGAGCCTGGGTCTGCCACTGCTGGGGCCCGCGCCCACGCCCCCACCGGCCACCGCGGCCCTGGACAGGAAGCAGCGCTGGGCGTGCGGGTGTGGGCCAGCCCCCTTGGAGCGCAGGGCCTCGGGCTGGGCCAGGAGGGCGGGCACCGGGTGGGTGAGGCAGGTCTGCAGCAGCAGGGCTGGGTCCTCCTCGTCTGAGCTGTAGGAGGAGCCCTCGTCATCCGAGGAGCAGAGGCTGGAGGTGGACAGGGAGCCAGAGGAGGAGGAGGTGGATGAGCCCGAGGAGGAGGAGGACACGGAAAGGCGGGCGAGGAAGCGGGAGGGCACGCCGGGGGCCAGGCCAGGCCCGTCCTCCTCCTCGTCCGAGTAGGAGCTGTGGCAGTCACTGTCGCAGGGCAGCGGGTACTCGGCCTGGCCTGCGAACTTGCGCAGCGCCAGCCCCATGGGCAGCGGGTGGACAGGCGACCGCCCCTTCCTGTCCTTGCCCACAAGGGCCGGGTGCCCATAGCTGGGGCCGGGCAGGGGCCTCCCGGGCCTGGGCCCCACATCCTTGTCACCCGCGTGCAGCGCCTTGCAGTTCTTGCTCTTGGGGGAGGTCACGCCCTCATGGTCCAGCTTGACCAGGAACTCGCCGCCCGCCCGCCGCCGCCCGCCCTTCTCGGCCTCCGCCCGCTCGGCCTTCTTGGCCCGCAGCAGCTTGTGGGCACCCCCGGGCAGGCCGGGCCCGGCCCCGCCGACAAAGGGAGTGTAGGAGCTGGCCAGGCTGCTGAAGGAGTCGGCGCGGAAGCCGTTGCCAAACACGGGAGCAGCCACGCTGTGGACGGGGAAGAGCGCCTCGCGGGCCCGCAGCTTCCTGGCGCTGCCGTTGAGTTGGAAGAGGTTCTGCAGCACGCCCGGCCCCTTGCCACCTGCTGCGGCCGTGGCCACCGCCTTCCGCTTGGTCTGCGCCACCGCGGACCAGCTCAGCAGCGGGCTGCCCCGGCGGCCCAGGAAGTGGTCTGAGGCCCCCGCGGAGGGCTTGGTACCAGAGGCCAGGAGCTCCGCTTTGCCTGGGGAGAGGCCAGGGAGAGTCAGAGGAACTACCTGCCCGCCCCTTCTGGCCCCCCACTCCCGAGGGTGCCTCCCCACCCGAGGTCCCCGCAGTCCCGCGAGTACCAGCTTTGTCTTTGCCTGCGGATTTCTTCCCGGGGGTCTTTGAGGCTTCAGGGCCATCGTGTGCCTTGGGAGACAGGCTGGGAGCGGCGGCCTCACCAGGTGGGGGCGCCTCGCAGGAAGATTTCTTGGTCCTTCGGCAGCCGCTGGACACCAGCAGGGCTGGCGAGGGCTCTGTGCCTGCAGAGTGGACCAGTGGCCTCAGCGCTGTGCTGCCAGGGTGACCGCCTCCCCTTGCTCCCTCCTTGGGAGACTGTCAGCCCGACTCCAGCCATAGGGGCCGACCCAGAAAGGTAAGGACCCCACGCTGGAGGCCCTGGGGCTCACACTGGATCTTGAAGTCCGGAGGCAGCAGCCTGATGTTGGAGACAGCGATGTGGCCGGTGTCCCCATCGTCAAACTCCACCACCACGGAGTCCAGGTCGTCTTCCTCATCACTGGAGGCGCCTGGAGACAGGGCCCACCTGAGCACGGGGCCCTCTGCTCGGGGCCCACGGGGTTCTCCCTGGTGGCCGGGTGGCCGGGACGGGAGGATGACAGGATGGGCTCCGTAGCGCCTGACAGATGATGCTGGGATATTCTGCTCCCTGATCACATTTGACCTTGGAGCTGCCATGGCAGCTGGGAGCAGCCTGCCTCCCCTCCACCTCCTGGAGTGCGGCCGGAGAGGCAATATTACCGCCATCCATCACCCGCATCCCAGGGCACACTCACAGGGACGTGGGGCCCCGACCTCCCCCTACGCACACGCGCATGTGTGCAAACACATGCCTGGTTGAGGCCTGCCCGCCCCCCTGCCCCCGCACCTGTCAGACCGCAGGGTCCCCACGTCCTGTGCCTGGGGGAGGGGGCAGAAGGATTTACCCCAGGAAAGCTGGTGCCCAGGTGACCAGTTTATAACCCCCAGGTCTGGGGCTCTGGGGCCCCTTCTCTGCTAGGCCTTCTGGACAGCCAGAGGCTCCACCCTGTCCTCACCCCAGGTCCCCCCTCGCCTTTTCCTGGCGACCAGGGAGCTGATGTTATCATCTGCTCTGTCTGACCCGCTCCAGCTTGGGAAGCAGGGCTGGCGGGAGGCCCTCCTTGAGAGACAGGGTCTCCTCCCTGGCACTCGGGTCTCTCATCTTCAGCTTCGCCTAAGGGGAGGGGCTGATGGGCCTCCCTGGGGGTCCTTGGGCGGGGCTTACCTCGCACTACGCTGCCTGGGTACAGGCAGCGGGACTTCTGGCTCCAGTAGGCACAGACCCTCGTGCCGGGCGGGAGGTACCTGCTGGACTGTGGCCGGACATCAAGAACCTGCGGGACCAGTGGGGGCGGCGGCCGTGAGTGGGCGGGGCTGGCCAAGGGGTGCCCGGGAGGGGCTGGGCGCAGCCAGGTCCACCTCCCTGGGGTGGTGAGCCGAGCGGGGGCTGTCCCCTCACCGCCTCCTGCAGCAGCTGCTCCAGTGAGTAGATCCTCTGCCGGTTGCCTCTCTCACCCTCGATGACGATGCTGTAGCTGAGGGGCATGGGTGGGGGAGCATGAGACAGGCCTGCGCATCCACCACCTCCCGCTCAGGCCTCAGCCCACACCCCTCCCTGCGCACGCCCAGGCCTTACATGTCGGGGGGCTGCAGGGTCCTGACGCTGCCTGCGTATAGCAGACTGTCCTCTTTGGGGATGAGCACGGGCAGCCCGTCCTGTAGGTCCTCCTTGTGGATGGTGCATGAGCGTGCTGGGGAGATGGGGGTGTCAGCACCTGGCCCCTCTCCGCCCACTGCTGGCCCCAGACGCTCGGCATCCCCTCCTGGCCGCTCACCCAAGGCGGCGCTCTGCTCGGCGCTCAGGGGGCCCCTGGCCTCCTCCTCCTCTGAGAGGCTGCTGCTGTCTTCAAACTCAAAGTCGTCCTCCACTGCGAAGCTCTCCAGCAGCCGGCTCACCGCCCGGCCCTTGCCCTGGGGGGTCAGAAGTGTCAGCTCTCTTGGGAGGGGCAGGAGAGGTCAGGGCTGGCTGGGTCCCAAGGTCGGGGTGGGGATGCTACCTGTTTGCCGGCAGCCTTGGTTTTCACCTTGCCCGCTTTCCTGCCCCTCCCCAGGATGGCCTTGGCGTTGCGGGGCGACAGGGCGATGGACAGGGCCCCGTTCTTCCGCTGTCGGAGGGGAGGGGCTGAGGTGAGGGTGGCACCAGCCTTCCTGCCCCCAGCCTGACCATGGTGTGACTCAGGCCGACCCTGAGTGTGACCCTGAATAGGAGTCCCAGAGTGTGACTTGGTGTAGCAAGTGGAGAGAAAGAGTGGAGTAAATGTCCCCGAAGGCCCTTCACATCTGGCACCCACCCTGCTGGGCCCAGGACCCTGGGGTGCCCACTGGCCCTCACCCGCAGCCCTGGCTGGAGCACCGTGCTCTTGCGCGTGGCTCTCTTGAGGCGCTCACTGGCCAGCCTGCTGCCCTCCTCGTGGCAGGTGAAGGCCCGGGTGGGGCTGCAGAGGGCTTCCCTGCCGGGTGTGGCCCCCGGCTCTGCCCGCAGGCTGCCCTTGGCCTTGCCCTTGGCTTTCTTCTTGCCGGGCCCACCTGGGGGCCTGCGCCCCGGGGCCCGCTCCAGCTTGCCGCCCACCTTGGCCTTCACCGTCCTCCTCTTGACCTTGACCTCACTCTCGGGGCTGGACAGGCGGCAGGCCCCTGGGGAGGGAGGGAGGGAAGCCGTCGCAGGAGCCCCAGCTGCCTGCTGGGGCCCTCGTCGGCCAGGCCTGCCCCAGCCCGCCCTCACCCCCTGGGTACCTAGCAAGCCCTGCCTCTCCTTCTTCTTCTTAGCCTTCTGGTTGGCCTCCATCTTGACCACGGAGGAGGGCGAGGGCCCCAGCACGGCCACGCGGGCCCCAGCGTGCAGTGCCAGCCCGGGGTCCTTGGGAGGTGCCTCTGTTTCCAACAGACCCTCGCAGTTTTCACTGTCAGAGCCGCTGCCTGGGGAGAGGCGGGTGGTCCAGGTGATTTGGCACCAGAGCAGTGCCATTTTGGGGTGGGTTCGGGGGGGCGGATGTGTTGGGGGCTGAGTGGAGCCCGTCACTGTCATCCCGGGGCTGCTTCGAGGGCAGGCACCTGGGCCAGGTGTCCAGGTGAGGGTGTTTGGACCAGAAAGGAGAAGGGGCTGCCTCTGACCTCCCTTTTTCTGCCTCAGTTTTCCTTTCTTATGCGCTGGGCAGTGGAGCACCCGCCTTGCAGGGCTGGGGACCCCCTTCCCCAGGGCAGCCCCTTCCCCTCCCTCGTCCCCCTGCCAGATGCCCTCCTGTTTCCTGCTTCCTCTTCCCTCCCTTTGTTCTTTCTCAGGCGGGACCTGGGGGAGGGGGCAGGGGCTGGCAGGGAGGAAGCATCTATTTTTCCAGGCTCCTGTTTCTGGACATGTGTGTTTGCTGGGGGCCAGATAACCTCTCCAGGTCACCGGGCCGGACGCTGCAGGAAGGCAGGCTGGAGCAGGCAGAAGGGCTATTTTTAGCCCCTCTTTCCAGGATGCATCCAGCAGCCTCTTTTCTCCCTGTGGCCCCCCCCGTGTGGGGGTGGGGCACGGAGAACCCATCCTGGGCCAGTGAGAGCTTCTCCCTGTGTCCAGCATACGCAATGAGCCCTGACCAGGCTCTGATGGCTGTCCCAGCTCCTGCCCACCCACTCCCCCAGCCTCCAGTGACCGTGGAGGTCCTGGCTGTGCAGCTCAGACCGACAACTTGCCTGCCTCATGTGTTGTGGCCGCTGCCGGCTGGGCTGCGAACTTAGGTGTCTCCCTGCCAGCAACACCACCATCTGGCTGTGGGTGCCGGGCTGCCCCAGACACCTTGGCGCTCTTGGCTCGCGACAGCTTCTTCCGGATGCGACCCCCTGGGGTGGCCTCCTTCCGCCGGAAGGGGCTGAGGCTGGTGGGCAGCCCCTTGCTCTTGACCTTCGGCTTCAGCTGGGCCACCTTGTGGGCCACTGCAGATGCCAGGTCGCCCTGGCCGCTGCTCTTCTTGCACCGAACCTTCTCCTGTAGTAAACGGGCAGGTGGAGGCTGCAGTCACCGGGTCCCCCGCCCTGAGCCACGGCCCTGCGGCCTTCGGCCTCCCCTCTGCCAGCGCTGGGCCTGGAAGGTGACACTTCGCTGGCCTTGCTCTCCAAAATGCCCGAGAGGGAATCTGGCCCTGGGGCACAGGGCCTGCCCACTGGAGCCTAAGCTTGTGCCTGTCCTGTCCCCTATGGCACAGCCTCCCCGGACGGCCCAGCCTACTCAGCTTGGCGGAGGGAGGCCAAGGGCCCAGGTGTTTGTCATGTCCTAGAGAGAGGGACCAGCCTCCTGCTCCGGGAGGGACAGGCAAAGTGACAACAGACTCAGACCCACCTCTCACCTGTCCCTCCCAGGATCCTAGAATAGGTGAGGGGTGGGAGGCACCCACTGCACTGAGAAGGAATGGGGTGCTGGCACCCCTGGGGAAGCCTGTCCCAAGGGAGGGGCAGTGCCCTCGGTCCACCCACTACACCAGGTATGCACCTGACATGGTGGACATCGTGAGCCCTCCCTCCTGAAAAGTCTTCCTGTGACCTGGGATAACTGTGTGTTGCCTTCCTCCCGCTGGAGTGAGCAGAGGAAAGGGAGGGGTCGTGGAGCATAACCAGCCCCGGGTCACACCTGCAGCCTCACAGGCTCGCCTCTGTGCGACGCACACGAAGCTCGCCGGACCTTGTCTGCTCATCTGAGCAGTGGGGCCCCAGCCGGATGGTGACACGGGGCAGGGCGGGGTGGCAGTGTTTGGCCTGGGGCTGGTCTACCGCCTGCCCCCTGTCCTGTCCATCTGACATCCTGCCCCCGGGCTTGAGGGTGAGGCTGCTGTGGGACTCACCGCAGATGTGGGTCGCAGGCCCACGTAGGTGCCCTTCTCCAGCCGGCCTCGCTTCTTCGAGGGCTCCTCATCGCCGCCCCGCAGCTCGGTGCACAGCAGGCTCAGGCTGGGCCGCACTGCCCTGGGAGCACGGGGGGCGCGGGTCACACCTGGGCACCTGGGCCTTGTCCCCGAGACAGTCCCTGTGGCAGCAGCCAGGGCACCGCGGTGGGTCGTGTGGTGCAGCTGCATGTCTGGGAGACCCACTTGCCCCTGTCAGGGCCCTGCTTCTTTCCTGGCCAAGGCTGTGCCCCTGGGCCAGTCTCCTCTAAGCACACAGAGCTGCTGGGAGGCCAGGGGGGCCAAGCCAGTGCTGAGCCCCCCGGCCCCCGCTACCTAGCTAGCCCCCTCTGCCCACTGACTGGGGAGGGGCAGCCCACTGCTCGGGGGCCAGGGCTCTGTGGCCAGCTGGGCCACTGTGTGACCTGGGCTGTGGCCTCAGTCTATCTACCTGGAAAATGGGGATGCTTTAAATTGTGCTTCTGTGCAAGGCTGGGGTGGGATCATGCTGGCCTTTGCACTCACTGAGGTCACTTAGTGAGTGCAAAGGCCAGCAGCTACCTCAGTTAGGAACAAAAAGGGCATCAGGAGAGGCCCCTGAGAAAGGGATCCACCCCGAGCATCTTTGCCACCGCCAGGAAGAGGATGTGGGGGACAGCGGCCAGAGAAACTCGTGCCCAGGCTCTGCCTCCTAGCCCCCAGGGACCCCCAGTGCTGGGCTCAGACCCCTCAGAGCTTTGTCCCCTGCCCTCAATTCTCCGTCTCAAAGGAGAAACTCTGCACCACCCCCCCCCCCAGCTCCCAGATGGGGCCCTGGAAGCTGCTGACTCTGAGCCTGTTTCCCTGTGTCCCACAGGTGTGAGGCTGGGAGCTTGGCTGCCTGTCCTTTGCCAGACAGGGGCTGGGGGCTAGGCCTCTCACCTACTCCCTCCCTTACCCACATAGCATTAATGAAAATGAGTCACAGATGGAGGCTGAGGGCCCTGGCCCGGCCCTGGCCTTGTGCGGCCAGACGTCAACTTTTACCTTCCTGCCCAGAGAGGCCAGGCAGGAAGCCGGCCCGGAACCATGCTTGGCCCCCGGGCCTCGGCCCTCCCACTTCCTGCCTGGGTCCAACTGTCAGCAGCTACTGAAGGGCAGGGGCCCCCCAGAGGGATGGAGAGTGGGCAGGAGCCTGAGATGGGGAGAGGGCGGGAGGGAACCCCGATCCTTAGGAAGGGAGGGCCCTGGCCTTGGCTTCCTTCCTCGTCCAGCCAGGGCCTGTTTTCTCAGGTCAGTGGAGAAAGTGGCCACAATGCAAGCACCAGGATGGGGCTTCCAGGGTCAGGCAGGGGCTTGGCGCCAGGCGGGCTCGAGCAAAGCATGGGGCAGCTTCGCCAGGGGCTCCCCAACAGGGCCCCCTGCCAGGCCCTGGTCTTAGCCAGCAGCCCCTACAGTTCTGGCTGGTCCTCAAAGGGAGGCCCCTGGAGCCCCCGCCGGGTGACACCTGGGCAGGGCGGAGAGACAGCCTGGGGAGGCCCCCCAGCCATATGGTGCATCCCCTCCCGTCCGCAGCAGCCTACGCGAACTCCCCTCCCTGTAACCTTCTCCGCGTTTGCTAATGTTTTGTGACATAAAGCCCTGAGATTAATTTTTTGCCTCTGTCTTAATTGAAGGAACCATTTAGTGCCGATTTAACTATTATTACCAAATCATCAGGATTGATGCAGTGCGCACACGCCGCGCCAATCGTGTTTGGAGGAGCTCGAGGATTTATGCAAATGGGCCTGCCGGGAGAGGCAATTTGTAGCCGAGAAGGACAATTATACCAGGCCCGGGAGTGCGCCAATGACTGCGCCGGGCGGGTAATGGATAATAACCGCGCGCCGGCAGCCGTGCGCAGCACCGCAGCGTGACCAACGACTCTATACGGTGCAGATAAAGAGGCTTTTACGCAACGCCGCCTCGCACTCGTGGGGCCGGGCTGGGGCTGGGGCCTGGCAGGAGGGATGCCACGGCCCCAGCCGGCCACGGCCAGGTGCGTGGAGCTGGTGCGGCCATGCCCCAGGCCCAGGGGGAGGGGCTTGTCTGCTACGGGCTCAGTGCCCCAGACGCTCCCCACCGCGGCTGGTCCGGGGTTCTGGATCTTCAGGAGAAGCTGTGACGGAGGCCCAGCGGCCACGGAAGCCAGAGAGGAGCCCAGTCCCCACTGCCCGGGCCTCAAGGGCACCTGGGCCAGCCCAGCGCCACTGAGTAACCTCCGGCCCCACGCACCCCACGGGGCCCATGCATGCAAGACTCACTTGACTTTCTTGCCTTCGCTGGGTCGCAGGGCAGGCAGCAAGCTGGAGTATTTGCGCTTCCGTGGCCGGCCGGGGCCTCGCCTAGCAGGGCTCCGCGAGCTCTCGTCTCTCCTGGGAGCCACAGGAGGGGTGGTCAGAGGCTGACGCCTGTCCTGGCTCCCTGACAGGGGTCCAGGAGAGGGCAATACCCTTGGGGGCTGTGGCGGGGGGCGGGCCCTCCCAAGATTTGGCGGGAGCCTGGTCCCCAAACGGAGGGCAAGGCTGAGCCAGCGTCCCCGCTGCCCCCACCATCCCTGCTTCCCAGTTTCAGCCGTCCTGCACACTCCAGTCAGGTGAGCTCCCCGCACTGCTACGGCAACTTTAGGGGCTCCCTCCGCCCTCCCACACCCCAATCCTGCCCCGGCCTCCCAGCCCCCTCTCAGATACCACTATTCTCACCCTTTGCCCCCCTATCATGAGGACTGGCCTCTGCCTCGCACCAGTCTCTGTTGGGTGGTCCTTCCACCCCTCCACTCTCCCTTGGTTTCTCCACTGAGTGAACGCCTCAACCTTCCACTACCTCTGGGGACCCTCCCAGGCCCCCACTTCTGGCCCAACTCATCCCAGCATACACAGGTTGACCTCTTCCCACAAGGCGGTGGCCCTGGGCTGGGCTGTGCCCACATCTGCCCCAGTGCCTGAACTGGGGGTGTCTCCACAAGCCACGCTCCAGCCCTCCCCACCCCACTGCCAGCCTGGGCCATACTCATGGTCATGCCTGCGCTGCAGCCGGGCCAGCTCCCGCTGCTTCTCCTTGTAGCGCCTCTGCAACTCCGCCAGCTGCACGCGCATCTCTACCTCCTGTGTGTCCAGCCGGTCGATGGCAGCCTTCAGTGGGCATACCTAGTAGGCAGGGGCACAGGGGCCTGTGAGCCCAGCTAGGGGACCAAGATGGGGTGGGTAGGTGGCCAGCCTGGGCACTCGAGGCCTCCCCCAGGTCACGGCACTGGGCAATGGGGGCGACCAGGGCCCCCCACTCACAGGCTTGGTCTTGGGGGTCCAGGTGTCCTTGCGCTGCAGGATCTGCATACGGGGGGTGAGCGTGGGAGCCCTGCAGTAGTCGGCAGTGGAGGGCTGGGCCAAGGAGGCGGGGCTGTCCAGGCCAGCAGCCTCTACCAGGGACCAGGCTGAGGCCAGCGTGGCCAGGCGCTGCAGGTTGAAGGCTAGCACATCCTCCTCCTCTGCAGGGGACATGAGGGTCAGTGTGTGTGCAAGAGGCTCCTGATGTCAGCCTGCATCTCAGCACAGCCCAGACTACTCCCTCCTACCCCATGTACCCACCCCCCACCCCCAGACGCCCGGAGGCAGCCGGACTCCCTGAGACGTGCAGAGTGAGGCGGCCTGGAACAATGAGATGGGCACCTAGCACTCGCCTCTGCTCTGGGTGGGAGAGATGTCACCCTTGGTTACTGTGGGCCAGGCCGGTTGGGATGGCACAAGTCCTCAGGACAGTGCCCAAACCATTTAGACACGTGGCTTGCTATGCTCGTAACAGAAACTGCCTTGCATTTTTGCCCTCTTCCAGATCCATGAAAACCCGGAGAGTCAGCCGGTGGGTGGGGAGGGATGGCCCAGTGCAGGGTCAGAGCCGAGCCAGTGGAGGGCAGTGTCCATCCAGGGGACAGGCCTGGAGTGGAGACTTGGGACTGAGCGCAACCACGGGGAGAGGGTGGTGGCAGAAATGGGGGTTGGGCATGCACAGGTGGGCTGATCGTACGAGGAGTTACAGCTGGGGAAGGAATCAGCCAGGATGAGCCCTGTGGGGTCAGACAGGGTGCCTAGAGCTGGAGGTGTCAGTGGGCAGTCGTGATTTCTAGAACACACAGCCAGCTCTGCCCTCTGAGAAGGCCTGAGAGCAGCAACACCCCAGTAGCAACGAGCACACCTAGCACCCTGAACTTGGCTTCTAAAATTCTCTGAGGAAGCGAACTGGGCTCCTTGGAGAAATGGCTGATTCCAGGGACTGGGACGTTCGGGGTGAGCTGGGAACACAGGAAGTTCTCAGAGGATGATCCAGCTGAAGGGGCCAAATCTGAGATAATTCAATCACCAAAATTAAATAGTGACAGTGACAAATTATAACGGATTGAAGCGAATAAAACTCCACAAGTCACACTGATATAGATAAATGAATCCAATGTTTGAAGGGGAAGGGGATATCACACCATTTCAAAGTCCCTCCCCACGAAATACTTAGTAACTACAAAAGGGGAAGTGCCCAGCCATAGCCTTGATGGAGTTATCACAGTGACCCACCCTCAGTAATGGGACAAAGCACAGGTGGACACCGGAAGTTCAACCCTCTGTACGCAGTGCTGGGTCAAGGCCAGAGGTGGGTTGCTGGGTCAAAGGTGCCCTGGGAAGGTGGGGGAGGCGCTGAGGGGGCTTTCTCCTCCCACCTCCAGCTGGGGCAGGGATATCTGCAAGCCCCATTTCAGCTAAAAGTTCCACAGGGTCTCCTCATCTCTTGGGGTCCCTGTGACTGCTAGGAAGCCCCTCTGTTCCTCCCTGAAGCCCCCCCACCCCGGCCCCCACTCCTCAGGCTAAGCCTGCTGAGACTGCAAAGTCCTGCAGGGTGAGCTCTGCGAGGGGATGGTGGGCTCGGGGAGATGGCGGGGGTGGTGGTGCTGCTGGGCTCTTCTCTGGCCTCCAAACAACCGGCCTTGCTCTCCAGTTCAGGGAGCTGTGCGGCAGACAATAACAGCCCCACCCCCAAGCCTCGGGGGTCTATAATCCCTGTCCCGGAAGAGATGTAGGGCTGGGCTGTCCAGGCAGATTGAGGGCTCCACAGGCACAGAAGAGGGCCAAGGCTTGGACTTCCCCCAACCAGCCAGGCCGGTAGAGGCTGTTGGGGCCAGGAGAAGGTGGGAGGAGGGGTGCAGGTCAGCAGGGAAGTTCAAAAGGGGGGTCTGGGATCTTGACTCACCTAAACCAGGTGGGTCACTCAGGAACAAGGGGCAACCATACTCCGGAAGGGACAGGGCCTGGCCTTCCCAAAATTCCAGGGTGGATGGGAAGCCCAGTGGGCACCATGCCCCCCAGTGGCCCCTCCAAATGCAGAGTGGAGCATTTTGGGTGTCTTGGGGATGGGCCCTTGCAGGCAGGCCCCAGCATCCACGCCAGCCAAGTGCATGGCCAGAGAAGTGTCCGACTCCCTCCCACCCCAGGGCTCCATCTGGGGCCTGAGTCCCTGCCCCCCTGCGATGGCGGTCCGCGGGCTGGGCAGCCTGCCCACTGAGCTCCCTAGACTTGAGCCCAGGTGGGGGATAAGCCAGGGTCCTGCGGCCAAGTCCTACTGGTGCGGGGTGTGAGGGCTCTGGACGCCCACATCAGTGAGGGTGGGGCTGGCCCCAGCCTGGGAGCAAAGAGCCCGGGACCTGAATACCAGCTCCACTCGGCCCGGCTATGGGAGTTGGGGGCCATGTCACCTTTCAGAACCTGGTTACCTCCTCACCCCCACTTCTCAGGGGCCGCCACCTGGCCTTTCACCAGCTCTGCCTGGCCTGGGAGGTACTTCAGGGGGTCTCCTCTGGGAGGAGGGGGCAGGAGGCCCCGATGTCCCTCTGGATCTCTACCCCTCCCTCTCCCCTCTGTACCCTGGCCCGTTCCCGGCATGGTCTTCTCCCGCCTCCTCTGTCTGTGAGTCCTGCCTTTTGCTCAGAAAATGAACTGATTTCCTAAGTAATTTCAGGCAAAGCAGTCACTGAGCTTGTAGGGAACGGCTCTAGAGCTGAGAGGCTGCGCAGACGGGCCAAGTAACTGGGACAGAGGGAGGGTGGGGGCCTGGGAGCAGCAGGAGGGGAGGGTGAAGGCCTGAGGGCTCCAAGAGGGGAGGGCGGGGGTTTTGGGAGAAACAGGAGGGGAGAGGGGGGTTTGGAGGTTCCAGAAGGGAAGGGTTGGGTGGAGACGCAGCAGTGGCAGCAGGGCCTGGCCTGGGCTGGCAGCTGCAATACCCACAATGGGACACACGTGGTCTACACGTGAGCATCCATTCAATGAACGGGCACGGGTCCAGCAGGCATTCACGTGCACAGACCGGTGGCCACACACATGGCGCCCGGCAGCCTGCTCGGTGCACCCGCACGCCAGCCACACTCGCTCGGTGGCTCTGGGCAGCAAGGCCCTGACTGGGGCAGCCCCGCCTCACGCTACAGCTCCAGGCGAGGCCCTCCCAGAGTTCCTGACCGGCAAGGGCCCCCCGGCTTACTCTCTTCAGCACAGTGGTGGCCCCTCTGGTCAGACAAGAGAGGAGTGACACAGAGACCTTCAGGGAAATTAACTTTACAAGAACCTTCCCGTAGCTCCACGCAGCACAAGAGGTGCTGGTGGCTGGCAGTGGGCAGTGGAGAGCTTCACACGGTGGGAAAACGAGTGGGCCAGCTGAGGACTTTGTTGGGTTCTTTCTATAAGTATCAACGGGGCACAAAGCCTGGCTGGGGGTGCTCCCCTCACCGCCTGAGGGGTTCCGGCAGGGAGCGCCTGGGAGGGGTCCCTGTGGGGGACCTAAGTGCTAGAGAGGCCTAAGCAAACACCTGGCCCTTGGGCTCTGGTCCGAGTCAGGGCGGCACCAGCCCTGGGCTGGCACCCTGGGGACCTCGGGCAGGGTGCAGGGAGCCCAGGAGCATCTTGTCCCACAGGTCAGCCCCAAGGCCTAGTGAGGCTGAGGGGGACGTGGGGGGTGCCACCTCCCTGGGGCCTGGGAGGCGAGATTGCCACGTCCTGAGCTGGGCCCCGTGCAGGCTAGGTTCGGAAGCTGCAGAACCCAAGGAAGTGAAAGCTTATAGCGAGAGCACCGTCTTTCCTACCCGCTTCCTGGCTGTGAGGCCGTAGTTTAGTGACCTGACCCCCCCACCCCCACCCCTGTGGGCCTTGGCATCCTTGTGTGTAAACTGGAGACACCCTCAAGCCCCTTCAGGGCATCGTGAATACACACAGCCACCTTTCTGACACCATCGTCAGGGTGCAGGCCTGGCCCTGAGGCCCTACCCCATGGCTCACACTGCAGCCAGGGCTGGGGGTAACACCGTGTGGGCACACCTGCCTGGTTTCCTGACAAGGGGCCACATTGTGGGGACAACGGAGCAGGGCTGAAGGCCACTGGCCGGCTGACCCTGAGCCTATGCCCAAAGGTCCAGCTCCTGGGGCTCCGGAGGGATGGGGCTTACCTTGTAGGTCTGGCTCAGTCCTCTGCTGCTGGATTTCCAGGTCGGCCAGCTCGCTGAGCAGGGCAATGCCATGAATCCCTGAGCTACGGGGCAGGGGAGCTGTGCTGGGTGGCCCAGGGACAGTGCGGGGCTGAGGGTCCAGTGGGCTGACAGCGGGCAGATCCCCCAGGTTGATGGTGGCTGCCACCAGGGCGTCCAGACCCGGCAGCTCCCTGGGCGGCTGGCTGTTTTCGGGAGTCAGCCCCCAGTCCTCCTCCTCCTCCTCCTCCAGCTCGGCCTCCTTGAACTTGGCCGCCTCCTCCGCCTCTGCTTCTGCAGGGGCCTGCTGCTCGCCCGGCGTGGCCTGATCCGGGGCACCCAGGCTCCTTGCCGGCTGCTCTGTGGCCTGGGGGCTGGCCCCCAATGAGGGCCCCTGCTCTCCCTCCTCCCGTCCCTCCTCTGTGGTCCTCTCCTCTTGGGCCCCTCCCTGAGTAGAATCAGCCTGGCCAGTGGCCTCAGGTCCCCCTCCCTCGAGGAGGGCCCCACACCGCAGTTCTCGCAGCCCCTCCAGTGGGCTGGGGTCCGCTGCCTTCCCCGGGGGTCCCCGCTCGGCAGGGTTGGGGTGTGCGGCAAGGTCCTGGGTGGCCTCCCTGGCCCCTGAGGGCAGCCCAGGCTCCTCCAGGTTCTGGGGGCTGTGTGGGCCCAGCTCCCCGGGTGGGAACGTCCTGGCCAGCTCAGGCTGGGCCCCCGGCGGGGCGGTTTGCATAGTTTCGGGGTCCGAGAGGTCAGATGAGTGCACAATGCGGGGCAGGGAGAAGCCCGAGCCCGCCGCAGGGCACGTGTATCCGGGAGGCAGGTCTGCAAAAGAGGGCGCTGTCAGGAGAGAGCAGCTGGGGGTGAGGGTGACCTCAAACACCTCAGACCCACACCTGACGGGGAGGGTCCCCAGCCAACCCTCTGCCTGTGAAATGTGTGAGGCAGGAATGGGGACATGGTATGTTGAGGGGGGCAGCAGGGGAGCACCGGGTGCAGGAGGGGAAGCCCCCAGGCCCTCCTCCTTGGCCAGGACAGCTGTGTGCTCCCCAGCTCGAGCCACTGCCTCATGCGGGGGTGGGGCGGGGGTGGGGGGGTCCATGGCGGTCCCTGGAGGCCATCTCTGGTCTGTGTGGTGTGGCTAACCAGAAAAGGGGGATTTTAAAACAAGATACTTGAATCAGGGCTTTCCCTGAACCAGAACGAGCTGGCAGCCTGTCGGAGGCATTATGCCCCATTAACTACAATAAAAGAAAAAAAAAAAAGGAAAAAAACTCTGAAAAAAAAAAACCCAACAACCTCGGATGGCTTCAGCCTCCTTCTTGTGGAACTGGGACGAATTTTATGTTCGCCACACGGGCTTCCCGTGTACACGCTCAGCCTAATTCAGAGAGAATCAAATAGCTGTGGAGGAGCTGCGGGGCGGAGGGTGGGAGGGCAGCTGCAGAGGCCGAGGCTGGGCCTGGACCCTCCACCACAGGCTGCCTCTCCTTGCCTTGGGCCCAAGTGGTGGCATTTCGGGCCCTGACAGTGAGGATGAGCTCCCTTGCCCAGCTTCGTGCCTGCTGCCCTGTGGTCCTGCTACTGTCCCCGGCAGGCCAGGCGCTTCCTTATCCACAAGGCTCCAGTGCCAGCCGGCTGGGCCTGACCTTCATCCTGCCCCATCTGCCAGGGGCGGGGGCCCTGAGTGCCTCCCCTGTGGGTCCCCCAGAAGGACTGTGGAGAAGAAGGAAGAGAAAGAGCAGAGGGACAGGCGACCTTGCCCCAGGCCCTACTGGGGGGACTGGGTCTGTGAGGACACCCTTGAAGGTGCTAAGCCAGGCAGCCCTGCCCACCAGACAAGTGACAGGCCTGAGTGGAGGGGGGCAGGCCAAGGCCAGCCCAGTGCCGCCCGCTCTCACCTGGTTCCAACGTGTTGAGGTCGGCTCCGGGCCGCTGGCCCTCCCCACTCTTCTCCTCGGCGCTGGGCAGCTTGGAGCCTGGCCCGGGGCTGCCGGTGGGGCAGACGGATAAAGTGCACGGGGCGCCAGGATGCGGCGGTGGTGTAGGGCAGCTGGCGGCGGGGGGCTTCGGGGCGGGAGAGTGGCAGCAGGGTGACAGCTTGGCAGGGCCTGCGGTGGCGGGTGAGGGGGTGCCCTTGGCCGTGGGGGTTAAGGCAACTGGCTTGTGGGTGGACTTCAAGGCCTTCTCCTGGGCGGGCTCCTCCAGCTCCAGGTGGCGGTCCTCAGGCTTCTGCTGTTGGGTTGGGGCAGAGGCTCAGCCCGGCTGGGCCCCCTGCTCAGGGCATCACATCAGCGTGGGGCAGGGGTGGGGGGAGTGTGCAGTGGGGACTCCTGGGCCAGGCCAGGTTGCAGCAGAGAGGCAGCCAGCAGTGTCCTGGGTCCCAGCTGGGTGTGGCCGAGGGGGCAGGTACCTGGAACTGGGTGGCCCGCTGCTGCTCCAGAGCCTGAGCGGCCCGCTGCTGCTGCTGCTGCAGGGCGTAGAGCTCCTGCTGCCGTAGGAACTGGGACCGCGAGTAGACAGGGAGCTGGCCTGGGTGCTGCATGTGGGAGGCAGGGCCCCGGCCCCCGTACATGGGGGGCCACAGTGAAGCCTGGTCCATGACATCAGCTGTGGGCCGGGCCAAAGGGCTCGTCAGCCCCCGGCGGCGACAGAGCGCCGGGCTGCATCCCAGCCACCGAGCTGGCCTCTGCCAGCCCTCACCTCCCGCTCGACCGCCTCGCATCTGCCTCCCGGGCTCTGGCCGGGTGCCTGCCTCCCTGTCCCTTCCCCTACCCCCGTGGGGGGCTGCTCCCTTCCTCAGACCCACTTCTGACAGCCGCACACGCGAACAGCCTGGCCCGGGGGTCCCTTACCAAGCGCATGGGGGGCGGCGTGTGGCGTGGGCTCAGGAGGCAGGATGACGAGCTGTGTGGGGGCATCCTGGGAGAGGGGGAAGACGGGGGGCATGGAGCCAGGCACGGACGCAGGGAAGCCGGGGGGCAGGTTCTGGTGCAGGGCAGGGTGCCCGAGGCCTGCGGAGACAGGGCACTGAGGTCAGGCAGTGCGGGGCAGGAAGCAGGGCTCCAGGCTGAGGGCTGTCAGCCCCAGGCCAGCAATGGCCACCACGCCCGGCCAGGACTCTTGTCCTGCCCCATGCACCCCTACCTGCCCTCAGAGCACTGACCGTAGGAATGTCCCCCCATCCATAGGGAGGGGCTGCGGGTGCGGGGCAGCCAGGGGGGGTGGGCAGGGTGGGGATGGGGGGCTGGGTCCCCGCCCAGCTGGCTGCTCTGCAGGGAGGAGCCCCCGGCGATCATGAGATGGGGGGCCAGGTCTCCAGGGCAGCCGCTTGACGGGTGGATCCGGGCGAACTCCACGAGGTCCTTGTTGTCCCTGTACGTCACGGGGGATGGGTGGGGGGCTCAGCACAGCTGCCATCCCTGGCCCAGCTCCTCCACCTCACCCCTCGGGGTCACGCTCAGCGCCAGAGGTATCTGTCCCAGCAGCAGTCCCCCAGCAGAAGGAGAATTAGCAGAGGAGGGAGGGGGAGTTAGCAGAACTCCCTCCAACAGCGACAGAAACCCCAGCAAAGCCTGGGGTGGGTGCACAGCTGTGCCTGAGACAGGCCACAAAACCTGACACAGCGGCCACTTAATCCCACACGGCAATATCGGGTGAGCCCAGAGGCACGGCCCGGACCCCACCCCGAAGGCTGCAGCCCGGTTCTTACTGCAGCAGCAGCTCACGGCCGGCGAGCCCCAAGCGGTCCTCGCACAGACGCACCCTTTCCTCCTCGGCCTCCAGGTCCAGAGCGTGGGCGGAGCGGGGCCCACCGCCAGCTGCACAGGTTAAAGATGGTAGAAAGGGGCAAGGGTTGGGGCGGCTGGGGAGCCAGCAGGAACCCTACTTCGAGCCAGGGGGGCCGATGAACTAAGAGAGGGTTTTCTGCCCCGTGGCCCTCGCAGGGAAGGGGCAGGGCAGGGCAGCCCTGGGAGGGCCTGGAGACATGGGGAGGTGATGGGCACAAAGGCCCAGGGCACAGCCCTGGGAGCCTCAGGTGCGTGGATGAGGGCAGGTCAGCAACACAGCCCCACGCCTCCCTCTCTGTGGAGGGGCCATACCTTTGAAGGCGGGGGCTGCCCGGCCCTGCCGCCCTGTGTTGGCACTGTAGGCTGACTCCGCCCGGCTCACCGTGTCCTTCTGCCGGGCCAAGGCCACCGCAATGCCCACAGGCGGCTGCCGCACCTCCCCATCGCCATGCGGAGCGTCGTGCTCTCGGCTTCGGGCACAGTCGGGCCTTTCCATGTCGCCGGGAGCCTGGCCCGTGCCCTTGGAGGCGGGGAACTTCCCGTCCTGCTGGGCACAGCTGGCCTTCAGGCCCCCCAGGCCCACGAAGGGCACCTTCTGGCCGACGACCAGTGCTTGGTTGCTGTACTTGAGCAGGTTCTTCATGGCCGAGACCTCGTCAGGCGGGGCAGGCAGGTCCTGAGGCAGGAGGGCGGCCTGCTGCAGGGTGCCGCCAAAGGGGTCCAGGTAGGCGCCAGCCTTGCACTCCTCGCTGATGGCCACGGTGGCCCCCTGGCCCGACTGGACACTCCAGGGGTGCGGGGGCGGCCCGCCATAGCCCAGAGACGCCAGCTCCAGAGACTTGCGCTTGGCCTCAGCCCCGCTGCCCCCCGGCTCTACCTCGGGGGCCACCGACTGCTGCTGATGCCGGATACGAGCCACCTTCTGGGCCCCGGGGGCACCCACAGGGGTCTCCTTGCTGGCAGTCTTGTCTAAAGTGCAGCAGGCCTGGGTGACTTTCCCGCCCAACGGGTCCTGGTGACTTGGCCGGGCGCAGTCCTGTGAGGGGGCGGGTAACTCAAAGTAGCCGCTTTTGTCCAGACCTGCTTTGGGGAGCCCTGGGAAGGGGGCCTCGGGGCCTGCGCTGTCCAGGTACTCCAGGCCCTTCAGCCGGGGGTTGAGGGCCGCCTCGAAGCTCCCGGGCCGCCGCTCGCCCTTGCCCTCGGCCTTCAGGTGGGCATAGGAGACCCCATAAAGCGCAGCATGGTCAGGCACTGCAGCCCCATCCAGATGCCGGTCCTTGCCCTCACCCGCCACGGCACAGGCCTCGGCCACCTGGAACGGGCGGCTCTTGTCGGCCAGGTGTCCCACGGAAGGCACGAAGGTGGGCCCGCTGGCCTTCGGGTCCCGGGGGACTTTGTCCTGCAGGGGGCAGAGCCCATCCGGGCCCCCATGCAGCTGCAGGCAGGGGAAGGAGCCGGCGGCCGTGCTGAGGGGTGGGGGCGGCCCGGCGGGCAGGCCAGACGGCACCGTGTAGGGCACGGCATGGTGCAGCAGCTGCCTCCGCTCCAGGCACTCGCCGAAGGCTGGCCCAGGCTCCACGGGGCCAGCTGCCTCCTTGGTGCAGCGTCCGGAGGCCGGCACGCCCACACCCGGCCGCCCCAGCACACCCCCCGCGCAGCTGGCCAGCGCGGACCTGCCCAGCTCACCGTCGAGCACCTTGGTGTTGAGAAGGCAGGAGGCCAGGTGTTTGGGGCGGCCCTCGCAGGCACCCCGGGCCACGCCACCCTCCTTGCAGTGCGAGTCCCCCGGTACGGGCAGCACCAGCTTGTGCCGCCCCCTGACGACGTCCTCCTCCACCGCCGGCCGCTCCTTGCCCTCGGCCGCCTTGCCGGCTTTCTCTTTGCCCATGAGGAAGCGGTCGAACTCCTTGGTGCCCTTCTGCAGGTGGCCGGCCTCGCCCCTGTCGCGGCTGCAGGAGCCGATGGGGTGGCCGGGGGCGGCCCGGGCCACGCTGGGGAAGTTGTGGTTGGCGGGCAGGAGCGTGGGCTGGGGTGGCAGGTTGCGCAGGTAGAAGTTATCTGTGTGCCGAGAGAGCTGAGGTCACCGGGAAGCCTGGGGCAGGGGCTGGAGGGCTCAGTGCCCCCAAGACACTGTGCCAGGTGCCTCCCCACTGCCAGCTGACACTAACCCACTGGCACTTTATGAGGAAGGTTTATAATTGTAAAATACACGTGACATAAACATCACCACTTTAACCATTTTTAAGTGTGCCGTTCAGTGGTAATTAGTACACTCGTGTGATGCAGCCTTCACCACTGTCCATCTCCAGAATTCTTCATCGTCCCAATCTGAAGCTCTGTCCCCATTAAACACTGACTCCCCATGCCCCAGAGCTTTTGACTTATGTTCAGCTCCTAGGAGATGGGAGCTGCAAAGAGCCCAGCCCCTGTGCCCGGCTGTACCCGTGGAGATTAGTGAAGGGAAGGCAGGAGCGGGCGGCAGTGTGCCCTGACCAGAGCCAGGGGGTGAGGTCTGGGGCCACGGGCCTCTCCCCCAACCCCACACGATGCTGGGGGAGTGTAGACTGGTTGGGTCTTTACACACAGCCGTCAGAACCTTAAAAGCTACAGAGGCTGTGGGCTCACAGTTGGGGAATGGCTAAGTGCACAGCACACAGCTCAGGATGCCCAGCCACGTGGAGAGTTGCCTGAGAGACGCCCCTGTAAGCAGGACCGTGCACTGTGGATGGTAAAGTGGACAGCCTTTAGTAGCCCCCTGTAAGTGCTAAGACCCCCAGGAGGAAGTGAGGCCCAGGGCAGGTATGTGTCTGAGAATGGGCCGGGTGTGAAAGACCGGGCCCACCTACCTCCTGAATACCCTGGGAGGCCCCCAGCCTGGCTGGGGGCCTAGGATCATTTAAAGAAAGGAAAATGGTCCCAGATGGCCGTCCCCACCTAGTCCACTATGGGCTCTCAATGCCTCTACAGCTCTGGGCCCATCCAGCTTGGGTGGGTGGCAGGTGTACCCCAGCTCCCTGCGCTGGGCCATGGCTTGCTGTCCAGCATGGGCCCTCAACCTGGGGTGCCTTGCTCTCTACCTGGGTCCCCAGCCAGCCCTGGGGACACCCACAGCTCCCTAAGCCTGTCTCTGGGGACCCTGGGGGGCCAACCCCATCTACACCCAGCTGGCACCCTGGATGGCACGGAGCAGAGAGGGAACAAAAGAAACCTTCAGAACTTGTAAAACCGTCCTGAGTCATGTAAACTACTTGTCAATTTCCTGCTAATTAAAGCAAGGGGGAAGAGTGTAGCTAAACCTAATTAGCTCAATTTCCAAAACCAAAGTGTTCTTGGGTGGGGCTCCACCACAGCACTGTGAAAGCCGGAGGCCACCAGCCAGTGAGTGCTCCTGGAAGCCAGGGGCCCACACCCTGGAGGGGGTCCCTAGCTGTGGGTCCGATTTCTGGGGCTGGGACCACCTGCTTGCTCCTGACAAGCACTGTCAGCAGCACACAAGCGGCTGATGTGGGAGTTTGAGGCGCTCAGCTGAGGCCTGCGGGGGGCTGTCCTCTGGGCAGCAGTGCACCTGGCCTCCAGCCCCGAGGAGACTTGGTTCCCTGGGAGCATCCAGCGTCTGTCCCTACCCTTGATGGGGCTGGGGAGCTCTCCTGGCCCTGTCTGTAGGCGGGGTCTTACTTACACCAATCAAAGCTGGCCAGCCCTGGGCTGGGCCAAGGCCTTCCCTGGCCCTGCCTGGACAAAGATGCAAGATGGGCTCCAGGACCTAGACAAGCTGAGGTCACAGAGTGGGAGGCTGTGAGAAGGGGCTGGGGATGGCGGTGGAAGGGCAGGAGGGCTGGCCACAGGCCCGCCGCCAACCTGCCTCGCAGGGTCACCTCTCTGGGGTCCCCTTCCTTCTGTGAGACCCTTCAGGACTCTCTCCTGCTTAGCTGCTGCCACCTGAAGCCGACCCCCACTCAGAGCCCTGATCTTGGGGATCCTTGGGCTCCCCGGAGCTGCTTCTGTCCTTATCCACCCTCCTTACCCAGGTGGTCCCTCTCCTTGGCCTGGGTCAACGTCTTAACCCGCCCCTCTGGCACTGACCCCCCACCATGAATGTCCAGTCACCCCTGGGAAGGCAGGTCCCCCAGTCCCTCTGCAAGGAAGCTGAACTCACCCCTCCCCTCTGAACTGCTCCTCTGCAGGTGCGCCACCCTCCTACAGCCTGGGCCATAAATGGGGGGTTATCTGGGAACCCCCTGACCCTCATGCCCATTTCAGGTCTCCCATGGGATCCCATGTCCCCATTCAAGTCCATTATTTGTCATCTAAACACAGTAACTAACCAAAAAATCTCTCTGCCCCAGCTTCTTGGGCACCACCCCCAGAAGATCTTTATAAAATGCAAATGAGACGTCACCCCACCAAGGAAAATCCTGCAGACAGGGCAGCAAGGCCTCAGGCCACTCCCCACACCTGTCTCATCTCCAGGTGGCTACATCTCCCACAGGCTCCTTGAGGCTGGGCCTTTGCACGCAGACGTGTGAGTGTGTGTGTGCATGGCGTGAGCATATGCCCTCTTCACGGAATGCCCTCCCCATGGCTCCACCAACCCCGCCTTCTCATCAGCAAAGCCTCAACCTCAGCATCCCCTCTCCAGCGACACCTCCTGCCAACAGGGTAGATGTTCCTCTGTCTGCTGGGGGCACGCTATTGCCCCCCTTCCCTGCTGCCGTCCGCCCCCCCCGCCACCCGTCCCCTGCCCTGTCTTGACCTCAGGCCCAGGTGTGGGGTGGGTCCTGGGCCTCGTGTTGCCTAGCTTGGTGAGGCACGAAGTACAGGCTTCTGGGGGGCCTTCCCTACTCCCACCCGATGTCCCTGGGACCCCTGTTGGGGCGGGGCGGGGGGTGCTACAGCAAAAGGCCAGGTGCTGAGGGACCTGGGTGCCACCCCTCAGGGCCACGGTTGTTCGCGATGCTTCCATCTGAGCCACAAGAGCTCAGGGAGCTCGGCTGTGTTTTCAGCGAGCTCGCCTGACCCCGGCATGTAACCTGCTGCTTGGCTGTGGTCCTGGGCCCTGCAGTTCAAAGTCTCCAGTGGCCTGAGAAGCAGGCCCACCCTCCTCCAGCCCCTATCCCTGCCGTGGCCTGAGACCTGGAGGTGAGGGTTCACCCAGGCTGGCCACGTTTACCTGGCACCCCAGAAGCCCCCAGCCCTGCCCTCCACCCCTCCAGGATGACCTGTGCCCCAGGCCCCACGCGATCCCTCACGGCCCCACACCAGCACTTGCCTTTTTGGGTTCCATAGAAACGATGTTGCCCATAGAGAACATTGCTGTTTCCATGGTGATCCAAGTGGCTCATGGGTAGGAAGGTAGATGCCAGACTCCCTGAAAATCTGGGGTACCCTGGAGCTAGAGAAGCAAGGAGACAGCTGTAGAGGCACCTCCAGGCCCCAGGCTCGCACCCGCCCTGACCCCAGGGAGGCGAGAAGCTGGCGGGTGGCCCGGGAGCAATGCCCCGTGGAGCCTGGTGCGTGCAGCCCGCCGGTGGGAAATCAACCCATCAATACATCATATTAACTCTGACTCGACTAATACCATCCCTCCGGTGTGGCACAAATTGAATTGCTGATGGGCTGGGGAGAGAGTGGAGGATGGAGGAGGGAGCCTTTGATTTCTCACCCAGCAGCACTTAGCAGTGCGGGAGCTTTGAGGCAGGGCAACAAAAGGGGCTCTGGAGAGCGTCCTGGGAGGAGGGAGACGCGGTGGTCACACACAGTGGACAGAGGCCCTTGCAGCCCTGGCTGAGCTTCTGGCCAGGAGGGGCAGGGCTGGACACGACCTGGGCCTGCACCACCCATAGCCTCCAGGTGAGCAAGCAGCTCTGGGGTCAGTGACCCACACCCCGGGGCTGACTTAGTTGGGTGTGACAGGCTTCTGCCTTGCTGGAGGCCGCAGGTATGGGGCTCTCCACCAGCCGGGCCTCCTCTGTGCTGTGAGATCTGCAAAAGGAGCTGGTGCCCAGCCGTGGCTGCATCGCCCCCAGGAGAGTTCCCTGCATTGGTCCCCAGCCTGAGACCCTCCCTGGAGCTTCCCAGTCAGGTCAAGCAGGCCCCTCTCTGTCCCTCTGAGGGGCCTGGACTTGTCCTCTTGGCCTGGCCCTGCCCAGCACAGGAACACCAGCCACACCCTGGACCTCGCTCTGGCCACCTGGGACACACACCCTGCCCCCCAGAAGGGATGAAGACAGACAGAACTAACACTTGGCCGGGGAGGCCCATCTGGGCACTGGCGTCCTGGCCAGGCACATCCAGGGGAGGTGTGTCTGCTGGACGCCCAGAGCTACCAGCCACTTGGAATGTGGCTCCTCACAGCTGGTCCTTCCCCACCAGGCCCAGCAGTGAGGGGGCAGGGGTGGGTGGAGGGCCTGCAGCTGGGATGGCCGAGTTGGCTGGGCTGGGGTGGGCAGGACGCTGTCTTACTCCACAACTCATGCTTTGAGCTAATGCTCTGAACATTTTCCCCATGGAAAATGAGTTTGTCTTGGGGACCCCATGATTGTCCCAAGAGTGACCGGCTGCTGGGAGCGGCTTCCCACCTGACTTCTGGGGCTCCTGGGCTTTGACGAGGGAGTAGGAGTCACCGGGTCTCCCCAGGGAGCAGTGGCCTCAGGGACAGGGAGAGGGAGGGGCTGGAGCAGGGCCCTGAGGCAGCAGTCCCCGAGGGGAAGGCGCGGGTCGCAGGGCAAGTGTTTGAACAAGGTCATGACTGTGCCTTGAAACAAGGGAGCTGCGAGCCCCATGCCTGGGGAGCAGGGGTGCCAGCACCCCACTTAGTGCGTCGTGTTGAAGTCACGGACGAGTCTGAGTCAGGGAGTTCCGTGTGAACCTGCTCATTAACTGTTTTCCAAACTCCTTTTAGGACAGAAGCCCTTTGCTGTTTCAGTGGAACTCCCTGTGGCAACTCATGGCTGCACGCTCCGCTCCACTCCACAGAATACACGAGACAAACACCTTTCCAGAAGGGGAGGCTCAGAGCCATAGCACAGACCTCCAGGCCCCCAGGCCCTCAGAGGCCTGGAGGCCGGCCTGCCATGTTGCTGCAGCTGTTGAGATGGAGAGTGAAGGCCGGCTCTGTCTCAGCGCTGGGGGCATCTGTGGGGGCATGGGGGGCAGCCCTGGAGCTCACCCTGAGCGTGGGGGGCCCAGAGGCCCCTTGGCAGGTCTGAGGCTGAGGGGGAGCTATGCCAGCGTGGGTGGGGCTGTGGAACCCAGCTCAGAGGTAGGGATGGACGAGGAGCCCCAGGAGTACCACTCAGAATGGGAAATGGGCAGGCATCCAACAGGGACACTCTGGGATGCCCCAGGATCAAGGCCCCCAGTCCAAATGGTGCACCCTGCACCCTGCTCCTGGCAGCCCCCTCGGCAGTAGCCACCGTTCAGCCCTAATGACGCAGTGTCACGTTCTCTAGCCCAGGGGATCTGAGGTCAAGCTCTGGAACGCTATCCCCAAGAGGTGCTCCACGCAGAACACGGCCCGTGCCAGCCCCATTCGGAGGCTCTCCACCAGCGTGCACGTTGTGAAAGCTCTGAGAAGTCCCAAGACGTCTCCCCACTGGGGGTTCACATCCCAGGCCCATCTGAGGACGCAGGGAAGGTGCCCACCGCCCCCCAGGCCTGTCCCCCTGCAGCCCCCTCCTGCGAGGGCACGGCTGAGTTCGGAGAGCCTGGCCAACTGGCCTGGTTTGTGTGCAGAGACACATCTGGAGCAGATGTTCCCTAGATTAAACGCAGCTCCTGGAAGACTTGACAAAAGCAGAGAGCCGGACGGGGGTGGGGCGGGCCGGGGCAGGGGGGCAGAGGCCCGTGTGTGTAGTATGGGGAGCGGTTAAACCACCACAGCTGTCCTCCTTTAATTGGCTGCTGTTAAATGTTTTACGGGGCCTCGTTTTGGTAAACAGAAGTCTGTAAATTCCTCCTTCCCAGACGCCGTTTCCCAGGCACAGACCCCCATGACCCCTCGGGAGGTCTGGGCCTCCCGCCCACCCGCCCTCCGGGGAGCAGGCATTCAGCTGGCCAAGTGGTGGGCTCCTTCCTGCCGCACCCTTTGGGGGCAGTGGGAGGGCGATGGCCATGCACGTCCTTCCACTTCTGACCCTGAGATGGTGGCCAGGGATGAGGGCACAGAAATCTACCAGGGGCCCTTCCCCCGTCTCCAGCCTGCCTGAAGCCCCACCCTCTGGGACCCCAGAAGGGGAATTAAGGTTCAGGGAGGAAGGAGGGAGCAGCTGGGGGAGACGGAAGAAGAAGCAGAGGGGGTACGGGCCAGGGCTGAGTGGGGCGGCCGGGGCGAGTGTGAGGAAAGAGGCCCGGACGGGTGGGTATCTGGGGTGGGGGGCAGCGAGGGAGGAAGGGGAGAAGTCCTTCCAGCCCAGCCACAGAAAGGACCCTTTCTTTTCCCAACAAGACTGTACTCTCTGAACTGAAGAAGAAAATAAAAAATGATTTTCATGAATCAGAGCAGCTGTTCTGAAACCAGAAGCCAGGGCCGCTGTGTCCAGCCTGGGAGAAGGGGCTTCTGCAGAGGAGAACGTGGTGGTAGTGCAGGGCTCTCGAGGGGGCTCAGGGAGCAGGGGACGGGTGTCAGAGTTCCTCTACCCAGTACTCTTTCAGGGGTGGTGTGGTCCAGAACCCCGTCATTCCCAGGCCCTCACACCCCTTGAGGTCGGGCTACTGTGATCACCCCAACTGACACGCGAGCCCACGCTGTATCCCTGGGCCCTGCTGCCCTCGGAGCCCTGGAGGCCCCTGGTGAGCTCCGGGGAGAGGCCCTGGGCCTCAGGGAACACCTCACTGAGGATGCCCCCCATCCTGGCCCCACGCTCTGAGTCGCCAGGAGGCAACCCAATCCTGTGACATAAGTGGCAACGGAGGACAAAAGGTTGACGCCATCAGCACCTAATGAGGTGCAGTGAAGTGGAAGCAGTCTTGAACGGGGCAGGGGCAGCACAGACCAGGTCCTTGGGCTGCTGGGACGCCCCGGCACCCTGCCCCCAGCATCCCCTATGGTGGGAGTGCTCCTGGCCAGGTCCTGGGGGAGGGGTGCATGGCCAGCCAACAGAGGACCAGAATCCCCGGAGCGGGGTGGGGGTCAGGGGTCCTCCCACCACAGGGTCCCTCGAGATCCTCACCCCCAGGCCCACAGAGCTCAGTGCAGACACTGAAGGCTTAGCAAACTCTTCCAGGGGCCTGACGCACAGGGCTCTGATCACCCCCATGCTACCAGGGTCCTGCCCCAGCTCCCTGTATGCACACCCACGAGGGCAAGGCCTTCTGCAACGGATGCCCCGTGCCCCCCATGCCACCTTGACAAAGGCATTGCCACCTCTCTGGAGGCTCAAGTTGCTAGAAAGTTCTCCCCACCACTGAGCCCTGAGTTAAGGCCAGGGGCTGCCAGCAGGGTTCTGGCATCAGGTCCCAAGGGCAGCTGCCCACAACATGACTGGCTGAGCCCCCAACCCCTGGGACCAGGAACCATCCTTTTACATAGCCAGCCATTCTGGGCAGGCTCTGGGAAACCTGGATCGGACCATCTCAACTACCCATCTCCTCTGGGTCGGGGCCACCCTCCAGGGCTCAGCAGAGGCTAAAGGCCCTCTGGATAGAGCCCCACCAGACCACGCCATCCCCCCACCCGTGTCCTGCCAGCCCTGACAGATCCCATCCTTTCTCGACCCACAGCAATCCCCGCAGACACCTAGGCAAACCACCCTTGCTCCTGGGGTCCGGCACACTCCTGTCATTTTGAATTCTGCCACACGTGCCAGGCTAGGGGTCCCAACCCAATGCCCAACACTAACTGGGTGCTGGCTCTCTCCCATGTGACACCCGTTTCACTCAGGGTGCCAATGGGTTTCGACTGTGGTGCGTAAGACTACTAAACGATAGTGACCACCCAGAATGCTGGATTAAGAAGGATTCTGAGGCTGCATCCGCATGCAGTTTAGAAAGTGCTGCGATTGACTAATAATGTCTGCCCTGGGTACAGGAGGGGCACTGGCAACAAGTTGGGAGGACGCTTGCCACCACCCCTGCTCTAGTATCTGAAATGGGTAACCTTGCAACAGCCCCCTCCCCATGTCCTCCCTCTTCCTTGCCAAACACTCCGGCTTCTGTCCATAAGCCCTCTCAGGCTTACAGTGGTCAGAACCCATGGGTGTCCAGGCCGTGCATCGAAGTGCAGCTCCCAGGACCAACCACCCTGGGCTTTGCTCGGAGGAGCCTAGCGAGACCCCTTCTGGGGCTGAAGGTGGCTTTGGAAGCTGGGCCCCTCAGGGAGTGGCCAGGCCTCAGCCTCTCACAGTTGGGGGCTGGGCTGGGGGCCCGAGGGCGGCACAGGATGATTCCTGTTCCACTCCATCCCATCAGAGTTGGCCCACCACGCACACACACTGACCCCCAGTCACCCCAGGTTTGGGCCTCGCAGCCTCGGTCTGTTCCCAGGCCGGGAGGAGTGGCTCAGAGCCGGGGGAAGGTGCCAGGCTGCCGCGGGCACCTCTGGAACAAAAGCAGCGGGCAGCTAGCCCAGGAGCCAGGCGGTTGTGGACAGTCCTGGGCTCCTGGCACGTGCTGCGCAGGGAGGAGCTGGGCTCAGGCCGCACAGAGCAGAGATGCAGGGCTCGGCAGCAGTCCCTGCGAGGGAGCAAGGCCTGCGGGCTGGGGAGGGTTGGGTCCCAGGGCTCGCTGCAGGACTAAAGATGGAGAAGATAACAGAATCTCAGAGCTTGGAGCTGGGAACAAGCTGGCACGACCTCCCAAACCCTCACGAACACCCCACCCGGCAGCTCTGACTGCCAGGGAGCTCAGCTGGAGGGAACCCTTGCACCGCCCCTGCCCAGGCCTCCTGCACCCGGCTCCGCACGCTGCCTGCTTGCACACTGCAAGCCTCGCCTCCCCCCGCCACCACCCCGGGGTGTCTAAGACACGGGCCGTGGGGCCACAGGAACAATGCAAGCCAGCCCCACACCCGGATGTGACACCAGGCCTCTCCCCAGCCCTGTCAGGCCCAGGGCTGCCCACACACACCCCTGCTGCAATGTCAGCGCAGGAAGGCACCACGGCCCCCGGCCCAGCAGTGGACAGTTGCTACAGGGGACCTGCAAGGACAGAGGGGTCCCCAGAGGCTGAGACCCTGATGAGGAGGCGGGCTGACGCAAGGCCAAGTGAGGGGCCAAGGTCACAGGGAGGGCTGGCCCAAGAAGGCTCTGGAGGGGGTCAGAGGTCCAGACGGGACAGGCCTCCTTCTGACTAAGATGAAGCTGGCGGGAGAGGCCCTGTCTGGCAGGGCAGCCCTGATCCCCACATCTGGATCTGGGTAGCTCGGGCCCTTCCCCCATGCTGTCCAAGATCTCAGAGGAGCCAGCTGCTCCCACTGACCCAGCTCCTCGCCTCCAGCATGGGCAGGGCCAGGTGGGCAGAGTGAGGGGTGCCGCTGAGACGTGGGGGCATCTTCACTGGGCGGGGGGGCAGGGATCGTCAGCGGTCCTGTGGGGGCCGATTCAGAGGCCATTTTGGCCACCAAGAAAACTGAGGCCAGGAGAAGGGGTTGGAGCTGCCAGGGTCTGGGGGAAAAGGACCAGGTCCAGGGCAGGGACCTGCCTCAGAGAAGGGCTGGTGGAGGGCTCGTCTAGACGGTGTCACCACACACAGATGGTGACACTGGCTGGGACCTTTGTCCCTCACACAGACATGCTCCCAGAAGCCCTGGTGAGCCCTGAAGCCTCAGAGGGGACAGAGGGGGACAGAGGGACAGCTGACAGGGCTCAGGGAAGCTGGGGCGCCGGGAACGGCAGGGGGTGCCCAGTGGCCCTTTGGTGCAGCCCCTGCCCCCACTGGAGGTCAGCCCAGCCTTGGATGGAGAAGTGGCTGCCGGGGTGGGTGCGGCTCTGACAAAGAGGCCAGGCAGGCTAACGGCCAGCGCTGGCACATGTGCCTGCTGCCTCTCGAGGCTCCCCCTCCAGGTGGCACAAGAGACCATAAGTAGCCCAGGCTGTGGGAGCACAGCAGCTCCGGCCCCCATCCCTCCCCAGCTGAACCCCCAGGAACAGAATCCCCTTTCATGGCCCTGTGGGTGGTCCCACCAGGCCGCCGGGGGTGGGGTAGGGAGGGAGGGGGCCAGGCTTGCTGACAATAGGACCAGCTGTGCTGCACCCCACCCCCGCTAGGACCCACCCAGGACAGGCTGGCTGGACACTGGTTCACCCCTGCCTTGGGCCAGTTCCGCCGCCCACCCCACCCCAGGCCCCAGAAGGGAAAGTCTAGTCTCTGGCAGGACCCCTCACTTGGGTGAACCTGGGGGGCCAGGAGGCCCGAGGGCTGCACAGACGAGCTCTGCCCCAGGCCAGATGTTCCTGGGCGGCTCCTCCAGCTCCGGGGTGCTTCTCCTGCACCCCAGCTGCTCCACCAGGGAAGCAGGAAGCTCTGGCCCCTGCTCTAGCAGTTGTCCCACAGATGGTGGACTGGGTCCACCCACGGAGAGCTGGGGGGCCCTGCCTGGAGTGGAAAGGCGCCTGGGCCCATACCCCTCCTGGCCCACGCTGACAATCCCCGAGCCCATCCTGGCCTCCTTGCCCTTAAGCTAAGAACCCCTTCAAGGGCCTAGCCCTGACCAGCCCCAGGCTGGGGAGGGGGCGGCAAGCAGGCTTTGCCAGGCACCTGTCTTCCCACGCATCCCGGGGGTGGTGAAAGGATGAGGGTGAGGTCAGACCTCTGAGCAGCCCGCCCAGGCAGCCCACCGTGCCTGCCGGCCCCCGCTCTCCAGCCATGTCGCGTGCCCCCCGCCCACCTCTCCCCCCTTTCCCCTGAACACACACGGCAGAGAAACAGGCCCCGGCACGCAGGGAGCCAGCTGGCACCCAGTCAAACTAGCAGCCCGGCAAGCTGCCAGGGCAGCCCGCCAGCAAGCACTGCCACTCGGCCCCGCCCGCCCGCCGGCCTCTACGCCGGGAGCTCACAGCGAGGCAGCCACACCACGTGGCCTGTCGGAGCGAGGCTGCAGAGGGCGGAGGGCAGGGGAACCCCGTAGGAAGGGGATCCCAGGCTGGGCAGCCTACCCGGAGGCAGAGAAGGGGGGAGTGTGAGGGGGAGACCGAGGCACAGGCCTGGGAGGTGGTGTGGTCCCCAGGACAGATGCACTAGCTACCTCAGGTGGGACCCGGCAGGTTGGGGTGCTCTCCCCGGGGGCTGCTGCTCTCCCACACTCATCTTTAGCCCCGGATGGGCCCTGCTCCCCACCCACCCCGTGTTCCAGAGGCTGTGTTGAGGTGGGAGGCTCGGAGGCCCCATCTGCTTCCCCTTGTCCTGCATCCACCAGTGTTTGCCCACTGAGCCCAGTGCCCCACACGCGTGCCCTCCCCCGTGAGACCATGGGCACGTCCAGCCTGAGGAGGACCCGGGGCTGTTTCAGGGCTGCTCAAACTGCCCTTGCCTCGAAGTAGCTGCCTCCCCAACATGCAGGATGGGCAGGGTGGGTAGGGGGCCGGCGCAGCCAGGGTGCTACCCCCACGCTGGTCCCATCCCACTGGGTGGTGACAACTGTCACTGCCAGGTGGCTCTGAGGCTGTGGCTGTGGGCGGCGGGGTGTCCCACAAGCAGCTCCGCCGCGGCAGCCGTTGGCCGGGGGAAGTGAGTGTCTGGAGGCCGTTGAGGGTGCTATCTGCAGGCTGCCTCCCACCCGCCTCTCCCCAGCAGTCCCCAGAGGGGCAAGACAGGGGCACCTTCTCCCCGGGCCCCAGGGCAGGTGGCACTGCCCACAAACTGCCCTCCTTGTCGGCAAGGTCCCCAAGGGTGGGCCGGAGCGGCGGGGGATATATGTCTCCTGACGCAGAGCTCTGCCATCCTGACCCTGACCGGGGCCACCGTTGCAGCCAGCCTGGCTGTGCCCACACACCTGTGGCTGGGCCAGGGCAGGGCAGCGGCCGTTAGTTCGGTCGAGGTGGTCCCACATGGCTGCTGTGGGTATCCCCTGCCCTCGCCACAGCAATCGGCCCTCTCCTCCGTCCCACAGACGGCCTGGGAGCCAGATGCTCCCACCAGGGCCAGGAGTGTGCCTGACAGCCACAGAAGGCGGAAGGGCTGGAAAGAGCAGGGGAGCGAGGGGTGCCACGAGCCTGTGGGGTCCACCCATGGCCGGCCCAGGAAGCCCCGAACCAGGGCCTGGCACTGTTGCACCAGGTCTCCCCCGGGGAGGCTGCTAAGAGGCAGGGGTGGGAAGCAGGCAGCAGAGGTGTCTCGGCCAGGGAGCCTGCTCTGCCCACCTGGGTCCTCAGGGCCAGCCCGGCCTCCCCTCCACCGGGGAGGAGAACTGCTCCCTACCGCCTGCCCAGCATGTGCGCGCCACACAGCGCTCGAAGCCCAGGTTATTTGAACAACTGTCCCTCGCTCGCCACCTGGGCTGTTTGGAAAACAGCCCCTTCCTTGTTGCACAAAGAGAAGTTTCTCCCGCCCTCCAGCAGCACTGGGCGCTAATCTCCCCGCCTGGAACGCGGGTGGCAGCGGGCGCGGCGTGTGGGTCCACGTGCTCTGCAAACACACGCCCGCTGCTCAGCAGTCATTGAGTTACGGCGGTGCCGGTGCCAGGAGCGGAGAGCCCTCTGTGCCCGCTGCCAACTGCAATTACCTCTCCGTGTGCCAGCCGCTGTCGGGTTTAACCCTTCCCACGCTGTGGTGGCCAAGCCAATACCAGGAAGCTCGGGTGGGGGACACTGGGGCCCAGGGCCTCTGCCCAGGTCACAGTGCCCAGGGGCTGAGCGGACAGTGGGGAGCTGGGCGGTGCGGAGCTCTGTCCCTCCCTGGGAAAGCCAAGGGGAGCCCCCAAGGTCCTAGAAGGGTCTGCAGGGGCCCTTCTCCAGCTACGAGGCCTGAGACACATGAGGCACCTACTGTGTGTGTGAGGCTGCAAGCGACGGGGAGGAAGGGGCCGCGAGGGGCTCTGTTCTCGGCCAGGCCCCCGGGGTGGCAGCTGGAGTCTGCTAACAGCTCTCTCCTCCCCACCCCTCCCTCCCAGCTGACACATCTGGAGCCCATGCCTCCCCGAGTCTAGGAGGTGGGCGCAGCCCTGCCCGGCCAGCCCAGCTGTGTTCCACATTTCCTCGGCTCCCCAGAGCCTTCCTGGCCCCACCCCCTTCTTCCCTCTCTGACCATCTCTGGTGCACATCTGGCCAGGATCCCTGACTGGCGAGACTGGCCCCCTGTTTCCAACCAATTACCACCTCCCCCGTGGGGGCTTCCTCAACAGGGAGGCAGCCCCTCGCCAGAGTGCTTGGCATGGTCTGCCAGCTGGCTCTTGCCAGCCACAGCGGGGGAGCCCTTTGCCTCACCACTGGCCCTGGGCACCACAGTCAGTGGCTCCAGCCGCGCGGTGCGGCTGGGAGCCCCGGCCCCGACTTACCTTCGTGGGAGTGGGAGAACCAGATCTGGGAGGTGGTGGGGTGGGAGCCACGGTAGGCCTGATCCGAGGGGGAGGGGTTGGGGCCACTGGGATGCGCGGAGGCCGCTGAGCCCAGACTGCTGGTGAGGAAACTGCCCATGAAAGAGGAGGCCGGAGAGTTCCCCATCAGGCGGCTGCTGGCTGTGGACACAGGGGGCAAGAGTGAGTCTGGGCAGGGACAGCGCTAAGGAGCCCTTCTCCAGGGCTGACTATCAGGTCCCAAGCTCCCTGGGCTTCTGTCTTCAAACAGCCAAGAAGCCAAGGTGGGAGAAGCTGCCCGCTCAGGCCCCTGAGGCCCTGACACCCTCTCGTTACTGCAAAACCCCCAAGAATGGCACTTTTGCCGTATGACCCACCTTCACCCCCACCCCCATCAGCCAGGTGCCACGTACTGTGGGCCCCAGGGCCTGTAGGAAACAGGTGGCCCTGTGGGCGGGCCTTCGACTCGGAGGCTCTGACTCTGACTCTCGCAGGCCAAGGCCTCTTAGCTGCCGGCAGACCTGCTAGAGTAGATATCTCCTGGATAGGTCCAGGAGCAGCAGGTGCACGGCAGTCTCTGCCCACCCCCTGGGTGGCACTGGGAGGGCCGGCCTTTCCCCCAGGCAGCATCTTCAACCTTCTCCCCAGGTCCAGTTAACCACCTCATCAGACTGGGGTGCCCTCTCCCAGGTGACCAAGAAAAGGAGCCAAGACAGAGGAAGAGAGACATGCAAGAGGAGCCCGAGGATGGAAGTGTCAGCATCTGCTTTAACGCCCCCAGGGTTTCTCAGGGTCAGGCCCTGACCGGCGGCAGCGGGATGCAGGCAGTCACTTATGGTCCAGGACACTCCTGGAGTTTCCCCTGGCAGCCAGCCTCCGTAGCCTGCCCACCTGCACCCTCCGACACTGTATACCCTATCTGCCTAAGCCCAGCGGCCAAGGCCAGGATGATCAAGCCTCCTCAGGTTACCGTGGCGACCAGTGGATCGCATAGGAAGGATGTACACAGAGTACTCCGCGCAGAGCAGCACCCGGTGCCTGGTGGGTGGTCTGGGCTGCACTGCTCAGCCCCCACCCCAGCAGGGCCCCCGGCACCTTGTCTCCTCTACTCCATGGGCAGAGAGCCTAGCTTGGGACCATCCCAGGGGACAGGGAACTGGAACCTGGGGGCCCACCATCCCATTAGGCTGAGTGTAGGGGCCTGGCGGGGTTTGCAAGGGTTTTGGGGGCCCCAGAAGGCTGCAGGCCCGGCCCAAGGTGAGTCAGGGCAGCTGTTTCCCTGCCCGGGAGGCAGGGGGAATTTGTGAATTTGTGATGCCTCATCCAGCCTGGCTTGGCCCTGGGAGCTTCCCAGACACCGGGTGACTCAGCAGAGAGGCAGCACGGCCCTGAAGCGGGGGAGAGGGAGGGGCTGCCCCGCCGGGACCCTGGCAGCTCCCCTCCCCTTCCCTCCACTCCCGTGCGGGAATGGGACATGTGGACGAGAGAGGCCTCTCCTGGCCACGAGCCTCAGAGGAAGAGTCTGTGAGAACTGCCGGGCACCAAGGTGTGAACTGACCTCTGTGGTGGGTATCAGGCCAAAGGGAGACCGTGCGAGGACCCAGGGGCAGGGGGCGAAGGTGCCCAGGAGCCAGGGACTTCCCAGACCGCAAGGCTGGGACTTCCATGGGCCCCAGCCAGACCACAGGCATGTCCAGCCAGGGGAGGGGACTCTGGGCTGGGAAGGGAAGTGCTGGACTCCCAGGCGGGCGGGTAGAGCCTGCAGGAGATGGAGGGCGGCCCCTGCTGTGCTCCAGGGACCCTGGAGGCAGAGGGCCATGCCTGTGGGATGACTGAGGCCTCTTCCTGCCTCGCCCGGGCCCACCCCATGTCCCCCAGGCCTTCCCACCCCCGCACCCTCCCAGGGAAGTCCCTCCGCCCTGCCCTTCCCGGGGACAGTGGGAAGCAACTGAGTCCAGGAGTCGGTCTGGATAAAGGATTTCTCCAGGAGCTTGGCCTGAGAACCTTGAGTTCTCCCACACCACGGTGGGTGGGGGCAGTGGGCAGGCCCCAGGCTGGGTGGAAGAAGCGGCCTGGCGTCCCATAGGGCCCTTCCGGTTTGAGGATCCAGGGAAACCGAGGCTCAGAGGCGGCCCCCTCACAGGGTCTCCCACACCGGGGGGTCCTGCACGGGCAGCAGGCCACCTCTGCAGACCCACCACCCACACCCCCAAGGACCACCCACCTGGGGCAGGGGCAGGTAGGAAGCAGGCCTGAGGCCCAGAGGGGTGTCTGACCTGACTGGTCCCCTAAGCTGGAATTGGGGTGGGGGTGGGGGAGGCATGGGACTTCATGCCCTCCTCCCCCGGGAGACTGATCCTGGCCCTGGGTGGGGACTCTCAAGGGTGCCTGTTTTGACACCATCCCAGAAGGGGGTCCCACTGCATGGGAGATTTGCGGGGGGCTGCTGCAGCTCAGCCAGCCCCAGTCCTGGCTCTACGGGCCAGGGGACAAACCAGTAACAGGCAGAGTTTCCTGCTGTGTGCCTACCTTGCCCCATGCCAGCCAGTCTCCCAACTTGGGGGACCCTCTTGGGGCCCTTCCTGAGTCCATAATGAAGGAACCTCTGTCCCAGAGTGTGGTAAGTGAGCAAATGGGACAGCGCTCCAGCCCTGCCTTCTGGCCTCGGTTCTGGGCTCTCCAGGGCCCCCCTTTGCTCCAAGCCTTCTGGGCTGCCCCTGCCGCTCCACCTCTCCCAGCCTCGTGGGCAGCTTGCAGCCCCCTGTGTCCTGCCTCAGTCTGGGCCATTTTTCTGGGGTGTCTTTTCCTTCCTTTTTCCTTTCATGTTGAAAACGGAAGAGGCTTGTCACATGAATATTATGTCTTTATATCTTGACTGTAAGACGTTCAAGTGATAGACACAGCAAGGAAGGAAACAGAGGTCACGGGAGACCCCACTGCCCTGGGGCAGAGCCACACACGTGTCCCAGGGACCACCTTCTGGGCACTCACCCACTCGCCCTGGTGGGAGACCTGTGCAGGTACCCAGGTGGCCTCTCCTCTGAAAACGCCAGCCCACGGCAGCAGGTCCTGCCAAGGGCTCTCATACTCTCTGACCAGCAGGCCAGCCCTGGGGGATGCACGCTGGGCAGGTGCAAAGACAGCTCCCTGACGGGCCCCCCAGCCTGGGCCCTGCACGATGGGGCTCCATGAGCCTTGCTCTGAAGGGTCCGTTTCTCCCCCGCCATCCTGGGCTAGAAGTTTGGAAGCAGACAAAGTCCTACAGGCTTTGCTGGGCGGGCACTGCCATGGTGGGTGTGGGGGAGGGGACTGCTGGTACCCAGAGTCCCCCCATCCCCCCCAGCTGGCCCCTGACCCTCAGACAGAGCATGCGGGCTCCTGTGTCACTTCCACCTCCAAGGAGTTTGGCCATGGCACCGTGCCCAGCCAGCAGAGGCGTGGGCAGACCTGGCTGCCACCTCCCCAGCCCCCGCCCACCGACCAGTAGCCAGGCCCAGACAGAGCCTGAGCAGAGGCGGCCTGGGCCCTGGCCAGGGCTGGAGCTGCACGGCCAAGTCTGGCCGGGAACTGGGCTGGAGGCTTCTTTCCTCTTGGCAAGGTCCTTGCCCACGGAGTGCTGTGGTTAGCAACCTGGGAGGGGACAGTGGGAGCCCCAAGCAGCAGGGAGGGCCAAAGGGGCTTTCAGCTCAGAGCCCCCGGGCTGGGAGCTCCGAGCCTGGCACCATCTGCACTAGCCCTTCTCTCGGCAAGGGCTTTATGAACCTTGTATCAATTCAGGTCTTCGCAATCCCAGGTGGCGGTCCCACCACGGGGCTGACAAAGGAATGGGCATCATCAGTGCTGGCCCCACGGCCCCAAGTGCCCGGGCTGGGGTTTGGATGAGGCTTGTCCACTCCAAGGCTGCCCTGGCCCCTCCAGTGAGCATGGTCACGGTGGCCAGTGCCCTGCATCCTCTGCAGGCTCTCATCACAGCGATCTGGCCAAGGTTAGCATCGTCTTGGGACAGGGACCCGAATGCGGTGTGAGGTGTCAGGCTGTGTGAGGCAGGCCGTTCTGTACTACGCACCAGCCCCCAGCTGGCCATCCCCACTGCCCGGCTGGCCCAATCCAGGGTTTGCGGCCCCAGACACAGGGCTCCAGCCCCAACTCCAGCGCTGCCTCAGCTCTGCCTAGGACACCACGGAGGCCTGGCCCGGGTGCCGGGCTGGCTGAGAAAACCACTCCGGAAGCCAGAATGCCCAGGAGGGCTGGTCGACACCCCCCACCCACTGCCATGGCCCAGTTCCTCAGGCCAGGCCCCACCCCCAGAGGCCCAACCTTTCCCACGCTCCAAGGCCCAGACAACCTGGACCGGGAGACAGGCCGTACCTGGACCCTGGCTGTGTGGCTACTTCCCTCCCAGCTGCCCCAGCTGGACGGAGCTGGGCGGGAATGCCCTGACCACTAAGCCCAGCCTTTGCTCACAGGGCCTCTATGTGCTGGCCGTGGTAGAGGTGACCGCACATGCCCAGGCAAAACCAGGGGAGGGGCCTTCCTCTGTCAACCTGTGCCAGGCCCACCTGCTGCAGCCGAGACGGTCAACAGATGCTGGGCGGGCCCGAGGGGTGCTGAGGGCGTTCCTGGAGCCCACGTGCTACCCCGGGGAGCCTCCAGTCCAGGGAGGGGCTGACCGGCAGCAAAGCCCCAGAGCGCGAGGGGCTGGCACACCAGAGGCCAGGTCCGGAGCCCTGGACAGCCAGGTGCGCACCGCGCCTGCTCACCCCCTCTCCCTCCAGCCTCCACCTTCATGCCAGGCTGACAGAGGGACAGAGAAGGGCCTCGGAGAGCTGGGGAGAGCGAGCGGGAGCGCAGAGCTACAGCAGAACGAGCATTTGTTTTGACTTAAGTGAGCTACCTTTTCTGGAAACGGTGAAACGGGTTGTAAAAAACAAAAAGAGCCTCGTTGCGACGGCTGGCGGCCGCTGCGGAGAAGCAAGCCCCTTCCCAGGCTCTCCTGATGCTTCTGGAGGCCCAGCTGACAGGCTGCTGGCACCGGGCTCCCCAGCTCTGCGTCTGGCGGCTGCACCCTCCGCCCGAAACAGCTCCCGCCCTCCTGCTCACACCTGCTCAGGCTCCCCACGGCCTCCAGCCCCCTGCAGAGCCTGCCTGGGCGTGGGGACACCCAGCTCCCCTGAGGCCATCCCTGGGTCTCCCTCAGGACACCAGGGGCGGCCTGCCTAGGAGGCCAAAGTGCCCCTCCAGTGCTGGGCCCGGCTCCAGAGGGAGCGGACTGGAGAAGAGGAGGCAGGAAGGATAACAGCCCACTGTGTGGACCCGGCCCACATTCCTCTCATTCCAGGAGAGGGAAGGGGAGGGAGGATGTCCACCCTGGGTGTCCGCGTGGACGGGGGTGGAGAAGCTTCAGTCCAGCCTGCTCGAAGGCAGGTGGGTGTCCATCTGTCTGACCACCCAGGAGCAGAATGGGGGGAGGGGGACAGGGATGGGGATACCAGGCCCTGGTGGGAGGGGCCGCTTTGGACTGCCCCACAGGAAACCCAAAGTGGCCACAGCAGGGGCCACAGAGGCTGCACCACACCACCGGCCACCAGACCCACTCTAGGTGTACACGAGTTTGCAAGCTCAATTCCTGATGCCACCAGGGACACTCCCTGCTGGGCTGGAAACCACCAGTGGCCCAGGCATGAGATAACGTGTGTGCCTGGGTGTGTGTCTGTGTACAGGGGCACAGAGGCAGCGATGGGACTATGTGTGGGCACTCAGGGTGTGTCTGGGTGTGTATGCATGGCTGAGTGTGCATGTGGGCAATGGCCGTGCACACAGGCACAGATGTGCATGCAGGTCTGGGGCAGAGGCTCCGAGGGTGCACTCGACGTGGGTGTGCACACCTGGCTCCAAGTGTGCGCAAGGTGGTGACTTGTTCTTGTGTGAGGGAGTCACACACGGGTTGGGCCGGCCCTGAGGGATGCTGCTTCCCAGGGTCACACTACCACCAAACCGGTCTCCTTCCTGGCCCAGACTCTGAAAAAGGCTCCTGGCCTTTAATTCTGCCTGATGCCTGTGGTGGCAGGCGAGAAACAACAGGACACCCCCCTCCTTCTCCACCCTGGGGGGCACATCCAGCTTACTCATGGTGGAAGGGGAACTCTAGTCTCAAGCCTGTACCGAGCGGCAGCACCAAGACCCCCAACCCCCTCCTGCCTGGGAGTCGGCCCCCTCCCCAGCCCAGCTGCTCAGCCCCCAGCCACCCGGACCTGAAAGCGGGTCCAGCGGTTGTGTGGATTCTGGGGGCAGTTGGCAGGTCACGTGGCTGGGGCCATCTCCCCACAGACAGCCTGATTCCTCTGTGGTGGAGAAGCAGCTCAGAAGCCCCCTCCGATCTGGGACCCGCTCCGGGCAGGCCCAGCCTCACCAGGCAGGCTCTCCAGGACACAGAAATTATCGGGATCTGCGGCAGTCCCCTCCAGCCACAAACCGGTGGCCTCCAGATGTCGGCCTGTCTGACCCCCCTCACTCACTTGGTCTCACCGGACACGGAGCCTGCCCTGCTTCAAGCCACCCCCTGCTGCCACAGTCCCAGAATCCCTGAGGATGCCACCCAATGACCCCAGCTGCCATCCACAGCCCCGAGAAGACAGGGGGACAAGAAGAGGAGGCCGAGACAGGCACGGGGAGGAAGGAAGGACAGAAGAGAAGGAGGAGGCTGGAGGCAGAGAGAGACAGCTGCAGCCGTGGGAGAGGGGGTGCTGGTGGGGGAGGGGCGTGGGGCGGCAGCAGTGGGGGCAGAACGCGAGCCTCTGCCAGTCCAGCCGTGGGACACAGGGGCAGCCCCGGTGAGGGGTGCCCGCCCAGAAACATGAGCGCGTCACAGGGGAAGCCCCTCTCTGCTGGTCCAGGAGAACCTTCTAGAAGACGCGGTTGGCCCAAAGGCCGTGTCTCACAGGCCATAATAGGAAAACTCTGTGGTTGCTGAGCCACCAGGCCCACAAATATAGAGGCAACGATGACAGGGGACGGGCCCAACCACCAACAGCCCAGAACTAATAAAAGAAAAGGAAAACCGGATATAAGTCTGGTTCTTATTAAAAGGGTAAATTTAGCCTTTTGGCTAGGCGGGGAGCGCGGGGTGGCCAACACTCCCCACCAGGGCCGCCTCGGACTCTGGCCGAGAGTGACTCAGAGGGCTGCCCCCCACCCCCTCCTATTCTTCACACCTTCTGGGGTCTCCGCCTCCCTTCCCTCTCACACCCTCCCTGGCGAATGACCAGCACTCCCCCTCCAGGACGCCCCTGAAGGCCAGCAAACAGGCGGGGGGCGGGGGGGCACGGGGAGGTGACCAGGGCTGGTCGGCGCCACCCCCTCCAAACCCCGCCAGCTGGAGGAGCGTCTCCAGCCAAGGCAAGGCTTCCCTTCACACCATCCTGAACTAAGCCAGCTGCAGGGAGACAAACGCCCTAGTGGTTGCAGTCCAGTGGAGACAGCAGGGTGCACACTCACGCCCGAGCCCCACCGCTCCCCTCAGAGGGAGAGCCCATCTGGACAGGGTCGGAGGTGCCCACCCCGCTCTCCTGCATCCCATCCCCTGGACCCAGGCACCCAGCACCTCGAGCTGGCCTGAACACGCCTCTTTCTCAGCTGTGGGCAGGCAGGGGAAGAGGGCACCCAACACTCCCAGTTCATTCCCAGCAGATGGGGGGGTGCCCTGTGCTTCTCCTGGCAGAGCCTTCCAGGGAGCCCACATTCTGGAATTTCTGACAGGCCACCCTCTGCACCCCATCCCTGCCTTCTGAGGCTCTCAGCAGACCTGCCCTCCCAACCCGACTCTAATGTCTGTGACCAGAAGCAGGGAAAGGCCTGGCACCGCGGCTGCCCACGGCTCCTGGTGGGAGGAGCATTTGGGGGGCAGCCCGCTGGGGAGCAGGGATCCCCCACAGTGTGCTCCTGGGGGCAGCGCTACACCCCCATAAGAAGGGAGATGGGGTGGGGGCAGGACGCACCCAGGGCTCTGTATCCTTGTAGTTTCTTCTAACAGCGCCGCTTTGACAAACCACCCCACTTCCTTCGAAGAACGGAGAGAAAGTATTTTAATTTCTAAAGACGGTGAGTATAAGTAGGGAGAAAACCTCAATTCTCTGACGTAAAACTCCGGTGTTTCTGGGAACTCTTGAAGTGAACAGGGCAAGGAGAGCTGTTTCTGGGGTGAAGTGCACCCCACTGGTCTGGGGGTCCCAAATGGGGATGGAGTGCCAGCCAGCCCAGGGGAGCCAGCGGGGAACCAGCCTCGGGGCGGCCCAGCAAGAGCTCCCAACGGAGGGAAGACCCCTGCCCCGTGCAGCTCACCCACAGCCTGGGGCACCCAGCCCTGTGCTCCCCCAGCCCCACCCCATGCCAGGGGCGGGGGGCTCAGGCAGAGAACCAGCCTTGGACCTCCAGCCCAGAAGCCTGTGTTCCTGGGTGGCTCCCGATATGACCACAGAGCAAGCACGTGGCCTTGCTGAGCCTCCACCTGGACCCCACCTGCCTCAGGACCAGGGGGCAGCAGGGGACTCAGCCCTGAGCCTGAGGACTGACCCCTCACCCGATTCACATGCTGGGCTCCGACCAAGTGTCGTGTGTGGAAAAGGCTCTGCTGCCAGACCAGGGGAGGGGGCTCTGGGCTGGGCTGCCCGGGTGGAATGAGGTCTCCAAAGGGTGCCCCCCACACAGTCTAGAGACCTCAAGATGCACCATGCCCTCCGGCTACCTGGTCCAGCGGCCCTCGGGAGCCAGGGCCTGGTGGGGCTGCCCTGAACCTCCATCGGCTCCAGGCAGTCCAGGAGGAGTGCCCAGGTAAGCCCGGGGCACTTGCTGACCTCACTAGGGCAGGCAGCTGGCGTGGGAACATCGGAAGAAAGTGCTGTCCAGACCGGACAGCACAAACGTCCTTGTCACCCAAGCCACAGACTGGGCCCTGAGCCCCGTCCAGAGAATGGAGTTCTAACCCAGCTCACTCGTTACACAAACAGTTACTGAGTGGCTGCAGCGTGCAGGGTCACTCACCCTCACCCTGGAATCCCAGGAAGTCGCGGGCTGCCCGGGCACCCTGGCTTCCAACAATGGCCCTCGGACCTCTTGGTGACCCACAACCTTGCGCAGCTGCTTGGGGCCGTCTCGCTGGCCTGTGTCTTGGAGCAGATGTTTGACAGGTGGAAAGATGACGCTGCTCGTGTGCACCTTCCCAACTTTTCTTGATTTTATCTGTATTCACACTCGTTAAGGGCTTTTTAAGAGTTCGCCTAAAGATGCATTGCGATTTAATTTAGATTTAATTTTAATATTAATTTAAAACAAATTGAAAGCTTATTTTTAGGAGACCCAAAGGGATGCAAAATGTCTCAAAAAGGGGACTGGCTTCAGGCAAACTGCCCTCAGGTGACCTGCTGGCCAGGCCTGTGGGAGGCCAGCTGGACAGGGCAGCTGCCTCACCAGGCAAACAGGCAAGTCCTGGGGGGCCACAGGTCCGGCTCCTTCCCCGGCATCCTGTGTAGGGTGAGAAAGGCTGTGCACACAGGCCAGGCACAGAGGGATCTGCTGGCACCCTTCTGCACGGTGCTGCTGAGGCCAGGAGGCGGGCGGGAGCCCCGGTCCTGCCCTCCCCACGTCCATGTCCAATACTGGGTCCTGAATCCCCACCTGCCGGCTGCCAGGACCCTATAGGGAGTGATGGGAAGAGGCATCAAGGGTCTGTGCCCCACTGAGTACAAAGTGCAGGCGTGTGAGCGCTGCCTGGGGGAGAGAAGCGACCAGGATCTGGAGACTCAGGGCTTGTGGGGAAGAGCCGCCACGAGATGTGCAGGCAGGGGTGTGCCACTAACTGGCACCAGCCCCGGGCAGCCACGCACCCCTCCCAGACTGGGCACTGGGGCCCAAACCAGGAGCGGCTCCGAAGCCTCCTGGTGTGTAAATGCTGGAAAGCAGAGTGGTGCGGCGAGCGGGCCCGACCTGGCAACACAATGCTCCAGTGCCTGCAGCCCCTCGCTGCCATGCCTGACTGCCCGGGATGGAGATGGAGCAGACGGCGAGGGGCCACAGCCCTGCTCCCTCATCTCTCCTGTGCCCTCATTTCCCTTTTGTTGGTTGTCCACCCCCCCCAGCCCCTGCCTATGCAGCCACCCACACAGCCACCACAGAAGGGAGAGGAGGGGAGCGGGCAGCTCTCCCCCAGCATCTGTCCCCCCTCGCCCACCAGGCCCTAAGGCCCAGGTGAAGCCGCTGGCTTCTGTCCTCCAATCTATCGTAGGTGCCCCACCACACATGTTGACGGTTAGGGAGTCACCTGCAGGGGCCAGTCAGGGGACAGGCAGAAAGTGGTCCCACCCGGTGCCCAGCTCCTGCACCACCAGGTCCCTCCCTTACTGCAGGGGGAGGGGGTAGCGGTGTCTCCGCAGGGACAGTCCCATCCTGAGCCTTGTTCTATCTCCACTGGTCCCCCTCTCCACTGCACAACCTCACACGTGCGCCCAGAGGCCAGCCCGCATGCCACAAGGATGACGCTGGGCTGCACTGCCCAGTGGACCTCTCACTGCCACCCCCTCACCCCGTCACTGGGTGTGACACTAAGAAGGAGGGGATTGTCCTCTCTGCCAATCTTTTTAGCTCTGACACCTCTTTTAAATGGAGTGCACACAGTCTGGGAGCCTCTGCGGACGAAAGAAGATGCTTCTGGAAGGTAAGGAGATGCTGACCTGGCCCCTGGGAGGTGGCCACACAGGCTGGAGATACTGCCCACGTGAATGTCCCCATGTATGTGTGGTCGGGTGTCGGGCGGGCATCTTGGTTTTTAGTGAAGAGACCAGGGCCAATTCAGAATCCGGTGTCTCCTGCCCTTCTCTTCCTCGTGAGGTTCTCCCAGAGGGTTATCGTCTCGATTTTCCAGTGTGGGGTCAAAATTGCAGGACAAAAAAAACGAACAGGGCTCTTTTCATGTCCACAGGCACGTGTGTGCCTTACCCAAGTGTGGACAGGCACGCACACCCCGTCTCGGCCCCAGCCATCCTGCACGGGAGGGAGGCCAGCAACGGCCAGGCCCAGCTCTGGGGGAACCAAGGGATGGAGGGCACAGACACCCAGATTCAGGACGCTGGGGTCCCACGGGGAAGATGGCCCCACGTGGAGAAGGGCGGGGGTGCTGCAAGGCCTGGGGGGACAGACTGCCAAGGGCGGTCAGGGCCGGAGGTCACGGACCATGCGGGTGGAGCCTGGGCACTGGTGGCTGTAGGGGCTGCCCAGGTGGGGAGACTCCAGGAGGGACAGGGGAAGGGGAGCAGAGGAGGTACCTGGGGCAGCAAAGAGGGGAGTACAGGTGGCCAGAGCCTGTGGGTGGCTTGGCACATGTGCTGAGTGTTGGGAACCTTCGGGGACAGTGATATGACAAGGGTGGTAGGTGGGAGCTGACCTACGGTGTAGGGGGCTTGGGTAAGGGAGGCCCCAAGGGAAGGAGAAGCAGGGCTGAAGGCTCAGACAGGCTTGGGGCTGACCTGCAGGTAGAGGCAGAGCAGGGAAGCTGACCGGCACCTCCTGGAGGAATTGGACGTGGGGATAGCTTCATTCGAAGCAGAAGCCTGGGGCGGGTGCTGGGAAAGGACCAGCTCCAGTTCAGCAGAAGCCAGTGACACAGTGAAGAAGGGGGCTGAAGCGGGGGTGGGCAGCTCACCAGCACCAAGCTCTGCACATCAGGCCCTCAGTCTGCCACCGAGGGTCACTGGGGACCTGCAGGCTCCATCCCCGGCAGGTGGCCAGGAGCTGAAGGATGGAGCAGGTGGCGGGAACTGGAGACAGATCAGAAAGCACATTCCGACTGCGGGGCGGGCTGGCTCTCCCAGGGGCCAACTGGGATGTGACTCCTTGAAGGCCAGTTGTGAGTGTCCGTGAGCGAGTGTCTGCATGAGTGTGAGCAGGTGTGGGTGTAAGGACATGCCTGGGGGTGTGAGCACACGTGAGCAGGTGTGACGTGTGTCCATTCACTGTGGGCTCATGTGAGCTCAGCCAGTTAATGCCCTGGAGGGCCTGTGGGGACGTTGGGGTCTGCAGGGTAGGTCTGTGCCTCTGCCCCCAAAGGGGACACGGGCTGAGCCAGGCAGCAATGCCTGTGCTGAGACGGAGCCTGCCACAGGGTGCTGTGAGATGCTCGTGAGATGCTGGTGGACAGCGGCCTGGGAGCGCAGCCCCTTCCTTACACCCCCACCGCGTCCCCACCCTGGGTTCCGCCCCTTGGTTGTTCCCAAACTGCCTTCTTTTCACCCCCATCCAGCTGTGCTCCCAGCATGCCTGCCTTGATGGTGGGGGGCCCTGCCTGGTCTGGCTCTGTGATGATGGGGCCATGGTGCCCTCCCCAGAGTTGCCTTCAGAAGGAAGTCCCAGGGAAGAAAGGCTCTGGCTTCCCTGAAGGAGGAGCAAAGGGATCCAGCCAAGACTGCCTCTTCCCAAGAAGATGGCAGAGCGTGGTTTAGTTAGTAAACCGCCACTAAAATGTGGCTGATGGGTCTGTCTTACTTGGCGAGGCTCCCCAAGAAGACACCACCCCAGGCCACCCTTGGGGACCCCAGCCTACTGCTCAGAGGCCTCTCTCAGCAGCACACCTATCCTCTGCCCCTTCCCTGCACTTCTGGTAATTTCTAGAGGAAACCAAGTTCCTATACTTAGATGAAGCAGGGCTGCTTGAACTTTCCTTCCGGTTCCAGGCACACAGTGGGTCCCCCCTTCCCCAGCCTCAAAAGTCTTTGGATCTAAAAACACTGGACTCTTTGTTGGGGGCCCTGGGGGAGGGGAGAGGGGGCAGGGAACCCAACCCACCTGTTCATTCCCTCCTCCCCCTCCCCCACCCTAGGTCAGAAAGAAAAAAAAAAAGCTTCCTGGCTGATCCAATCTGGAACCTAATCGTCTGGACAGCTGCAGCAGCCCTCAGATGCCAGCCCGGCTGGCTCCCAGCTTGGGCACTGGATGCCTCTCCGCCAGGCCCGCAGCCTACTGCAAACCCACACCAATCCCATAAGCGGGGAGGGGGCAACCCCCACCCGGCGCCCCCCTACCTCCTCTAAGCCCACACCCAGTTCCCACCGACCGGTCCCCGTCCTCCAGTGGCAGCTGCTGGCAGGGCCACAGGAGGCAGTAATATTATATATTACAACAAACAGGGGCGGCCCACTGACAAATAGGCCTGCATGATCTAAATGGTATATTATCCCATAAAAACGTCATCGGGCAGGGCGTCAAAGCCGAGACGGAGCAGCAGTCTTGGAGTGCGGGCTGCAAAACCCGAACCTTCCTTGGCGTGGCCCGGGGCTTTGGGGACATGTTCTAGACAGTGCATGCTGGTTGTAATTTTGTTGTTTGCTTTTAATCTGGAGTCTTTGGTGGGAGAAAGGAGGTCCCAGAGGTTAATGGGGACAGGGGAACCCCGGGGAGCCATCCCCTGGCGGGCAAGGCAGGAGGAAGCCCTGCAGTGCAAGTTACCTACTGCCAAACAGACAGGGCACATGCTGCACCCCAAAGCCCTGAGGTCGGCCTCAGCTCGAGAGCTGTGGCGCAAGTCCCAGCAAAGACCTCCAACGAGGGCCTTTCCCAAGGGGTGCCCACCTCTCCAGGAGGCTGTCGGGAGCGGCAGGAGTGAGAACTTTCTCTGGATGGGTGATGATGGGCTAGGCCTTCCTTCCAGAGGGGCTAGGGCAGCACCCCCGTCCTGGGGGGATGGTTTCTGTTCATCAGAAGTCATCCAGGTGGATACTGGTCAATACGGCATTGATAGGGTTTACTGCCGCCTGTCAGTGGGAGGCTGGGGAGTGGGGCGCTGCCCCAAAGTCTGTGCAGGGTTTTCTCATGGGACTGTCTAGGCAGAGATGCCCTGATGCCACCCAGGTGGAGTCCCCACGTCCCTTCCAAGCTGACCCTTTGCCAGTGTGACCAGGGCCCCTCTGAGAAGGCCACGTGCAATGGGCTGGGATCAGGGCATATGGTGGGAATCCCCCTGGGACTCTGGCCACGCCAATCAAGGCAGCTGCCCTCTGCACAGGATGCCCCTGGGGCAGAGGGGCAGCTCCCATCTTTTGGGGCCTATATTCAGATATTTATGGTAGGGAGGAAGCCAAGCAGGGCCCAGAGGCCTCTTTCAGGAGGAAGGGCAAGGGGTTACTGGAGGTGGCAACCAAGGCCCCTTTCCGCCCAGAAAGCACTCATTCCCAGTGGCACTGGCGGAACTCTATCTGAGCTTGGGAATTCCCAGCTCAGGGCCGGTCCCAGGCTCAGACCCTGGAGCTAGACCAGGAGCATTCTGGGAAGTGTAGTCCTTTGGGAGTTGGGAGGGCCTGCTGGGATTTCCAGGGGAGTCTCATCAAGAGCAAGCAAGAGGACAGAGCAAAGGAGGTTACCCTGACTGTAATCCCAAGGTGGAAGTTTGACATTCCTGGGAACTGGCTGAACTTAAGACATCTGCGCCCTGAAAAGATACCAGCCAACGCTGGATTCCAGCCTCAGATCATACCCTCAGTGGTCTCTCTGAGCAAGCCATCTGGAGCTCTTATTTTGGTGGGAAGACCTGGGAACTCCCCAGAGGGAAAAAAACCCTGCCTGAAGTGCCCTGACTTCTATCCTCCTCTGGCAGCTGCCCCCAGACAGCAGGAGAGACAAGGGTGCTACCTGCCGGGCTCCTGGAGAGGCTGTAGCGCATCCCGCACACTCTCGCACATTATTTATGCTCACAGCCCCCGCTGATGACATATGTAAGTTGACAGCGAACATCCTATCAACTTGCTGGAGTGTATCTTGATTGTTAAAACACACTCTTAAAGGTATACGATCATTTATCAAATTAAAATAGCGGCGCCTTGCCTGTCCTCTTTTCTGCCTTCCCTGACCACTCCCCTGCAGCCTCCCTCCTCTGGCCTCCTGGGCATCCTGCCCTTGCACCCAGGCCCTGCTCCTCGGGTTGGTGGGGAGACACTGCCCTGCTTCCAGGGACCCAGACTCAGCACCCCAACCCCACCCTACCCCAGGCCAGGGCAAGCCCACTAATCGCCAAGAAGTGACAAACGCCAGAAGCCCCACCAATTAAATCTAAACTCAAGCAAAGCTCAGTGGCCAGTAAATTATTATTTTTATTAGCTTGAACCAAGTTCCCGTAAGAGAGAAAGTCAACTTGCTCCCATGAATGGCTCTTGTATAATTTATTTAACTCTGTGCTCTTTGCCAAAGCCTGGAATATTTTTAGCTCGTTCTGTTGTTGGATTTGGCTTTTTTATGTGTGTTTCTGAGGGGTATTTTTAGCTCCCTCCATGTTATTCTAACAGCCTCCTGTGCGTTTTGTCCTGTCTGTGCGGGCTGTTGAACCCAGTCTCACAGCAGACGAGGGAGATTTCTAAGAATACACGGGAGTGTTTGGGGGTGATGAGGGATGGCACAAGGCTGCTCCCTGCCTCGCTGGCTAATTTGCCTTAGTGCTCACATGACCTGGATATTCCTATAGGAATATCCTTGTAGGAAAAATCAGACATGGGGGCAGTACAAGCCCCACTGAGAAAAAACCCACATTCCAAAAATGGCTTCACTGGGGTGGGCGAGGCGGCCACAGCCTGGCCGATCCACGAGGCCACTGGATTCCTGGCTCCGCAGGGCAGCCTTGGCTTTGATGTCTGCTTCTGTCACTTAACAGAGCAGGATGGGTAGAGTCTTCGGAAAGTAACTCTTTTCACACCTACTTAATGTTGGTAACTGTTGCAGAAACACTCCACCGTGTCACTGAGTTAATGAGGTATTTACGAAAATGTATTTTTTTTCCTTTACAAAAAAATATCCCATGAGGAGGGAGGGGGACCCTTTGATGGGGTCTTTTTACACCCGGAAATTATCTTTTTTTCCTCTGCATTTTTCTTTTCTTTTTCTTTCTTTTTTTTTTTTTTTGAGATTGGCAATCAGAAGCACTGTTAGCAGGAGAGAAGTTTGTGGTTCTCCCACCAGAAGGAACGTGCCGTCCTGTTTACTCCCAACAACCGCAGGCCCAGGGCACCTGGCTTCCAGGCCCAGCCATTTACACCCCAAAGAAGCCGGGAGAAGGGGCGGAGAGGAGAACCCACCCGCTGTCACATTGCTGAAACCAAGACTTGATCGGCTCCTCCGCCTTCCTCGGGTGGAGACCCGGTGATTCTCGAAGGTTCAGCCCTGAGGGGGACGTACAGAGAAGGATGGAGGGCAGGAGCTGACCGGCTAGAAGAGGGGGCGGGGACTGGGCTTCTCCCAGGCCGGGCTGCCTCCTACTAAATGCGCTCGGAGGAGAGGCGCGATCCCCAATCGCTCCAGGCAGTAGCGCTGATGAAAAATCTTGGGTTGGTGCGTTGTTGATTTTCCTTTTTTTTCCCCTAGATTTCACAGCTTTGCCTCCGGACCATCTGTATTAGAGACAAAATCTAACACTGCACTAAAAATAACGATTCCAAACATTCTAATTACACCTTTTGGTGACAAGGTTACTGGAACAGCACTTTACCATAAAACCCTTCAGCCCGATGGTAAAGCTATCGGCACTTTCAGTTTTAGAAAAACAATGGAAGGAGCCCTGGAGCCCAATATCCCATCGGGGTCCCTCAAGCTGACATTTTGAAAGCACTGGGTGGGGACGAGGAAGGGCAGCACTGGCGGAGGGCAGGGAGGGAGACCCTTGGCCAGGCCGTGTGTCTGTGCCAGGGACGAGCAATCCTCAGAAGCCAGGGACTCAATCTCCGGTGGCTGGATCTTACTCCCATGTTAGAGCCGGACAAATAGGAAGAAGCTCGGAGCAATTTTCCTTTCAGCAGGGTAGTCAGTGCAGGGAGGGGCAGGATGGGCTGCTGCAGCCGTGGCCTGTGGACCTGAGGCCATCCGCGAAAATGGGAAGAAAGTCTGCCAAACTGGCCATTTTGAAATCCATACAAGAGATGCAAAAAATATTTTAACTTAATTATACCTTTTTCTTTTTAAACTAGATCATATACAGATACAGACCAAAGCAAAGTAGTCTGGGGTATAATTCCTTTTAAAAAAAATTGATGTAGCTATATTTTAAAACCAATACAAGATACTGGCTTTCAGCAATTTCAAAAGGCTTTCAGCGGCAGATGTTTCTAGCTGGACGCCCTGTAGGCCAGCCTTCCCGTCACAAATGGGTTGAACATCTCCAAGCACAATAGGTCTCTTTGGTCCCCCGGGAGGTGCAAACAGCCTCCAGGAGCAGGGGACACGTGGCCCTCCAGCTCCCCCCCCCAGGGTGCCCTGGGGACCTCCAGCGCCCCCTAGAGCACCCTGCATATGGGGGAGGTGGGTAGGGTCTGGGTCAAGGACACAGACCAAGCCAGCACCCATCCAATTTCTCCAAACCCTCCATGGCCTACGATCCAAGAACCACGTGGTCAAACTTGGAATGAACAAGACAATGGTTTGGGCCACCCAGACCACGTTCCCACCTGACTCGGTGGTGCCGGCATCTGGATATAAGAACAGAAAGGGGAAATGGCGGCTGACCAGGACCTGGGGAGGGCCGTGGGCTGTTGAATGGGGACGAGAGAGACAGCAGTGACCTGAACTGACGGGGAATCTGGTCTGGCCCTGCCCCACCCCATGGGGGACACAGCCCCAGCCTGTCTGTGTACTACTGGGAGAGCCTTGGTGTCGGGGGCCCTTCTGGACCGGTTTCTGTACCCTCCAGGCTAGAGGGTATGGCATATGCGGGGTGTGTGTGTGTATGTGTGTGTGTGTGCAGCCAGAAGGGGCTAGGGAAACTGTAGCACTGTCCCTGCTGCCACCACAAGCCCACAACCTCAACCCCCCAGTGTGGGCTGAGCTGGGCGGGCAGCATCTCTAATGCAGGGGCAGGAGAGACAACCACAGGAACAGCAAGGACAGATATTTAAAATCACCAATTGCCCAGGCAAGTACTTTTGCTTTTTTGAGTTATAAATCTATAAGAGAAAAAAGCAAGGGAGAGGAAGAAGGAAGAGCAAGGAAGAGAAAAAAAGCAGCCTTGCAGAAGGCTCGCACTGGAACAGGAAACGCGGGCGAAGGGCTGATTCCAGGAGAGTGCTGAGTCCAGCCCCTCTACTCCCAGCGTGCTCGAACTTTTCGTATCTCACGTTGTAAATGCTAAACGCCCATTAGTAATCAAGCAATTTCTCGTATTTTTTTTCTTTTTAGGTAATTTATGTTTTTCTTTCTGACTGCCCTCCCTTCTGACATTTTCCCTTTTAGCCTGACTCTGCCATCCGTTTTAATCCACACACTAATTGTAATCCCATTAAAGCAGATATAATTTTATTAGTATTCACAGTTCATCAAGCTAGCAATAACTGTTACTGCCAAATTAACAACAACAAAAAAAGCGACAAACAACATTTCTGATGTTTAGAACAAACTGTAAACAAAAGCAAGCCAACCTTTCAGGGTGACCAGCGGGTCCCCACACGCGCAGCCCCTCCAGCTTCCTGCAAACTCAGCCGGCACTGGCCAGTAACCTCCAGGGTCTCAGGCGAGATCGCGGCCCCTTCGCCACCCTCTGCCCGGCCCTGCTTCTCTTCTGACCTGGCTCGACAGTAATATCAAAGCCACCCGAGACGGGGACTGCTCTGGAGGCCTGGGTCAGCTCTGCCAAGGAACAGCTCTCTCCGGGAGAGAACTGGAGAAGACCCGAGTGCAGGGCGGCCCCAGCTCTCTCCTCCTGGAGCAAATTTGCTGCGAACTCGCCTGCACCGAAATCCGTCGGCGGCCCCCGCGCCGCCCCCAGCCGAGCCGGCGCCGGCGCTGCGCTCCCCCAGGGCGCAGGCCGCGGGGCTGGGCCGCGATCTGGCCACGCTTTGTCCGGCTTTAGCAGGATACCAGAGGCACTTGTTAAAGCAAATGCATCCCCTGCAAACCCATTCTCGCCCTGACACTTCAAGGCTTTATATAGAAACAGGATTTGCTCGTCTTACACCAGCAGTCCCTATTAACGCTCACCCCGCGCACACACCGCCCTAATCCGAGAGGCCGCGGCACCCCCCCCCACCTTCACAACGGCCGTTTTGTTCCCGCAGAATGTGCCTCGTTGTCCCAGCCCCGGAATGTTTTAAGGATGTGAATGCAGAATGCAGAATGCAGAAATGAGGTTTCCGCGGAATTTAGTTCTTTTGCAGGAAGGGGTGGGGGAGGGTGGCAGGAGGGGAAAGGCTTTATTTTTAGCCGGCTCCGAGGCTGCCCCTCCGAGACACTGGGGGACCCTGGGGAAGGCCGCTCTAAACCGCGATGATCCGGCTCGGGGCGCCCACAGGATGCGCGGGCCGCCACCGGTGCCGGTGCAGGGAAATGAAACCGAAGGCTTCTCCGCAAATGCTCCAAGGAGAGGAGGGGCAGGCTCCCGTACGACCCTCGACCGTGCCCACCTCGCGGCAGGGCCTCCTCTCCCGCGCCCACCCGGCCGGCACTGACCTGTGTGCGAAGCCATGGGCAGCGGCGACGGGAAGTACTTTCCGGGCTGGAAGTGCGCCGGGGGCTGCGCAGCGGGCCCGGCCGGGGCGAGGCGCGCGGCAGCGGCGGCGCTGCGGTGGCCCAGGCTCCCGCGGTCCGACAGCAGATGCGGCGGCGGTGCGAAGTCGCGGCCATCCATGCCGGGCCCCGGCCCCGGCCCCGGCCCGCCGCCGCCTCCCGGGAGCAGCGCGGCCGGGGCCCGGGGGCGGCTCGGCGCGCGGACGGCGCGCGGGAGGCGCGGAGGAGGCGGCGTCCGGGGTCACTGGCGGCGGCGGCGGCGGGGCCGGTCAGCACGCCGGCGGACTGGTCTCCTCGGCGGGCGGCCGCGTGCCGAGCCGGCGGCCGCCGTGCGGGTCCATAGTCTGCGGAGGCAAGCAGAAGAGACTTGGTGACTCTGGGGCTCGGCTCGCCCGGGGGTCTCCGCCCCGCCCGCCCCCCACCCCCCCACCCCGTCGGCCCGAGCCTCGCGGCCAGGCCCGGCGGCCGGGTCCGGAGAAGCTCCGCGCGTCTCCCCGCTGCACGCGCGCGCGCTGGCCACCCGGGCCGCCCCGATCCCCGCGCGCACACGCACCGTCCCGGCCACGCTCCGCCCGGAGGAGCCTGAGGGAACCCGGCCGTACAGCTCGACGCTTCCCCTTCGCGGATCCCTGCGGCGAGGGCGCCTCGGCGAAAGGCTGCTGGCTCCTCTGGGTGATAAAAACCCAAATCTGCGAAGCCATCACGCACACACACACACACACACACACACTCACACGCACACCCTCTCCCCTCCCCCGCTGCCCAAAGGTGTCTCTGAGGGAAGGCCTGGGGTCGACGCTAGCTTTTTTCCTCTCCCCCCATTCCGAGGTTCAGCTTTTACTGCATTCTGCTTAACCGAATGACCATGCTAATTAAGCGAGTAATTTTATTGATTGTAACTCAAGAGTTTTTTTTTTTTTTAATAACCTTCATTTTCTCCCCTCTCCCATCCCCCTCATGCGTCTTTCGGCCCATTCTTTTGAACCCGCCGCGCCCCCCCCAACATCCCTAACGGGACCAGGCCCCCACTCCGCATTGCCGAGCCAGGACCCCGGGCCAGCTCCCCGGAGTCCCAGGGGTCTACGTCCGCCGGCGGCGTCACCTGGGCCGCCACGCCGCAGTGCCCGGTCGGCCGTCCCGGAGCCGGGAGCTTCCTGGAGAGCCTGGAACAATCACCCCGCCCCCCAGTCAAATTCGCCCAGGATCTTCCTCTGAGGATTGGAGGTTTGGAGAGGGGCGATTTGAAAGTCAGAAATTGTTTTCTCTCAACGCCCCAAATCGGCCACATTATTTCTCCCTTCAGCGCCTGCCCCGGGTCGCCGAGCCGAGGCCTGTCTCTGCACGGCCGGGGGACGTGGGGTTTGCGACGCTGGGCTGGGCCCTGGGGAGGCGGACAAGTGCCCGGGCCCAGCGCAACCTTCACCGCTGCCCAGGTCCCAGCAGACCCCCGGCCTCCGTCGTCCACCTCCACCTCCTGGCTGGGCACTTAATGCCCCCCACCTCCCTTCTCTTCCACCCCCACCCAACGCCGAGAGTCCACTCGGAAGCGAAATTGGGGGTAATTTCAGACGCTGAGCGCGGAACGGCGGAGCAACACATAGACTGGACGGCTGTGCGCCCGCGTGGAGGACAGCTTTCATTCGACACATTTCTCCTCATTTCCTAAATCTGCATTGTTTTAATGTTTGATATCACCTTAACAACAGGGAGATGGGTAGGCTTAATATTCTTCACTGTGAACTTTGCAGAGTCTTCTGATTTTTTTTAGCCGTCCCATCGTGACAATAAAGCGATTAAGATGTTTTCCATTTTGTGAATACCATTTTAAATTGCTATATTTAATGTTACAGGTTCTACACGTCTTATTTGCAGACTATTTTGTGTTTGATTTAATCTACAACCGAAAACATAATGTATTAAGTGAATACATATTTGCTCAGCTGATAAGCTTTTTAATATTTATTCGGAGAGCTTTTGCATTGTAAATAAACGGAACCTACACAAAGAGTTCTCTTTGTCTCTCAACTTTATACAAAGGGGTTTGGGGCTTCCTCCCTCTGGGGATCGTCAGCTCTCTACCCCGGTCTAACAAATAACTCGGCTTGCCGCCGCTCCGGCCTGCAGAGCAAGCGCCCGGCCTCCAGGGCCGGGGGAGCGCCGGGCGAGGGGGCTGCCCGCGCCGGGGTCAGGGGAGGGAGGGGCTGCCCGCGCCGGGCTAGGGGCCGGGGGGCACGGGGAGGGACAAAGGGAAAGGAGGGGAGGGAGGTCGGGAACCTGCGGCTTCAAAGGCGCAGGGGCTGCGCGCGCGGGGGGTGGGGGGCTTCCCGGCGGCCTCCGGGGAGCCGTGTATGCTATGCTTTTGTTTTGTGGGGTTTCTTTTTACCGATAAGAAATTCCAAAATTGTCGAGAAAGAAAGAGTTGCTCTCGATTCTCGGGACGCGGGCTTGGTTACCAGCAGCAATTTTAATCTTCACCTTCAGCGGATGGATCGCGGGCTGGATTGATCCTTCCCCACTAGCCCGCTAGACTTTTTACGCGGAAGGAGGTGGGTTATTGTCGCTCGTCTGTGCCGCAGAGATTCTTACCAGGTCGGAGGGAGCTTTTCTTTGTGTTCTTTGCTCGCGGGGAGAGGCCGCGCTGCGCCTCACCGCCCGCCAGAGAGCGGCTCCTGGGTGCCTGCGGAACACGAGCCAGGCAGGGAGCGGGGCGGCGACGCATGGCCGCCCCGGCCTGGGCCCGGCGCCCCGAGCCCGGAGCTCAGGCGCCGCCATTCGCGAGTCCTAGGGCTCCGAGCCCCCTCCCCCCAGCTCCAGGAGAGGTCGCAGAAAAGGACAGCTCCAGCCTCGGATCGGGCCGGACTCAGAGAGGAAACGGAGCGAAAACGGTGGCGGGCACGGGGCCCCACGCCGGCTGGAAAATCGCTGACAAGGGTATTTTGGAAACAGCCGAACCTCGGAAAGCCGGGCTCTTCCCCAGGACCCCGCGGCGCGGTCCCTGGAGCCGCCCGTTCCTCTGCGCGTGGCTCAAGCGCTCCAGGATGTGGGGCTCCTTCGGGTTTCCTTCGGTTTTAACTTATACACGGAAAAACCTGCCCTTGCTTCGGCCTCCCGCATCCCCCGGCGCCGTCTCCGAGTGCGCTGGCGTTGTGGGACCTGCAGGCTGGGCTGGGGCCCGGCGCGCGCGGGGCGCGGGCTGCTCGGGCGCCGCCACAGAACCCGCTCCCTGCGAAACGGTCGCGCCCGACACCATCCCCCCCGCACGCCGGGAGAGGACCGAGGCCCTGGGCCGCGCCGGACCCCCGCACCCCAGGGCGCACCCGCCCGCAGACCCCGCCTCACGGGCGGTGGCCTGAGCCCCGCACACCGCCCGGAATGCGCGCGGGAAGAAAGCCCCGCTGCGCTAGCCTCGCTTGGCCACCTACCTCCTCCACCCTCACCCCCCCGGAAAAAATTTTCTGAAATGCCCTAAAATGAATTAGGCTCTGGGAAACGAACCCCCCAAAACCTCGCGGTTACCCCTTTCCGCCCGGTCCCTCGCCCCGCACACGGCCGGCGGCCGGCAAGCCCCTCTGTTAGGCGGCTCGGGCCGCCTCGGCCAGCGCGAGCCAGCCGGTTCCCGGCGCCGCGGAGCGACCGGGCGGGGCTGACCCGAGGCTGCTCGGGGGAGGGGAGCAGGGTGTGTGGGGGCCGAACAACTGGGGTTCGTTCGTGGTGCCGCCAGAGCCGGGAGCGCGTTGGGTGCGTCGGGGACCTCGCCGACTGTCCACCCGGAGCCGCCCGCGCGGCTTGCGCCAGACGCAGCCTGGCGGTCCCTGTCCTGTCGCGATCATTTATTTTTAATGCTGGGTGTCGATCGAGACAACAAGCGCTCAGAGCAAAGCAAGGACGCATTACGGGGGGAATTTTAAAGCGATCGATAAGATTTTTCAAAGGGAGAAAAAATCGCTCTTATATATAGTCCATCTTTAAAAAAAAAAAAGCCTGCTCGACATTATAACGGATTTTTTAAAAGGGAAGATATATACTTCTTAACATCGCAACCCTGAATTTCTCTTACTAAAAAAATTGTAAATCCCCAAAGCCAAAATAAAAAATAAAATAATAAAAATACAAAAACAAAAAAATGAAAGCAATTTCAGTTACTTACTGGAGGCTGTTTCCTGGATACAATTGAATGCAATACAATTAAACCAGTAAATGTGACTTTGTTTTGTATTCCTATTGGTATTTTCAATGTGCTGACTGTTGCACTGTAAATGCACCGCTTCCACAACAACGACTCTAGCGAGCCCATCCAGAGCGGCTCTCAAACCTGCAGCCCGGCGCGGCGAGCCACGGGCCCTGCATACTAATAAGCTCGTGCCACTCAGCCCCGAGCAGCCTGCGCGCTGATTGGCCGCGCGGCCCTCCTCTGCCGGGAGCTCATGCCACTCATTCAGCGTAAACAGGCCTCCCAATAGGCTGGCGCCGGGCCAGGGAGCTGCCAATCAGGGAGCAGCAGGGCTACTACTGAGCCCGATGGCGCCTAATTCAAGCCCGGCGACTGCGCAGCTCCTTTGCGCAGATCGTTGCTGCTGAATGGGAATGTGTTGGCGCAGGGCGGGAGAGGGAGCAGGGGCGAGTGGGAGCTCGTGTCCACGCCGAGGGGAAGGCTTTTGCTTTTTTTTTTTTTTTTTTTTAATTTAACCCAGCAGGTATAAAGTTTGGCGTCTGGAGCACAGAGGCCAGGAGAAGAAACAGCAACACGCGTTGAAGCAGATGCTCTTTAAAATACCTGGGATCTGTCTGGCAGGTGGCTGAACCCGGCACAGGTAGGCCCGAGTCCCAAGCATGGAGGCCTCCCCGGGTTGCCCGGCCCTTCCACCACTCCGAGGCCTCCGCCTGCTCTGACCGAGCTCAGGAATGTCCCATGCCCACAACCTGGGTATCACGGGCTCTAGAGTCGCCTGCCTGGTCTTCTCCTCCCCCTGCCCCAGGAATCAGACCCTGGGGAGAAGGTCCTGTATCTCTGGCCACCTATCTGCGGAACCTCAGTTTTTACCTCTCTTGGCTACATTTTGCAACGCAGCACCAATCAAAATGAAAATCGGGGGTTTATGGCCATAACAAAGATTTCCCCTTCTTCATCTGCAACTAGATTTTTAAAATATGTTCACCTTGATACCCACGGTGTGGAAACCATGCATGGTATTTTTCAATGTTGCTTTCCTGCATATCTGCTAAATTCTATGTTGCTTTCCTGCATATCTGCTAAATTCTCGCCTCAATTAAAAGAGCCACTGAACGAATATCTTCATCGTAATCAGATGCAAACTACTTTTAAAGATATTCTCCAAATATTTCTGTTAGATTTGGTTTCCCAACAATATGCTATTTATTCTCTGGAGTCAAGGCGATGCCTTGGTGGCGATGGCTACATTATTTTTACTTCTCTTTCTCCACGTGAAGCTCTGCCTGCCCCTCTGGGGGACCAAAAAAAAAAGGTATTTATACTAGATGCCAAGCAACACAGGCACACGCGTTAGAAATTCTCCGCCGGCTCATTCCGGTAGGGACACGAAGGGGTTAAGCCGGAGGCCTTCTGTTGTCACCTTCCTTTCCCCGCCCCCCCGCCCTCTCCCGCAGGACCTCCGGGATTGGCTGGCACTCCGCCAGTAGGCTGTCAATCACCGAGTGTAAACAAGGCGCTGATTGGCTGTTGTCTAGTCCGCACAGGGCCTCCTGAAAAAAGCAATTACTGGCTCCGCGGTTTCAAGGCGGCCCGAGGCCGCTTGATGAAAGGAGATAAGCTGGGGACCGTTTCCAGGACCCCCGCGGGCCGACCCCGGCAGCCCCGGAGCCGAGGTGCTGCAGAGAGCCAGCGGATCAAAGGAATTCAGAGAGAAAGGGGAAGCGGGCGCACGGCCCCGGCCGGCCTTTCCCTGCGGGTATCTCTGACCTGGGTGGGGGCTCGGGCCGCGGGCGGGGCTCCGGAATTGGGAGCCCGCTTCGGGCGGCACGGCCGGCGGGGCAGCTCCGGAGAGCCCGGGGCTGGCAGGTAAGCGCCGGGCTCCGCGGGCCGGGGCCGGGGACTCAGGACAGGGCGCGCGGCCCCGAGTCCCGGCTCCGGCGACACCCCTACCGGGCGATGAGGACCCCCACCCCCCATGGCCCGGGCTCCTGGCCAGTCCCACTTGGTGCCTTCGGAAGCGACCCCGGGTGGTGCGCGTCGGCCGCGAGAGGAGAGGCGGCACGCATAAATTCATAAGCGTTCGGAGATCTGATTAGCGCACGGCTATTCATTAGGCCGGGGGCGATTGAATTAGGTCCCGGGTGCGGGCCCGGGGGGGCCGGCGCGGGCTGGGCGCAGCCTTCAGGACAAGGAGGATGCGGTTATGGCGCGGACCACCGGGCTTGTGCCATGGCTTCCGGAGGAAGAAGTCAAAGCATCGGCCCCGGAGTGAGTGTTGAGGGGACGGGTTCCTCCAGGTCCTGCCCTAGCGGGTGCGTGCGGAGGCCGCCCGCTTCCCACGCACACCAAGGAAAGCCAGCCTGAGCCTGGCCCGGCTCCGGAGAAATCGCGCCCTCGGAGGGGTGGGTGGCTGGCTGGCTGGCTGGCTGGCTGGCTGGCTGGCTGGGTGGGCGGGGGCGGCCTCGGCTCCTGGACCCAGCGCAGGACCAGGCGGGGCCGGAGCTAGGCCTGGGAGCAGCTAGCTGTGCCGTCCCTGAGCTCGCTGGGCTCCCACCGCCCCTGATCCGGTGGCCTGGCGCGCCGAGGCGGCCGGGTCCGCACGCCCAGGGGCCCCGCCAGCTTCCCTCAGCCCTCGGAGTTCCGGCCCCCAGCAGGGCGCCCCTAGCCCCCGCACGTTTCCCACTCTCGTTTGGAAGCGGAATTCCCCATTACTTCTCCGATGAGCTTGTTTTCTGGCCCAGAAACTTATTTTTACCTTAAGTTTTAAAGCTCCATTTGAAATTTTAAAAAATTATAAAAAGTGTATAAGAGAAAAATCCTCCATCTAAGAGAAAACACCTTGGCAACCCGCGGCGTCCCTGGAGTTACGCCGAGTTCCCGGAGCGCGCGCCGCTGCTATCCCGCCGGCGCGCAAGAGTCAGGAAGGGGCTCCAGCCTGTGACCGCCAGGTGGGGGCGGGGCCTCCAGACTCCCACTCTCCTTCCGAGTGTGTGAGGAGGGGCATCCGCTGCGAGGCCCCTCCGGGGCCCCCAACCCTGTCCCCATCCCCCGCGGGCAGAATTGTCCGAGGGTCCTGGAGCCTGGCTGATGGGCCCCACCCCAGACACAATCCAAGACACGCAGGGTGCCAGCGAGATGGGAGGACAGAGGACGGCAGGGGGTCGGGTCCGCCCTCCCCTGCGAAGGCTGCCTCAGATCCTTCCAGCTCGCCTTTGCCACATTCCTAATTCAAGGGGTGAGAACTTGCTTTCAGAACCCCCAGTTCTGTCCCCTGCCCCTCCTGTCGCATCCTGAGAGAGAGGCTGCCCGCGTGGGGAGGGCGAAGCGCAGCCCCCTGTTCACCTGGCTTCCCCCCTTCTCTCCCCAGTGTCACTTGAAAACAAATCTAGTGGGATTTTTTTTTTTTTAATACTGTTTCAAAACAGTTGTTACAGCAAATAGCTGCAGACGGGCCTGCTGGATGTGGCAGGGGCTGGCAGCTGCCCAGCGCAGGCGCCTGGCCGCTCGGCAGCTCCCGCAGTACCAAAATAAGCTCCCCGTGTTCCCCCTCGGAAGACGCGGCCTACCGAGGCTCCGGCCGGCCGGGGCATGTTTGGCTGGGCGCACTATCAGGTCAGAGAAAACCTCCCTGGTTTCCTTTTTTACTCTCCCTGCTGTCCAGAGCTAACAAATGTTTTTAATTTTAGAGGAACATGGTGTAGGGATCTGCAGACCAGCCTTCCACTGGGGAGGGAGAGAGAACCAGGGTGGGGAAGGAGAAAGGAGAGGGGATAGAAATGTGAGGTCAGGGTTGAGCTGGGGTGTCCAGGTTTCTGCAGTTGCCCACAGTTTCACAAATGAATGGGCTCCCAGTCAGGCGAGGCCCACCCACCCTGGCACACTACCTGGGTGTCCTTCAACCCCCAGCTCTCTTTTTCTCTGGCAGGGCCACAGGCCTGGCAGGTACCTGAGCTTGGCCTATGGCCCCACGCAGCCAGCTGTACCCTGACACCTGGGCATGCACCCTTGCAGATCACCCATCCACACTCCACTCTCTCACATGCACACACATACATACACAAACATCACATGGGCACATCACACACCGACACGTTCACAGCACACACTGGCACCAGTGCTCTGGAGAACCTGCCTTCCCTCGCCCAACCTATCCCCAGCCCTAGGGCCCCTCCCCGAACTTGCCCCTGCACACTGTTCCCCTGAGAGCAGCAGCAAATCCAGGGCTCCTCGCTCCCGCTCCCGAAAGACCACCATCCCGCTCTGTCTGAAATCATGAAATTAATCATTTTTTAACGCAAGGGGGTGGAGGTGTTGGGTGAGTTACATAAAATTGTGAATTAGTCGCCGCTCCGAATAAACGCCTGCTTGGGCCAGAGAGCAGCAGAGCTGCGCTGGGTAATTGTGTGTCGGGTGTCTCTCCATTGTTCCCTGGGCCATTAGTCAAAGGGCAAATTAGAAACAATTTCTTGACAAAGATTGACTCTTAATTTTTCCCACCAGAGGCACAGGGGGCCAGGTCCAGAGGCTGGGCCAGGGCGCAGGCAGGCCCATCCGGAGGGGCTCCGGGATCACTGGTTTGCACTTGCCCAGCCTGCAGCACGGGGAACTGGGGCCCCAGTGTGGTTCATGGTACCCCCCACCCTCCCTCAGCTGGAGGGCAGCGTTACCCCACCCCACATGGCATCTGGTGCAGGGATTAGGGGTTTGCTTCTCCCTCTCAAGTAAGTGGGGTAGAAGAAAAAATAAAATGCACTCCCAGAGGTGCCTGGGCTAGAGGAGCTCAGCCTCAGCACCACTCCAGCTCCAGGAAGCAGGGCTGGGCCCCACCCCATCCCCTGAAGGAGGTCTTCTGCCACCAGATGTGGGAGGTGGTTCTTTTCACCGAGGCCTTTGGCTGATCGACTGAAGGGGGCAGGGGTGTGGGGGGAAGGTCTGAGGGTGCCAGCCCAGACCAGGCCCCAGAAGCCCCCACGTCCCACCCTGGCTCCCACTCACTAGGCACTCATTAGAGCAGCCTGCGCCCCTGCCTGCCCAAGTGCCCTCAGCTCTGGCTATGAGTGGGGTTGAGAAGCCACCACCCCATCCCCGAGGGTCCTCTCCAAGGTGCTGCAGGGGGAATTTGTGCCTAGACCGGGGGTGGCCTTCTTTTCGGCCCATCTTCTGTCTGCGGGCTTAAGCTTTGTTGGGGCAGGCCTATGTTGGAGGGGAGAGGAAGGCAAAGATCTCCCAGACACCCCCTACCAAGGGAAGGGGGCTGCCCCCACTGAAAACAAAGCCTCCAGTCACAGCCTCTTCATTATCTAGCAGGGCCTGCAGGGGCCCAGGGGGCTAGGTGGCAGGGGAGGGGGCCGCTCTGAGGCCCAGGGTCAAGGGGAAGCAGCCGACAGAGGATGAAGAGTTGTCAGGAGCCAGGCCAGGCGGGAGGGTCCTCCAGTCACACAGCCCGCCCACGAGGCCTTCCTCCAGCATTTCCCAGGCCCTGTGCGCTGGGCTGAATCCCTTCCTAGAGGTCCCAGCTCAGGCCCGAGCAAGGGGCCTGCATGCTGAGGCCTGAGCCCTGCTCAGTTGGAGCCCCCGGCATGTCAGGGAGGCACAGCTGGTCTCTGCAGGCCACAGACAGGCTCCAAGACAGACTTGGGGATGTGGCTGGAAGTTTTAAAAGGCAACAAGAGCAGCAGGGGAGCCAGACTTTGAAGGCAGATGAACAGCTTTCCCCGGGCCCCGCCCTCCTGGGGGGGTGTAATTCTGTCACTGGTTTGTCCAACCAGGTCAGGAGGCTGCCCAGCCCCCTCCGCTCAGGAAAGGTTAAACACAGAGTCGTAACTTGCGGCTGCTGCTTTAAATATAAGCCGGTGTGTTCACACGGAAAGTATAATTCAGGGTGCTGGTTGTGTGAGGTTATCAACCAGGAGGCCCATCTGGGTTAAATTGAAGTGATTTTCATAAATGGGTAGGAGCATCCCATTGCCAGGCTCCTCCCTGACCTTTTATTAGTGACAGGGTGATTGTTATTAGTGTTAAAGGGGATAATGGGAGTGGGGGACTCCTGAGACCCCAGGGGAGGGGGAAGGGGAGCCTCCCCACTGGCCTCCCTACTCCCCTCTGTCCTGTCCCTCCAGCCTCCCAGTCACTTTCTCATCTAGGCCGGAGGAAGGCAGGGGACTCCTCAGGGAGTCTTGAAAAGAACCAATGGTGCCAGGCTGCCCTCCCCAAAGGCCAGCACTGCTCCTTCCCCACAGGAAGTCTGGGGGTGGCCGCGGAAGGCAATGGGAGGGAGAGGGAAGCAGGTTCTCTGGGGACCTATACTCACCCTCTAATGCTGAAATTGGGGGTGATGCACTGAGGCATCTCCTCGCAGGCGGCTGACCCAAACTGGGCCCTCTGTCTTCCTGCTTGTAAGGAAGGACCCTACTGCCCAGAGCCCAGACCCGGCCTGCGGGTATAGGGGCAGATGGCAGTGGCTGGAACTGCCCCTCCTGGGGACAAAAGCTCTGCAGGGCCTAATGAGGGGTGGGTTACAGGTTACTTGGTGCTTCCAGGCACACCCCCAACCAGACCCTGGCTGCCGCCCTCCTGGAAAGACACCTGCCTCCCTCCAGACCCGTCCTCGGAGCCCAGCCACAGGAAGTGCCGAGTAAGCATTGCTGCCCAGGCTGCTCTGCTCATTCACGGCTGTGTTTGGGTGTGTTTACACGTGTCACTGTCAGAGTATGTCTGGACAGGGCCTCCAGGGCTGGACTTCCCAGGCCTGGTCTCACACTGGCGGGAGGGCCCTGGGAGAGGGGCGCAGGCTGGGTGTCAGGGTCTCCCCTGATGAAATCCAGCTGGCCCCGGCAGAGCCAGAGCAGGCCAACCGGGCCAGGAGTAGAACCTAAAGGACAGGGACTGGGACTGGCAACCCCTAATCTGCTGGGCCACAGCTCATCAGCTCCCACCCCCACCACTCTGTCCAGCAAATTCCTCTAAGCACCAATTTCAGAGCCCAGGCGGCAGGAGTGGCATCTGCCCCTTCCACCTCGAAGTCAGCTTCCCCACTGGATTTCTTCAAATTCCCAGACTTGGAAAAGCCCCAGCCCCCAGCAGACTCCCCCTCCCAAATCTGCCCCAGCAGCGGGCTCCAGAGGGTAAAGGGCTGCCCATTCAGACTTGCTTCTGACACGCAAAATGGAGGCCTGGGCGGTTCCTGTCTCAGGGGCCACACACCCCACCCTCCAGTTCTCATCCTGCTCTAAGGTTGTGCCTGCCAAGCTCCCCACTCACACCCGGGCCCAGCAATCTGGGCCCCCACCCCACAAACCTGCCCTTGGGCTGAGTCACACCCCCATCCTGTCCTGTAGCCCTAGGACTTTCTCCTGTGTCTGATGACCAAGTCTGGGGGCTCCCTCCCCAGGCTGCCTTTGGGAAGAACCCAGGGCTGGGCATGAGGGCTGGGAAGGCGACAAACACACCTTTTCCTCCTGTCTCTTATTTCTGGGGAAGGTGGGTGTTGAGTCCTTGGCCTGGTTACCTGCAACATATATAGACCAAAAATAAATTACTCCCATCAAAATTCCCACAGAGCAGCCAGGGCCTGCAGCAAAGCCCTTTCCCCCCAGTCCTCAGAGGCAGGTAGCCCGTCTGGCGGGCTCAGCTACACCACCACTGATCAGGCCTGGCCTAAGCACGGCCACCGCCTCTGGCCACCGCCTTTTACAGGACAGTCGAACCATTTAATTAAAAATCATTCAATAGGTCTGTTTTCTTCTGACCTGTACAAATACATATTCCACCCCAATTCATGATTCATCAATACCCGCTACAGGCGGTAATGGGGGGGGGCAGGAAAGTGTCCCAAAGGGTGACTCCCCAGAAAACTCCCTCTTCCAACGATTCAAACCAGGATGGCCAGAGGAGTCTACCCTGGGGCCAGCACCAAGCCGGGCTCTGTGCTGCCTGCCCCCAACCCCCCCGCCCCCCCCCGCCCCCGCCGCTTCTGCCAGAGCCTTTCTGACCACCTTCCACCAGGACTGGGTCTCTGGCAGGCTCTGGGCTCAGGTCCATTTCAATAAGCACTCCCCAAGGCTGGCCGGCCGATTTCTGCTCTTGCGGGTGGAAGCGCAGACGCAAACATGGGTTTTTCTTTCCACCAGAACTGATTTTGTTTAGTTTGCATTTGTATTTTTTAATAGGAGGAATTTTCGATGCAAAAACCCTCCCGAGGCGGGTGAGGAAAAATCAGCGTCCGTACATCCCAGCCAGAAACAAAAGCCCTTTGGAACTGCGCCGCAGGGCGGGCAGAGCCGGGCGCCCCTGACCCGCGTCAGGAGAAGCGGCGCACAGCACCTACCGCTCGGCGGCTCCAAAGCGGTTCCGGCTCCGGTCCGGGCAGCCGGTGTCCGATCTGCTCGCCCGAGTCCGCCCGGTCCCTAGAATGGGAGGGCGGCCGGAGGCGCCATAATCGCAAATTTATGGCCTGGGTGACGTGCTTCCCTCTCCCACAATGGGGCCCGGTGACATTAAACAGAAAATTGATGAGAGCGGAGCGAAATCTAATCTCTCTCCCCCACGCCAGCTCTCCGCGCCTTCGGGGAGGGGCTGGGGGACAAGAGGCCGAGTGGTCGCGTTAGTTGGTGCGCTCGGAAGCCCCGCGCCAATGCTTCCTCCCGAATTCAGGCTCCTGGCCGGCGTACTGGGGGAGGGACCGCGACCCTCGCCCCGGCCCCCATCTCCCGCGGCCCGCCGACTCTCCGCCGGGTTTCGGGCGGAATCTCCGCTCCTTTCCACGCGCCCCGGGCAGAGCGGAGAGCGAAGCACCTCGTTCTCTCCTGCTCGGAGGGCCCCGGGCCGGGATAGGGGCGGCCCCCGGCCCTCCCCACCCCTCGCATCCAGCGCGGAGCTCCCCGCCCCCACCAAGACGAACCGGCGCCGGGAGAAGAGGGGAGGACCCCGGCCACCCAGCCCCCACTCCAAGGAAGTGGGGAAAAGAGGGCAAGCGACCACGCAGGGCACTCCTGGGGCCTCTGGCCGAGAGAGCCCGCTCTCCTCCGCCCGCTGCACAGTACCCGCCGGGGCGTCCCGGGCCCTTTCAGTCACTGACCCCGCCGCGCCACGTCCTTAAAGGCGCCGCCAGTCCTCCCGGCCTTTGTCCCCTTGGCTGGGAAGGTCACGCCAGGGACTCTGGGCAGCCGCATAGCCCCTCGAAGCACTTGCCCCCCACCCTCCTCCACCTCCAAAATTTACACCATGGCCCTCCCTGCCCTGCCCGCTGGCCTGGAGGAGGTCCCCACTTAGCAACCACCTGGCCACGTGCTGCCTGAGACCTCCAGGCTTGGACAAGTTACATTGTCCTGCTGGGGTACACAGCTGGGGCTGAGGAGCTGCCTTTTAACAAGTGGGGGTTGAGGGGGGTGCTTCTCAGAGAGAGAATGAATGAGGGACCCCCAGTGGGGCCAATGGGAGAAAGAACTGCCAATATTCCCAAGAGAGAACACAGCCCCACCAGGTAGCCTTGCTGCCTTGCTGCCCGCCTCCCCCATAAGGGGCAGCCCCAGGGGATGGACAGAGTCCTGGTTGGGGGCCCAGACTTGGATTCAGAGGGCAGGCTTTGGGCAACTCTACTGGTCTACCTCTTTGGCCTAGATGACAACATGTGCGTTGGGGTGCCAGATGGTGTCCTTAACACCCACTTAACCCTCTGGACAGACTGGGATGCAGATGTAGTGATGATCATGCCCATTTTAGAGATGGGCAAACAGACTGAGACAGTGAATAACTCTCCTATGTTCTCACCCAAGGGCTAGGTACCTGTGTCCCAGGTTCTTCTGCAAAGACAGGACATGGTTGGCTGGTCTTGGATCCCTGACAGCCCCAAGACTCATGGGGGCAGACTTGTGTCCTGACTTCCACATGCCTCCTACCCTTGTAGATGGAGAACAGAAAAATGTGGGCCTCATGACCACAGTTGGGTGCTTTGGGTTGCAGCACACACAGAAGGGTGCCACCAGGGCCCTGTTTTCCCTGGAAAGCCCCCTCTGCAGGCTCTGCCAGGCCAGCCTGTCTGAGTCACTGGGATGAAGGTACAGCAAGGCAGGTCATCATTGCTGCAGCTGGGAAGAGCTGCTGATATATGGCAAGAGTCTGGAAGCCAGATTCCAGAAGGTCACATTGGACTGAAACCAACAAGATTACGTTTAACAGGCTGGATGTGAACCTCCACTTTTAGGTTCAAAAATCAGTTGTAAAAATGCGGGCAGCTTCCCACTGAAGACGTGATGAGCCGACCTGCAGCTGTCTTTACCATTCAGGCAGAACGGGCTCCCCAGTGCAGGCCCCTTGTGAATTTCCTGGAGCCCCAGCAGCTGAGCCTGCACCCTCAGGGGCCCTCCCGGGATGTCAGGCTCGCTGGGGAGGGAATGCAGCTGGGGACAGCAGAGAATGGGGTCCTTGTGCTGCTATCATCAAACCCAGGGCTGGATGAACACAGCTTTGTCTGCACCAACACTCCCGTGGTGACCACGGGACCAGGGATCAGCGCCTGGGGCTGGGGGCGCTTCAGAACTAGAGTGGCTGCTTTTTGGCCTCCGTTAACCCTGGAGTGGGTGTTGGATGCACTGTCTTTCCCCAATTCTGTGGCTGGGATCCAGGGGGCACAGAGGACCAGGGTTAAAAATCCGTGTCAAGTCCCAAGGTTCAAAACAATGTTGTTAAACCCAATATTTTCCCGATTTAAATAGTGGCAGTCTTTGGGGGAGATGAGAGGGTGGCCCTGCGTGAGGGGACCCAGGTGGGGGGAAGGCTGAGAAACACTCAGCCTTCACCACAGAATCCCCGTCCCACACCAGGTCCAGCTGGGAGCAGGAGCTGCACGTGGCAGCATCCCAGTCCTGGCCTGGCTCTGGCACGCGCTTTGCTTCTGAGGAGTTTTGGGTCATCCAGAGGTGGGCGCCGCATACTAGGCATCCGTTGGCCAGGTTTGGATCTCAGCCCCGCTGGGGACAGCAGGGAGACCCAAGTACAGAGGGGAGAATTGCTAGAGAGCCTCCCCTGGAAGCCGGAGGACCTTGCAGTGACTCCACAGCAAGTGAAGGCGTGGGTCAGGAGGGACTTCCAAGAGGCAGGAAGGGCAGATGGAGGTGGGGAGGGCCGAGGGTTATTTGCGGGCCTGATGGCTTGAATCCGCTGCAGTGGGTCTGGGCTAGGCAGTGACTAAGCATTGTCCCTCGCAGTGAGCAGTGGAGGCGACAGTGGGGCCCACAGAATGCCGTCCCGCAGCCACTCTGTTGGGGAGACCTGGGGCGCCCACTCCCTCACTGGCTGCCCTGTGAATCTGCCCTGGCTCAGTGGTCATGGTTCTCCCGAGGCCCCGGCTTCGCCCCACAGGTCATAGGCCCTGGGGTGCCTCAGTTTGCCCTACCTCTTCCCCCAGGCCCTATGGAGGCTACCAGCTGGACTCAGGGAGGGCACCGTCTGCTCTAGCTCTGTGCTCCTCAGTCCACAGCATCCAGGGGAAACGCAGACCAGCCCCCAGAAGTCCTTCCCACTCCCCCAAAGCTGGGGTGCGGCTGGTGACTGAGCGCTTGTCTCCTGAACACCCACAGTATGGTGAGCCCTGGGCAGCTAGGCCCCTGCCCACCAGAGGCCCACACCCCGAACATGCTATGCCATGGCCGAGGGCACTGGGTGTCCAGTGATGGTGGGTTATGTGGGACCCAGTCCCTTGGGCTGAGACCAGGCTCCCCCGCAGGGTCAGGGGCCTCTGGAAAGGCTCACTCAGGAGTCAGGATCCACCGCTGGGAGGCACGCAGGGCACAGCGCTCCCCCAGCCATCTGGTTGGGTTGGTTGCTTCCCCCTCTCCCCATCCATATCCCCTCTCCCGCTCACACAGGCAGAAAGGAGGGGAGCCAGCACTCGGACGCAGGCCATCTGCCCCAGCCTGAGCTAAGGCTGCTGCCCACCTGACCCCCAACCCAGCCCCACAAACCTCAGGAAATGCAGGATTTGGGTTCTGGTGGACGAGCCTCAGAGAGGGCCGCTACTGGCCTCTGGCTCAGGACAAACAGAGTGGACCAGACGTCCACATGGCCAAGGGGGGCTCTGAGAAGTGTTGGGGGGCTGTCCCCCTCCTTGCTGGGCCCAGCCCTTAGAAGCAGGTAGGGTGGGACGGGGAGGGGCTCTCACCTTCCATCTACCTTGGCTCCAGGTGCCCACGGCCTTCCTCACCTGGGAAGGCCTCTGGTGGGGAGGCCAAGGTTGAGCAATGGGGTCCCTGGGGAATGGGCTGAGCCAGAGGCAAGGGTGCCTGGGAGAGAACAGGGTTGGGGTCCCGCCCTAGGGTGGGGGCAGGCAGATGGCACTCCTGGCAGGCCAGGCCCAGCCCAGTTCCTGCTTCTTTCTCCTGGTGGGTGATTTACATTATTAATGAACCCGAGGTCCAAAGTTCAAAGGTTTGAGTGGCATATCTGCAGCAAAAAGGCCAGTGGCTCCCAGGCCTTGCCTGCTCGATCCATCCCTCGCTGATCAAGGAGAGAGGCTTCCCCAGGCCCCAGCCAACCCTGCCCTCCTCTGTGTGGCCAGGAGGTTGACCCCATACACCCCTCATGTCTCAAGCTGTCCGGGCCATATGTGGCCCCCGTGGGCACCCACACCTGTGCCCCTTTCTCCCATCGAACATCGTGCAAGACCACACCCAGGTCCCACACCACACCAGACACCCACAGGCCTGCCGTGTGCCCTGGATCCCATTCCTGCTGGGACACTCCTGAGGCCCTTCCTGCTCTAGTTTCTAAGGAGCAGCCTAGCATCCACAGGGCCCAAGCCCTCCAATGACATGGGAAGGGACCCTTCACTTCCTGTGTGCCCAGCGGGAGCTGCAGGGCCTCCACCCCCAGACAAATGCCTCTTTGGTGTCAGGAGGCAGCAGGGCCCCGGGCTCAGACAGACCCAGGCCCAAACCCAGGTCTGCCAGGTACTGGCTGGGTGAGCCAGGCAGCTCACTTCACCTCTCTGAGTCCACCTGTCCCCCCACGATCACGGGGAAGACTCTCTCTAGGTGGGGATTAGAGGAGCCAGGTGGATGTTGGGGCGGCCCTGGTGACACAGGGAAGCCTGGAGGCGGGGAGTGTCTGTGGACGAGGGCCTCCCATGTGCTCATTCTCCTCACTCTCCTTCTCGGTCAGAACCACAGTCATGGTCGCTGAAGGGCCCCCTGGGCCAGGCTCAGCCCCCACTGCAGGCTTGTTCACGCCTGGCATTTTGGTTAAGGAATTTGGTGGCTTGCCCACAGCTCTCAGACCCCACACCACACATTCTTCTTTTTTTTTAATTAATTTATTCATTTATTTATCTTTGGCTGGGTTGGGTCTTCATTGCTGTGTGTGGGCTTTCTCTAGTTGCAGCGAGCGGGGGCTGCTCTTCATCGAGGTGCACGGGCTTCTCATTGCTGTGGCTTCTCTTGTTGCGGAGCACGGGCTCTAGGCACATGGGCTTCAGTAGTTGTGGCGTGTGGGCTTCAGTAGTTGTGGCTTGTGGGCTCTAGAGCGCAGGCTCAGTAGTTGTGGCGCATGGGCTTAGTTGCTCCATGACATGTAGGATCTTCTTGGACCAGGGCTCGAACCCATGTCCCCTGCATTGGCAGGCGGATCCTTAACCACTGAGCCACCACGGAAGTCCCCACAGCACACATTCTTAACCATATGGCCAGGAGCAGCTCTGTTCCTGAGCCTGTGATATCTTGGTAATCCCACTGCAGTGGGTTGGACGGGGGCACCCCAAAGATGTGTCCACCCAGATCCTGTGAGTGGCACCTTGTTTGGAAAAAGGGTCATTGCAGATGTAACTGAGGTGAAGCTCTCAGGACAAGATCATCCTTCATGAGGAGGGGCCCTAAATCCAATGACAAGTGTCCTTTCAAGAAAGAAGCAAAGAGGGACTTCCCTGGTGGTCCAGTGGTTAAGGATCCGTCTTCCAATGCAGGGGATGTGGGTTTGATCTCTGGTCGGGGAATCAAGATCCCATGTGCACGGGGCAACAAAGCCCACGCGTTCTGGAGCCTATGTGCCACAACTAGAGAGCCATCGTGCCGCAACTAAGACCCGACGCAGCCAAATAAATATAATTAATTAATAAAAAAGAAAGAAGCAGAGGGAGATTTGGGAGGCAGGAGAAAAAGGCCATGGGAAGATGGGGGCAGAGGTTGGGGTGATGTGGCCACAAGCCGAGGGACTTGTGGGGCCCCCAGAAGCTGGACGAGATGAGGAAGGACGTGCCCTCGCGCCTTCAGAGGGAGGTGGTCCTGCAGACACGTGGAGTTCGGACTCCCAGCCTCCAGGACTGAGAGAATCCATTTCTGCTATTTTAAGTCACCCAGTTTTTGGTCATTTATTATGGCAGCACCTGGACACCAACTCCCTCACTGGCCCTGGCAAGTGGGCTGCTCTCCCCATCTTGGGTGGAAGGCGAGGACGCAGTCTGAGAGGGCTCATGGAGGCAGAGGGGAGCACACGCTGTGGGGGAGCGACCACCAGCCAGTCAGGGAGGATGAGGGTCCCAGACCTGCTCCAAGGAGGAGAGGGGCTCTGAGTTGTGGTGAGGTCTGGCTGCGTTTGCGGCAATTCAGATTGGGCTCAGACAGCAGTTGATTTTCTCCCTGGAGAAGGGCTGTTCTTTCCTCTGGTCACATCCTCATCCTGTCCTCCTGCTGCTGGTCTCCTCCCTGACTCATCTTTTAGCGCTGTGCCATCGACAGGAATATTACGTGACCCACACCTGGGAATTTAAGCATTTCTAGTGGCCACAGGTCTCCATCTCCCCCTTCCCAACATTAATTTCCAGTTAAAATATTCACGCATGTGCACACATGAGCACGCGTGCTTACGCATGCACACTCATGCATGCACACCTGCAAATGCTGGTTTCGGCCTCCTGCCTTAACCTGGCCCTGGTCCCTTCCCCGGAGCAGATGGAGTTAGAGGCAAACACTCTGTGTGCACCTGTGGGGGTTGCCATCTGTGAGGCAGGGCTCGCACGCCCATTTGACTGATGGGGAGACGGATGTTTGAAAGGTAGAGGGAAGTGTCTGAGGCCAAGCTTTGAACAGCAGAGTCACTGACTCTCCCCCCCTTCCCTGGGTGCTCAGCTCCTGTCCAGTCTTAGGGGCTGTGAACGTCCTTGCTCCACATCCGGGCTCCTGGTGGGCTCAGCTACTGGGAAAATCCCTGGAAGCAGAGTTGCTAGTTAAAAGCACTCACATTTTGGGGACAACTATTGCTAAATGACTCTCTAAGAAGGCTGTCCCAATTCTCAGTCTCTCCAGCAAACACTGAGGGTGCCCCACATCTGGGCCACTTCTCAGGAAAGTTTGGAGAAGGGGGCTCTGGAGCACGGTGGGCCATGAGGTGTGGCTCTCTGGGGTGTGGACATGGCCGGGAGGCTCACACAGCTGAGCCACCAGGGCTGGCCCGGCCTCCCCACACCAAGGCTAGGCCCACGCGTGAGCTCGAGCCACATGGTAGGGAGGCCACCTCCGCAGGCGGGTTGATGGACGTGCAATTAACCTGCCTGTGGTTATGTTGGCAACTGAGCTGGAACAGGAAGTTAGTGTTATAAACCAGAGCCTTTCAAGTTATGACAAATTCATCAAACAAATGAACCCATGAGCACAGAGGGCAGGCGCCTCCCTGTGTCGGGGATGAGGAGTGCTCCAGCCATTTCTAGTCCCTTCCCCCGAATCCAGGCCCCAGAAAGAACCATGAACTGGGCAGAACATGGGGCTGGTCCTGGTGTCCAGACTGGCAGTGATCTCGCTCTGACCCCATCTCTCTGGTGAGAGCCCCCTCCCCCACAAATGGCTCAGCATCTGGTTTCCTTCTTGAGCTCCAGATGCCACTAACACCTGAACACAATCCCCACCCCCGACACACACGTGAGAGCAAGTTCTCTTGTTCCGGACCCCCCAGTCTCTCCAGGGGCTGGCAGCGCTTAGCAGTGCCTCTGGGGAGCACCCCTGCTTGACCTCCAGACATACGGTCCTCTCATCCCCAACAGGCCTGAGCAGCCGACATCTTTCTGCTCAGAGCACGTGCTCATTTGGCCAAGGCTATCTTTTAAGTTTTAGGCCCTGGATGGGTTTCAAAATGGCCCTGATGCCACCGCAGAGCCTGAATCCGGGGGGAGGGGGACACGGCAGCCGTCCAGGTTAGGGGCCTCAGGTCCAGCCCCTCATCTTACAGGTAGGAATCTGAGCCAGGGAGGATTTGGCTCTTGTCCAAGGCCACTCAGCTGTCACACCTGGGGGCAGACCTAGGACTGAGAGAACCTGCAGCGACCCCCTCGGCCAGCATGCTGCCCACCTCTCCCCCAGCCCAGGAAGAACCTCTCGGGCCTGCCCTGGCCCATCCAGACCCCAGACCTTAGGCCTCTGCAGCGCCGAGGCTGGAAGAACCAAGACACAACCTCCCTCCCGGGGCTTGGGGCTCAAGGCGGACTGCGGAGTGGAGGGTCCCCGAGCCAGCACTCCCCAGGCTACAGGCAGAGTGATCAACGTTGTCCCAGACGGGACTCCCACGCCCTGCCCGCCCTGCCCACAGCCCACCCCATCCGTCTCCAGCGCTCCAGGTGGGCGCTGCCCGTGGTTCCTCTGGCTCCTCCCAAAGCCCTGCCCCAAGGCTCCCCCTCTGCCCTCTGGTTCCAGGGCCTCCTCCTACTGAACTCGGACACCAAGCCCAGGAGTCCTGCGAGACTGTGCAGCAGTGAGCCCCTGGGCTTCTCACCAATACAGGTTCCACCGTGCTGTGGGCTGAACTGTCCAAGTCCTAAACCCCCATACCTGTGAATGTGACCTTACTTGGAAATAGGGCCTTTGCAGATGTGATCGAGGTAAGATTAGCTAACCTGCCTGTGATTATGTTGGCGACTGAACTAGAACAGGAAGTCAGTGTCATAAACCAGGGCCCTAATCCAGTGACTGGTGTCCTTATAAGAAGAGGGATTCTTCATGCAGACACACAGAGGGGAGAAACCACATGACGATGGAGGCGGAGACTGGAGTGACGTAGCCACAAGCCAAGGAACACCAAGGGTTGTCAGCAGCCAACAGAGCCGGAAAAGGTACGGAACAGACAGATTCTCCCTCAGAGCCTCCAGAAGGAAGCAACCTGCTGACACCTTGCTTTTGCACCTCTGGCCTCCGGACTGTGAGAGAATAGACAGACTCCTGTTGTCCTAAGCCACCCAGTTTGCGGTAATTTGTTACAGCAGCGGCAGAAGGGTAATACCCTCTCCTCTGCTTTCCTCTTCACTTTTTCTTTTCCATTCCTTTCAGTCGGGGCCAAGGAACTGGCCCATGCAGGCATGTGGTTGGAGAGCTAGACACAGGGCAGAACGGTCATTGGTACGTGTTTTGAAGATGAGAAGCCAGGCTTCTCACCTTTGGAGAAGGGAATTTCAAATGTGGGAAGGAGGAAGCCTAGAGTCAGTTCCATGGAGCTAGATTACAATTGTGGTATTGGTATGAACTCATGTTTTTTAATATAGATGTAGTGGTGTGTGTGTGTGTGTGAGTGTGTATGTGTTTCTTGGCTCTGTTTGCCAAAAGGACCCAGAAACAGTGAAATCACAATAGCAACGAGCACACCTAGTGCCCAGATCTTGGTTTCTAAATGCCCTTATCCACTAGAAGGAACCAGTGCTTTTTGGAGAAATGGCTGATTCCAGGGCCGGGGCAGGGAATCTCCAAATGGAATGTCTTGGGGTGGCAGAAGGTAAGGAAGCTTCCAAGAACGATGGGGGTCAAAAGGTGGGAAGTAGCTTGAAAGGGCTCCTGCTGCCCAAATCGAGAACAATCTGAGCAACAAAATAAAGATAGTAATGGATCGTTATCTTTATTTATGGTATAAATAACTCATGATATAAATAAATGAATGAATACATAAATGGGAGAAAAAGCTGACTCTTAAATGTAGAAGGAATAGTGGAATTAGAAAACTTCCATTTGGCAAACAGCACATTAATAACTGATTCAGGGAAGAATCAATGACAAAGGCTCAAACCGCTGGTGAAAGGCTGATGGGAAACAGGATATTTACATAGAGTCCACTTTTCTCCTCACCGACTGTTTACTAATTATCCCTTATTCACTAGTGAGTTCAAATTCTTATTGATTAGCTTTACAATGGAGAAACCTGGCAGACGCGACCTTACCTGAGTGATAAACGTTACTGCCACCAGCGCTGGAACTTCAGATGTTGCGTGCCTCCAGATATGATGCACCGAGGAGAAAGCGGCATAACTTCTGATATAGTCCTGCCAAAAGCGAAGAAGCGGAATCCAGGCACTGACCCAAACTAAGGGATATTTTACAAAGGCACTTCAAAAATATCATAGTCATGAAATATAAAGAAAGACCAGTTCTAAAGGTAAAGTGTTTTTTTTTGGTTTTTTTTTTTGCGGTATGCGGGCCTCTCACTGTTGTGGCCTCTCCCGTTGAGGAGCACAGGCTCTGGACGCGCAGGCTCAGCAGCCATGGCTCACGGGCCCAGGCGCTCCACGGCATGTGGGATCTTCCCAGACTGGGGCACGAACCCGTGTCCCCTGCATTGGCAGGCGGACTCTCAACCACTGCGCCACCAGGGAAGCCCTAAAGGTAAAGATTTTTAAGATCAGATTTTTAAAAATAAATTTATTTATTTATTTGGCTGCACTGGGTCTTCGTTGCTGCGTGTGGGCTTTCTCTAGTTGTGGCGAGCAGGGGCTACTCTTCACTGCGGTGCGCGGGCTTCTCATTAGGTGGCTTCTCTTGTTGCGGAGCACAGGCTCTAGGCGCGCAGGCTTCAGTAGTTGTGGCACTTGGGTTCAGTAGCTGTGGCTCGTGGGCTCTAGAGTGCAGGCTCAGTAGTTGTAGTGCACGGGCTTAGTTGCTTCATGGCATGTGGGATCTTTCTGGACCAGGGCTCAAACCCGTGTCCCCTGCGTTGGCAGATGGATTCACTGCACCACCAGGGAAGCCCTAAAATCAGGTTTTAAATTAGATTTTTCAAAAGTGATCCTCTCGTCTTCTGACTTTCTGGGTTGCCTTATCAGCTGACAGAGATATTCAGAGTCCTAGCTTGGGATCTATGTGGTCTTGGGAAGGGGCTAGTGAGCCTGGAAACCGCACTGTTGGCCAGTTGTACCATTCGGACTGAGCCCCTCCACTTGCCCACCTCAGTTTGCCCATCTGATACACGTGTTTTGTTTGCTCTGTCTTCCTCCCTGAATTCCAAGGTGCTGACCCTGACCATCAAACCAAAGTGTGGAGGGCTTCCCTGGTGGCGCAGTGGTTGAGAGTCCACCTGCCAATGCAGGGGACACAGGTTCGTGCCCCTGTCCGGGAAGATCCCACATGCCGCGGAGCGGCCGGGACCATGAGCCATGGCCGCTGAGTCTGTGCTCTGCAACGGGAGAGGCCGCAACAGTGAGAGGCCCGCGCACCGCAAAAAAAAAAACAAAAAACCAAAGTGTGGAACAAAAGCTTTCTCAAGCCTAAGTGACAAAACCACAAAGAAAGACTTTGATTTTGAAATTAAGTAGACTAAGGACAAGTGACAACAATCCAACGTGTAATCCTAGATTGGCTTCTGGATAAGACATTATTGAGGCAATCTGTGAAACTCTTCTGGGGTCTGTGAGTAAAGGGCAGTATCATATAAATATTAACGTCCTGATTTTGAACATTATGTGGGTGCTTGTTTCGGGAAATACACAGGTGAGCATTAAGAGATAATGGGCAGGGGCTTCCCTGGTGGTGCAGTGGTTGGGAGTCCGCCTGCTGATGCAGGGGACACGGGTTCGTGCCCCAGTCTGGGAAGATCCCACATGCCGCGGAGCGCCTGGGCCCGTGAGCCATGGCCGCTGGGCCTGTGCGTCCGGAGCCTGTGCTCCGCAATGGGAGAGGCCACAGCAGTGAGAGGCCCGCGTACTGCAAAAAATGGTTCCAAAAATTAAAAACAAAAACTAGAATAAGAAAACATGGTAAAATGTTAATACTTGGGGAATCTGGGTGAGCAGTATCTAGGGACTCTTTGTACTATTCTAGCAACTTCTGTAAGTTGGAAATTATTCAGAAGTAAAAAGTTTAAAAAGAGAAACAAACCCAAAACCCACCCTGTTCAGAGGCCGAAAAGACGAGCTGCAGGCTGGGGGAAGATTTCTGCAAACCGCAAATCCAACCAAAGACTAGTGTCTAAAATATGTAAAGAATTCTTAAAGCTCAGTAGTAGAAAAGCAAACAATTGAATTAGAAAATGGGCAAAAAACATGAGCAGACATTCCCTGAAGAGGCCACACAGATGGCAACTGAACACAGGAGGGGATGGTCCAAATCCTTGTCAGAGATGCAAATTAAAACCACAGTGAGAGGGACTTCCCTGGTGGCGCAGTGGTTAAGAATCCACTTGCCAATGCAGGGGACATGGGTTCAAGCCTGGTCTGGGAAGATTCCACATGCCACGGAGCAACTAAGCCTGTGCACCACAACTACTGAGCCTGTGCTCTACAGTCCGCGAACCACAACTACTGAGCCCACGTGCCGCAACTACTGAAGCCTGCGTGCCTAGAGCCTGTGCTCTGCAACAAGAGAAGCCACTGCAATGAGAAGCCCATGCACCGTAACCAGGAGTAGCCCCCGCTTGCCACAACTAGAGAGAGCCCGCGCACAGCAACAAAGACCCAATGCAGCCAAAATAAATAAATAAATTTATATATTAAAAAAAACAACACCGTGAGACATTGGTACACACCTATCAGAATAGCTAAAATAAAAAACAGTCAGAAAAGCAAATGCTGGTGAGAATGTAGAGAAACTGCATCACACGTGCATTACTGGTGGGAACATGACATATACAGCCTCCCTGGAAAACGGTCTGGCAGCTTCCTTACAAACTAAATATACAGGACTTACCTGGTGACACAGTGGTTAAGAGTCCGCCTGCCAATGCAGGGGACATGGGTTTGAGCCCCGGTCCGGGAAGATCCCACATACTGCGGAGCAACTAAGCCCGTGCGCCACAACTACTGAACCTATGCTCTAGAGCCTACGAGCTACAACTACTGAGCCCGTGTGCCACAACTACTGAAGCCCACGCGCCTAGAGCCTGTGCTCCACAACAAGTGAAGCCACCACAATGAGAAGCCTGCGCACCGCAATGAAGAGCAGCCCCTGCTTGCCACAACCAGAGAAAGCCCGCACACAGCAACAAAGACCCAACGCAGCCAAAGATAAATAAATAACTAAATAAATACACAGCTACCTTAAATCCTGCAGTTGCGTTCCCGGGCCTTTGTCTCAGAGAAATGAAAACTTACGTTCACACAAAATCCTGAACTTGAGCAGCTTTATCTGTAAGGGCCAAACGTAGGAAACAACCCAGATGAACTTCCAGGGGTGAATGGTTAACCAAACACATCTGTCCACACTGGGGACCGAATCCTTCTTGGCAATAAAGAGGAAGAGCTGTCCACATGTGCAGCAACCCGGATGAATCTCGTGAGAAAAGCCAGTCCCAGAGGTCACATTCTATAGGAGCCATATACCTAACATTCAGGATATGACAAAATTATAGAATGGAGGAGAGGATGGTGGGGGGAGACTGAGGTGGGGGAAAGAGGGGAGTGGACGTGGCTATAAAAAGGCAACTAGGGGGGCTTCCCTGGTGGTGCAGTGGTTGAGAATCTGCCTGCCAATGCAGGGGACACGGGTTCGAGCCCTGGTCTGGGAAGATCCCACATGCCGCGGAGCAACTAGACCCGTGAGCCACAGCTACTGAGCCTGCGCGTCTGGAGCCTGTGCTCCACAACAAGAGAGGCCACAACAGTGAGAGGCCCGCGCACCGCGATGAAGAGTGGCCCCTGCTCGCCGCAACTAGAGAAAGCCCATGCACAGAAATGAAGACCCAACACAGCCAAAAATAAATAAATAAATAAATAAAAAGGCAACTAGGGGATCCTTATCGTGATGGAATGTGCTGTATCTTGACTGTATTGATGCCAAAATCCTGGTTGTGATATTGTAGTATAATTTTGCAAGATGTACCATGGGAGGAAACCGGGTGAAGTGTGTGTTGGATCCTTCTGTGTGTTATTTCTGATAACTGCATATGAATCTATAATTCAAAATAAAAAGCTTAACCAAGAAAAATCCTGATTTTTTGTTTGTACATATAATGTTTATGTATAGTATAATATTATATATAATAATATAATGTGATTTTATATGATTGCTAAATATATATTGCTGTATTTATTACATACATTTGCATACGCTTAAATAAAATTATAAATGTTTAGAAAAAAGGGCTGGTTCCCCATCCTCCAGAGCCCCTAGACTGGAATCTCCAAAGATCTGGACTCTGTGTGTCAGCAAGTTCCCAAGTCGATTCTGATTCACACTCAGACAGAACCATGAGAGCTCCAGGGTCTGCAGAAAAGAAAAACGTCATCACAAGCCCTCAACCTCCATTAAGTCACAGGCCACCATTCCAGTCCACTCATATTCTCTAGAATGTGCTATGAGAAGGCACTGGGCTAGAGCTGGGTTCCAGAAACCTGCCCTTGGCTCACAGGCTAGGAGGGGAGGTAGGTGAAGTTAATTCACAAAAACAACCAGGAAGCAAGGCCAGTAGCCAAGGACCAACGGCCCTCTGCCCCAGCTCCCATGTCTCCCATCTCACACCTATGCTCTGTACTCTCATGGACCCCTTGTTCACACTCCACTCATCAGTCCACCCTACCCAACCAGGTTCTGGGAGCCACCCTTCAATCACTCATTTGTCCAGCACTGCATGAGGGGTTGGTGTGGCAATCTTGACCACTCACGGATTGGGAAAAAACAGAAGACGCTGATGTTTCTCAAAGTGAGGTTCCTCTGGGAATCTTCATCAAAATCACTAAGGGAGCATGTTACGTAAGCTTCCCGGATCCCACCCCAAATTCATAGACCAAATTTTAAATGAATTTTACATGAACTCTCCTGGGGATCCTTCTGCACATGGAGTAAATCTCAGCAGTTAGACTCTTACTCGCTGGAATTTTGACTCTTGTGCAATGACTGAAATTTGGACATTTCCCTGGTGTGTTGGTTTGAAAAAAAACAGCATGTTCACAAATTCTCTGATACTCCTTCCATGGGTCTCTGTCCCTTTGCCCCTCAATCAGGGCTGACTCTGCAGACAGCCTTTGCTCATTCAGAAAAGCCTTGTGCTTCTACCCAGTTCTCTTGGGAGAACTTTTGGAGCTTTTGGAGCCCTGAGCTAGGATGTAGGAAGTCTGACACCCCTGAGGCAGCCATGCTGTGAGGAAGCCCAGGCCATAAGGAGAGACCACAGCCAACAGTGGGCATCAACCACCAGACATGTGACTGAAGGTGTTTCCAGATGATTCCAGTCTCCAGGCCCTTCAAGTCATGCCCAGCTATTTTCTCAGCTGGCCTGAGACATCATGGAACAGAGACAAGCCATCCCCACTGTGTCCAGTCCAAGTTCCTAACTCACAGAATGTGTGGACATCATGAAATGGTGGTTTTAGCTGCTGAGTTGAGGACTGTTTGTTATGCAGCACTAGAAGCTGGAAAACAGATGATACATCCTGTGATGAAGCCCAAGCAGAAGACCCACAGGTTCCTGCTACTTGGATTTCAGGAACACCCCTGCTTCCTGTTCTGTTGGAAGCCTGGGTGTACAGCTCTCTGCTCCTGTCTGTCAACCAACCTACATCTTTCCAAGTTAGGCCCAAGAATTCTAACGATGCAGCCATGCTGACCATGAGGTGCTGTGAACATCCGAGTGGAGGTGACCAACAAACCAGGTGGTAGTGAAAGTGGCGGGAGTACAAATTTGGGAATTCTCAGCTCATAGGTGTGGTCAAAAATGCAACCTGCAATGTGAAGATCCAGAAAAAGCGTGCAGAGAGAGAGAAAATGGGTCCATGGTACCACATTTCAAAGGGTGGGCAGAGGAAGAAGGACCCATGAAGGACATCAAGCGGGGGAGACAGGAGAGAACAGTTCGTGAAGAAAGGGAGCCCAAATGGACAGGGAGTTGTCCGGGGAGATAAGGGCTGAGAAGCCACAGGAAGTATTTGGAGACTTTTGCCTGAGCAAGGAGGGCGGAAGCAGAAGCCAGATGGTGGTGGACCCGAGAGCCTGTGGGTAGCTGCTGAGTGGGCAGCACCCTCCACGTGTGGCCGCAAACCAGGGCCCCATGTGGGCTGCATCCACGTTGAGATAAGTACAGAAATCGAGAGGGAGCGTTTAGCAACATTTATAGCAGTTGGACAATAATTTATGTCTGTTGAATCCAATAATAAAAAATTAGGGCCTGCCTTTTGGATGACTTTGGGGTTTTAATTTCATTTTTCTAGTAATTCATTTTATTATATTTTACAGAAGTATTAGTCTGCATAGAATTGGGAAAACAAAACAAAACAAAACGAAGCACTGGCGTAGAGAACCCTTGCCAGATGTTTTGCCGGGAAGAGAGCGAAAGAGCATCAGCTGAAGGGCGTTCAGTGTTAAAGGAGGGGTTTTGGTTGGCTGGTTTGTTGTTGATGATGAAGTTTACTTTTAGGATGAGAGGAATTTGAGCACGTTTACACACTGAAGATAAAAAGCCAGTTGAGAAAGAAAGAGATGACAGGATATATCCTATATGACAGGGAAGATGTAATTGATGGAGTGAGGTCACCTCTTGAGCTAGTGGGAAGAAGAGAAATCAAGAGTGTGCGCGCACACACACACACACACACACACACACACAGAGAAAGAAAAGCGACCAAAAATACAAGTGCAGAATTTATTTTATTATTATTGTTATTATTATTTGCCACACCACTCAGCTTGTGGGATCTTAGTTCCCTGACCAGGGATTGAACCCAGACCCTCGACAGTGAAAGCGTGGAGTCCTAACCACTGGACCTCCAGGGAAGTCCTCAGAATTTTTTTTTTAAATTATGATAATGCTAAGTACACCTCTGCACCAACAAAATAAAAAGAAATCTAGATTAGATTATTTTCTAGGGGAAAAGAAAGCTAAAATTGACTCAAGAAGAAGTAGAAACAACCATTGGAAGTTGGAAAGGTGGTCAAGAATCAATCCATTAAAATGTGACCAGGCCCAGATGGTCGTAAGGCAAGGCTTACCAAATTCTCAAGGAGTAGACAATCACCACGTATGTAAACTCCTCCAAAGCATAGAATAAGACAGGATACTTCCCAACTCTTCTACAGACCCAAAGTGGAAGCATGAAAAGAAATCTGTATCTCAACTTCCTTTATGAACAGACAGAAAAATTCTAACTAAAAGGTTGGGATTTGTCCTTTTGTTCACAAGCTTCACCAGTTGAAAGCTTGGTTTGTTCCTCTTCAATTTTTCTTGATTTCCAATAAATGTACTTAATGGTATACATTTTCAATTCTCACTTTGGGATATCCCACAAGTTTTCTTTTTTTTTTAATTTCTTTTTAAAAAATTAATTAATTAAGTTATTTTTGGCTGCGTTGGGTCTTTGTTGCTGCACGTGGGCTTTCTCTAGTTGTGGCGAGTGGGGGCTACTCTTCCTCGTGGTGCGTGGGCTTCTCATTGTAGTGGCTTCTCTTGTTGCGGAGCACAGGCTCTAGGTGCACATGCTTCAGTAGTTGTGGTGCGTGGGCTCAGTAAGTGCAGCTCGCGGGCTTAGTTGCTCCATGGCACGTGGGATCTTCCTGGACCAGGGATTGAACCCGTGACCCCTGCATTGGCAGGTGGATTCTTAACCATTACGTCACCAAGGAAGTCCCCCCACAGGTTTTCGGATACAGTATTCTCATTGTTTCTTCATTTATAAACAGTTGGCAATTTCTGTTTTGATTTCCTTCTTTTTTTAAAAAAAAATATTTATTTATTTGGTTGCACCGGGCCTGTTGCAGCAGGCAGACTCCTTAGTTGTGGCATGCGTGTGGGATCTAGTTCCCTGACCAGGGATCAAACCTGGGCCCACTGCATTGGGAATGCAGAGTCTTATCCACTGCACCACCAGGGAAGCCCCTGATTTCCTTCTTTGGCCAAGAGTTACTTAGAAGGGTGTCCTTAAATGAGCAAATGACTAATTTTTATGTTATCTTCTTCCTCTTAATTTCTATATGATTTCATTGCAGTCAAGGAATGTGAATTGTATGTTTTTTGCTCTGTTAATCTATCAGATTTCTGTCGCCAAGTGAATGGTCAACTTTTTGTGATTGGTCCACATGTATGAAAATAATAGAGTCTCCGTTCATTAATTACAAGGTTCCACTATATGGATCTGTTGGATCAAGTTTGTTAATTGTGCTTTTGGAATCTGCTACATCCTTAGTTGTTTTCTGTCCACGTGGTCTCTCAGCTTCTGAAGCTGATGTGTTAAGGTCTTCTACTAAATGTGGATTTGTTAATACAGGCAGGTTGTCATTTTTTGCTCTATACATTCTGAAGATATATGTTGGTTGGTCCATAGCAGTTCACAATTGGTGTGACAGGCTATAGAAAGAGGTTCGTTACCTACTCCAACCCCTTCTCTTTTGCCTTCCTCTCCTCTATTGAAAGGAAATACCCAGATTCCTGGTGTCGCTGGAAGACAAAGGGTGACCATATGACCTAGTCCCGGCCGAGGAGATGTAGGCGGAAATCTCTGAGGAATTCTCTTCCTAAAAATGAAGGACCAGATTTGTGGAGATAAGGCTTAGGCTTTATCCCTTGGCCCTTCCCCCTTCATTTTTTTGAAACAGGACATAACTAGAGGTGCAGCAGCCATCTTGCAACCATGAGGACAAAAGCCAGATGCCAGCAAAAGCCGGACTCTGTATCTCTGATGAGTTCCTCCAACAGCTGTATTAATCTTGCACTCCACCTTCTATACTTCTTCCCGCTTGAGACAAACTCTGCTTGTGCTGCTCATTATCTGTTGTCTGGTCTCTGCAACTGAAGCTACAGAAACAGCTACTACAGAGGGCCACATATCTCTGTGATGGCTGCAAATGAAATACAGTGGGGTGTTTTTTGGGGGAGGGTCTCTTTAAATGCTTTTTGCCTTGAGTTCTTTTCGTCTGCTCTTTTTTTCTTAGCATTGTCTGATATAGCACGTCTTTTGTAATCCTACAAATTTTGTTTGCTTTTTGTTGTGGTAAAATATACATAAAAATTTATCATTGTAACCATTTTAAAGTATGCAATGCAGTGACATTCAGAACATTCACACGGCTGTGCAACCATCGCCACTGATACAGCACTTGAAAACTTTGTATTGAAGTACAACATACAAGTATGTAAAAATGCACCTACGTTAAATGTGCAGCCCTATGGATTCTGGAATATGAACACACTTGTGCAATCAACACCCAGACCAAGAAACAGAAGCTTCCCCTGGTGTCACCTTTACCCCTTTTTCTGGGGTGTTTTCTTTTGGGTGGGTGTGCTGGTAGCAGAAACACTGCCTCAAACTGGAATCGACAGTAATGGAGTTGAATGTTTTGCAGGACAGAGGTGGGCAAGTGCCGGACTTGGCAACTCAGAATCCAACAGTGTCTCCCAGAACCAGGGCCCTGCTCCGACTCAGGGAAGTGGGGAGGTGTCGGTTCTGGTCTTGGCCTGAGCGAGGTGCCTGGAGTTGCAGGCTTCCTGCCCAGGTCGGACAGGATCCGGGGAAGACCAAGGCATCTCCTCCTGCAGCGCGTGCAAACACCAGGAGCTGGGGCTCCCCTGGGGGCGCGGTGGTTGAGAGTCCGCCTGCCGATGCAGGGGACGCGGGTTCGTGCCCCGGTCCGGGAGGATCCCACATGCCGCGGAGCGGCTGGGCCTGCGAGCCATGGCCGCTGAGCCTGCGCGTCCGGAGCCTGTGCTCCGCAACGGGAGAGGCCACAACAGTGAGAGGCCCGCGTAATGCAAAAAAAACAAACAAACAAAAAAACCAGGAGCTTGCCCTGGAGTCCTAGCACATGTCCCCTTGCATGTGCTGTGCCCCCCCCCCGCCCCCCCAGCCCGGCTCTAGCTTCAGCAGTGGAATCACCATGATGGGCCTGGGCCCTTCCTGGCACCTGGTGAAGTCTATGGACCCCTTCTTTGAATAAGCGTTTTTTTAAAAAATATCTATTTATTTATTTATTTGGTTGCACTGGGTCTTAGTTGCTGCAGGCGGGCCCCTTAGTTGCAGCATGCAGGCTCCTCAGTTGTGGCATGAGAACTCTTAGTTGCGACATGCATGTGGGATCTAGTTCCCTGACCAGGATCAAACCCGGGCCCCCTGCATTGGGAGTGCAGAGTCCTAACCACTGCGCCACCAGGGAAGTCCCTAGAATAAGGTTTTTAAATATGTAAAATGCATAGGATTATAAAGGAAACCAACTATATGATAAGATAACAATCAAAGTCTTTACATGACTTGTGTATGTTTTGTACACATGTATTACTATATCACAAAAATTGTGATATTTGTGCTTCCTCGTTAACACATTAAATAACTACCAAAATTTTGAAGTACTGATGACAGAAACAGTACTTTAAGATACCTGGAATCATTGCAGTGTGATTTGAAAATAACTGTCATTTCAGTTGAGCCATGGATTCATGATAGAAGGAAATGCCAAATTGTAGAGATTAGAGAAAAGAAAGGGGTGATAATGTGGTTCTATCCAAGGTCATGGACGCCCCCAGACTCTGTCCATGAGCCTAGATTAGGGACCCCTGGCCCAGACCAGTCATTGTTGGGGGTCAGCCTCATTGACAGCACCCTCTAGATGTCAATTTTTAATCTATTCCAAGTGTCTCTGTCTTTTAATGCAAGACTTTTAACTTATTAGTATTTATCATGATTACTGATATACTTAAACCTATTCCTGTGACCTGGTTTCAAGTTTTCGTTACATGTTTCCTGCTGTTCCTATGCCCTCTGCCCCCATTTCCTGCTCTTGTTAGATAAGTCAAGATGTCTTCCTTCCAATTTTTCCTTCTTATGGTTCAGAAGTTTTACTTTATATTTCTATTTATCTAGTAGTTAGTTAAAATTTTTAACATGCATATCTGAACTTAGCTTTCCCCACCCATGTCTGTCCCCATGAACAAGACACACCATTTTTCAGTTTTATTTCTCTCCCTCCTCTTCCCTCCACTGCCCAGGATGAGATCATTTGGATTTTCCTCCCAGACTGTTGAGTGTATTTTCCAGCCTGCGTCCCCTGATAAAAATAGTTTCACTGGCTCCCGGAGCCCGTGCCTTCCTCTCGGATTTATTTTTCGTTTTGCTAGAGTCTATAAGCTAGTAATTATTTTAGATGGTATTTGTTGGAAATAAACTCTCTTAACACTTGGCACGACCCAAAAAAGTGTTTGTTTTCCCTCCCAACTGAATGGCTGTTAGGCCTGGCGGAGAATTACAGGCTCAAATCATTTTCCCTCCGAACTGTGAAGGTACCCCTCCATTGCTTGGAAACAAAAGTTATCTGATGTCAGGCTTATCCTCTTCTTTTTCTTCTTTTTTTTTTTTTGCAGGTAAGGTGTTTTTTCCCCACTGGGAGCTTTTCTTTGATACCTCTCTCTGCTGTGTTCTAAAATGTCCTCCTGTGTCCTCTTCAGCCCAGGGCTGTTCCTGAGTATTCTTTCCTGAATCATTCCTTTCCTTCTTGTCTCTGCCCTTCGGAATTCCTTTTCAATAACTGAATGCAGAAAACTGTGGGCTTATGTCCCACGTTTCTTAACGTTTCCTTCCTACATTATAACTTTTTGTCTCTGACTCTGTGTTCTGGAGAATTCCACAGCTTGACCTTCCAGCTCACTAGTTTACCCCTCAGCTGTGTCCATTCTACCTTTCAGCCCACCTATTGAGTAGTTTTTATTTCAGTGTCCAAATTTTTTTATGTCCTAAGATATCTAGTTGACTTTTGGTAAGTATCTTTTTAATTTTTTTTTTTTCATTTACATTCTGGCTCTTTCCTATCACCTCCCCAGTTTTCCCAAATGTTTAGCCATGGCATAACAAGGGAAGCACGTTATTATTTCCAGCTCACCATATCCGTTTCCCTGCCATCCACAAGCCAACCACTAAGCTAACGCCACATATTTTAGGGTTTTGTCACATCGGCTCCCTGGGTACACATTTCTGCATTAGTTAGGCTGGGCATATTAGTCAGCTGTTGCCACAACAATGCTGCATAACAAACCACTCCAAAGTTCCGCGGCTTAAGCAACAGTCACTGATGCTCACACTCATGGCTCTGAGAGTGGATGCGGGTGTGTTCAGGTCTGCTTCAGGGCTCCCTCATCCTCCTTGGACCAGTGGCTTCCCATTAGCACATGGGAAGGAATTTGGGAGGAAGCGGGGCGGACAGCTGCAGTCTTGGCCCTGCCTCATGGGAAGTCCTTCATGCGTGGTGTTTGGTGCTGCTTCCTCTTCGTATGCAAGGTTTCCTATTTGTCCATCAACAAGTGGTCAGTGGCCTTGAGACTGTGGAGGGTCCAGCCGACTGCTGGGGGCATCAGTGACCGCTCTGGGGACGTGGGGCTCCCTGCTCTTCTAGGTGTTGTTCATCAGTGGGATTTCCCCTCTGTCCACTGCCTGCTGATTGGCACAGCCAGGGTGGGGCTGACCCTGGACACCCCTGTGCATCACCCTGACAGTCGCCCAGGGCCCTTCAGCTGCTGCCTACGAGCCACCATCACCTGCCAACAGTTTCTTCCCTCGAGCCAGAGCAACAACCCTCCACCCTCAGGATTCCTCAGGATTTCTGCTCCTCACGGGCACCCTTCTTGTTCTCCTGGTTATAGTGGGTCTTTAAATTTTTCTGTCATTTCCAGGCATTGAGGGTGGAAGTATAGGCTGTTAGGAAACACCTGGATCATCAACTTGATTTAAACTCTTTGAGGCATCTAAACCTGTCCAGTTCTCAGGCCTTGGACGCTTAGTCCCTGGGAGTAGAATTTCCAAGGACCTGTTGATGGGAACTGGGGGCTACAACCTGGCCTGGACCAGGGCAGGCTGCTGGGAGGGGATACCTGCTCCCACCTGGCTGCTGCTGGCCTCCTGGGGCCTCGCTCAGGATCCCCATGACCCCTGCCTGTAGGGAGTAACCCCAAGGTGGAGCCTTGGAGGTCACTGTCTACTGGCTTTAGCAATGGGGAACTGGATCGTGACTTCGGTGGCAGCAGCTCCAGTGACGTGGACACCGAGAATCCTCAGGCCAAACCCGGTAGTTCCTAGGACATGTGTAACATGGCAGGTCCCTCTGCCATTGGCACCTTACTCACGTACAAGGTTCAGCTCACCCCTGGATGGACAGGGTCCTGCAGGGAGGTCCTTCCCTCATCTTTATGTCCAGTGCTTCCACTGACAGTTTTGCTAGGGTTTCTACTTTATTTGTGATCAAAATTTGAGTGGAGGTTTGGAAACCAATGAAAGTTTGTAAGCCGCCCTCCCTAGGCCTGGGACCACGTGCTGTGGTTCCTCATCCTCATGTAATAAGACGGACCCTGTCTGCTGCTTTTAAGGAAAGTGCAGGACTGGGGTGGGCACAAATTCTCCTCTAGAAGCAAGCCAACCTGCTTTTTGTGAAAAGATGGGAACTAGCAATTTGGGGTCCAAAAGAGGATTTATCACTGTCCCTCTTCCTGGGGAGGCAGCAATGAATTAAAGGGTCAGAACCCTGCTCATCTCCACAGGCTGAGGTGAAGGCACCTCTGGTCAGGGTGCAAAGAGCAGCAGAAGTGCAGCCCCAGCCGTGGAGGCTCCACATCTCAGAGCCTGGGGGCCGGCTTTTCCCCCTCAGTATGACTCAGCCCAGGGGGACAGGGGGCCACTCCTCATTCGGGGTGACCCTGAGACAGTCACCAGGCAATAAGTGCGGCCAGGACTGGCTCCTGGGCCCCAATCCCATCCCAAGGGACTGTTCGGGGCGAAGACGCCCCCGAGCAGCGCCTCCCTCCGGGGCTCCGGAACGCTCCCAGGGCATCCTTCCGGAGTGCTGCATTTCTCTGCAAGTCCCCGGAGAGATGCGCGGGGCGGCCCCAGGCGCTGGACGCGACGGGTGGTTCTTAACCAAATCCCCAGGGTCCCTGGGGTCCCACTCCGCCGCCGCCACGAGGTGTCATCCCCACCCCCTCCACACTCCGGGGCGTTTTTCCGGACAGCGGAGGACGGTTTCCGACAGGGTAGAAAGCGCGGGGTGCTGGGGCGGTGAGTCACCCGCTTCTCAAGACCGTGCGGTCCGCATGAGCACGCCCGCCCGAAGGCGCCCGCCAGCGAACGACTCCTGAGCTGCGGTGTCTTCCCTCTCGGCCCGCCCGACCCGCCCATTGGCCCAGATGCGCACCGCCCGCGACTCCGCGAGCTCCCATTGGCCTGCGGCTGCGGCCTAGACAAAGGAAGCGGCGGCGGCGGGCGGCGATTGGGCAGGGCTCAGAATGAGGGGAAAGGCGAGAAAGGGGCGGGGTGGGAGGGGAGAAAGAAAGCCGGGGCGGAGGCGCGGGTAGCGGGGAAGACACGCACAGGAGGGGGTGGGGTCGCGGAGTGGGGGCCGGACTGAGGGGAGGGCGGGAGGAGAGCGAGTGGGGGAGGGGTAAAAGAGAGCGGGGAGTTGCGAGAGCAGCGAGGAAAGGGTGGGGGTACGGAGCCGCGCGGGCGGGGTAGGACCGCGGGGCTCTAGGTCCGGGGTAGAGGCGAGGGGTTTAACGAGGGGAGGGTGAGAGTGCGGGTGTTCGAGAAGGAGGACTCCAGTGCGGGCGGAGGCGGGGCGTCGGGGGCGGGGCCTGTCCTCGGGGGCGGGGCCGGGCGCCCCTGGAGGGCGGTGGCCGTGGGGCGCTGGGCGACTGGAGCCCGCCCGCCCCTCCGCCTAGCACCCCTCCCGCCCCGGGGCTTCTGCCCGGACCACGGCCGCCGCTGTTTCCTCGTCTTCCCCGAGGGCTTCGCGTCCGTCTCCGCTGCTCGGCCGGGAACGTGGGAAGGCAGGATCCCGGGCCGAGCAGGACGCGCCCGGGCCCAGGTCTGGACCTGCAGCCGGAGCCGCAGCCCAGCGGCGGAACGCGCCGCCCCTCGGCCTCGGAGCCCTTCTCCGGGACTGCCGGCCCGCGGGGTTCCTCTGCGCGTCCACGCATAGGGAGGAGACGCGGGCCTTGGCTCTGGAAGATGTACCCGACGCCCGGACAGGAAGCTCCTTGCGCTTCCTGGAGAGTTGGCTCGGCGGGGCGCGTCGCCGGGGAGGGAGGGACGGGCCGTGGGGCGACCGGCCGGGCGGGGAGTGGCTTCTGGGGGCCCCCTCGCCAGCGGCGGGCCCGCGAGGCCGCCCTCGGAGCGTCGCCAGGTACGTGCGTTTTCCTTTTTTCCCGCTCCCCCAAAGCACACTCCGGGTAGGGAACGAATAAACCCGGCTGGTGTGTAAGAGCCTTTCGCTGCAAACGTGTCTTTCTGTAGGGCTCAGGGAGGGACGCTAAACGCGGGGTGGACACTGGCCCAGGATGTGCCTGCGGCCTCGGCCACAGGACTGTCCTCCACTCCATCTCGGGGCTCGGTGCAAATGCCCCTTTGGAAAAGCTTGTCCCTTTTCTCCAGGTTCCGTTTAATTTGCCGAGGAGTCCATGCGCCCTTCCTCCGCCCCAGAGCTGGGACGATGGGGCTTTGTTCGTGCAGTCTCTCCCACCCCTACTCTCTGGAACCCCGGGGATTTTCGAGACGGGACGCTCAGTACTGAGGGAGGATCGCGGGAAACTCGGTATGGGGAGACCAGACCTTGGTCCCGGGGTGGGCGGGCAGCTCCCCTTGTCCTGTAGTTAGCCCCACGAGCCCCGGACTTGCCGGTTAGGGGAGGCCCTTAGGCTTTGTTTTTTGGGGGTGGTTTGGGGAGGCCCGGTAGCCAGCCTGGAGCGGGCTCCTTCCCCTCCCCCATGACCACTTCAAACAAAAGAAGTCCTCGGAGAATCGTTTCCTGGGGAGAACTCTTCTGAATGTGAACCTGTATTTCCCCCCGCTCCAGTTCTTAGGATGGCACAGTCTTTACAACAAAGGGGAAGGTTGGAGAGAGTTGAAGGAAAGGGCGCGCTTTTATTTAGGGAGACTTTGAGAGAGAGAATGCACATTCACTTTCTCCCCATTTTCTTACTTGATTAATGGGGCTTTAGGTGATGTTTGCATTTGGGGTGTTTTTGTTTGGAGACTTTTTCCGGAAAGGAAGAGTGCCAGATAGATGGGAAATTGGTAATTTGGTCTCTACCCGGTAGGGAAAAATCCCCTATGGAGTGAAATATATTCCTTGCCATTTTAGGGGAGACTGAAAATTAGGGATTCGGTGGTTAAAGGGGAGGGGGTGATTTTGTGTAATTTTCTACCGCCCCCCCCCCCCGCCGTAAGTCAGAACAAAGGGCCGAGGTGAAAGGGGCAGAATGGGGTCGGGGTTCAAATAGGGCACGCTGTAAAAACCTCCCAGTCCCCGCGCACCCCCGAATATTCTCATTAGAGTTTGGGTTGGAAAGAAAAGGAGGCAGCCCCCCAGAGTCGGGATCTGTACATACCCAGCTCCCGAGAGCCTCCCCATCTTTTCCCGAGTCCTGGTTACCGGGCTGGGGAGCAGGGGCCCCGAGGGCGGGAAAGAGCTCTCCTTGGGGTAAAGCGCGCAGTTTCGGTTTCCACCTTCCCGGGACGAGCCGAGAGGTTCGCGGTATCCTGGCTGCGCTTGTACCCGTTCGTCCCGGCGTGGCGCTCCCGACGCAGACCCGCATCCACCAAAGCCCCGGACCTCATTTCTCTCGAAATAAAACAAAACAAGCCATAAAAGGCTCCCGATTCCAGTGGAAAAGGCGCCGAAGATATATGGTCCCCCGAATTACCCACACTCTAATTATCCCTGTTTTTAGTTGAGTTATGGGTGGGTGACCACTAAAATCATTTTCCATTTTGGATTCTTTTTTTTTAAACGTGAAAAATGCAAGCTTCACTCTTTCTTACCCGCTTGGGCGGGCCTTTTCCGTGCGGGAAGAAAAATCCGGCCTCCCTCTGCCTTATCTGCCGCCTCGGGCTGGGCGTACCGGACCTGTCGAAATCCTCCACGGCCCCCTTAATTGCAATTTAGGGAAAAGTATTTTTTCTTTCTCCCTCCGCCCAAGGGCGTTAACAAGGCTTCTTCCCTAGAAGCACTGCCCTGTGGCGCGCTAGGTTCGGTGGGGGGACTACGTGGGCCTCAGAACCCCACTCCCGAGCATCTGCTCCCGCCCTGGCCCAGCGGCTGGGGGTGAGCCGAGCTGGAGAGTGAGTCCCCTCCTGGTCCCAGCCCCAGTCTGGTCACCCTCATCCTTCACCCTCTTGGGAGCCCGCGCAGGACAGGAGCCTGGGACGTTGAAGGACCCCACACACACACACTGTTCTGGGGGGGCGATCCCAGACCAATTCCATGCCACTGACTGGCGGCCCCATCCCCCATCTTCTTCCCTTTGTTCGCCTCTCCGGACTCTGAGTTGAAAGTGGCAGGAAAAAAATAATTACATGGAAATCAAAGATTAGACGGGGTGCGCTGGCGGCCTCCACGAGGCCTGGCCCACACTCCGACCGACAGCGCCTGCGCCTCATAAATCTTCGCGGGACTGACAAAAGCTGCGTCCTCCGGTTACCTGGGAATTTGGGAACTATGGATCACCTCCTCCCAGTCCCCCAACACGCCTCTTCAGGGGCGAGAGTGAAGAGTCCTTGGGGGCCTCAATTTCTGGCCAGTGCAGAGGCTTAGTTCTCAGAAACGGAGGAAGGTGTTGTAGGGGGAAGGGGTAGTCTGGCCAGGGAGTGACTAGGGTCCAAGACCCCCATCCAAGGAAGGGCCGCAAATACCCTCACCCAGTTTGCTAACCAAATAAATATTACTAGGGTGCTGCATTTCCCTATCCGAACTGCCTTAGGAGGGTGTGGTGGGGAGGACTAAGAAGGGGGGGGCGGGTGGCGGCGGCCGTTAACCCCTCGCTGGTGACTCCTTTGTCTGGCCTGGCCACTGCTGAAGCAAGCGCCCTGGCCTGAGGGCGGGGTACCGAAGCTAGAGAGCCAGCCTGGCTTCCGAGGACCCCTTCCCTGGCTCAGGTGTGCAGGCTGTGGGTGAGGACCTCTGATGCAGGTTCAGCTGAGCCAGGAAGTCTCCGCGCCCTTCTCCAGAGGTCCTGGGGCCCACCTGCGATCATCCACCCAGGAGCTGCGCCCCAGACCAGCCTGGGCAGGAGAGAAAGTGAAAGAAGTCTTGGCTCGTTTAGATTGTTTTAAAAACTCGCATTAATTGGGAAAATAGTAACTGGCTTCCCAACACAGAGAAGAGGTTGAGAGAGGTGTCTTTTTTTAATTATACCCCCTTGTTGTGGCGGTTGTTTCTGACCCTTTCATAGAGTTAGAAGAAATGTTGCCACATTTAATTTCTGTTGCCGTTGGATATGGAGAGGGTAGTCCAACATTTTGAAGTAATTTGATAAGGCTTCGAGTAGCAAATCCGAAAGGGAGACTGGTGGCCCAGGTATAGTTTCTTTATAACCTGAATTTACAATGAAAGCATTCTCCTTTATGGATATAATAGATTAGATTTCACAACTTAATTCACCGGAATGGCTCCGTTTAAGGGAGCTCCGGCTGATTTTATTACGCCAAGCCAAATTGGATGTTTGTGGTCTTAACGAAAAGTGATTGTGACATAAAACAAAATTTTTAAAGTAAGAAAACCAACGGGTTCTGCCCTGTCCCCTCCTCTCTCCGTTCTTCTTCCTCGCCCCCGGTTCCCCAGTTTGGGAAATACCGAGAATTATTTGTTAATTTCTGCGGGAGAGACACGAACTCACACCCGGGAGGGGGTGGTCCGGGAAGAGACACTCGGGCCAAGCGGGGGGCTCCGCGGAGCAGCGGGCCTTATCTCCCCGGCTCCGGCCCGTTGGCGGCCCTCACCACGCCGCGCAGGCCTCGGCAGCGGCGCGCACGCGGTGCCATTTCCCCGAGAAGCCTTGGGGTCCTACTCCTTGGGGTCTTTGGAAGAGTCGAAATGCCCAGCCAGACTCCGGAGTCTCGGGGCCGTCGGAGCACCCACAGGGGCCGAAGCCTTTGACCGCCTTCGGCGCCGTACAGCTTCCCCCGGCAGCGCGGGTGGGATGGAGAAGGCGCGCCTCTGAAAGCCAGGCGCGCGTTCCCCTGGTAGGGCCCTCGGCAGGACACCGGGAATGGAGCAGGCTCGCGCTACTTTGTGCAAAACAACTGCGCTCCCGCTGGGCGTGCTCCGCGCCCGCCTCGACCAAGAGGGCTCGCCCCGACCGTGAGGGTTCGCCCAGGGCGACCGCAGGAGCTGGCCCCAGGACCCGCCTTGTCCTCCACCTCGTGGCCCGTGGGGAGTGGGCATCACGCGCGGAACTGCCCAGGGCCGGTCAACCCCCCGCCTCTGAGCTTATCCCGGAGGCCGCCCTCTCCGCGCTCAGCGGTTGACAGTCCCTCCCGGCGGCGGAGAAAGGCGCGGCCCGCGAGGCCAGCGGAAGACCGAGGGGGGATGGGGGACTCAGTGGCCCTGCCCGGGCCTGGCCCGCCAGCGCCCGCGGCCCATTCTACTGTCACTTCCGATTAAGGTCGGGCTCAATTCTCCAGACTGCGACGTCCTCCCACTTCTCTCTCGCCCCTCCCCCATTCAGTGGGCGGTTTGTTGAAGTCAGATTTAGCCCCCAACCCCTCCCTGAGCATCCGGGGCCGGTAGGCAGCCCCAAGTGCGGTCCACCCTTTCCCAGGTAGGACTCCGACCCGACAGCCAGTCTGCGACGGGGGAGCCAGGCGCGAGCCCAGGACCCCGGAGCTAAAGGTCCAGCCGGACGCTCCACGTGGCGCCCGCGCGGCCGGGAACCCCGCACCCAGCACTGGGAGGACCGCATGCATTCCAGTGAGCGGCTGGCGGGCTGCGGATGCGCTCCTTAAATTGAATCTTCGCAGCGCCTGACCTTGTTTTTTCCTCGGCCCGATAGCGGCAGCAGCTGTTTTTTCCAGAATTCCTGCTGCTGGGGGAGGGGCGTTATTATTATTATTTTTGGTTGTCACAACCTCCTGGAAAAATTCCCTAGTCTCGGAAAGCGTAACAATAGCCCAGCGGATTTCTGGAGGAAGCGCCCCCTGCCCTAATTTCTCCTGGGACGCTTCTGCCCTCAGGCAGCTGCGGGCACCTCAGCTGGGGACCACCTCCCCTGCTCTGGCCCCAGCCCCCTCCTCGGCCTTCAGAACCTTCCAAATCTACCTCGGGTCTGGATCCCAAACCAACCTCGCCTTTGGGGTCTTGCCCCTGCCCCCATCACCCCTGGGAGAGGTCTCGTCTCTCCGAACTGGGGAGAAGTAGTTTCCTCCAGTATTGGTGGGGGTGGGGCAAGAGGTAGACCTTTCCGCACCACCTCACCCCCACCCCCAGCCCCTCCAGGCGACCCCTCACCGGGGTGTCCCTTCCCCTGGAATCCTACCCCTGTTTGCTTTGGGTGTCAGCTCTATACCAGAGACAGTTAAAGATTAATGGGCCTGGGCCCTGGGGGATGGGATGAGGGGGCTGGGGAGGGAGGCTGGCCCCTCCCTGGGCAGTCAGGCCCCTGCTGTCCTCCGCACTCTCTGTTGGGCACATAGTCCTGTTCCCTAATGCTGCCCCCCCCACCCACAGGGCTGAACAGTGGCTTCGAGCCGGCAGCAGTGGTGGGCCCACCTGTCTGGCCGGGGAAGAGGTCGGGTGACTCTGCTGGCCAGCTACACACAGGACCCGGCTTCCAGCTTCTGCCCTGGGGACTCCTGCTAAGGAGGGGACTCTGGCCCTCCTGGCCCCCTCCCCCAGTGGCGCGAGAAGCCCAGAAAAGTGGCCATGGCTGCGCCCAGGAGGGGGCCAGGGAAAGCCAGGCTGGCCAGCTGGTCTTGCAGCGTGTGACTGGTCTGGGCCTCCCTGTGTCAGCCTCACCAGTCTTCTCTGTCCCTGGGGGAGTGGTGGTGAATGTACAGGGCCTTCTGGGGGCCTTCACACAGCCCAGCCTGGGCCTGCTTCTCCTTGCCCGCCCTCTGTGTGCCCTCCTCGGTTAGGAAGAGGAGGGGGGCAGGCGAAGAGGCCTCTTCGCGTCCATTCGTCCCCAGGAACCCCTGACCCCTCACTCAGGAGGCAGGGCCTCCACCACGGAGTCCTTGGGAGCTTCCCTGAAGCTCCTCATCCTGCCTGTAAATGTATTTACACTTGTGTTACGCCAGTGCGTGGCTGTGACGCACAGGTCCCGGGCCTGCACTCCGACAGGAATTGAACTTTAGTCTCCAGGCAATTAAGGTGGCAGGGACTATACTTCATTAATGGTTGTTATGCAATAAAAATGATAAAATGGCCCCTATTTTGTGATTTACAAATGCAATTTATTTTAATTTACGTTTCTAAGTACTTCTGGGGTTTGATGGGGGGGCAGCAGCTAGGGCATAAATTGAGGGGGTTAGGGGCCGCAGCTCCTCCATTTGGAGGATTAGGGAGTGGCCGAGGTGAAATGGGACGTGGAGCAGCAGGAAATGCAGAGGACACGGCCGTGGCCTTAGGCTGGCAAGAGATGGACATTCTGGGCTGCCTTTTTTTTTTTTGCGGTACGCGGGCCTCTCACTGTTGTGGCCTCCCCCGTTGCAGAGCACAGGCTCCGGATGCGCAGGCTCAGCGGCCATGGCTTACGGGCCCATGTGGGATCTTCCCGGACCTGGGCATGAACCCGTGTCCCCTGCATCGTCAGGCGGACTCTCAACCACTGCGCCACCAGGGAAGCCCTGGGCTGCCTTTTAAAAAGCAATGAAAAGTCACTCCAAGGCCTTGCCCTTCTGTCCCTGGCTGCTGCAGAGTGGGCCGGGGAAGAATTCCTGAGCCAGCTATCCGGAAGCCTGCTGGGCAGGACTGTCTCCTAGGACCCTGGGACCTTTGGCACAGCGGCTTCCCTTACCCCACCCCACCCCACTGTCAGTTGGGCAGGTTCCTCAGGTCCCGAAGCAGCCTGTCTTTGGAGACTCTGTGTCAGGATCCCTGCTGTGGCTCTGTCCCCCTTTTCCTGGCCTTGTGTGTGGATCAGATGTCCGTTTCTACAGCCTCTGGAGGGTCCAGCTGTCCCGTCGTCCCGGCGCTGTGTGCTTAACCGGGACACCATGTGCACTGCCAAGGCCTGAGGGCCCAGACTGCCTCGCAGGTGTGTCTCCCTGGTTTCCTTCTGCGCTCCTCCCCCTCCCCCTCCCCAACCCACAGACAGACCTCGGGCACTTGGAGAACCCAGGATCAGAACAGCAACATTCCAAGCCCAGCCACAGCCCACAGTGGGCACGGGCACTTGAGAGGTCGAGTTGCCTGTGGGAGAGTTGGAATCCAGCCTCGAAGGTGGAGGGGTCTGGCTTTGGACAAAGAAGGGAAAGAAAGTGCGGGAAAGACCAGGGCGGAACATCGGAAAGCCTGAAACACACTCCAGCCCTGGTCGTCACAGGATCCTCCGTCACCAGCTCCTGCCTTTCAGACCCAGCGTTAACTTTGTCGGGCACTGTCAAAGCCAGGGCTCCCAGCCCAGCCTGTCACCCTTCCCCCAACAACACACAACACCCCCCCCACACACACACCCTGACATCTTGCAGCCCCAGCCAGAAAGACCAGGACTGAAGCAGCCTTGACCTCTCCTGCGCTCGCTGCCACGGGTGGGCTGGGCTGGGAGCAGCCTCCTAACTCCTCCTCACCCTCCAAACTCCTGAGGAGCATGGAATCTACACCTGATGCCCCCCTCACTTCCCGAAAGGACTGTCCCAGGCCTCCTCCCTCTCCCTTTTATTCTGGGCACCTTGGCATGCCGACTTAATTGGCAAACTTTCCCAGAAGTAAACTTGATGAATGGAAATTAATAATTTTCCCAACGACGCACTCATTGCTAATCATGCCGGCTGGGAGGAAGGGGCAGGGGGTGCCTCACTCAATTTAGGGGCTCTGCAGCCCCAGTGCTGGGTGCAGCGATGGTGGGGTTGGTTGAGCCACCCCTGCACTCCCACTCGGGTCTCTTGCCATGTGACCTGGGCCCCATGGAGTCCACTGGGGTGCTTCCAGCTTGGGTCTCTTACACAATAGAGGTGAGGGAAGGGGGAGCCCTGACGGCATACATGGAGACCTGTGGGGGGATGGGGCCCTTGGGATCCTTAAAGGAGGGGCAGGAGAGGATGGCCGTGGGGACCACGTGCGTCATCAGGGCCACCTCCCGGCTTTGGAGCTCTTCTTCTGGAAACGAGTGACCAGGGTTTCGCTGGTCCACCCAAAGCAGAGGGTACCTCATGCTTGGGGACCTTGTTCCCAGGACTCCAGTCCTATAAAGAGGCACAGCCCCCCATCCCCATCATTCTAGAACCCTGGTCCTGTGGGGCTGAGTGGAGAATCAGCGCTTAGACAACACAGGCCTCTGCTCAGGCCTTTGCGTCCCCGGGAGCAGCAAGGGCACAGCGCACAATGGCTGGGTCCCCAACAGCACTTCGCCACAGTGCAGGGGTACTCAGGGGCCCCCAGCAAAAACCCATGCTAGAGAGTGGCCTGGGAGGTATGGGTGTGACCAGCACGTACCCCAGATGATTCTGACTCCGGCAGCCCAACTACTGCCCAGGAGACCTAGACCGGCTACAGGGTCAGTGATGGGAGGCAGGCAGAGTGGGGCGGGGTGGGCAGTCTTCACGGAGGAAATGTTTTGTTGAATGAATGGTGGATGGATAGATGGATGATGATGTTTCACTAGGTGCAAAGATGATTTCCTTGGCCCTTTTAGTGTCTGCAGCCCGTTTGTGGCGGAGCTGACCTCAGTGGTTCCACCCAGAAATTTTCTTTGAGGATGAGATTAGATCAACCCCCTAGGGAGACAGACAGGGGTTGGGGGAGGGGGGAGAGGGCTTCCTGGCCTCTTCCCTGCAGTGACCAAGCTCACAAGGGACACAAGAAAAACCTTGCCTTGACAAGGGCAGGGGCATGTAGCGGGGCCTGGAAGGCAGTCCAAGCCAATCTAGCACCCCTCCCCACCCCGCTACCCCAGCATTCCCATGCTGGTGAAATGTGACCAAAATGAAGCTGGAGGAGCCGGGATATGACTAAGGAGGGAGGGGTGGTGAAATTAGGGGCTGATGAAAGGAGGAGAGGCGGGTAGGACCCACTTGTTCTGGTGGAATCGGCTCCTGGCTGACTGCCATAGCTGTACAGGGCCTTTCTGCCCACCTGGCAGGTGCAGACCCCCACCTTGGGCTTGGTGGACTTGTGCTGGCCTACACTGCCAGCCCCAGGCACCATATGGGGATTGCCAAACAACTTTGTCCTGAGGCTGCAGGAACATGGGGGAGGAGGGAGAGGAGAAGGAAGAGAAAGAAGCTGACTCTGCTGGCACCCGTACTCAGGCCACTTACAGCCTTAGCATGTTAAAGATGAAAACAAGAGGCACAGAGAGGTTCACTCACTTGCCCAAGGCCACACAGCAGGATTTGAACCAAGCCTGTCTGGCTGGGAAGCCCGCCTTTGTCCAAAACATGACATATTGCAGATTAATTAAAGTGGTCACTCCAGCTGGGCACCTAACGGTGCCCCACCCCACCCCACCCCCACCTGAGACTGTGCCCATGGCCCCGAGCCAGACAATTGACCCAGCTTCCTGGGCTGGGCAGCTTCTGAGGGGGAGGGGCTCACGCCTCACCACATAGCTCTGGGGCCTGGAGCTGGCCAGGGCTTTGGGGTGGGGGAAGGTGGGAGGCTCCACCTTGAGGACATCCCTAGGAAAGGGGGTGCCTCCCCTCCAGGACCATATCTCCCTCTTCACACTGACCACCCCCCCTCCTGCGGAGCCTTGTTGGGTGCCTGGGTTAGATTAGCATGGGACTCACTGGTCTGATGCTTCCTTTACACCCTTAACTTGGGAATGTGGCCCTGTGGAGCAGACACGCTCAAGCTCTGGCGTTCCAGCTCTGGTTGAGGTCACATCGGACCTGTTTGCTTTCTAAGTTTTGCCGTGACCCTTTGGCCATTCGGCTCTGATCTGGGTCCCCTCCTCTCCCCTCGCTGCCACCACCAGCATGACTGGAGGCCTTGAGCACCTGGGCTGGGCCCCTGTCCTGGTCCCTGCAGGTAATGGTGTCCTGGCCTAGGGAAAGCTGAGGGAAGTTTCCATGGACTTAGGCATATGTTGCAGATGCAGCCATCCTGGCGTGGTCCCTGGTCCTGAAGACATTCCCTCCCGGGCGCCATGGGGGTGTGGAGCAAAAGCATGGAAGCAAAGGGGTGTTGGCTCTCTCTCGAGTTGTGGTGGCCCCCCTCTCCTTGCCCCTGACCTTGGGTTTCACTGAGTCCTGCCCTTTCTGTCCCCTGATATCTTGTCTCTAGCTCAAGGTCTCTCTCTCAGCCTGGTCCTTTATGTGTCACTAGGTCACTGCCCTCCCCCCACCCCGGCCTCCTTCACCCAGCCTTTCTCTGCAGTGGTCCGTATCCAGCCAGAGCACCTTGACAACCCACAAACCATTCCCAAGCTCCTGACGCAGAGGTCCTCTGTCCTCCCTGGCCTTACCTGCCCAGCCCAGCCTAGGATAGCTGTTCCTACCTTGCAGCACCGTGGGACACTGAGAGGGTGCTGCTGGCCTGGTGGGAAGGCCTGGGACCGGGGTGGACAGTGGAAGACACAGGCTCCTCCCCTTCCCATCAGCCGGGATCCTAACAGGGGTGTGAGTGGCCCCAGGTGGGGGCCCTCAACTCTAGGAACGCCAACCTGGGGCTTAGGAATCTGCTGTTTGGTGATGTTTCATCAAAATTGAATTTGTTCTATGCCTGTTTATTGATTTGAGTCAATTGATGGGAGTGGCTTGCTGGCGCTGGACCCGCTGGGCGCAGAGCCCCACTCCGTGCCCTGCTCTGACCTGGGGGCTGATCCTGTGGCCTCCTTGCCCTCTGGCTTCTGGGCGGGTGCGGCTGGGGGAGATGCAGGCTGGAGAGCTGAGGGCAGGAGGGTGGGGAGAGCTGTGTGCACCCCACCTACGTGCACCCAGGCTCTGGGCCACAGTGCCCTCTATGTGCCCTCCCGCCAGCTCCAACAGCACCTTCTCTCCTGCCCTTCCTCCCAGGAGGGTGAGGGTGCCTGGCCCTGCCCACCTCTGTGCACTAGGTCCTTCAGCAAGCTCTCGCTCCCCTCGTCTCGCTTTGGGTGGGTCTGCGGGGCCCTGACAGACCCAAACAGCACACCTGCCTGATGACCAGAGGCCTGCTTGGGAGCAGCAAGCCCTACGCACTTGGACTGCCTTAGAGACAGCACCGTGAAGGTGCCCCAGAGGCCTCAGACCCCCCACAGTGAGCTGACAGGGGTCCCTCCTCTTCCAGCCACCTTTGGGATTCTGCCTTCGTAGGAGAAGATCTTGGGAAACTGGTGATGCCTTCCCCCCCTCCCACCTCCTTTCTGGGCACTGGGGCTGCAGAGGGAGGAATGCAGGCTGGTCCCAGCCAGACTGCGGGTCCACCCTGCGCCCCAGGGGCCTCAGCCTGGGCCCTTTGCATCCTTCTTGAGACTCCTCTTAGGAAAAGGATATGCAGATTCCAGTCTGGACTTTTCCTGGCTCTGCTCTGCCCCCAGTCCTCCAAGGAGCTCTGGCTTGAGCCCCAGATGCTTTGGTCTGAGGATCAGGTGCCCTGGGGGTAACCTTGACGAGCTCCTTGGGCACCCCACCCCTTACTGCCAGCCATCCCAGGTCCTCTCTGCTCCCTGCTGGCTCTGGGCCAGCTCAGAGGTGAAGCAGAAGACAGGTACCACCTCAAGGAGCCCCAAGTCCACAAAAGGGACAGATATGTGAGCAAACAGCTACTGTTCCAAGTGGGAGCCCTGCCATCCAGGCCTGCAGGTGGCGGACAGCACCCATCGGAGCGCCCGCAGCAGCAGGTGGGGGACCAGGCCCAGCAGTGGTGACTGTGTCACTCCAGCTCTCTGAGCCTCAGTTCCCTCCAGGTAGTTCACGGTGCCACCTGTGTGATGCTCTTGTCCAGGACGCTTAACCTGAGTCAAGCCACAAGGGAAGAATAAAGGAAACCCAAAATGAAGGACATTCAGCAGAACAAGTGCTCTGGATGCTTTGAAGTGATCATTGTTAAAAAAGACAAAAAGAGGGCTTCCCCGGTGGCGCAGTGGTTGAGAGTCCGCCTGCCGATACAGGGGACACGGGTTCGTGTCCCGGTCCGGGAAGATCCCACATGCCGCGGAGCGGCTGGGCCCGTGAGCCATGGCCGCTGAGCCTGCGCGTCCAGAGCCTGTGCTCCGCAACGGGAGAGGCCACAACAGTGAGAGGCCCGCTTACCGCAAAAAAAAAAAAAAAAAAAAAGACAAAAAGAGGTGATACATATATATGATGGAATATTACTCAGCTATAGGAATGAAATAATGCCATTTGCAGCGACATGGATGGACCTAGAGATTGTCATACAGAGTGAAGTATGTCAGAAAGAGAAAGATGAATATCATATAATATCACTTATATGTGGAATCTAGAAAAATGGTACAGATGAACTTATTTGCAAAACAGAGTCACAGATGTAGAAAACAAACTTATGGTTACCAAGGGGGGAAGGGAGGGGTGCGATGAATTGGGAGATTGGGATTGACATATATACACAACTATGAATAAAATAGATAAATGAGAACCTACTGTTTAGAATAGGGAACTCTACTCAATGCTCTGTGGTGACCTAAATGGGAAGGAAATCTAAAAAAGAGTGGGTATATATGTATGTATAACTGATTCACTTTGCTGTACAGCAGAAACTAACACAACATTGTACAGCAACTATACTCCAATAAAAATTAATTTTAAAAATAAAAAATAGTAAAATGAATGCTTCTAACGCTACTCTTATATACAAATGTTTGCTGAAGATTTTTGGTAGATACTCTTTAATAGGCTAAGGAGGTACAACTTTTCGTTAAAAAAAAAAGACGAAAAGGTGAGGTATCTGTTCTAGAGGAAAAGAGGTTAGTGTGAGACCCTGGAGAGGCTCCAGACGCCACTAGGCATGGGGGTTCGGCTCTGAAGGATTTCAGAGAGAACCGGGGAGTTTTGTACAGGGGCTGCATGGGATCTGAGAGATGGTGCCAGCTACATTTCCGGGGCATGATGAAGTTAGAAAGACCTTCTTGGACTTGAAATGCTGAAATAGTTAGGAGTGAAGTGTCACGGTGTCTGCAACTCACTCCCAAGTGGTTCAGCAATTTTGTATAAAGGGAGAGAAACAGCAAATGCAACAGTATTGCTTAAAAAAGAGCTGTTGCAAACAGAGTCAATATACACAAATACATTTTATTTATATATATTTAAAAAAAGATGCCTTCCGAGGCCCGGAGGGGCCAGATCCCAGATGCTTCCGCAAGACCCCATGCCACTGTTGCCCTGCCCACGGGACCTTGGGAGGTGCCCAGAGAGGACAAGAGAGAGCCACGCACAGCCCAGCGCTGTGCTGGCGTTTGCACTGTTCGTGGCGGGGCAGGGTGAGGGCAGGGTCTGTTTGCTCAGATGCTCCTGGAAGGAGCGCTTGCATCTCCCTGGGTGCCTGTCCTTGCACCCTGAGACACAGAAAGGCTCCCGGGGCTTACAGGAAGGTGCTGGAAGAGGAAACCAGTCACGAAGTCTGGTCGCAAACGCTGACATGCTAGGTCCCCATGGCCACTGGGAGTTTGCTGTTATTAAGCCATTTTTAAATAAGGAAACTGAGGCTAAGAAAGCGTAAAGCTCAGGGGAAAGGACAGAGCAGCTGGCGTTGATTTAAACTTCACTGTGCACAGGGCCTTAAAACAAGGCTGCAGACACGCGGCCTCTTCCAACCCTCACAACAACGCCGTGAGAAAGGTGTTGAATACTGATCCCATTTCCCAGATGAGAAAGTTGAGGTGTAAGGAATTTAAACGCCGAGCCCAAGGCCCCAGCCAGGGAAAGGGGAACCGGGCCTGGGCACTCCAGGTCTCGGCTGCAGAGACACAGACTTGGGGACATTCCCACAGGTCAATGCCCACAGACCTGGCACCACACAGGGGCACCCACGCCTCCAGGAGGAGGTAGAGGGAGCCTGCCCAGGGGGGCTTGCTCTGGGCCCTGTGCTGGGCTGAGTGTGTTACCGCCATGTGCACACGGCATCTCATGCTGGCAAAGTGCAAACCACAGAAGAGGAAACAGGCTTGTTGGGCTGAGGCGGATTCCCCGGAACCTCGAACACGCCCTGCGCTCCGCAGCTCCGGGCAGGTTCCTATAACCCAACTGGCCATGGGCCACTGGGGACTAGGGTCCGTCCCTGTGAGGAGGGCGCGGTGAGCCAGCTGTGGCTCGGGCAGCCCGGGCCTTCTGCATTTTCCTAAGGCCCGTGCAGAGTCTCCTCACCACCTTTGTTCATTAGAGCTTGGAGCCTCCCTTCTCCTGCTCCTCGGGACCCCAGTCAGCCTGCAGAGACCCCGCAGCCTCCCCAGGGCAGCCTGGAGGCCAGGGTCCCTCCTTTGATTTGCTTTCATATGTGTGAATGAAATCTCTGCCCCTGCAGGTAGCTGTGGGACCTTGTGGGGAGGCCAGGGCAGGGGAGGGGAGGGAGAGAAGGAGGGGAGGGAGAGGGGAAGGAGGGGAAGGGAGAGGGGGAGGGGACGGGACAGAGGCTCTGAGTCCAGCCTCCAGGCCTGGCTTATTCACTCTTTGCAGCCCCTGCTCTGCATGAGGTCAAGGAGCTCCACAGGGCCGGGGTGGGGTGGGGGGGTGGGGGTGGCGGAGGGGGGAAGGTGGGGGGGTGGACAGCTCAGAAAGCCGTCCCAGTGCCCTTCTCTGGGTAGGTGAAGGGGTGGGCCCTGGCCCCCAGAGCTCACATCATAGCCCCTGTCCAGCTCCAGGCTGGTGGCTGCCCCAGGCCCCGATTCTGCCAGGCACACCTGAGGACGTGGCCATGGCTGGCCACACTGACCTGCCCCTCCTCAGCCTTCTTCCTGGTCAGGACCACCCTCCTCTCCTCCCTCCCTTGACGTCCATTCCTGGGCACCCCTCCAGCCAGTAGGCACCCCTGCATCCGTGGCAGTGGTCAGTGGGCCCAAGACGAGAACCCGTACTCTCTGAAGATGCTGGGTGGGCCTGAAACCCGGGATACTTGCTATAAATTCAGATGCCCACCTGCACCTGCCAACTGGGACCTCTCAGCCAGGGCTTCTGGCAGCACCCCCCAGCTGGGGGTGGGGGGAGACTCTAAGCCCATCCCCCATCTCCTGGGTCTCGCCTCTCTCCCCATCAGGACTGCTAATACCGTGGCACCCTCAGCCCTGAGGACAGGAGTGGGGCCCCCAGCCGGAGACGGAGGCAGGCAAGGGGCTTGGCACCAGTGGGTGCTGGCCGCCCCCCACCCTGCTCCCTGCAACAGCTCCCACATCCTCGTTCTTAGTCACCCCCCTCCCCCATCTGCGCCGTCCTGCCTGGGAGCCTTTGCTCTGCCAGGAGTCTGTTCCGTGCCCTCCAATAGCACCTCCTTTGTGAGTCCTCGGCTGCTTGGAGAGGCTGGGTGTCCTCGTGCTGCTGGGCCTCCCTTGCTGCTGCCGGAACCCTGCCCCACCCTCCCCGCGTATCCCCAGTGTCAGCGTAGTGCCCGCAACCAGTGGAGGAAGAAAGGAGTGAAGGGGGGACCTCAGCGGCACCAGGCCTGGCCCTGCCCTGGGCTCTCAAGGCAGCTCCCGTGGGAGGGGTTCCCGGGTGGGAGGCCACCCAACTCCTGCATGGTCCTGGCCCCTCCACCAGGGAGGGTGTGGGAGAGCTGTGACTGTGAAGACCCTGATCCCGGCCCCCCTCCCTCCTGGTGCTGGAACACCTGGTCCCTGAGACATAGGGGGCAGAGGGGAACAGGGCGGGCAGCCTCCAGGTCTCAGGAGCCTGAGGAGGTCACCTGTAAATGCCTGTTGAGCAGGTGACCCATCCAGAGACAGACACAGAGGCCCAGAGAGACAAAGCAACTTGCTTGAGACCTCACAGCTAACTGCGGATTCGGGTGGGAAACCCGGTTCCTCAGGCCTGCCATCAGAGCAGGTGTTCCCTGCCCAGGGCAGAGCCCCCGAGCCGGAGCGCGAGCTCACCGGGAAAGCGGCCTGGATCCTGGGTTCCAGGCCTGAGGAGCTGCAGCTGCTGTGTCAGCGTGGGGACATTGCCAAGCTGGGCTCAGACGCCCTGGCCCAAGGCCTGTGTGGGCGTGGGAGGGAGCCCGCAGCCCAGCCACACCTGTCCCGCTGCGGGCCCTGCGGTGGGGTTTCCCATCTGTGCTGGAGCCTGATCAGGTTTCTCACCTCACCCCGAGGCAGGGTGCAGGGCAAATAGGCTCCGGCCAGCCGTGAGTCATCGCCCAGCCTGCGGCCAGCCTGCCAGGGCTCCTGACAGACGGAAAAACCTGTAGGGAGGGGCCATGCTGGGAGTATCCTCGCTGGGCCTGGGGCGGTGGCGGGGAGGGGGTGGGGGGCGGGGGGGCCCTCCCACCCAGCCCAGTATCCCCCTCCCTCCTCAGGCCCCTGCGTGGTGGGAAAGGGGGACCTCCCAAACCTGAGTCAGTCAAGGCCCGACCATCGCCAGACCTTGTACCACTGCTTACTCAACAGAGTTCTGTAAGTTCACCTGATCTTGTCCCAAGTGTTAAGATCTGTGAAATCGCGGGCTTGATCTGTTGGTTTTGCTTTTTTTAACAGACGCTAAAAGAAATCACGTGTTTTAAAAAAGTTTGTCGGGACCATCTGTGGATCAAGTAAGGCACAACTGGCCTGGGGGAAGGCCAGCTCCTCCTTTGGAAACGCAGAGCCCAGAGGGGGTCTGGCTGCAGCTGAGATGATCTGGGAAGGGGTTCTCCCCAGGGCAGCCCCAGAGCATGGAGGCTGTTGTCTTGAGTCCAGTCCAGAGCCCCTCCCCCCTACACACACCTTCCACAGGCCTGCCCAGAAGCAGCCTCTCCAGGCAGCCTGGGGTCCCCTCCGCCCTGGGAACAGTGGGCAAGGTCAGGTACACTCCAAGCAGGCTCCCAGTTGGCCTCACACCCACTCACATCTCCCTTCGGCTCACCCCTCTGGGCTGCACCCCTCCTTCATCTCCAAGCCCCTGCCTTCCAGGCACCTCCTCCTGTGCGGGATGAGGCTTCAGCCCCTGAGAACCCTGCAGCTGGGAGAGCCCCCACATGGCCAGGTGACCAGCTTTGTACTGGCCCTACCCCTGGCCTGCCCCAGGCCACTGCCAGATGATAGAATCACTAGACGGAGAAAGAGTCCCTGCAGCCCCTCAGGAAAAGCAAGGGTGAGGTCGAGATGCAGAGTGCACCCCCTACTGGAGAGAACCTGCATGGCATGCAGCCCCCCCAGCCCTTGGCCACTGTGAAAGCAGAGGACGGAGGAGGCCCCTGCCCCATCTGCTCACAACCTTGCCCCCAGGGTCCCTCCTCCGGGTGGCAGGTAGGTCTTCTTTCTGGGGGGTAGTGAGCTCAGCCCCTGCCCTGGGGTCCTGGAAGCAGTTTAGAGGCAGGAAATGAGCTGATGAGGTCCTTGAGACACAGGCCAGGTGCAGGGTGGGCTAGACCGGCCCACCGTGGTCTGTGTCCCCAAGAGCGAGGCTGTGGGCAGTGAGGGCTGATATTACTGAGTGCTCACGACATACCAACGCTGGCCTCCATGCTGTACCTGGCTCCTTGCGCTGAGCCTACTAAGAGGTGGGTGCTGTTCTATCCACCTTTGACAGACGAGGAAACTGAGACACTGAGTGACGGAGCCACCCACTCAGGCCCTGCAGAAGCCCCGGAGGGTCAGAGCTGAGACTCAGAGGCAGAGCCCACAGGGCCTGGGCTGCTGGGGTTCCCCTGCTGGCCTGGGTCCTGGGTGTGCTGCCTTCCAGGCCCCCTTGCCCACCTGCAGCAGCTCCCCAGGCATTTCTCACCCTCACAGATTCCCCTCTGGCCCAGGGGAGGGAATGGAGACAAAATGTTTTCCTCTAAAAGGTTAAAATCTGGGTTAGGGGACTTCTCTGGTGGTTCAGTGGTGAAGACTTTGCCTTCCAATGCAGGGGTGCAGGTTTGATCTCTGGTCAGGGAGCTAAGATCCCACATGCCTCGTGGCCAAAAAGCCAAAACATAAAACAGAAGCAATATTGTAACAAATTCAATAAAGACTTTAAAAATGGTCCACAGCAAAAAAAAAAAAAAGAAAAAAAAACCCATGTTAATAAATAAATAAGAATCTGGGTTGAAAAAGGGAGGGTTGTCTGGTGGTTCCTCGAACATAGAATCACCATGTGACCCAGAAATGCCACTTTGGGGTATATTCTCAAAAGAACTGAAAGCAGGGACTCAACCAGATATTTGCACACTGGTGTTCACAGCAGCCGAAAGGTGGAAACAACCCAGGGGTCCACTGATGGATGAAGGACAAACAAAATGTGCTCTGGTCCATACAATGGAATAGCATTCAGCCTTAAGAAGGAAGGGAATTCTGACACATGTCACAACGTGGATGAACTCGAAGACATTATGCTAGTGAAAGTGGTCAGACCAAAGAGGACAAATATTGTATGATCCCACTTATATGAGGTTCTTAGAATGGGCCAATTCATAGAGACAGAAAGTAGAATAGAGGTTACCAGGGGCTGTGGGGAGGGGGGAAAGGGGAGTTATTGCTTAATGAGTAGAGTTTCTGTTTGGGATGATGAAAATTTTAGAAATTGATAGTGGTGATGGTTGCACAACATTGTGAATGTAGTAAAAGGCACTGAATTGCACACTTTATTATTATTTAAAAATTTTTTTTTGCCACGCCACACAGACTGAGAGATCTTAGTTCCCCAACCAGGGATCGAAACTGTGCCCCCTGCAGTGGAAGCGTGGAGTCTTAACCGTCGGAGTGTCAGGAAGTCCCTGAATTGCACACTTTAAAAAAATACTTAAAATGGCTAATTTTATGTTATATGTATTTTTCCACAATAAAAAGATTTTTTTAGAAGGAAGGGGCCCAGTGAAAGACATGTAGGCGACCCCCTGGGGCCTCCCCGTCCCTGTCCCATCCCTCTGAGAGTCAGAGTCCACCTCCCTGGCAGCTCCCCTGCCAGGCAGGTCCAGCTTAACCGGAGATAAAAAGCAGCTCTGGGGCTTCCCTGGTGGTGCAGTGGTTGAGAGTCTGCCTGTCGATGCAGGGGACACGGGTTCGTGCCCCGGTCCGGGAAGATCCCACATGCCGCGGAGCGGCTGGGCCCGTGAGCCATGGCCGCTGGGCCTGCGCGTCCGGAGCCTGTGCTCCGCGGCGGGAGAGGCCACAGCAGTGAGAGGCCCGTGTACCGCAAAAAAAAAAAAAAAAAGTGAAAAAGCAGTTCTGTCCACTTTGCTCCTTATTCAAAGACAGATGGAGGAGAAGTTGACACCATCGGCACATATGAGGTTTGGGGGTCTTGTGTGGATTTCTCACGTCCTGCACCCATAGCAGGAGTAGCTGCCAGGAGGCAGCATTGCTGCCACCATCCTCTTTGCCTGGTTTCGGGGGTGGTATCCTCTCTACCATCCCCCCCACCTCTGTCGCCAGAAAACCTGTCCTGGGGGACCTGATGCTGCGGTCAGTGTGATCCTGAGTTAGGACCTCTTCTGCGACTGCCAGCTGTGTGGCGTTGGGAACACCTGCAACCTTTCTGGACCGCTGATTCTACACGGAGTCACCCACGGAACATGCAGGGGATAGTCATCTCCGCATGTGAATGGGAGTCACCGGCTTGTGGTGGTGCGTGGTGGCACTCAGAGATGCTGCTCCTCCTCGTGGGGTGTTTCGGTGCGTGTTCAGCGTCTTCTGTAACGAGGCCTTATTGCCATTTTTCAAGCTTTATTCTGTAACAGAGCACAATATCCTGTAGAAAGAGCACAGGCCTTGTTAGAATAGGCTCCACTGTTTCCAAGCTGTGTCATTTCCAGGAGGCTGCTTAACATCTCTGAGCCTCATTTTTCTTATCTATAAAGTAGGATAATAACATCTGCATCCCAGAAATATTGTGAAAATGAATGTGGGAAAGCGCTTATTTGCATGGTACTTAATATAGACTGTGCTCTCAAGGGTGGTTACAGGTGAGGCTGTCACTGTGTTGGGGGTTGAATGGTAGATATCAGCCCCCCCCAGGAAAAAAGATATGTCCACCTGGAACCCGTGACTGTGACCTTATTTGGAAAGAAGGTCTTTGCCAGCCTCCCCCCAATACCCCACTGAGCGTGGGTTTGTGGACCTCACTCTTGCACTGTCTTTCCTGCCCATGGACACAGCGTTTGCCCTCAAGGCTGAGCTCAAGGGCTGCTATGGGGGCCTTCCAGCCTCCCAGGAAGGGATCAGAGCTGCCTGCTACTCCAGCACTCAGATTCTGCTTTGTCCCCTCCCCTGGAGCTCAGGACCCAGGCCCTTCCCAGAGGGCCTGTGTCCAGTCCGACTGGCTGGCAGTGTGCAAGGTGCCAGCAGGGCAACGAGGACCTCAGGAAGAACCGGGGGTGGGTGCCCCAGCCCGCCAGCAACGGGCCCTGGCACATCAGGGGTCCTCTGTGAGCTTCAGTCTCCTGGTCGGCTAAGCGGAGGGTATCCTCGGCTCATGTGAGTGTTGGAGGAATCTCTCAATCGTATTTACCAAAAGACCTCAGTGCCTTCAAAGGCAGTTGTGTTACTGCAGTGGGCATGCCAGTATTTCCCAAAGGGGTGAAGTCCCCAAGGCCCCAGTCTTGAGATGAGATGGTCAGGGAGCAGAGAGGATGCTGGGGACTCCCTGGGCCCTCGAACCATGGGAAGACCTTGGCTTTAGCCCCAGTGTGGCCCCAGCTCCCTGGCTGACCCTCTGGGGTCTGGACAGGTGTGACAGGAGGGGCTGGCCCTTCCAGCTCTGCCCTCAAGAGTGGGATGGGGGTTACAGAGAGAGGAGGAGCCCCCTGACCGTTCTCACCCCCGACAGGAAACAGGCCCTGGCGGCGGTGGCCTTGGCCTGGGCGCCTGGGTTCACGCGCCAGGCTGCCCGGCCCCACGGGTGTGGAACCGATTTATTCGGTAGCTTTGCCGCTGATTAGTTGCAGGTGAGTAGATGGCACGTGGTTTCTGTTGTAACAATATTTTGGGACAATTAGATTGAAACCACATTGTCTCGGCCCTGGTGGTGGCTCGCCCCAGCGCTGCACTCTCCATGCCCTTTGAGGCTCCCGGGCTGGCCAGGCCACCCCAGTCTTCCTGGGGCCCCAGGGCGCAAGGCGAGGGGCCGGGGGCCCTTCTGCTGGGGAGCAGGGCCTTCCATCCTCACCCTCACCAGGGCTCTTCCCACTGGCCTCCCACTGACCACAGCCTCTAGTTGTTCCAGAAAACAGCTGCTGGGAGGCTTCCCAGGGCAGGTAGGGAGGGGGCCCTGGGGGGCCCAGAGTGGGACTTCTAGGCTGGAAGGCCACCCCCTTCCCCCCAACATTATCTCAGGACATCCCTGTCCCCACCCCGCAGAGGAATGCACTAAGCATCCCCTTGCCACCCCTCCAGCCAACAGCACCCCCAGACTGCATGCTCCAGGAGCGAAACCCAAACCCAGTGACCCCAGGGTGGGAGGGGACAGCCAAGGCCAGGTCGGCCCAACTCCTGGGTGGGGGTCTCTTGTCCTGCCCACTCCCCTAGCACCACACCATGGGCAGAGAGACCTGGATGCCAGGTTATTCCTCTCACTTTTGGGGAACCACACTCCCTACCCAGCCCCTCGGGAAATGCTGAGGGCTCAGCGTCCATCTACAAGGGGTGAGGGGATGCAAGGGGGCCCCTGGGGCCAGGCCCAGGCTTAGGAAGGGGATAGCTGACAAGACCCAGGCACAGGGAGCAGAGTGGGACCCAAGACATGCTCCCCTACAAACAGCCAGCAATACTCCGGGCAGGGCCACGTAGAAGGGCTGGTGACTGCAGGTGAGGATTTTATTTTATTTTAATTTATTTATTTTATAAATTTATTTATTTATTTATTTTGCTTATTTATTTTTGGCTGCGTTGGGTCTTCGTTGCTGCGCACTGGCTTTCTCTAGTTGTGGTGAGCAGGGGCTACCCTTCATTGCGGTGTGAGAACTTCTCATTGCGGTGGCTTCTCTTGTTGCAGAGCACGGGCCCTAGGTGCACAATCTTCAGTAGTTGGGGCTCGTGGGCTCTAGAGCGCAGGCTCAGTAGTTGTGGCGCACGGCCTTAGTTGCTCTGCGGCATGTGGGATCTTCCCGGACCAGGACTCGAACCCGTAGTCCTGCATTGGCAGGCAGATTCTTAACCACTGTGCCACCAGGGAAGCCCCAGATGAGGATTTTTAAATTCAGGTGTTACCCGAAACCAGTTTGAGTCTGCGGACTTGTGCAGAATGGGAGATGGGGGTGATGGGGGTGGAGGTGTGGTACCTCCCTCCCTTCAGGAGGAGCTCAGGTCACACTATTGGCAACAGTTCTGGCACAAAGCATTCTGGGACAGCCTCTGGGGTGAAGTTGGAACCAGGCTGGGACCCTGGGGTGGGGGCGGAGCCAGGCTGGTAGCAGGGCCGCCCCAGTTGGGTGGGCAAGTGTCACTGGGGCTCCGCTTCTCAGCCCCCCAAATCCCCCCAGCTCTCAGACAGTGGTGTTCCTGCAGATAGGATCTTCCAGCCTGCTGGAGGCCCTGCCCGGGGTGTACCGGGGCCGTTCCCTGCCTCCCGCCTGCATCTTTGGTCAGGACCTGTGTTGAGATGGGGATGTGGGTGCCCCCACACCGGAGAACAGAATTAAGGGGAGGATTTGCCTTCTGCAACAGGATCACAGTATCTATCAGGTTTCCATTTTAATTCTGATAACTGCTCGTTTGCCGTCGGAATGTTTCTAATGCTTCCTGAGCACTTGAGGGAAATTTTTCTGAATGGGATTTTCCTGGAATTCTGCTCACTTGCCCACTTCAGCCCGTGCTGTTCCTTCCCCAGAACTGCAGCTCTCTGCCCGGCCTCTGCTCCAGCCCGGGGCAGCTTCATGCTTCCCAGTGACTCTTGCCTTATGACACGAAACAGAAATACAGGTCCAGGAGCTGAAACCTCAGGTGTGCCTGGCAATGGGGAGGCTACCTGGCTGGGCTGGGAGTTGGTGAGTGGCCTGTGGGCCCCAGCCCAAGGCACGTGATGTGGAAAGCTAGCTCTCCCATCCTCCCCAGCATTTCTGCTTCTTCAAGCCCCACCCCCGCCCAATCCATTCCGGGAGGCCCAGCTGTGCTCTCTGGGCACTGGCACTCTGCTCTCCTGGCCTCGGGTCCTGTGCCCATCTCTCAGAGGGACACTGCCAGGTCTCTGTGTCTTTGCCTACCACAGACCTTCCTGGCCCAGGTTTGCAGAGGGGAGAGGGGGCGTGAGGGCCGGGGCATGGCCTCTGACCCTGTCCTGTTCAGCCCTTGTTCCCACCAGGCAGAGGCCTCTCCGAGCCTTCTTCCCTGAGGCCCTCTGCTCCGTACAGTAAGGACGGTGGCCAGGGGTGGTGTGCCTGTGCCCCATGACCCTCTTCAAACCCTTTTCCAGGTGAGGACCCTAAGGCAGAGGAAGACTGAGCAGCTTGCTTGGTTCTTGGGGAGATGGGGGGTTTGTGAACCCAGGTGTCAGTTCCATCACTTTGGAAACCCCTAAAAATAAGTGGGATCAGCCTGAGGGGACAATTTCTGGGGACTGAAACCATCACACTTGGGGTATAAAAGGAAAATGTGATGAAACCTCAAAACCACAAGCAGAAAAAGAAATTTCTCACACAAAATGTTTGAAATTTCTCCATGATAAAAACATCGTTATTGACAAATGTCAGACAGCAGACTGACCCAGGAAATGCAAGTTATAGCCACAAAGAGATGCCGCTGCGCACCTCCCCATGTGAACAAATGCAAGAAGCAGTCGGTATCAGATGCTGGTGAGGGTATGGAAGGCTGGGCCTCTTGCTCTGCCTGAGGCAACGGAAAATGGTGCAGCCTGGTGGGCGGGGGGGGGGGGCGGGGGGCGGGGGGGAGCAGGTGACAGCGCTGGAAAAGGTCACATCCATCTGCCCTGTGACCCAGCCATTCTGCTCTCAGGTGTTTGCCCAGGAGATGAAACACGTTCACATACAGCCTTGTACTTGAACGTGTTCCTAGCAGCCTGGCTTATTTATAGCCCCAAACTGGACCTGCCCAAGTGTCCAAGCACAGGTGAACGGTGCAGACACGGCCACCAGGCCGTGGACGCTACCTGGCAGTGAAGAGGACACACACAGCAATGGCCTGGTTGAGTCTCAAAGTCATTTGCTGAGCAAAGCAGCCAATACATTCTGCATGGTTTCTTCACTTATCTGAAATTCGAGAAAAGGTGAAACTATTCCGCAGGGGCAGAAAGAGCGGGTCGTGGTGGCCCGGGGTTGAGATTGGGCAGGAGATGGGGATTGACCAGGCGCCTGAAGGAAGATCCCTGGGCTGCTGGGAAGTTTTGTATCTTGACTGTCGGGGTGGTTACACGACTGTACCCATGTGCCAAAACTCATCCAACTGGACACTTAAAATGGGCACTTTTATTGTATCTAAGTCATAACTTAAAGCTGATTAAAAAAAAATCCTACCAGACTCTATTTGTCACCTATCAGATGACAGAGGCCAAAATGACCGATCATCTCTAGCTTTGCCAGGGACGCAGGGAAGCGGAAGCTCTCACACTTGGTGGGTATATATTGGCACACTTTTGCCCAGAAGTTTGGCAATAGCAATCCAAATTTGAAATATGCATGCTTTTCACCTAGCAGTTTCTCTTCTAGGAATTTTATCTTCCAGACACATGTGCATAAGGGCACAAAGATATGTGAACAGAGATGTCCTTCATTAGGTTGAGAAACTAGCAACAACTGAAGCATCCAACAGTAGCCGCTGGCTGAGTACATGGAAGCTGACCCATCCTAACCAACCGTCTCAGTTTCCCTGGCACTAGCACTGACAATCCCACATCCTGGGACCCCAAGCCCCCTCATACCAGGACACACCACGGTATAGACAAGCTAGGGAGTAATACAAAGTCAGGAAAAATGACAGGTGGGTTTACGTGTGCCAACGGGCAAGGTGTCCGAGAGCCTCTGAGTGAGATCAAACAAACAACCAAATTGCAGGTGGCGTGGGGCCGTCCACAGATGCCACCTCTGGAGAATGAGGCTCCGGAAGATACTACTTTCCCTTTGTATCCTTTGTGCCGTTGGCTTCATTTATTTTGTGCGTGTATGGGTTGTATAATTTAAAAATAGATTCTAAAGGACATGTGACCTTGGTCTGTAGTCAAAGGCAGGTGGGTGGGGCCTCTGAGTTACAGCCACAAGGAGGCAGGTACAGGGCGAGGGAGGGGCCCGAGGCCTCTTCAGCAGCGGAGGAAGTTCTGGAGGGGAGGGGGGAAAGAGGCATCCCTAGATCAGGGCTTAGAAGATCCCTTCGGTCCTCCGGGCCCCTCACCCAGGACCCGCCTCCCGGAAACTGACTCGGCCCCTCTTGCTGCCTTTGAACCCCTTGCCATGAGCAGGCAGCCCCTGGGCCCCAACCAAAACACAGCAGCCCAGGGTTGTTACGCAAATGGACTGGTGGGGCCCTGAGCCTAGCTAATTCCTGTGTCTTAATGAGTGGGAAGATGAGGTTTTTATTCATCACTGGGGCTTTAAAAATTGCAGTAAAGTGGCCCAGTTTATAAAGAAAAAAATCAATAGCTAAAAGAAAACAGGAATATGTAAATGGACAGAGTGACAAAAAACAGGCCAATTACCCCCAAAATGAGACACAGTTATGGGTCCATTAACTCAATTAGATTTTCAAAAGGATTTCTTACGTGGGCCCCACCCCACCCCAACCTCACACGCCTGTAATTTTTACATCAACTTCAAGCCATTAAGTTGCATTAAATTATTTTGTGGGAGAGAGAGGTGTGTTTGGGAAAGGGGAGCTGTGGTCCTGCCCGGCTTCCCTGGGGGCCCGGGGTCAGGTGTGACAAGTCGAGCCTGAGGGAGGGACTCCTGCTCTCAGCCCTGAGAGATAGTGAAGAGGAACCGCAGACTTCCCCCACGTAGCAGGACCAGCCTGGGAGTCCCCAGCCCCAAGGTCCCCTATGCATGCCCCCCGCCGAATTTTTATTCCCAGATGATTCACTGCTCTGTAACTACCCCCCACAGTGGGACAGTGGGTGGCCCTGCAGGTGCCAATCCAGATGTGGGCACCTAATCCCCTTGGCTCTGTGAGTTTTCTCTTTGTCTCTTTACAGTTAGGAAACAAGTTTTTGAAGGCATGGGAAAATACAGTGTATTAAAAGCAACGACACCACCAAAATTGGGGCCTAAACGGGGATATATTCGATGCCTGCTCTTCATGCAGCCCTGTGCAGGCCCAGAGCCCCTGGATGAGAGGATCCTAAATGACACTGGGAATTGTTTATTCAGCTGCCCCGAGATGCCAGGGAGGCCCTGGAGGCCTGACAGTGCCCACCTGCATTTCCTGACGCTTTCTTAAGAACGTGCCGGCCCTGAGGCTCACTGGCTGTAACCTGCTTTTCTGAGTCTGCTGCCCCCCGGGGAGCCGAGGCCTGTCCTACATAAGCCTGTGCCTGGGCCGCCCAGGACCCAGCACTTAATATCAAGGATTTCAGGCGGAGGCGAGGAAGAGGAGGAGGAAGGGCTGGGGCCCAAGGGCTGGTCAGACAGGCTGTTGCTGGGCAGAATGTCCAGGGTCACTGGGCCAGGTCGCTGGCCAGAGAATATAAAACCAGCCAGTGGACAAATGGATGGGTGGAGACTCAGGCTGAGCAGCAGGGGTGGGGGCGCCCACTTCCAGGGCCCCCCACTTCCAGGGCTGGGGCAGTGAAGGGTTAAACTACAATACAGACACAAAAAAAACAAATAGAATCAACACCCCTCTGCCCTTTGGGGTATCAGACCCAAGACAGGCTGAAGAGAGGGCCAATCTGGGCATGCTGTACAGAGGGGTCCTCAGAGGTTCCAAAGGGCTATAGGGGGAGGAGAAATGAGGGAGGGGGTCCCCTTCGACCTGGAGAGGGACCATCGCAGGGTGACCTGTAGGGAAGATGGCACCATGGGGGGTGTGAGTGAACTTTAGGCTCTCATAACCTCCATCACCCCACGAGCACCCCAAACTTGCTGTGCCCATGCACCTGGGAGACAAGCCCTCACTCCGTCTGGCCCTCAGCCCCATTTGAGAGCCTGGGGCAAGAGATTAACGGGGGCACTTCCCTGGTGGCGCAGTGGTTAAGAATCCGCCTGCTAATGCGGATTAGCAGGGGACACAGGTTCGAGCCCCGGTCTGGGAAGATCCCACATGCCGCGGAACAGCTAATCCCGTGCATCACAACTACTGAGCCTGCGCTCTACAGCCCGCGAGCCACAACTACTGAGACTGTGTGCCACAACTACTGAAGCCCGCACGCCTAGAGCCCATGCTCTGCAACAAGAGAAGCCACCTCAGTGAGAAGCCCGCGAACCACAACAAAGAATAGCCCCCGCTTGCCGCAACTAGAGAAAGCCCGCGTGCAGCAATGAAGACCCAACAGCAGCCAAATATAAATAAATAAATTTATTTAAAAAAAATAAAAGAGAGACTGATGGGGAGGATAGGAAGGGGCCACATTCCTGGATGCAAGTGTGTGCACACGTGTACATGTATGTGCGGCTGAGACAGGATCCACGCCGACTCCCACTGCCTGCCCCCATGTCCTTGGGAGCCTGAGGCTGGGGCAGCATGCGCTCCCAGGCCCAGAAGTGGGTGTGCAAATGAGTGGTGAGGCTGCTTGGAAACGGATCGTCACCTCCATTTAGGGTGTGATCTTGGGGCTTCAGCAACAACAGGAAGGAGTCCCAGGGAGGGAGAGTAGGTGTAATGGCTGGGGCCACAGCAAGCCTGGGAGAGCCCAGGAGAGGGAGACACAGGACTGGGAGGGTAGCTGGGGGTGTGGAGGCCAGCAAGCAGACCTCTGGGCAGTGGAGGGGGGCAGAGACTCAGCCCAGGGGAGCAGGGGTTGACGGGCCGCCTGAGTGCTGGGGAAGGTCCTACAAAGAGGGCGTTGTGATGTTGGGAGAGCCCCATCCCCACCCACGGCTCTGCCCTACACCAATGCTCCCCAGCTTGTGCCTTTTCACCCACCACACCAGGGCCCTCGGGCTCACCAATCCTCATGACCCTCGGGGACACCCCTTAAGCCCCCCAAGCCCTGAGGATGGAGAGTGGCTCAGAGGGAGTGGCTGAGCCCAGGCCTCTTTAGCTGCCCTCCAGGCTCCAGGTGCCCACCATCCCAGGGGTCTGGGGGAGTGGGGGACCCCGCCTTCCCTGGGAAGGTATCTTCCGGTATCTTCTCACTCTCTCTTGTCTTATCGATCATCTGCCTGCTCACTGCCAGGCCCCAGGGCCAGCCCCCAGGCCCCCAGCCAGGCCTGCCTCTGCCAGTGAGTGGCCTCTTGCCCACATGCTGAAAGAGCCATTGTTCCAGACGGGATGAAGGGGAAGGGCATGGGGACACATCAGCTGTCGGCCAACCAGTCAGGGTCAGACTCAAGGGCCTGGGCTAGGCCACACTCAGGAGACTCCCCAGGACCAGCCATGCCTGGGCAACCAACGGGGACCCAGGGACAGTGCTTGGAGTGAGGCCTGAATTCAGGGGCTGCCTTTCCTGTTCTCTGCCTCTTCATCCCCATCTCTGCCTGAGGGAGAGTTGGCTGCTGTGGCAAGTTGAGGGCCCAAGTCCCCTGGAGCCTCTGGTCCAGCCGAGACCCTGGGGGAAGAACCTAAGATTATTGACTTCCCGGGCAGCGCAGGGCCAGGATGGGGCAGGGGTGCTTTCTGCCTGGCTCTGCTCAGTGCACAGCCATCCGGCCTCTGCCCTCTGCCCTCTGCCCTCTGCCCTGCCCGGTGTTCCTCCTGTTGGTCTCTCCCTCCTGTCTCTCTGTCTCTGGATATCTCTCCATCTCTGCACCCCCTTCCCACCCTGCACCCCAAAGCACATCCTCCAGGGCAGTCAGTCTGCTGGAGGGACAGAGGGAAAGCACTGCCTAGAGATCCGCGCCCTAGGTGACAGTTTCCCACTGGAGGCCTGGCCCCTGATTCTTGGCCTATGTGGCCGCCTGCCCATCCCCCGCACCGTGACCTGCTCCCCAGCCTTCAGGTCTCTGTGCCCACCCCACCCCCAGACACCTAGGCACCTTCCAGAGAACCTCGAAGGCTTGTGCTTACTTAGACCCTTCGCTCCTAGGGGATGGGGATGTTTGCACCTTTTTCAGTCCCTTGTTGCAGGAAGATGTGTGTGGCTCTCCTGCTGTCTTCTCCCCAATCCTGTGGGAGGCTGCACAGTGCCTCAGGACGAGGCCCCTCCCTTAATCTCTCCTGGCTTTTCCCCTCAGAGAACAAGTGGCCATTCCCCCCGCCCCCCATCACAACTCTAGCAGGTGATGGAGTCCCCAGCAGCCATTAAACAGTTGCCCGAGACCAGTGGCCACAGGGTGGGGCTGTGGGAGGAGGCCAGAGTGCCCCCTGCACGGTCCCCAGGAGCAGACGGCCGCCAGCCTCCTGCCTTTTCCTGGAGATGGCATCCACGGGGCCCAGGTCCCACATCAGCCCAGGGCAGCCAGAGTTGCAGGTGGTGGGGTCACCTTGGAGCTGGGCTCTGCTCCCCCCCAACCTTCCACGTGCTGGCTCGCTGGCCAAGCTCTTCTCAGCTCGGAGCTCCTCAAGGTGAAGAGGGCATCCTTGAAGGCTCTGGCGGCCCCACGCCAAGGTCCAGGCACCAAGGTCACTGCCAGCCCACACCGCAGGAAGGGAGAGGGGTGATCAGGAGGTTACAGCGAGGGAGGAGGGGGCCGGGGGAGGGGAAATAAAAAAAGATTACATTTTTTTAAAAGGCACTCTAGCTGTCTGCTGACACCATCTCTGGTCTCCATCTGTTTTATAGCCTGACGGCTCAGGCCGCTGGGCTTTGCCGTCAGGGCGTGTGTGTGTGTGTGTGTGTGTGTGTGTGTGTGTGTGTGTGTGTGTGTGTGTGTGTGTGTGTGTGTGTGTGTGTGTTGGGGGGCGGTGAGGAGCCAGACCCCCACCAGCCAGACCAGGCGTCCTGGTAGACGCACCTCCTTTCTGCTCCCACCCCCATCCCTGGCTTCCGCTACGGGACTGCTCCAGCCACGGGCACCCAACCCTTGGCAGGGTGAAGGGCATCCGGTGCAGGTGAGATCCCAAGGGTGGAGGGGAACCTGGCCCCTGGCTGGCGGCCACTATCGCTGCCCATCTATCCCCCTGACAGGTCAATTTTCTCCCGTGTTTTACAGGACCTTTCAGAGCAGGAAATGTGATCTGGCGGCTGATTTATGTCTTTACCTGGTCTTTGTTCACAAGCCTGCTCTGCCGTCCCCTGCTCTGCAGTGCTGCGCCTGTGCAAGTGTCCAGGCCCTGAGTTCCTCCGCAGGGGTCCCCACCCTCGGCTCCTCCCAGGGACTGGGGCCGACTGTGCCCAGCCTGAGCTCGCCTCTGACTTGGGAAGAGGGTCCGAGCGGCTTGTTTGCTGGGAAAGGGGTGGTCTGGGGGCACTTCGAATTTCCTGGCAGAGGGGCTGCCCTCTGGGGGAGGGGAATGGTGATGTGGGGAGAAGGATGGGGAACCACATCTGGGGAGGGCCGTGTCCCTTAGCAACGCTTCCCGGGTTTGGAAGGAAGGGACGGTTAGGGTAATTGTGTTCTTTACATGTTGACTTTTGTTTCTCAAACTGAGTTCTTCCCTGGTGTCATAGTGCACATGGGGCCAAGGCGGGATGCGGGCCTCTCCCCTGGTCTCCTCTCGGGGGGGCAGCAGTTGGAGGATTTTAGCAGCCACCTTCTGAAATAATGAAAATCTTTTGTGTATAATTGACAAACTCTCAGTCTTTTAGAAAGTGGCGCAGAGCACGTTTAGAAAACTTTCAGCGGACATTCCAAGTGAAAACAGCTCTTGGTTCCTGCCCCGCCTCCACCTCCCCCAGGTGCCACCCCCCACCCCTTCCCAAGAGGATTCTGGGAACCTGAGATTGTGGTCTCTTCCTCCGCACCATCCACAGGTTCCGTGTGGTTTTGTCACATACTCCGGGTGCTAACCGAGGTGACCACTGCTAACAAACAAGCTGGATGCCATCTTCCTCCTGTTTCCACCAATGCCCAGGTCTTGCCCGCAAGGCGCTGCCACCTAGCACCCAGGGGCCCACGACATGATGATCACTCGATCGGTGGTCAAACAAGTAAGTGGATTAAGATCCTCAACCCAGAGTCTGTGTGGGTGTCTCCAAGAAGAGGGTGAGTCCTGCCCTGACCCCCAGGGCTCCCCGAGGTGGGGAGATGCAAACATGGCACACTGGGGGGCCTGACATGGGCAGATGGCCTCCCAGCAGACCCCACTCCTGAGCAGTGGGCTCTGCCTCGAGATTAGCAGGGGCCATGCATGATTCTTGCTGAGGTAGGACCCCCATGGCCATGTGGTCTCTGCCCCCACAGGAAGCCCAGACACATATGCCCAGCCAGGACCTGTGTGTGACCCAAACCTTGGCCAGCAGACTCTCCCTGGCTCTTGGTGTTGATGCCTGACCGAGTCACCAGGTAAAGGGACAGGTAGAATCTGTGGGTGTGGCTGACCAGGTGTCCTGGCCCGACTGTACCTGACCAAAGGTGAGTAACGTTATTCCTGCTTCCCGCCTCCCCAGGAGGCCGTTTCCCCACTCCACTTTCCAGCCACCTGTTTCTTTTTTCTTTTTTCTTGTCTGAGCCACGCAGCTTGTGGGATCTTAGTTCTCCAGCCAGGGATTGAACCCAGGCCCTCAGTAGTGAGAGCAGGGAGTCCTAAACACTGGACCGCCAGGGAATTCCCTCCAGCCACCTGTTTCAACTGTGAGATCCTGTGATCCTTCCAAACTTATCCTGTTTAAATGGTGAGAACAGTGTTGGTTTTTGTCTCCAAAAACTGAAAGTATTTTGCTGATTCAAGACCCACCAAGATGAAATTAACAGGGTTGGGACTTGCGGTTCCACTTGGAAAGGACTATAGTCCAGGTCATGCCCACCAACCCACCCATTTATCTCTCCATCCATCCATCATATGTACATTTACTCACCCATCTGTCACCCACCCACCAATCCACCAACTCTCCCCTTCCATCCACCCATCTACCCATGATCCACTTACTCATTCATTCACCTGTTCACCCACCCACCCGTCCATGTGTCCATTCATTTGCTCATCCATCCTTTATCTATCTAGTCCCCACTCCAGCAAGCCACCTTTCTATGAGGAGCACTGACAATATTCCAGGCCTGGTATCAGGTACCAGGGCCACAACAGTACATGAGACCTTGCATTAGTCCCAATCTGGTGGAAGAAATAACATGTAAATCCAGGGGGCTCTGGGGCACGTGAGCAGGGCATGTATAACCCAGTTGGGGGAAAGAGAGGGCCAGGGAGTCTTCCAGGAGGAGGAGTCTGTGGAGCTTCAAGATGGGTAGTGAGGAAGGGCCTGCTGGGCAGAGGCCAGGAAAGGTGGGTGGCTTGAGAAGCCTGAAGAACAGAGTAGGGGGCCGGAAGTACAGCAGGATGCGAGCTGGAGCTGCAGAGCTGATGTGGCGGGCCTCATTCCCAGGCCATTTGGGAAGGGCAGAGGCGTGACCACCGACCAAGGAACCCATCATATCCTTCCTTCCTGGTGTTCCATCTCAGTATCAGCCAACCACTCAGGCTGGAAATGATGACATGGAAGGAAAGAGGGGCCACAGCCCCTCTTCCGATCCTTCCCCCATCAGTTTGCTGGAGGAGAACTCGGGCACAGCAGGAAGTGAAATAAAGACAGCAGAGTTAGTTTTGTGGCCTGTCTGTACTGTGTTCATAACAACAGAATACGAGAGCAGGTACCAGCTACAAAATACGAGTTGTGTGATTTCAGTGATTCTGCCTATATTTGTGTTTCAAACGGGCATCACACATTATAAAGATGAATGTTAAACGCATGCTAATAATTTAAAGTTTTCTTTACTTAGAATGACATTACATAGCAACTAAAAAACACCATGACAAGTGGAGAGACCATGGAAGAAAGGGAAAACGTTTATGCTTTCCCTCCTTTGATGGAATTTTCCGTGACTTTTGAGCAGGGTCCACACTCTCCTTTTTTTTTAAAAAAATTATTTTTTATTTTTTAATAAATTTATTTAATTTATTTATTTATTTTTGGCTGCACTGGGTCTTCGTTGCTGCAGGCGGGCTTTCTCTAGTTGTGGCGAGCAGGGGCTACTCTTCATTGTGGTGCGCGGTCTTCTCATTGCGGTGGCTTCTCTTGTCGTGGAGCACAGGCTCTAGGCGCGCGGGCTTCAGTAGTTGTGGCACGTGGGCACACTCTCCTTTAACTGGGCCTCATAGGTTTTGTAGCAGGCCCTGCAGATGACGGAAGGGACTCACTTTTCCCTGTGGGTTTTGGGTGCAGTGTTAGGAAGGCCTGGCCTGCTGGGGCAACTCTCCCCCCTTTAGCCTCAAACACAGGTGACTTCAATCTCTGTCAGCGCGAATTGAGGTGACTGTGGCCCAGCTCCCAGGGAGGAACTCACCAGACAAAAGGGCCCTTTCAAGACCCCTGCTTGGAGCTAGGGGACCCCAGGAAGAGTGGGGGCAGCATCCTGCAGCTCCGTCCTGTGACTGCCTTCCCCAGGGGCTGGAGGATGGGAATGAGGCCAGAGGCTTCTTGTCTGCTTGGGCTTCACCCCAATCGCCCCCCCACTCCCCCCCACCGTGGTCTTGGCTGCTTCCATCCCCAGGGGTGCTGAGCACAGGAGTCGTCTGTGCGAAGCCTGGACGGGTTGGGGGCTGGGCTGATGTGTGACCGAAGGCTGTGCGCTCTAAACCCTCCTGGATCCGTATGCGGCCAGTCCGACTGCCTGCCCTGCGCAGAGGGAGGAGGCCACACCCCCAGGTAGTGTGGGGACAGCTGGAGGAGCCCGGGCTGGAATCCGAGCCTGGTGGCCCTTGTCATCATCACCGGTCCCTGATGGGCCCTGGACGTGCAACGGGTGCCTGGCTTGGGGCTCAGCACCTGCTAGCCTGGAATTTCACTGGCTCTCCTGTTATCTGAAAACTCGGCCTGTGTTTGGGCACCCAAACAACGGTAATAACACTAGCGGGTAGTGACAGCGCCCACATCCCATGCACATCTGCTGCTTCCCAAACACGTGGCCCACTCCACCTCCATGGCACCTGACAGAGCAGGCGTGGTGACCACCTCTCCATCCCCGGGGTCGAAGGCCTGTGAGCTGCCAAGTGTCCACAAGCGGAGGCCGGCCTTTCACCTGCAGAGGTGGTGGCAGGGCCCACTGTGGCCACTTCTAGAGGAAGGGGTGGGCAGTGCTGCAGCGGAGGCGGCTCCTCACTGATTAAGCACGTGCTGTGTACCAGGCCCTCTGTGGGCCTCACTTAATTGACTGCTATGGCTGTGGGCGGTGTGTGTGTGTGTGGTTAGCGCTATATTTCGGTGAGGAAACCAAGGCCAGATGAAGATGATTGTCCAGCCCGATGGCTGGAAGATGGGGAGAGGCTTTGAAGGTCGCCTGGTGGCTACAGCCCTGTCAGCAGCAGCTCTTCTGAAGGAGAGACGAAGAGTGAGTCTACCCTCGGGCCAGGCGCCAGGTGGGGCTCCTCCAGGTCCTGTTGGAGCAGATACTGTTCCTCACCCTGCGAGGGGGCCTGAGGATTTGACAAAGCCCGGGCGCAGATCCAGAGGGCCCGGCCAGGCCCCCTGCCCTCAGCCCTGCCCCCCCGCCATCTGTAGCCTCCCTGCCCGGGACCCCTGCCTTCGTGAAGGCTGTCGTCCCCTCAGGCCCAGCTCCGGCCCTCTGCCTGGGGAGTGGAGGGGGCTGTGTCCCCAGGGACAGCCCGTCCTGCGCTCCCTGTCTCCATCAGCTCTCGGCTGTCACCGGCTCTAATTACCCAGGCTCCATCTGCCTGGGCCTCTGCACAGCTGGGGAAGCTCTCAGAAGCTGCACCCCACGCCCGGGCATGTCACATTCCTGTATACCTCCCCACCGCCCTGCTGTCCTGCCCAACTGCAGGGCAGCCACGGGTGCAGGGAGCCTGGGGCGGGGGGTGGGGGCTGCCGCTGCTGGATGGGGGAGCCTGAATGCGGCCCAACTGTGCCCCAGGTCTCCCAGCTGTGTCTCCCTCACCCCCCACCCCACCATCCTAGTCCTGTCCCCCGACCTAGCAAAGAGAAGTCAGAAATTTATCACTCTGGGTCTGTTGGGGCCACCTGGCGGAGCTCAGTGTTCTAATGGCGAGGGCGAGGGCAGGACTTCCCCACATGAAGGGGACCGTCTGACCTTCCAGGTTTGCCTCCCACCCTGTGGGTCACAGCCTTCCCTGGAGCCCGAGCAGGGCCCATGGGCCCTGTGGTGCCTGGGCAAGCCGTGTTTGGGGCACACCTTTTAGGAGAGATAAGTGACACCTTTGATCCCAGGGACGCTGCCCTGGAAGGGGGCCCATCCTGGGGAGATCTCCCCGCTTCTGTGGCCTGGGAGGACCAGATGCAGAAGGGGCTGAAGAAGGCGGGCGTTTGCCGGGCTCCGGCCACCATTGCCGGCTCCTCCCTTCTGGAGCATGAAATGACAGTTTCCTGCCGGCTCACAAAACCTTCGAGGCATCTCACCCTGGCAAGCCGGGGGCGCGCACATCTGTAGCCAGAACACCCCACCCTTTGTCCCCACTCCTCAGATGTAGCCTGGGGAGCAGGCGTGAGGCCTCATGCCTCTTGCTGGCCTGCTCCACAGAGGGTCCATGGGGCAGGGAGGAGGGTGAGCTGAGTGCATGCTGGGGTCTCAGCCCGGCTCTGCCCCAATCTGCCAGGCTGAGGCTGAGCGGAAGGTGGCCATGGTACAGCCTGGCGTCCTGGCTTAAGGAGGATGGAATCCCAGAGCAGGCGGGGCGAGCACATGGCCTGCTGGTTAGGGGTTGGCCGCTGCTGGGGTCAAGTACCAGCTCCTAATCTGCTTGGTGCGCCAGGAGAATGAGCTCAGACATGGCCCTGACTTTCTCGCACCCCCAGATCTGCCTCCAGCCCCAACAGGAAGGGAAACACCTTGTGAATTTCCCAGGGACCTAGGTAGGGAACCCACCCGCCCATGCAGGGCCTGCAGGGATGGTGCCTGGGGGTCCCTGTATCCAGACGTGCGACTCTGCACCTTATGTGCCCAGGCAGCTCTCGCCTCGTGTCTGGAATTTTTTTAAAAAGGTGGGGGGGAAAGATAAAGTAGATGAAAGCAGTTTTTCCATCTTGTCAAATTCTCAACCACCCCCTCTAATTACAACATGATAATGAGATTCAGGGGAAGTTTTCTCTTGGTGGCCAAGATTACAATCTGAAGCTTTTGTCTGAGCCCAGGGACATCATAAAGGTCACACTGTCTCTCCAGCTCAGCCTGGCTGCACAGAAGGCTCTCCCTGATGGGCCTGGGGACACACTTCCCATTCCCCGCTGCTGGATAGGACCTGGCCAAGGGCTCCCCCCTCAGACCAGGGAAAGGGGAGGCCCCAGGGTAGACCAGGTCTACAGAGGCCACATGAGGCCCCAAAGCTTAAATGAAGGCGAGCTTGGAGACGGGTCTGGAGTGGTGCAGTAGTGTTCTCTGTGTCCCCTTTCCCCTAACGTGGCCTAAAGCATCCCCAGGAGCCAGTCCCACAGGCACGGTGCTGGACTCCACCACCCGCTAGAAGATGCTGCCTCCCTTGTCTCAGCTCAGGGGGCAGAGGCTAGCAGCCCCTCATGCAGGGAGCTTGGAGCCACAATGACCTGTGCCCAGGCACTTGGCCTCCTGTTACGTGGCCTTAAGCAAATCGCCTTGCCTCTCTGAGCCTCAGTTTCCCCATCTGTAAAATGGAGAGGGTAACAGTTAGGGACTACCATTGGCTGCCTCTAGTAGGAAGTCGAGATGTTTGCCCTGGCCAGGCTGCTACCAGGACCTGGGCTCTACTCTGAGTGAGAAGAGTTGGAGCTCTGACTTTCTGCCTGCCATGTGATGAACAGACTGCGAGGAGGCCAGGAAGTGCCAAGTGAGGAGAGCATTGCAGTGGTCCAGGAAAGAGATGATGATGACCGGGACCATGGTGGAAACAGAGGAAGTGGTAAGATTCATGGGTATCTGAACATGGACTCAACAAGATTTCCTGACAGATTGGATTAGGGTTCTGACTGAAAAGGAGAAGTCAAGGATGGGTCCAGGGCAGCTGCAGGAGTTCCAGCCATCACATCTGCATTCCAGGCAACAGGAATGAGGCAGGGAGAGATAAAAAGGACCATTGAAAAGGCTTTCCTGAAGTTCACCCAACACTTCTGCTAACATTGGTCAGGTCTTAGTCACATGACTGTCCTGACTGCAAAGGGGGGATGGGAAGAGTAATCTCTTTGCTGGGTACAATGCCATTGACAAGGACAGAGAGATGTTGTTAATAGGGAGAAGGACAGCATGGACACTGGTCAGGAAGCCACTTGGAGATGCTGATCACTATACACTTAGCCCAGGGTCAGTTCCCAGTGGGCACAGGCGATGCCCTGAGTGCTGACAACCTGGGCCAGGTGGCATGTCCCACGGACCCTCTCCACCTGCAGGAATTAGGCGGGAGTTTCTGTGGTTCTCCAGATGAGCACTGCAAATTAGGTGGTGTTGTGAACTTGGCCCCATAGGAGGACATGGATGGCTTGGGCAGCGAGGGGTGGCCAGGAAAAAGGAAGAGACAGGGCCAAGGCAGGGTTGCGGGGTGGCTGAGAAGGGCACCAGGGAACCATTGGCCAAGGAGGGGAAGGATGAACCTGTCAGACGGAGCAGGTGAGGCCGTGGCAGGGGCTATGTCTGCGGGAGGCCTGCTGTGTGGACACCGAGGGGCCTGAAACCCGGGAGTGTCCAGAATGGGCAGCATGGTAATGTTCGTGTCCTAGGGCTGCTGTAACAAAGTTCCAGAAACTGGGGTACTTAACAAATTTATTCTCTCCCAGTTCTGGGACCAGAAGTCTGATATCAGGGTGTCAGCACAGTCAGTTCTTTCTGAGGGAGAATCTGTTCCACGTCTCTCTTCCAGCTCCTGCTACTGCCGGCCATCCTTGGCGTTCCTTGGCTTGCAGGTGAATCACGCCAATCTCTGCCTCTGTGTTCACAGGTGTTCTCTCTGTGTGGGTGCCTGTGTCCAAATTCCCCCTTTTTGTAAGGACACCGGTCATATTGGATTAGGGCCCCCCCCATATGCTGAGGGACTGGGGTTAGGAATGCACACATGAATTTGGGTGGGGGGGGTCACATCCACCTTAAACCTGCAGGGTAGGAAGGTGAGGGTGGAGATTGCAGCAATGGCCCCAGGCGGATGTGTGGGGTCCTGGGACATTGGGAGGCAGCTCTGCTGATGGCAGCTTTCTCAATTTCTTGTAGAAAACACCCCTTGGCCCTCTCCCTCCCCCACCAGGCATCCTGGGATGGGTCTGTCCAGTGAGGTCCCTGGGGAGGGCTGTGGGAGGGCATCTGGGCCAGGCTGTTGGCTGGGAGAAAATGTAGGTGCCTCTCCCCCGTACCCCATTCTGGCTTCCTGCCTTCCAGGAAAGGGAAGAGGGGGGCCTCCCTGGGTGCCCCCTTGGGTCCCAGAGCCACCTGAGGAGGGGAGACCTGGTCTACCGTTGGCCCAGCTGGCTACTGGTCTCCCTCAGGTCTGGGTCAGCTGGCCTGGCCCCTGGTGTGGACAGGGTCTGCTTGCCTCCTGGGCTTCTGGCCTTCCCAGTCTCCAGAGATTTGGGACCTGCATGGGGGGCCCTGGAGGACTGGATGGTTAGTCTGTGGTTTTTCCAACAGAGGGTCTCATGGCTGCCCCTGCTCCAGACAGAGGCCCCTGGAGGCAGAGGGAACCAGTGTCAAGACCCCTGGAAGACCCTGCCGGCCCCCAAGGCTCTCCCAGGCCCACTCAGCCCAGGTGCCCATGAGCAGCTCCTCTCCTGTCTTCCTCTCCCGGGCTGCTGGCCCCTAGCCCTCCTCCCAGAGCCCGAGCCAGCATTGGTCACCAACAGCTTGAGATCTGGGAAAAACCCTTGGTCCGTGGCTTTAGGGGCTGGGGCCGAGGATGGACTCTCAAAACTAGGCCCACTCAGTGGGGGGCTAAGGGTGACAAGCTCCCCCTTGTCAGCCCCAGCGAAGCTCCCTTGCACCTGGGCAGCTCCCCAGGCATCTCCAACTTGGGCAGCCCCTGACAGAGGAGGAGGGGACATAATCATTATCCTCCAGGCCACAGTGGAGCCAGCCCCTGCCTCCCCACCTCACATGCTCCCCTCTCCCAACACAAAGGGGCCTATGAAATGAACTGAGCAAACCTACTTTGGAAAACACCAGGGCCTCCCCTCTCCTCTCACACCTCATTAAGATCTTACCACCCCCACCCAGAAAACCAAGGTCACGGCCAAGTGTGTGGGGGGGGCCAGGGGGCGGGGCGGGGGGGGCGGCAGTCACGAGGTTCCCTGTGAATGCAGTCACTCCACGTGGTTCCAGCACTGCCCCTTCCTCTGAGGAGGAGGCCTGGCGGTAGGACGGGGTTGGTGGATTCCCCCAAGCATGTGATCTAATTGCACCCCGCCCAGCGGATGCTAAATGAAATCCATTCCTGTCTGCTGGACCTGTTGTCAGTTTTATGGCTCTGGGGTTATATAAACAGCGGGAGGAGAGTACAGGGAGTCAGGGCCAGGGGCCTAACAGGCCTGGGCTCCCTCTTCTTTCCCTCGGCCACCTCCCTGGGCTCAGGGCAGCCTCCAGGCTTTGCTCGGACACAGCCTGAAAGAGGGAGAACCCAACCAGAGAGGGGGATGGGAACTTGGATATCTGGACAGTTCAGCCACTGGGCTGGCATGAACATTTAACTCCTGCTTGCTGGGGTGATGAAAGCCCAGACCCCATGCCAGGGTCCCTGATGCTCAAGCCCCCCCAGGGCCCCTAGTATTCATTTCCAAGGGACCTTCCTGGCCCCCCATCATGCCTCTGGTTTAGAAGCTAGAGACACAGATGAAAAAGCAGAGGATTGCCGAAAACCAATGATGCTCTCCAGGAGAGAAGGGACCAGCCCTCACTGGGGCTTATACCTGTGACCTCACAGAGAATCGGAGAGCAGGGTCATCAGCCCCATTTTACACCTGAAAACACTGAGGATTGATCCAGTGTCCCGGTAGCCAGGGCACAGCCAGCTCCATGGCCCTGGCTCTGCTTACCCAGCTCCTGGGGCCCAGGCCACCTTCTCCAAGAGCCCTTCTCTGAAGCAGCCACAACTCTCATGTGGATTTAACCCAGGCTGGGTCCCTGCATTTCTCTGGTGAGGACTGAGGTGGGGGAGAGGGAGGGGAAGGGGAAGGAGGTGGTAGAGGGGCTCACCCTTGGTAAAGCAGGCACCACCTCTGGCCCCCCACCCCAGTGTGGGAGAAACAGGATCCTTCTCCTCACTACAGACGTGCCAGGTGGGGTCAGCATGCCCCTCTGTTTGACGACCTAAGTCGCCAGCCTCCAGAGATGGGACCCTCATCCAGCCCCCTTCCCCTCCTTCCCCCGATGGTGCCCATGGCTGTCACCTCCAGCGACCAAATGGAAAGTTGCTGCCACTTCAGTGATGGGTGCCCCAGGTGCCCCAGAACAGGCTCAGAGTGGTTCATTAACATGCCAGGTCACAAAGCCTTGGTGCTCCAGAAAGCTCCCATGGAACAGTGGTGTCCTGTCAGCTCTACTGATTGAACTCATATGTCGCTATCGAGAATGGAGGGGGTGTAGGTTCAGAAATAGCTACAGCCCTGCCCTTCCCTGCTTTACACTTCAGTTCCTAAACCTTTAGGTGGTGCAGGGCGAGGTGAGTGACTGTGTCAGTGGGAATTGCAGGTGGGAGGCCACTCAGAACCAGAGTGGGAAAGAGAGGGAGTCCGGGATGGGGGTGGGGCAGCCCAGGGGAGGGTATTGGAGCCCAAGTGAGGTGGGGGAGCATCAACTCGGGCGTTACAAGTATGGAAAGGGAGAATACCAAGATGAACGCTGTGGACCTGGACCCTCAGGGTTATTTGGCGATGTTGCTGTGAAAGTGTGGCTTTCAATATACTTAGATGGACGTTGGAAGAAACCTGTATGTGAGTGTGGTACACACATGTGTCTTCTAATTCTGTCCATTGAGGGACCAGGAGCAGTGGCATCCCAATGGCTGAGCACACACCCAGGGCCGAGATCTTGGTCTCTATGACTAGTCTCCCACTGGAAGGACCCAGGGCTCCTTGGAGAAATGATTGATTCTGGAAAAGTACAGGATGAGCTAGGAACATCTAATTGTGCAGGAAAGCAAGGAAGTGCTCAGAGAATGATGGGGACGCAGCACAGGACACAGGAGCCAGCTGAAGGGGCTCTCACCGTCCAAGTCTGGGAAATTTGAGCATCAGAATAACTAGTGATAGTAATGGATGATAACCCATTGAATACAATAGGAAACCACAGTGATATCGATACATTAGTACGTTGCAAGTTTGACAAGGAGAAGGACATTTAGTTTCAAAGTACCTCCCCACAAACCACTCATTTTTTATAAAGGAGAAAGATGTAACTTTAATGTAACTATCTAATCAAGCAATCAGAGAGAACATCACCAGTAATGGGACAAATCAAAATCATCCGGCACCTGATAGGATTCAGTGGAAACGCAGCAGCACATCCATGATATTCCTGCCAAAGAAACGTAACTTGAATTTCATCATGGGTGTGGGTAGGCTCCCACAGAATACTGGCTCCCCACAAAGATGTGCACCCCTTAATCCAGGGAACCTGTGAATATGTTACCTTACATGGCAAAAGGGACTTTGCAGCTGTGATTAAGGTTACAGACCTTGCGATGGGGAGATTATCCTGGATTATCCGGATGGACTCAATCTAATCACTTGAATACTTAAAATTGGAAAACTTTTCCTGGCTGGGTCAGAGATGTGAAGCGAGAGGGAGCTGACCCCCTCACCCTGTTGCCAGATTTGAGGTTGGAGGAAGGGGGCCATGAGCCAGGGAATGCAGCCTCTAGAAACTGGGAACGGGCCTCAGTTTTCAGCTGGCAAGAAAACGGGGGCCGTGCTCCTACCACCCGAAGGAACTGAATACTGCCAGCCACCCAATGAGTAGGAAATGGAGTCTGAACGAGAGTTTCCAGAAAGGGGGCGACCTGCTCGCATCTTGATTTCAGTCCGGTGAGATCCATTCTGGACTTCTGACCCCCAGAACGGTAAGAGCAGATTTGTGTTGGTTAAGCTGCTAAATTTGTGCTGATTTGTTACGACAGCAATGAAAAACTAGTATAATGAGGAGAAATCAGACAAACTCCAATTGAGGGACACAGGGCTACTTACTAAGCACATTGAAAGAACGCAAAATTCGTAAGATCAACAGCTAATTAGAAAAATGGGCAAAAATGAATAAGCATTTCAAGAAGAAATGTGAATGGACAGTAAAAATATGAGTAGATGATTAACCTCATTTGTAATTAGGCAGAACAAATTAAAAACCACAGTGAGATTCCATTTTATTCACCATATTGGCCAAACTGATGATACCATATGTATGTGACAATGGAACTCTCAGGGTCGAGTTCCTTGTGCTCCAGGCCCAGAAAGACACGGCTCAGGATCCCAGGTCCACAGGAGGCTTAGCGGGGCGCTGGGACAGGTGAGCAGCCGCCCGGCCCCGCCCCGCATGCCCTACCCTGCAGACCCAGCCCCCACCTCTCATTGGTTTGCGCCTCGTCAAGCCCCGCCCCCAGGCCTCGCCCTCCCGCCTTCCCCAGGCCCCGCCTCCGCAGGCTCCACCCAGGCCCGCCTCTCGTCTTGAGCGCCTTGCCCGAGCCCCGCCTCCTTGTCGTCACTTCCGGGAAGAGGAGGCCGCGGAAGGCGGAAGTGTGTGTGCCAGGGGGGCTGGGAAGCCGGGCTGAGGTGTTCCTGGCTGGCACCCCGCGGCTGCTCTGGGTCTGGGCGTGGGGACACGCGGGTGGTCAGCGAGAGCCAGCGGGGAACGAAGCCATGAGGCGGCCGCGGGGTCTGGCGGGGTCTGGAGGTTGACTGCTCCCGCCGCCTTCCCGCGAGGCCGCCTCCTCCAGGCAGCCACCCGTTCCCCTCAGGGTCTCGCGCCCCGCCGTCGTCCCGGCGCCTTGGACTGGGGCTCCCGGGCCCCCAGCCCCCACGCTATGACTGCGGCCGCCGCCTCCAACTGGGGGCTGATCACGAACATAGTGAACAGCATAGTAGGTGTCAGTGTCCTCACCATGCCCTTCTGCTTCAAACAGGTGAGTCCAGTGAGCAGTGGTCGCCGCCCTCGCCGCCCCGGGCTCATCCCCTCACGGGAACTAGGGCTGGGGGAGGCGGCCGTGCAGCTCTTCCGCCTCGGGACTGCAAGAGAAACCGAAGGAATTTCCTCAGTGAAAAACTTAAGCACAATTAATAACAGACCGAAGTGCAAGTGTAGCAAAAGAAAATGATCCTTCAAAAATGGAAAGTGACCACAGGATTCAGTGTTCTTTTTCTTTACTATTATTTTTTAAAACTCTGACCTGACTGCACTTGTATTCAGAAGCACACAAGTCAAACCCCCAGGCCCTGGAACTAGATTGGGGTGTTGGTTACAAGGTGATTACTAAATTCTCCAGAGTGTACGCTTAAGATCTCTGCGTTTCACTGTATGCCAATGTTACCTTGATTGAAAAAATCTGAAATGTTAAAAAATTGGTGTCATCCCAACATTAAATACTGCATGAAAGAAACTCACCTTTTTTTTTTTTTTTTGAAACTCACCATTTTTGAGGTGTGAATTCATTTGGCTTCTGTTTAATTCACAAATAGACAGGCATTTGGTACGTTAGAAAAGGGAGATTGATGGAATTATCAAATTGGGTAACCTCTTTCCTAAAAATGAACTTATTAGCTTCCTGTGTGCCACGGTGGAGGTGCCGCTCCACCTGCCTCCTAGGACAGGAGCTGTCCACTACCTGGGTTGCTTAAGGCTGGGGGAGGAGGAGTGGGACACCAGAGAAGAACAGGTGGCCAGCAAGGCTTCAAAGACCACTCTTATATGATGAAACCAAATAGGTGGAAAAAAGTGAAAATAAGATGGACATTTTGGAACTGAAAATGGGCACCAGTCGTTTAATTTTAGATTAAGACTTTGCATTTTTCATATTTAGCATCTTTTGGATAAAACTAGCAAAAAGAAAGAAAATGAGTTTATGGTTCCCATGTGAGTGGTTGATCTGACTTGGTTGGTGAGCATGTTGGCAGGAGGACAGAGACTGCAGGCCTATGTGGAAGGCCACGCTGGCGGCTTCTAGAAGCCCTGGGGCAACATCTGTGTCTCGGTATGTGAATCCCAGTGTGAGCCGGCCACCTCTGTTTCTGGAAGGACTACATGTCCCAGCGTGCGTTGCGACTTGCCTGGCGCAGAACTGCATCCTGGGATGTGTAGTTGGCTGGTCCTGCGTCTGTAAATGCAGTGCTGTCATCCTTGATGCCTGTCTGTCAAGTGCCACCATGGTAGGGCTCTGGTGATTCAGATTTGAGTATCTGCCATGTGCTGGGCACGAGGCCCCTGCCAGAGCATTTAAACATGGGCCAGGCTGACTTGCCTGGGGAAGAGCTTAGAGGTGGGGGTCTGCATGCAAGCCAAGACCTGGAAGTGGTTTGCCCTGCCCCGAGGGCCTGGCTGAGTTAGGACACTCCCACCCATCTCTCAGCATCTTCTCCGTGAGAAACCGTCAGCCAGAACACAGTGTGAGGCCAATGGGCAATTTGGAGATGTGTGTTTTGATCTGGCAGCCAGGTCATTTAAAAAAAGTTTTGGTTTGCATTTTTTGTTTGTTTGGTTTTAGTAATTTGGGTACTTTTCTAAAAGAATTAACATTTTATTGAAGTGTAACATGCGTATAGAAAAGTGGACACATTTTAGGTGTACTCTTGATGGATTTTCCTAACGTTAACAAACACATGTAGCCAGTTCCCAGCTTAAGGAGCACGGCATCGCCAGCACCCTCCAGCCCTGCCTTCTTACTGAGGGTCCCCCTCCTACCCCCAGTACCACAGGTCAGTGTTGCCAGATTTTAACTTTACGTGAATGGGTCATGTTGGTACATTTCGATGTCTGGCTAGCATTCCTCAATTTATCTGTTTTTTAACCTTTACTAGGCAGGCATGGTGTTTCCTATTTGGAGTGCTTTGGAACTTGTGCACAGGCTTTGACCCCGTGGACGCATTCTGTGGGGTGGTGACCTGCGTGCAGGAGAGCTGGGTCGTGGGCTGTGTGTGCGTTCCGCTCTGCTAGATGCTAGTAGGACAGTTGGTTGTTTCTTCAGTTTTTGGATTACAGATAAACCTGCTGTAAACATTGGCATGCAGGTTTGTGCATGAACACATGTTTTCATTTCTTTTGGGTAAATACCTAGGAGTGCAATTGCTGGTCAGATGGTGAGTGTCTGTTTAACTTATAAGAACGGCGTAAATGTCATTTTTAATCTCTTCCTTCCAGAATGTGTTTATCACTCGTAGCTGTTGATCCAAGTGGCTGGAAGGTGGTTTGCTGTAGGGTGTCTGCAGGGAACTGGGGAGACTGGCAACCCCTTGCTGTTCCTTGAGACTCTGGGAGGGGCTGGGAAGGAACCAGTGTCCCTGGTGCTCTTTTGGGGTCATGCACAGGCTTTATGTCTTTGGACAGAACCTGTGGCCACCACATCCAGGAAATTGTCCTTTTAATGCTAGGAACCGCTGCCCATAGGCACGGGAACTAAACAGAGCTGGGGCCTCGTGTCTAGGGGGCGGGGGCCGTGGGGAGGGCTGCTGGTCGTAGCACATGCTGTTCAGTGTGAGAGGTAAAGATGCCGGGTAGCTTTATTTTGTTAGCAGCTCTTTCTCTCCCAACCCTGCAGTGTGGCGTCGTCCTGGGGGCCCTGCTCTTGGTCTTCTGTTCTTGGATGACGCACCAGTCGTGCATGTTCCTGGTGAAAGCTGCCAGCTTGAGCAAGCGGAGGACCTACGCTGGCCTGGGTGAGTGCGTCGCCTCCCCAGGGAGCGCTGGACCTTTCTCAGTACCTTCTTAAGAAGTGCAGTGGTTTGGGCCTTATTTTTTTTTTTTTTTTTTTTTTTGGCCGTACATGCGGCACGTGGGATCTTAGTTCCCCGACCAAGGATTGAACCTGTGACCCTTGCATTGGAAGCATGGAGTCTTAAACACTGGACCGCCAGGGAAGTCCCTGGGTCTTATTCTTTTAATTACTTTTCTTCCACTTTATTCTTTATTCCTTTGAACAGCAGTTTCTTATTTTAAAATTTAATGCAATTTAAAAAAAACTGTTAACATCAACACACATTTTAAAATTGAGGTGATACTCATTCTCCTGTCTCCCCTTTATGCATATCCACACAGAGAGCCCTCTCTCAGTTCAGGCAGCCTCAGCAGCCTCCGCTCCTGTGCCCAAGAGTCCCCAGAACCTTCCTTCCGAGCTGCCTGACTGGGATCTTGCTGCACATCCCCACTTTGAATGCCATGGGCACACTGTCCTTGGGCTCGGGTTTGTAGCTGGGAGCAAGTCACCATCTCCTCAGTGCCGTCCTCTGTTTCCTGTTGTTGGTTGCAATTTCGTTTCCTCTAGATTTTTCTTGCTTCCTTTGATTTCAGCCGAGGCAGAGAAGGCTGTGCTTTCCGCCTTCTTTCAGTTTGACTATTTCCTGGGAAACTTGGCTCTGAGGGCAGGGTCCCTCACTCTCCTGCCCACCTCAGGGTGATGTGTGCAGGCTGCATTCTCTCCACTGCCTCGGAACTTTCAGCTCTGCACTCCATTCTGGGGATACGTGGTGTGGGTGTTGAAATACCAATGCACGTGGTCTCAGGAGCCGGCCCTGAGCACTTCTAGGGAAAATTCCTGTCCTCTGGCTGGAAGTCTCTGACCCTCCAGCTAGTGTGTGGCCAGGATGCTGCGTCCACTCGTGGAGGGCCTGGTTGGGCCCTCAGCTCACAGCTCTCACGGCAGAGAGGAGGCAGCAAGAGGAAATGGTGTGCAGAGTTCCAGGGGCCAAACAAAATAAAAACATCTGCAGGCCCCACATGTGGGCTTTTGGCAGCGTGACCTCTGGTTTCCTTCCAGTCTGCCTACTTTGCATTGGCATGGAGGTACTTACATTTGTTCTGACCTCAAAACTGAAGGGCTGCTTCCTTCTCTCTCCGTTCTGATGAGAATGGTGATGTCAGACCTTTTTTATTCTTTAAGTTTTTTTTTTTAAGTAATCAATTTATTTATTTATTTTTGGCCATATTGGGTCTTTGTTGTTGTGTGCAGGCTTTTCTCTAGTTGCAGCAAACAGGGGCTACTCTTCGTTGCAGTGCGTGGGCTTCTCACTGCGGTGGCTTCGCTTGTTGCAGAGCACAGGCTCTAGGCACGCGGGCTTCAGTAGTTGTGGCATGTGGGCTCAGTAGTTGTGGCTCATGGACTCTAGAGCACAGGCTCAGTAGTTGTGGCGCATGGGCTTAGTTGTTCCGTGGCATGTGGAATCTTCCCGGACCAGGGCTCGAACCCGTATCCCCTGCATTGGCAGGCACATTCTTAACCACTGCGCCACCAGGGAAGTCCGTCAGACTCTTATATTGCTATTGGAGTCATTTGGGGAAGTGAAATTTATCAGCTAAATTTGCGCCCCGCCCCACCCCACACATGAGACCAAATTCTACTTGGGATTAAATGTGCTCCTGGGCAGGTTCCTTCCTCCGTCTGTGGGGCCATGGCCTTTAGGGTGACTCTTTCTCCCCACTGAGGGTTCCTGTAGCAGACATCCCACGAAGTGCTTGGCTGTGCCCTGAAAGAGGATGGGTGACCCTGGCCTGGGCAGGCCGTGGTTTTTGACAGCTGCCTGTCTGAGTATTCTTAGAAAGTCCCTGAGAAGGCAAACTGGTTTGGCTAGTTGTGAAAGATTGAAGAAAACTATCCATGGACACCCTTCTGCATGGCTGGCTGGGGCTTCTACCTTTAACTGCTTGTGGTGACTGCAGCCCAATTCTAACTGCTAGAAGCAAAAAGGATCAGAAACCACCAGTGGTCTCTGGTTATGTCTTTGGTACCAAACAAGATGGCTCAGTTGTGTGAACTTCCACAGTCCCCCAGGCCCAGCCTGCAGCATGAGCTGCCCTTCATCTTGGCTCTGTCTTGGCATAGTCTCAGAAATGGACAGGCCCCACCGCTTGGAAAGGAGCCCTAGACAGGAAGAGATGGGAATCTCTCGGACCCTGTGGGCCAGCAACCCTCCCACACTTCCTGAGCCACCTCCTGCTGCCTGCAGGCCTTTCTCTTGGCCTCTGCCTTCTCCTGGCCCAGAGCTTGCGCTGCAGCCAGAGAAGGTGGCCCAGGAGGAGAGTGCTCACTGCATCCTCGTGCCTCGGGCCTGGGGAAATACAGTCTCTGTCAACGGAGCCCCCAACACATGTTGTCTGCTGGGCCCATGGGCATCAGGCAGGTGGGGGTCAAGGAGATGGACAGACCTGGAGACAGTGCAGGCCATGGTGCGGAAATTCCTAGAAAGGCTGTCGCAGCTTGAACAAATAACCTTTTTAAACTGTCCACGCTCCGAGGAACGGGTCGGTGGTTTTCTAGCGTTTGAGTTTGCGATATTTCTGTTTGGTCCCTCCCTGGAAATAACCATAGCTCTGCTCACTCCGCTCTGGCCAGTGCGTAGGCATCGCTGGAGAATGAACTTTGCCAGTTTGGGGAAATAAACACTGGTGGATTTTTTATTGGTGTTTTGTGTGTGTTTTTGTGGTGTCTTGTTTGCTGCTTATGGGCTGGTCCACTTCTTACCTGCTCCTCCTTTGCCCTGCATGGCCTACTTTTGAGTGGACTTTTCAAACCCCATTTTCAGAAGATATACAGCTATGTCAGATAGTCAACTGCCCCTAGAAGTCGTGGCCCCCTCGAGGCCACTCTGACCCGGGCTCTGCCCGAGGAGGGTGGCCGGGCCTCGCCGCCACCTCGGAGTGCTCAGTTGTGCGCAGCAGATGCTCTGGCACCATGTCTGTGGTCCTGTCAACCGCCCGCCTGGGTTTCTGTGGCCCTGGTCAGCCTGCTGCCCGCTCATGGGTTGGGTGGGGCCTGCAGAGGACCTGTCCCTCCCTACCTGTCTGCGGTTGCGTGACCTGTACCTGTGGATACTTGGCTTGGGAAATGAGGGTCGTAAAACCAACCTTTCTAACACCCAGGATTCTCTGCACCCCCTACCCCTCATTTATCCAGCAAATGCTCATCACCCCCTGGCGGATGGCCTGGCTCTGGGGAGGGCTGGGTTGAGGTCATCACCCTCAGCTTGAACAGCACGATTTGCTGCGTGCTTCCCCGCTCTGCCTGCCGGGCAGGAGGCTTTGGACTGTAGGTGGTGAGTATGGGAGTGGGGCTGGGGTCCCACACTCAACGAGGCGGGCTAAGAGTCAGTTCTGTGTGCACAGCGGCCATGGAGCCGTGAGCGAGGCCATGGCCCCAGGAGGACGAGCTGAGCCAGCGTCTCCGGGGAGACTGGAGAGCCCCTCCTGACACCAGTCCTGGCTCCGCACCTGGTGGGAGTGCCGGCTCCTGGCCCCCGTGAGGCCTGGCCCGTGAGCCGCAGCGAGCCTATCACAGATGGAGAGGGAAGGCCCGACCCAGGAGCGTGGGGAAGGGACGCACCTTCTCAGAGACCACCCCGCACACTCCTCCCAGCCTCTCGGGGCAGGTCTGGTGCTGTGGTTCCGGCCCAGAGGGGCAGGAGGGCAGTCCCCGGCTTGCCAGGCAAGAGGCTGAGGGCCGGGGGGCTGCCAGGTATTTGTATCTGTGACTCGGGATTAGAGGTTACTGAGGGATGGACACTTGAAATGGTGGGTGGGGTGTGTGTGGGGCTGGCCCAGGTGAGGAAAGGGTGAGAACGGGGCTGGAACCACAGGCCGTCTCAGCACAAGCAGCAACTTGGGGGCAGCCCTGTGAGGGTGTCGTTCTAGGAACCAGTTGAGTCTTTCTGGGTGACGAGGTGCCACCTCCCGACTTGACCTCTGGCTTCCTGGAGCAACATTAGCTTCCTCTGTCCAGAATGCAGGTGTGTTCTGGAACTTTCTGTGGCAGGGTGCTCTGAGCATTTGGAATACGCTGAGATGCTCAGCTTCTTTTTGGAGAAGGAAAAGGAATGGGATGGCTGGGCCCCAGGCACCTTCACGTTTGGGGCACCGGGCTCTGTGTCTTAGATGACCCTGAGGTGCGAGTGTCTGTGCAGTAGTCAGACAAGCTGGGAGGCTGGAGTGACCTCCCCAGCAGAGTGACCCCCTTTGCTTCTCAAGGCCACCTGCCCTGTGGCTGTGTAGCCCGGGTCAGGTGCCACGCTCACTTGCTTTTGGCAGTGTCATGCCTTTTCCTAAGTAATTTGAAAGTAACAAGCATCTTTGGACTCATTCATATCAGTCGGCCTTCATGTTCCCTACTTTCCCAGTCTCCTGGGTGGCCCTGGCGCTGTGTGAGGGAGGGACAGGGGCAGGAAGCTGGGGCTGTGCTGTCACACGCACCCCCTTCTGCTTGCTCCTGGGAGACCAGAGCTTCTCTCTGCTCTCGTCCTGCTGGACTGTGGGGATGGGACACAGGGGTTCCCGGCCACTGTTAGGTCCTGGGAGGGACCTGCTGAGTCAGCTCTTAATCTCGCTTCTGCTAGAAGCAGCTCCACTGTCAGGAAGGAAGGGCAGAGGGGCTCCTCTCCGCTGTAGGACGCACTGTTCACCAGCAGGGCAAGTGGGGGCAGGCCCGAATGCACTTGTCCCGTCCTGTCCCAAAGTACCACATCTGAGATTTTCTTCTGAAATCACAGAGGAGACATAGCGGCCCTTAGCCAGGTCCCCTTGGTGTGGCTGTGAAAACCAGATGTACTGGGGCTAGGCTGAAAGCCCTCCTGGGCACCCTCTACCCCTGTGCAGCTCCTGCCCCAGGCAGGCCTCTTTCAGCTTCCTTCACAGCTGCCCGGCTTGCCCAGAGATAAACTGTTACTTCACTGGGATCGTTTTTCTTGTCTTTTTTTCTTTCCTTTTCTTTTCTCTCCTTTTTTTTTGTGTGTGAGAAAACCAACCCACACTGGCTTTGTTCTTATTTGCTGTGATTCTTGTTTGTTGAAGGTAGATCTGAAAAAGAGTATGGGACCAAGATTTTAAAATACCCCCTTTAGGGCTTCCCTGGTGGCACAGTGGTTGAGAGTCCGCCTGCCGATGCAGGGGACACGGGTTCGTGCCCCGGTCTGGGAAGATCCCACATGCCGTGGAGTGGTTGTGCCCGTGAGCCATGGCCGCTGAGCCTGTGCGTCCGGAGCCTGTGCTCCACAACGGGAGAGGCCACAACAGTGAGAGACCCGCGTACCGCAAAAAAAAATAAAATAAAATAAAATAAAATATCCCCTTTACATCCATGGAACTCCAGACGTGCAGGTTTTTGTCAAATTGCCTTTCACAGCTTTTATTAGTAACATTTTTACTGATGTGCTTCTCCCACTGTTGGACTGAGCTGTTCATTTTCTCCCCCACCCTCCGCCCACTAGCGTTGCACGCCTACGGAAAAGCAGGGAAGATGCTGGTGGAGACCAGGTAGGTGGTGCCATTCTGTTGGGGTAATTCTCTCTGTTCTTCACCTGTGGCCAAAGAGAAACTGGAGGATTGTTACACAATGAGCCGTATGTTTTAGATGCGGATTGGTTCATAGCTTAAAATATTTCTCTGAAGTGCTACTTACTAAATAGCTGAAAGTTCAGTTTATTGTACTCTTAAAATGATTAGTGTCAAGGCTGAAAGCCTTATTTAAGTCTTACTAAGAAAAATATAAAAATGGAAAACCCAGGGAACATAGCGAGGGGGCGCTCCCACGGCTGCACTTCATCTCTTGGTTCTGTTCCTGAAGCTCGTACGCACCCCCCACCCCGCCCCCTGCCCCGGACACTGTTGCATAAAGGTGGCATTAAACTCATATTCTCCCTTTGGAGTAAAATTTTATGAGATGAAAAAATGGCTGGGAAATTGCACTTTTAGGCTTCTAAATTAGGGAATTGCAAACTGAAAAGGATAACCTTTTCTAAAGCAGTCGATTGTTCTTTTAACTTGTCTAACATCACAGTGCATTTTTGTAGCACCTGAAAGAACTTTTGGAACCTCCTGTGGAGAGAAAAATGTAATGCCACATAAAGAAGAGTTCAGTGTTACTCAATATTCATTCTGAGTAAAATAGCAAACTCCACAGCCAAACCCTGTAAACCGCTGAATGTTGATACCACGTCTCCCACTCAGCCCCTCCCTTGGGTTGTTGCGTGTCAGCGGCCACCCAGCAGGGATGGGGGCACGTCTGGGGCTCCCCGGGACCCTGGTGCTCAGCTCTCAAGCCCGCGCCTGCCTTCCTTGCAGCATGATTGGGCTGATGCTGGGAACCTGCATCGCCTTCTACGTTGTGATTGGCGACTTGGGGTCCAACTTCTTTGCTCGGCTGTTTGGGTTTCAGGTAAGGACATCTGCAGGTGCGTTGGAAGGCTTGTGGCTGCTTGCGTGGCAGCCCAGGGACACTGTTTAAGTCCACATCTCAGACGGGTAGTGGGAGGGGGGCCGAGGCCAGCATGCTGTGTGGTGAAGGGCCTTGGGTCAGTTCCGGGGCTCTGGGTGGGAAACCCAGGGATTAACTGGGGCAACGCCTGGCGCTCCCTGCAGGTCACGGGCACCTTCCGCATGCTCCTGCTCTTCGCAGTGTCCCTGTGCATCGTGCTGCCACTCAGCCTGCAGAGGAACATGATGGCCTCCATCCAGTCCTTCAGCGCCATGGCCCTCATCTTCTACACCGTGTTCATGTTCGTGGTGAGTGTTGGGCTGCCAGCTGCCTTCCAAGGATGACAGGAAGGTGCTGCAGAATCTTCCACAGGGGCGCGGTGGATAGACAGGGCCGGCAGGGGAGGGGAGGCCTCCAGGGCAGGGAGTGAAAGTGTGATGCTCCTCAGTTCACGAAAGACCTTTCATATGGGGTTTGTGGCCAGGAGTCAGGAGGCCAGCCTTTTGTCACAAGGGGGCGAGCAGCTGTTTTCCAGTGAGTGTTTATCACAGGCTGGGGATGGGATACAGCGTGGAGTTGACACTCAGGGTGCCCCTTTCCTCCCAAGACTGGGAGGCCCTCAGTGGGAGCCCCTGGGCCTGAGCCCCTGATCAGTCCTGCGGGAGCAGAACGTGAGAATCTGTGCAGTGGGCTTTCCTTAGAAGACCAAGCACCCGGCGGTGTTCCCAGCGTCCCTTGGCTGTGAGGGCCAGCCCAGTGACCATTCCCCTCCTTTCCAGACAGCCCTGTCCTTGATGGGTTTGTCTTTTTTTTTTTTTTTTTGATGGGTTTGTCTTTTAAATCATGTCCGTGCAGGACTGGCAAGGACCTGCCAGGTTGGGGGACTGTCCTGTCCCGGAGGCGACTGGGGCCCACCAAGTGGGCCTCGTTGCTTACCGTCTGCGCTAAGCAGCCCTGGACAGGCAGTTGCTCCCGATGTCAGGAGGCCCTGCAGCATGCGCTTCTCTGGGCAGCACCCGGCCAGCTTGCAGCACAGCAGAGGGCGGTGGCCCCGGGACCGTGCACCACCCCCGGCCCCTCCAGCTGGTGGCACCAGGCGGCACTGTGCCAGAGGCTGCAGGCTGTCTCTTTCCCACTGTGGTGCAGGCAGCATCCATTCTTTGCCTGGCTCTGGCCTGAGTCCCACCTGTGTCTGCTGTCTGGTGCCAAGCTCCGCTTTCTTCTCCTCACAGATCATGCTCTCCTCCCTCAAGCACGGCCTCTTTGGTGGGCAGTGGCTGCGGCGAGTCAGCTACATCCGCTGGGAGGGTGTCTTCCGCTGCATCCCCATCTTTGGCATGTCCTTTGCCTGCCAGTCGTAAGTACTGCCTGCTCCCAGGGCCCCGGGTGTGAGTGTGTTATGAGGTGGGGCTATGATCCTGGGAGAGGGAAGCACTGTTTTGTTCAGTGGTTGATCCAGGCCACGAGGAGTAATGTGTTCTTCACCGTGGCCTTCCTGCTTTGGGTTCAGGGTGGGAGTTAGATGTTTAGTGAGGGAGAAATCGACTTTATTCCCAAGATGTGTTGCCGGCACGTTGGTGAGAGCGCCGGGTTTGCCAAATCCCCCACGAGTAGAGTTGGCTGTGGGGAACACAGAACAGCCCCAAACCATCTGACTCACAGAGTCCCGAGCATTTTGCCAGAATTTAGCTGCTCGTGTGAGAATATTTAAGAGGAAATTGCACAAACATTGACTTCAGACTGCCGCTGGGATGCTTTCGGAGGCCTGTGTGTGTATGTGCGCGTGCACGTGAGCAGGCGTGCGCTCTCTGGCACGCAGGGCTTTGTAAATGCAGAGCAGCTATTTCCTTAATTCCAGCAGCCTTATCTTCTCTACCAAATGACAGGAGCCTGTGATTCATGCCCAGTCAGGTGGTAACCCGCTCAAAAGAGAGGCATAAATCCGGCGGGGATAGGAAGGGACCATCGGTGGCGGGGGGCTGGCAGAGCAGCCCCCCACAACTCTACAGGCATCAACTGTGCCAGTCGTAAACTAATGTGACAGATGAGACTGTTCAGACTGCTGTGTTTACACCCACACGCGAGATCCAAATCGTGGTTTCCCACTTCTCGTCTCTCTTGGCAGCTTGGTTTCCACCAGAACACTCTCCACTCTTGGTGTTTAATGTCCCCGTTACAATCAGTGACAGAAGTTACATCCTTTTGCCATGTACCTAGTTACCGGTTGTCCTTTTTGTCTGAGTTTGCTTCTTTGAAAATAAACCCTGGTCGGGCTTTTGGTGGTGGCTGCTCTGTAGTCAGGCACGTCTGCTGGGTTTGGTTCTCAGGTGGAATTATGGGTTCCGGAGGGGTTGTGAGCACATGTCCCGTCTGCTGCTCATGGAGGGCACGGGGCCTGCAGAGGCACTCACGTTCCCTAGGGAGCGGTGCTGAGGGGTCCAGAGCTGGGGGCATCCAAGGGCAGAGACGGCTCTTCCCTCCCCTGCAAGTCTGCCCCAGAGCACGTGTGGGGCGGGGACCTTGCTGCTCTTGCCGAGTGACCACGGGCCCGGCTGTGTGGCTGGTCTCCCCATCCTGGACAGGCCGTGCCTTCACTGTGCCATCACTGTGTGGCCCTTTCTGGTCTGACTTCGCAGTAAATGAGTACGTGTTGGTGCAGGACCACTTGGCCCTGCGGCCCAGAGAAGCTCGGAGAGAGCACTGAGCACATGGAGGCCCAGGCTGTGCAGGGAGACAGGTGGACTCCTCTGACTCAGGTAAACTGAGTCACAGGGCTGCTCAGCGAGGTGGGCAAGTGCTCTGTGGGTGCTGGGTTGGCCCACCACGGGGGTCTGGCTGTCCCCATCAGGGGTCCTTGGGGCCCAGGCAGGATGGGAGCAAGGCGGGGACCGTGGTCGTTCCACACGCATCCATCCCCACTTTCAGGGCACAGCCGCCTCCCCTCAGTGTCAGCGGCTCTTGGGCAGGGACTTCTCCCTGTGTGCTGGGGGCTGGGGCTCCCTGGCATGGACCCCACTCTGGTGCAAGGAGCTGGTCAGCACCCAGATGATGGTGCCAGTTCCCCTGCAGGTCCTCTGCCGCCTCCCTGGGCTGCATGGGCGTGTGGCCACCCGCTGCCCTCTGCCGGGCCGAGGTGAGGACAGCTGTCTGCTGTGACCCCTGCCCACTGGGGGTAGCTGATGGGATGGTGTGCAGGGCCGGGGGATGGTGCCAGCTTCTGCCGGCCAGGCCTCCCCCATCCTCATCCTTGTCGTTTGCTGTTAATAACGTTAGCGGGTCCTCTTTGTTCTCCTTTCACTTTTTTAAAGGCGGTTTTGGGATTTGGCTCCACTGACTATTGTGGTTTCATTTATGTCCTGACGCGCCCCCTCCCGGCCTCCCGCGTGGCGTGACCGCTGGCCCCGTCTCCCTTGGTGCTGAGCCTGAGCCTTCAGCATAGCGTCACCCTGCTTTCTCCTCTCAGGGCTGCACAGGAGACCCCCGTCCCCCCCCCCCGCCCCTTCCTGTTTGCCTCCGTGGGGCCCACGTCTCGCAGGTGCAGGGTCCCTGCCTGCTGTTTGCAGAGAGCCTGCATGGACGCATCCCTCCCAGGCCTGGCGGCACTGCCCTGCTGGCTGTGGGCCGTGGGACTGAAGCCACTCTTCCCGTCGCAGAGCTGGGTCCACGCCGGCTCTGAGCCCCTCGCTGAGGCGCTGAGATGGGCAGGCAGCCCGGCTTGTTTGTTTAACTTTCCATTCTTTTGACAGCGATGCTCTGAACCGCTTCCTGCTTCCCCTGTAAACACGGGGTGCTTCAGGTCACGCTCCTGCTGCAGTGGAACAAACGGCCTTTCATCCTGTGGCACTTCTGAAATGTTTACAGAGATCACGTTCAGGGAGGGCTCTGAGTACTGTCTGTAGTATTGTGAGAGCTCGGCCTCGGCTCCAGTGGTGGCCAGCGTGGTGGGAAGGCAGGTGTTGGAGACTCGGCTGGGGCTCCGGGGGAGGTGTGTCTGTCTCTGGAATCGGCTCCGTGAAGTCGCTCATTTTTATACAGCCAGGTCCTGCCCACCTATGACAGCCTGGATGAGCCATCAGTGAAAGCCATGAGCTCCATCTTCGCCTCCTCCCTCAATGTGGTCACCACCTTCTATGTCATGGTAGGAACCCTTTCACACCCCACCCCCTTGCACAGTTCCTCCAGTCCCCCAGCGCAGGCCTGCCCTCTCTCCTTCCCATCCCAGTGCCCGCTCAGCTCCAGGGCCACCTGTGAGCCCGCTCCCCAGCTGGTGGTGTTGTCCCCATCCCGGGAGGAGCGTGGGTGCCTCAGTGCAGGGCCTGGAGCCTCCCCAAGAGCTCTGCTGATGTGCTGTAGAAAGGTGGTCCATCAGTGAGAAGTGGGAGACAGTGAAATAGCAGAGAAAGGATATCACAGGTTCCAGCCCACAGATGCAGATACAGTTCATGTTTTGGGAGATTTTCCCTCCAGTCTTCTTAATTCTCCTCTTTGTTGTTGTTGTTGTTTTTTTCCCCCCGGTACGCGGGCCTCCCAGTGCTGTGGCCTCTCCCGTTGCGGAGCACAGGCTCCGGACGCGCAGTCTCAGTGGCCATGGCTCACAGGCCCAGCCGCTCCGCAGCATGTGGGATCCTCCCGGACCGTGGCACGAACCCATGTCCCCTGCATCGGCAGGCGGACTCTCAACCACTGCGCCACCAGGGAAGCCCCTTCGTTGTTTTTTTACATGGCAAATAGAGATATAAATTCACTGAGAGTCTGGCTTGTTTCCCTGAACTTTGTGGTTCCACCATTCTTGTTGGTTTTTACAAGTGGTCCGTCAGATTGTTGTCCACGCTGAGCCTGAGCTCGTGGGGACCTTGGTTTACCCCATGGTTTGGGTTTTGAGCCAGATTAAGTCCAGCCACTCTGCGGGGCTCATGGGGCATTCCGATGCTCCCTTTCCATGCAGGCAGCTCCCTTCTCTTGGTGCCCTGTTATCCAAGTGGGGAGAAGCCACATCGGACTCTCACCTTTAGACCTTCAGCCTCTGCTTGTCAAGGAGGTTGTTTACGAGCCAGGAGCTGGGGGGCCTTGGTCTTGCTGCAGCTGCTTGTGATGAGGCTCGCGGCTGTTCCGGGGAGGGTGCGCCCCTCTCACCACATGCCCCCTCCATCCCTCTGTCGTCCCCCTGCAGGTGGGCTTCTTCGGCTATGTGAGCTTCACCGAGGCCACCGCGGGCAACGTGCTCATGCATTTCCCTTCCAACCTGGTGACCGAGATGATCCGTGTGGGCTTCATGATGTCCGTGGCCGTAGGCTTCCCCATGATGATCCTGCCCTGCAGACAGGCCTTGAACACGCTGCTTTTCGAGCAGCAGGTAAGGTGCTCAGGGCCCCTCGGACGGCGTTCTGCCTGAAATTGTCTCTGCCCTGGTCTCAGTTATGTTGTCCTCAAGTGGCTTTTGCTAGTTCTTTATTTTCCTGGGCGGTAGTAGGAAGAGTTTTTCCTAGTTAAAAATTAAAAACTCCAATTAAAATGAAATCTTTTAATAGGGATCTTTTTTTTTAACCAACTTTGGAGAACAGAGCCTCAGATCAATCGGGTCGATTCCAGCAGGAGATGTGGAGTCAGGCCCAGTGTCCAAGCAGGTTAGGCTCGTGTCCTGTGACTTCCCTGCTGTCCCCCACATCGGAGAAGTAGCAGGAAATCAGGGGCTTGCTTCAGCACAACCCTGTGGGAAAGGAGTGGTTGGGAACTCAGAAGAGCTGGTTTAACTGACAGGAGCTGATAATGGCTGGCCGGGTGGGCAGATGAACGCTGGGCTCAGGCCACCATTCTCTTTACATTTGTGTAAGGGAAAGTTTTGATAATTTGACAAAGGACATCTGAACCTTGAGAGAGGCTGAGTTTTGTTTGCTGTCGTGTGTGTAGGCCCAGCGCCATGTAGTCCTGTGTAAGCAGTTTTCCAAATGTACAGTGGGAACCCACATTCCCCTGGCTCTCTAACTCCTGCCCGGTTGACAACAAGAGGTGCAAGTGTGGTAGCTCGTGCCCAAGGGCGAGGGCATGGGGTTGGCCCTGTCTCTCTGCGGTGGTTCTTGTGTTCCTGCCCGAGTCCTTGAGCCTGGTCTGTGGCGTCAGCCAGGACTCCTGGTGGCCACTTGAACTGCTTAGGCCATGGTGGCGGGGAGGGGAGAGTCTGGTAGGCAGACGGGGTGGGTGGCTGCCTAGGCCTCAAGGACAGCTGGAACTGGGCTCGTCCATGTGGCTTGGCGCATGGTTGAGGCAGCCTCCCACAGATTCTGCCACCAGGGATAACACCTTGAGGCAGAGCTCCAGTCCTGAAGAACTGGCTGCCTGCCCCACCCCTGTTAGCTGTTCAGGCACCTGGGCACCAAGCAAGGCTCTGTCCCCTGGGGGGCGCGGCAGGCTAGCTTATGCGGCCATGGGGTCCTCTGATGCAAACATGTACTTCATATCTGAACAGCATTTGTGTTTCTGTAAATAACATGTTTTTGTGATTTTTTAAATTAGAAAATCAGTAGCGGTATTAAAGGAAACGTTAATTCAAGTGGAAAACTTACCTGCATGCCTCCATCCTCATTTGAATGACCCGTTCTGCTCCCCTTGGCGTTTGTGTGCATCTCTTTGCAGATTTCCTCTCGCTGTGTTTTCTCCCGTCTTTAGTCCATGTGTATCCATAGAAACCCCCAGCATCACTAAGCCCTTGCTCTCACTTCCTGTTCATTGCTGGTCTTTCACCCTTGACCTATCACGGGTGACTCTCGTGACACCCTTCCTGCATGTAGCTGCCCATTTCTTCTTCTCCTCTTGGAGTGTTTCTTGGGTAAATTTCTGTAGGTTTCTGAGTCAGAGGGTGTAGACCTAACAACCTCCCTCACTAGTCTGTCCTAAGAAAGCTGCCTGTGCAAGTCAGTTCTGGATATTGGGTGCCTCCAAACTGTAGTTCTGGAAGGGTCTGAAGCTTCACTTGAGTGCTGTTTTCCTAGCCCAGCAATAGTAATCATGGCTAGCCCCTCCTGTGTGCACAGCACTGTTCTAGAAGCTTCACTCCCATCACCTCCTTTGGTCCTCACCACAGCCTGATGAGGTGCTTCCGGTGCCCCTGTGCCTATGGATGTGGAGGTGAGGCCAGAGGTGGTCTCTTTGGCTTGATTACAGCATGTAATGACTTGACTTGTCCCCTTGTCTTCTTCCTGGACGCGCCTGCTGGAGACGAGGATGGTGCAGCCGAGCCTGTCTGCGTGCATGAGGGGCCCACTGCACCCTGAAACCCACTGTGTGTCACTGTGAACTGGGGATGTGTTCTGTTTCCCGTGCTATGCAGTATTTTTAAAAATCTCTCTCACAGCATTGCTCTAAAAGGAGAACAGAAGGATTTGTTCTTCGTATCTCAGAACGAAGTTGTTATTTACCACCGTAGCTGCTGTGAGGAGCAGCCTGGACCTTCCTGGGGTCCGCAGTTCTGGTTGCAGGTTCACGTTCAGGCACATCTGCCTGTGCCCAGAGTACTCGCCTGCCACCTCCCGGGCAGACCTACCTGGGGTGTTGGCAGAGCCCTTTAAGGACTTGCTCACTGCAGGGTGGACAGGAAATTGGTCACTTCAGAACCTTGTTTTTATTTTCTTTCATGTAGCAAAAAGATGGGACCTTTGCCGCTGGAGGCTACATGCCGCCCCTGCGGTTTAAAGCCCTCACCCTCTCGGTTGTGTTTGGAACCATGGTCGGTGGAATCATGATCCCAAATGGTAAGTGGGGCTGCTGCAGCGGCTGGCCTCCTGCTGGCCTGTTCTGCCCCGTGCCCCCTTCCTGCTGTTGTGCGCCCCTGCCTCAAGTCTCGTGTTCAACCAAGACGCTCAGAATCTCACCACCGTCCTCTCTGGTCAAAAAAAAGTCTAGAGACTCTTGGGCGCTTTTTTCTTTGGCCTGAGAAAGGCTTGGGAGAAAAGGCCGCAGCTTGATGTGACCACAAACACGTGGGTGGAAGCTGCGATGCGGGGTCCCCGCCTGATGTGTGAAGTTAGTGGTTATAAAGAAGCTCCTGACTGCTGACTCCTGATTTCGTTGACACGTCACCCAGGGAAAAGGGAAGGGCCCTGGGCAAGATTTCTGTTGTCCGATGTCCTGCTGCAGCACAGACAGAGCTCACTGTCCTCAGACATCGAGTGGGCCCCGCATGCCCTCCAGGGAGCGACCCCCAGGCCCCACACTCCAGGCTCCCAGCTTCCCCACGCAACCAGGACAGGCCCTGCTCAGTCACTTGCTGGGCAGCAGGTGGGGTGATGTAAGATGATCCGGCCCAGAAGCCCCCGCTGGCCGCCCAGACGCTCCGCGAGGAGCCATAACAGCGTTGTGGACCCAGCATGGGGCGGGCAGTGCTGTTAGCCTCACCTCACTGGCGAGGAAGCTGAGGTACAGAGTGGAGGGGACTTGCCTGAGGCGCCTGGCCCGACGCTGTCAGATCGGACACCCTAAGGGTCCTTGCAGGCACAGAAGGCTGTGCCCCGCTCCTCGCTGCTGTCCGGCGGCACGCGTAGATGCGCCTTAGTGGCAAGGCTCCTCACCCTGCTCGCTGGAAGCTCACCCCTCCCTGTCACTCTTGTTCCCAGTGGAGACAATCCTGGGCCTCACGGGCGCCACGATGGGAAGCCTCATCTGCTTCATCTGCCCGGCGCTGATCTACAAGAAGATCCACAAGAACTCCCTCTCTTCCCAGGTGCGTGCTGCACGGCGCTCTCAGCCCCACTCAGGGCGGGTCTGGGTTGGGGAGAGCAGGAGGCGGTGTTCTCTGAAGTTCCTGTGAACTCGTTGTGTTTCTTAGCACAAAAGGATCGTGGTCCTGTAGGTCTGAGAAACGTGGGGTTAAGGCAAGGTGAGCAGCCTTGCACCGCAGGGCCGCCGAGCCGAGCTGCTGACCACGCTTATCTGAGCATTGAGTGCTGAACCGCTTTCCCCCGCCTCTGTACAGTGACCGGATTATCCGTGTGTGCCACACGCTCACGTCCCCATCTCCATCCCCTACTGAGGACATCCACACTGTCTCGCTGGGGACTGTCTTGTTGGTGTCACCTCTCCAGTCTTTCACTGTTACAGACAATGCCAGGGTGACTATCTGTGCCCACGAGCATTTCTGTATATTTGAGAAAGTACCTATAGGAAGCTCTCTGGGCCCCGGGATCCCTATGTCAGGAGTGGGAGCTTTCCCCCAAGGACCCATGTGCAGGTTAGCAGCCAAGCTCTGCCTCTCCCCTCCGTCAGCCCGAGGATGGTGGCAGGTCTCGGCTGCTCTGGAGTGAAGGTGAGCATTTCTCTTTCCATGAACTGTCCATGCTTTTTGCTCACCTTTAATGGAGTTGTTGAGCTTTTTCTTATCGGTTGATTTTGGTAAATTTTTTAGGAGCGTAGTATACATATGGCAAAACACATAATTCTCAGGTACAGCTTGATACATGTCGGCTAAGTTCCACACCTGGAACCACCTCCAGGCCAGATACAGAACATTCCAGCACTTGAAGCTTCCCTGGGGCGCCCCACAGTCTTTCCTCCACTAAGGTTACTGCCTGTCTGTCTTCTAACATTTTGGAATAATTTTACCTGCCTTTAAAGTTAGTACAAATGGAGTCTCACAGGAAGTGTCGGCGTGTGTCTAGCCTCCTTACTCAGCATCATGCCTGAGTTCCTCCGCGTTACTGCCAGGGTGGCCAGGGGTGGTTTGCCCGTCTTCCCTGCCATGTGATTCTCCACTGTAGGAATCTACAGTCACCCAGAGCAGGGTGTCCTGGACGGGCCGTTCTGCACGTCTCTCCTGGTGCAGCGTGTGTGCACTTTTGTTCGTTATTCACCTAGGTGCGGAATTGTTGGGTCCTGAGGTTATGTCTGTCCAATTTTAGTAGATTTTGCCAGACTTTTTCCAGCTTTCCAAAGTGGTCCTCAGGCACCATATTGGAATTTTAGTTGCTTTAACATCTACTGTCCCTTTGTTAGATTCTAGCCCTTCCGATGGACGTGTAGCAGTACCTCATTTGGGTTTTAATTTGCAATTTCCAGATGACTGTTGAGCACCTTTTCATACTCTTGTTAGCCGTGTGGGTGTCTTCTTTGTGAACGCCTTTCAAGTCTTGCCCATTTTTTAACTATTGGGTTATTTTTTTCTTATTGATTTGTAGAGGTTTGTAAAAGATTCTAGATATAAGACTTTTTTCAGAAGTATATATTACAAATGTTTTGTCTCATTCTTGGCTGCCTTTTCACTTTCTAAATGACACCTTCTGATCAACAGATGTTCGTAATTTCAGTGTAGTTCAGTTTTTTGAGTTTTTCTTTTGCTGTGTGCTTTTTATGTACTACTTAGGAAATTTGCTTATCCCCAGGTCCTGAAGACAGTCTACTCTGTCATACTGTAGAAGCCTTGTATTTTCTCTTTCACATTTAGATCTACTTCCCATCTGGAACGCTTGGTGTGTGGCAGGGGTCAGGGGTTGTGTTCTGTGTGACTCTCCAGTTGAGCAGCAACCCCTTGCCCCAGCGTTGCTGGGCACCGTTGTCATCAGTCACCTGTGTACGTGTGAGGCTGGGAACTCCCATTCACTGGTCTGTCGGTCTCTCCCACACTAGCGCTACACTGTGTTGGTTGCTAAGGTTTTGTAGGGAGTTTTGATGCTGGCTGCTTTAAAGATGGCCTTTCCTATTGTTGGCTGTTTGCATTTCCAACTCAATTTTATTTTTTTTAATTTTTAAAATTTTTTGACTGCACCACGCAGCATGTGGGATCTTAGTTCCCCGACCAGGGATGGAGCCCGTGCCCTCTGCAGTGAAAGTGCAGAGTCTTAACCGCTGGACCGCCAGGGACGTCCCCCAAGTCAGTTTTAGAAGTGGCTTCTCAGCTGTTGGCATTTGACTGGGATTGCATCAAACTATAGATTGAAGACTTTGACATCATCATTTTGCAGTTTTTCCTAATTTCCATCCTTCTTTCTTTTTTTTTTTTTTTTTGTGATACGCGGGCCTCTCACTGTTGTGGCCTCTCCCGTTGCGGAGCACAGGCTCCGGACGCGCAGGCTCCGCGGCCATGGCTCACGGGCCCAGCCGCTCTGCGGCATATGGGATCTTCCCGGACCGGGGCACAAACCCGTGTCCCCTGCATCGGCAGGTGGACTCTCAACCACTGCGCCACCAGGGAAGCCCCATCCTTATTTCTTATTTCACCACTGGCTTCTTTATTTATTTATGTATTCTTAATGCTAATAATATAAAATTTTAACTTTTTCTCTAACAGCAAAATCGCAAACAAAAAACACTGTAACGAGTTATGAGAGAGACCACAGAAAAAAGGGAAAACATTCTAGTACTTTTAATGGTACTGTTTACCTGATTTTTGGATAAAAGGCCACACATCTTCATTTTGCACTGGGTCCTACATACTAGGTTATATTAGCTCTGCTCTTGACTGCTGTGCTCCTCCTGAGGCAGATCTCAAACCTTTCCTTATCGGAACCCCCTTCTGTCTACAGCCCTTTGGGGACTCTAGCTGATTGTCACCAGTAGCTTCTTTAGATTTCCAAACTTTGGGGGATTTTCCAGGACTCTCTTTTATTTCGAGCACAGTCCCAGTGTGATTCGAGAACACAAGCTGAAGAACTTCAGTCCTCTGACATTTCTTGGGGCCCAGCAGATGGTCTATTCTGATGGCTGTTTAGCTGTCTGTAGAGTCTGCAGTTGTTGGATGCAGTATGCATCCAACATGTGGTTGAGTTGAGTTTAGTAACTGTGATTTTTAGATTTTACATATTCTTACTGATTTTTTAATCTTCTTGTGTATCACTTATGAAAAAGGTATGACAGTTCCCACTTTAATTATAGGCTTATTTGTCTTGTTATATCAATTTTTGCTTTTTGTTTTGAAGCTATGTTATTAGGAGCATACAGTTTTAAAATGGCTATATCTTATTAAACTGACCCTTTTGGTTGTGAAATGTCCCTTTTTATCTTTGGAAATGCTTCTCTCCTTATAGGCAGCCCTGTCTGAACAGTGTAGCTAATCCAGCTTTATTTGGGGTTTATATTTGCACAATATTGTTTTTATTATCCTTTCTCTTTTGATCTCTCTATGCCTTTATATTTAAGGTATGTCTCGGGTAAGAGCATTTAGTTGGCTTTTGTTTTGTTTTGTTTTGATCCATCCTGATAATAGGAGTATTTAAGACTATTTACAGTTAATAAAATTACTGATTTGGGGGGATTAAAGCTTCCGTCTTACTCTTTGTTTTCTATTTGTCCCATATGTTCTTTTTTCTGTTTCTTTTTTGCTTGCTGCCTTTTGGATAAATCAAGCATTTTAGGTATTTATCGTCTGTTCTTCCATTAGCTGCTGTACGTTTCTGTTCTACTAGTGGTTATACGAGGCAGTTTAATGTGAATCCTCGGCTTATTAGAGTTGACCATAAGTTAGTTTTTTTTGACTGTTTCCCAGATGAGGCAACTATCCAATGATATTTTAACTCCATTTACCTTCCTCTGGCCTTCGGTGCTGTTGTTTTTATGTATTTTAATTTTACATATATTTTAAACACCACAAGACATCATTATTATTGTTCAAATAGTCAGTTTGTTTATATTGATCCTTTGCACCCTCTTGGTTTTCTGGGGCCTGGTCCTGTCCCCTGACATGCTTGGTACTTTGTGTAGGTGTATGTGAGAAATCGTGGAGGCTCTGGATGATGTTGTCCTCTGTCCAGCAGATGGAGAGGATGGGCAGAAGGCCTGTGTCCACTTGAGGCCAATCTGTTTCAGGTTTGCCCTCACCCCTAGAGTGGAGCCCTTCCTGAGTCTCAGTGCAGTCCCCCGCAGATTGCGAACTTATCTGCTTAGCTTTCATCCTCTTGGCAACTGCTCTCTGCACGACTCTGCCCAGCTGGTGGCTGGCACGTGCCTCAGGGGAGAACTGAACACAGAACGTGGGTGCATCCTTGGAGGGTTCCTCTTCTCCAGGATTGTAGCCGCTCCGGTTCTGGCTGCCGGGGAGCCCTCACTTCTAATGCCTGGGGCCCAGTCTGTGTGTCTGCAGGCTCCAGGGCTGTTCAGCACTGCTGACTGGGAAAAGCCTGGCCTGGTGGCCCCTCGGTGCTTATCTGTTCTCTGGAGTCTCTCACCCTTCAAGTCTTAGCTGCTGAGGTTGTTCACCAGTCTTCAATTGGGGATTTTGGTGAGTTTTAGGAACTCCTTATAATATGAGGAAATTGGCCCATTGCCTGCCAAATTGCAAATGTTTTTCCCAGTTTGTGAAGTACCAGTGTTTTAGTCTATCAGACTCTTTGTAGGAGAGAAAAAAGTCATTGTTAAAATGACCCTTCCACTTCAGTATTATTTTAAGGAATTCTTCCCTCAGTTCTTTCAGTAATTCCATGATTTCATTTTTCCATTTAAATCTTTGACCCATCGGCATTCTATTTTGGTGTAAGAAACAAAGTAGGTATCCTCAGTTTTTCTAGATGGCTTTCTAGTTGTCAGAACACTGTTCGTCCATCAGTGATATGAAATGTTACTGCTCCTGTATATTAAGTTCTTGTATGTATTTGGGCTCATTTGGGACTTGTATTTTAATTTCCTGGATGTCCCGTCCAGTGACGTGGCCGTCCACGCTGTTTTAATTACCCGGCCTTGTGATGGTGCTCCCTTGTTGTGTGGCTCTGAAAACGTTTGAATTCTAATCTCTTTTCTTTCATTAATGACGTTTCTGGATGTTCTTGCTTGCTTACTTTTTTTTTTTTTGGCTGCGCCATGTGGCTTGCGGGATCTTAGTTCCCCAAACAGGGATTGCACCCAGGTCACGGCAGTGAAAGCCCGGAATCCTAACCACTAGGCCACCGGAGAACTCCCTGTTTACTTTCTGTGTGAATGTTCCAGTCAGCTGATCTGACTCTTAACAAAAATAAATCCACCTTTTTGGTTTTGGTCTAATTGGAATTCGTTGAAGCTGTAGATAACTTTGGAGAGAATCATTCCCTTGATGCTCTGGCTAATCTGCAGAGTGTATTTGTGAGCCTCCCAGTGTGATAATGGGGTGTGGCGTTCAGTCGTCACAGCTGCACTCAGCCCCCCTTCCCCGTCTCCGTCTGCTGCACCAGCATCCCTCTGCTACATGTGCCTGTGATACTGGGACCTCTCCTTCCTCTGGCTTTCCTGATTGTTTGTACGTAGGGAGGCTATAGATTCTCATATATTAACTTTTTTTACCTTCTGACCTTACAGCATCTTTTGTTAATTTCACCTCCCCCTTTCCAGTTGTTTCTCTCTCATCTGTGTCGTCCTACACCTCTCGCCGTGGCGCTGGCGGGGGCGTGGCGGGGGGGCAGCTAGTCGTCTTCCCAACTCAGCTGGGACAGCTTCCAGTGTTGAACTGTCGAGCGTAATGCTGGTTTTGGCTTCATGTACAGAAATGAACATGCGCATTCAAACGCCCCCACGTGTCTGTAGACGTGAACACATGCAGAATCGCGTTAAAGAGACGTCTATCTGTGCCTGTGTTACTATGGATTTTTAAAACTGGAAAGCATATTAAATTATATTAACTACTTTCGGACTACGTGCAGAGAAGATGGAAAGTTTCCCCTTTGGACTTAGTGTCTTGGTGAGGTACATCGCAGGATCAGTCGTAGAATCGACCATCTGACTGTGGCATACCGTTTGTATGCCCTGCTGTTTTATTTCCCACGGAGTTTTCATGTTTTGAGGAAAATGAACCTTGCAAGGGGCATGCTCAGAAATGTGGCTGGTTGAGAGACCGCCTGCCGATGCAGGGGATACGGGTTCATGCCCCGGTCCGGGAAGATCCCACATGCCGCCGAGCGGCTGGGCCTGTGAGCCATGGCCGCTGAGCCTGCGCGTCCGGAGCCTGTGCTCCGCAACGGGAGAGGCCACAATAGTGAGAGGCCCGCATACTGCAAAAAAAAAAAAAAAAAAGAAATGTGGCTGGAGTCTGGTGTGCAGACCTAGGGCCCGGAGGGTACCCGCTTGGAGTGTGTCCCTCCTGTCCTGGGAGCCCCGGCTGCTGCTCCCTAGGATGGCACAGACCTGGCGTTAGTACGAGTCTACTTGCCCCAGATGCCTGAGCGCTGCTGGCACAGAGGTGCTTGTTACTGGCCCCGGACCTTGGGAAGAGCCAGGGAAGGTAGGGGGCACGGGTGATGGGCCCATCATAGCTGTGCTGGAGAAAAGCATAAAAGAGTATTCTGAGAAACGTCCTCAGAAGAATAAGCAGGGACCGCGAAAACACAGTTGGCCCCTAGCAAATCGAAAAGAACCTTATCTGTCATCACTAGTTCATCCTTTATCTTGAAAATTCGAGAACTCAGAGGGTCTCTCCAGTGGGGCTGAGGCGGAAGGGGTGGGTTTCACCGTCCGGAGTTGATGCTGCGGCCGGGAGCCGGCAGGGGTAGCAGGGCCACCTGGGACTCACGAGAGGCAGTGGAGCCCTGAGCCAGAGCGGCACCAGCCTCCATAGCTGTCCTTGTGTGGAGCACTGGGGAGCATCCGCAGGGAGGGCCAGAAGGCGCCGCTGTGCTCCTGAGACAGGGACACAAACGCACCAGGACCTGTTGGACCCCACCCAGGCTGTGACGCCCTGGCCTCTGGGCTAGGATGCCTGCCATGCCCTGATCACACTGCCCTGAAGACCCAAATTGGGGTGCACGGGGCGGGCTCCGGAGCCCCTGCCTCGAGGTGGTTTCGTTTGAACGTGTACATCTTCAGTCTCATATGTGAGCAGTGAAAGGGGACACCTTCTTCCCAGCCAGGGCTTGTCTCTGGTTCTGAGTCGGGGACCCCAGCAGATTGGGAGCCTTGGGGTGTCGCATCGCACATGGTCCCCAGGCCAAGCCCCTGGTTTTGCCGTATGTACCTGGGCTGAGACGTCAGGATGTGTTTGTGTTTCTCCTGGCGGCTCTGCAACTGGTTAAGAAGAACAGAAGTCAGGGCTGCGTGATCAGACGTCTGGTGCACCCGGCTCGCTCACCAACCTTGTCCCGTTTCAAAGCAGCTCTGGATTTGCAGGAAGTTGTACCTGGAAGACGGGTTCTGCAGGCACAGGTGCCCTCCTCTCCCCGTCTTGAGGCCATGACAGCCCTGTACCCCAGCTGGCTCCCCCGTGTTCCCCATCATTCCATCACTGCTGGCTGGTGCGGTACAGACCTCAGCTGTGGCCCCTTCTTCTGGGAGCAGCATCTCTTCCTTATCAGGACTTCGGGGGAACTGATGACTGTCCCTGTTCACACATGTGCGGCATCAGCCTCCCAAACTTCATGGCAGAGCGGCAACCTGGGAGCTCTGGCCTCTTGTGACCCTGGGGCCTCATGGACGCCTCAGGCCTTTGGTGGGGTAGTGGTGGGGGTCTGTGGTCAGTGCCTACTTGTCATGGCTGCCCCAGGGAGTTGGCCAACACCTGTGCCCTTTCCAAAGTCTGGCCCACCTGGAGCTCCTGACACTGCCCTGGGGGCCTTGTGCCCACCGTGGCTCTGGCTGACTCTTGCCTCCCCACACATGCCTGCTTGCAGACTGTGATCTGGTCACTGCATCAGCATCACCCGTGGACCTAGATTCCCTTGGTGTGAGGCATGGCCCTCCCACGTCCTCACTGACGCCAGCCTGCCATTAATCCTCTGCTCCCCTCAAGCTGGGGTGGCTTTGGCTTCCCTGCCTGGAGGTTTCTGCGGACCTGTGGCATTTCTTCAAAGCAAAGGGTGAGAGTGGAGAGCTGGGACTGTGACCAGTTACAAAGGCTCTGGCAGGGCCAGCAGGCTGCTCATGCTCAGACAGTGGTCAGCTGGCAAGTACCCCGCAAAGCCCAGGGCAGCTTGAGAGCCAGGTGTGTCAGGGGATGAGGGGGGGTCTCGGCGAAGGGTGGGGTGGAGACTGCCGCCGGGTGGGGGAGCGTGGGTGGGGTATCTTCTTGGACAGGGTGGAGCCAGGGAACACACTTGGCTAGTGGGCTCGTGGGATGTCTGGGCCAGGGGCAGTGGCAGGTGTGTGTGTGACACCAGGCGGAGCTTCCTGGCTCTGTGCAGGCTCTTCTTCGTAAATTGAATTTAAGTTGATGCTTTCTTGGTCTTTTTTTGGGAAGCTTGCTGTCTCCCAGCATTGATGGAGTTAACGTTTTTTATTTTGTGCGCAATTTGTTTCTTTAAGGCCAGAAAGCCAAGGGTTGAAATAAATCATTCAAAGCCAGGGATGAAATGTTGCCTTTGGCTTGTCCGTCTCCCGTGGAATGTTCAGTGATGTCCCCGTAAAAAAACCCAACAAAAAACAACCAAGCAGATGTCTTCATCTCTGTGTCAAAACCATTTTAGGGGCTGTCCAGATCAGGGCCTGGAGGGGAATGGGGTTCTGCTGGTGAAGCCCAGACTCATTGGGATCCCCACCTGGCGCTGTCCTGGGGGCCCTTCTGGAGCTGTCATCCCCCCCTCTGGCCGGCCACGCAGGCAGAACCACTTTGGCCGTTTGAGTATTTCAGGACTCTCACTTGGTCTTGTCCTCATCCTGTCAGTGCTACGGGGTCCAAGTCGGGACGTGAAGTTCTTTTTGTTGTTTCTCTGGAGAAATGCGAGATGCAAGGGCTTTAAAGTTTCTTTTAAATTTTTTAAAACTACTTTGGTCGCCTCTGGATACCATTGCTCTTTGAATCTTCCCTTCATGGCGAGTGGGTATAACATGCTACTCTTTGAGCACACAGCTGAAGCTGGGAATCCACACATTTTTAAGAAAATAACTTGGGGTGGGGGGCGAGAGTCAGGAGCTCTTGACCCCAAGCTGCGTACAGTCTTCTGATGCTGCTCAGACCCCAGGGGCTCAAATCCAACAATGTCCCCATGCGCACCTGACTAAGGCCGGCTGGTGGTCAGTGCCGGAGGGGCCTCTCAAGTCCATGGTACTGACCAGGCCTCCCTGAACCATGGCTGAGCCCGGAGCACGGCCAGCATTTTGCTTCCATGAGCCCTGAACCAGCTCAGTGTTTTCAGAGTGGCAGCGGTTGAAACAGACTTTCTCCCCAAGGTTCTCCTCATTTGCTGGACCCACCTTCAGGAGCACAGGTCCTTTCTTCCTGCACAAAATCTTTCTTCTCTAATTGTGTTGGGCCTGGGAAAGTCTCAGTGGTTCTTTTGAACAGATATATTTCAAAGAGTCAATGTGCCTTTCGGAAAAGGTTTGAGTTCTGACTCTGAGAGCACGTGGAGGTGGGTGGTGGGGCCCCCTGGCTCTTCAGGCAGGCCGCCTTGTGGTCCTCTCTGCGGCACCAGGAGTTACGGCTCCTTGGGCAGAGCTGCATGGGCTGGGCCTGGCTGGGAAGGGCAGAACAAGCAGTGTCCACTGCTGTGGCAGCAGAAGTAACATGGAGAGTGTCGGCCCACCGTGTACAGGAGCTGCAGGGGAGACAGAGTTACACAATGTGGGGTTCGTGTACTGAGTCACCGAGGGCAGCACTTATGATCAGCCTGGGGGCCACAACAGGAGGGACCGGGTGGGGATGAGGCCCCTCGGCGAGCAGTAGTGCCTTCAACTCGGCTCGCTGGGCAGCACCGATGGGCACCGACGGCCAGAGGGGGCAAGGAGCCACCTCCTTCCCAGCCGTCTCCCCGGCTGTGCCCTGCAGCTGCAGGTGTGTCTGGCTTGCTGGGTGATGTTGGGGATAGGTCATTTGTAGCCGGGCACCCAGTGGTCTGGGCCCTCTACTGGGTGAGGGGGTGGGATAAGCAAGGGCCCCCTTCAGGTTAGGCAGATGCCCCAAGATTCTTGCTCTCCTGGCCAGAACCATCAAGGGACCCAATCTCTGCAGCATTAGGCATGGGGAGGCATGGCTGCTGGGTTCTCCAGGGTGCCTGGCCGGTGGGCTTGGGTCTCTCCAGCCAGCAGGCCCCTCCATGTCATACTTGCTGCCCCTGCTGTCTTCAGGCTCCCTCATGGCACCCCTGCCACCCCACCGGCCCCATCACCAGTGTGGCTCCTGCAGATGTGGCCCATGATTCGGTCACGCTGATCAGTTAGTGACCATCATCTAGTGGTCAGTGTGGTTGGGGCCTCTGTGGGCTGTGCCCCACCCCCCAAGAAGGGCAGGGGCATAGGGACTGCATGACCCCTTTAGCTCTTGGGGTCTTTGTCTTGTCCAGGTGGTGCTCTGGGTCGGCCTGGGCATCCTGGTGGTCAGCACACACACCACCCTGTCCGTGAGCCAGGAGGCCCCTGTGGACTTGGCAAAGGAAGCCCCAGGCAGCAGACTTGGAGAGGCTGAGGGCGCGATGAAGGCAGAGGCAGCCCAGCTCCCAGGTACGCGGCTCCCAGGTACGCGGCTCTCAGGTATGCACACAGGCCTGCAGCCTTCTTGGGGACACCCCAGCAGTGTCATCTTGGGGTCACGGGGACCCAGGTGGCACTTCCCAGACTGTCTCACCTGCCCAGTTGCCTCCATCCTGTTTGGGTGATGGAGGGGGTGGGGGGCCTCCAGGGGGCTGGCGGGTGCGGCCACCTGCGTGCAGGGGACAGACAGATGGCAGGCAGCCGGGCCAAGATCTGAGCACCCCGTTCAGAGTGCTAACAGGTGAGTAAACTTGGGGGTGTCGTTCACGTTTGCCTGTTTTGTTTTGAGGGTGTAAATTTTAAGCTAGGTTTTCCTGGACAAAGTCAGTTATGCCCCTCAGTTTTGTTTCGTGTTTCACTTTATGTATTACTTGTTGACCTGCCCGTTGATAGAGGGATGAGCCACACTCCCTCATGAGCTGCAGGCCTGCCTTGGAAGGCCCCCCAGTGCAGTGGCCCCATCGCCCATGTGTGGCAGGGCCCATGGGGTGCAGGGTGGTTTCTAAGTGCGGCTTTCTGGGGTACAGCAGGAGCTCCGTTGCGTCTGGGGGGATTGGGAGAGAAGAGGTGTCTTGGAGCCTGTGGCCTTCCCAGGCCTTAGATGGGAGGGGTGCGGGGAGGGCTCCCTCCATCTGGCCTCTCGCCTTCTAGGAGCTCCGAGTGGCATCAGGTTCGGGTACTGGTCGGTGGTGCTGTCTATGATGACGTTCATTCCAGGGGCTTCTGCCCTGACAAGGGCTGGGTTTTGTGTATTCATACTAATGGTGTGTGCGTGTCTGCTTACCTTCCCTGCAAAGAAACCCCTGGCTTGGATTGAGATTCCCCAGGCTGCCTGCCTGGCATTCCCCTCTGGGGGAGCAGTGCTGGTTGCTGGTGGATTCCAGGTCCCTTTGAGTGGTGATGGCTAAGAAGCCCAGAGGAGCCCTGGTCTCCTCAGCTACTGTGATTGACAAAAGGAAAGGTCCCAAGGGCTGTCCAGGGAGGCAAGCGTGCTGGGTGCTTGCAGGGCTGGGCTACCCGCAGTTGGAGGTATGGGGCTCTTGGATGTGTTGCTGTCTCTGTTCCAGCCTTACCTCCCTGTGCTCAGAAAGGCCCTGCAGTGCCAGCACCCCACACCAACTTCCTGCAGAACAGTCTATCCTGGGGCTCTTTTGGGGGAGCTCTGAGCCCAGAGTAGCTGGGCATGCTCTCCTCTGCCTTCCTGGGATGGCGAGAGCCGGCTAGAAGACTCTCCCTTTGGGGGTCCCCTGCAGAGAGGACCCCTGGGAATAGCGGGGCTCAGCAGAGAAGTTAATCAGAGTGGTCAGAAGCTGCCTGGGGGACTTGCCTGGTGGTCCAGTGGTTAAGACTCCTCGCTCCCAATGCAGGGGACCCAGGTTCGATCCCTGGTCAGGGAACTAGATCCCGCATGCTGCAACTAAAAGACCCTACATGCCACAACTAAAGATCCCACATGCCACAACTAAAAGATCCCTCATGCCGCAACGAAGATCCCGCATGCGGCAACAAAGATCCCGCATGCCACAACTAAGACCTGGCGCAGCCAAATAAATAAATAAATATTCAAAAATAAAGAAGAGGGCTTCCCTGGTGGCACAGTGGTTAAGAATCCGCCTGCCAATGCAGGGGACACGAGCTTGCGCCCTGATCCGGGAAGATCCCACATGCTGCGGAGCAACTAAGCCCGTGTGCCACAACTACTGAGCCTGCACTCTAGAGCCTGTGCTTCAGAACAAGAGAAGCCACCCCAATGAGAAGCCCGTGCACCGCAGCAAAGAGTAGCCCCTGCTTGCCACAACTAGAGAAAGCCCACATGCAGCAACGAAGACCCAATTCCGCCAAAAATAAATAAATAAAATAAATAAATTTATAAAAATTAAAATAATAAGCTGCCTGGGCATCCCACAGCAAGTTGCATGGATTCAGTACTTTGGATGGGAAAAAAGCCTCCTTGAAGAGGGAGATAGGTGTTGCTCCTCCACCCCTGTTGACAGCCCCACTGGGTCCCTCACTCTCGGGTGTCCTGGCCCTGTGTGCTTTAAGGGCACCTCCAGCAGAACTAGACTCGGACACCAGTTTCGCATCTCAGCTGGCTGTGGGCCCGCCCAGTAGGGCTTCTCGGCATCAGTTGACATAGTCGGCACTGGGCTACCTGTCCCCACGGCGCTGTGCAGCCTCCAGCCCACGGCCTGCACGAGCAGCTGCATCCTGTCGTGGAGGCAGGCCCCCGGCTCACCTGGAGCTGCCGCGGCCACATCTGGTTTCCATTTCTTCCACGAGTCTGTAACAAACACATGGCCTCTCTTGGAACCACATGCCGTTTGTTTAACTCAGTCTCCGTGTTTCTTGCCCCCGGCCTCCCCGTCATTGATGGGTTGCCTCGTTGAAGCAGAGCTGGGCCCGTGGGGCCTTGGCCACGTGCCCTGCAGACGTCTGCCCATCAGCGTGTGAGGTGGGTTTACTGGCCTTTTAGATGTCGAAGAGGCCAAAATGGTATGAACTTTCCTTAGAGCCCGAGCTGGCCTTAGGACTGGGGGAATCCTGCTCTTCTGGGGACGTGCGGGACTGGCCACCCCCAGCCTGTCACTCTTAGCAAGTGCAGAGCCCAGGACGCACCTGGTGTGGACAGAAGAGGTGGCCGAGCCCTTTAGGAAAGGCTACGAGGCTGCTCACCTGAGGCTCATGGCCTGCTCAAGGGTCTGGCGGGTGGGTTCAGAGTTGGTGATACTCTCAGCTCCTCCTTTGAATGTGGCCTTGTCCCCTTTCTTCCTCTCCCGCCCAGCCTGTAGCTTCTCTTGGTGTTTGGGGGCTGCCTTGGCCACACCCATTACACAACTCATCCCTTTCCCCATCAGGGACACGGCCCGGCTTCTGCTGGATGGGGAAGAAGAGGAAGGGCCAGGACGGGGCCTGTGGGCAGCAATCCGTTCGTGTGGGGACACAGGTGACCTGAGCGGGAGCTTGCCCCCCACAAGCTCCTACCTAATTGTTCTTCCGAGGATGCGTCCCTTGTGCTGCTGCGCCAGCTGCCGGTGCACGCAGACAGGAAAGCGTCCAAACTCCTGCGACAGATGCCGGCATGCCCACGGGGAGGCCCGGCTCCACGCCTGCCTTCTCTCCTTGGTCCCCCACAGCTCTCCCTGTGCCCTGCAGAGAAGGGGCTATTAACACCGCTCTGCCGAGTGACTTCAGTTTTTCTGCCCATTTGTCAGGACAAGGCTGTGAGCTTATTTCACCGGTGCTAAGATAACCACGCCAGCCGCGGCTGAACCCAGAAGGACTCCTTGGGGGCGGGAGGGGTGCTGCCTCCCATGTCCAGCCCCGAGTGACCGGCCCATGCCCCCTCCACCTGCTGCCCGCGGGCAGACATGCCTGTCTGCAGGAGAGCTGTGACGGTGAGCCAGATGGGGCCACCGGGCCACCCGGCTAGGACTTTGGGTCAGGGGCCCATTGGGATTCCTGCACATTCAAAAGGGTGTCATAGTCAGCGTTTCTCTTGCTGCCTGCCGAGAAGAGTTGGGGGTAACAAGTAAAACCTTCTCAGGGCAGCAGCGAGGCGGGCACTTCGAAGGCTGTCAGGAAAGTTACTCAGGAGCAGCGTCTGGCCTTTTAAAGGAGCGTTGGTGGCTGCTCCTGCTCTCCGCATGGCCCTGGGGTCCCGTGTGTCTCCTGAACTTGGGGTTCCCCTCCAGTCAACAGGGACTCCATCTATGGGACTCAGGTGTGATTTTGAAAGTCACTTCATTTTTGTGCTTGGCAGTCAGAGAGGACTGCTTCCATCTTTACTGATCACAAGATACAGAAAGAGACGCCCCTGGACTCAGAATGGGGTCCTGCAGGGGAGAGTCGACAAAGAGGAGCCCCCAGCCCAGACCCTGTCTTCCAAGGTGGAACCAGCCTTGAAGGCAGATTCTCGTTGCCGTGGACAGGCCTACTCAGGACGTCGCACCTGCAACCTGACACACATACCCAGATTTTAGAACTGCAGGTGTCTATGGCCTTTGGTCCCCTGTCTCCCTAAGCCAGTTACAGAACCACCTGGCGCCTGCACTGGACATGGGAAGGAGAGTCTGATGGGTGACCGTCCATCGGCCTGTGTGTCTTGGGAGCTCCTGGCCAGAAGCACCATCAGGAGGGTCTGAGTGTGGGATGAGGCCGTGCATGTCGGGATACTCTACCGCCTGGCAGAATGAGGCAGGCATGGCGTATGTCTGTGTGGTTTCCACTTTGGGGAGCAGAGGCCATGACCTTGAGAATGAGAGGAGGCCCTTCCAGGCCGAGGCGCCCTCTGCTGGCCACCCCCCGCTGACCCACTGCTGCCTCCAGGAGGAGAAACGGTCCAGGGTCGGCCTGGCAGCCTTCGTCCTTCCCTGGGGTGATGACCGATGACCGCACGGGCGATTTCCTGTCTGTGCCACCGCGGGCGCCTCATTCCAGAGCCTAGCTGCAGGGCAGACGGAGTGTGGGCTGGTTTTCAGTTACTAATTAGGAAGTTCTGTGTTAGTTTTACTGTGGCCCAGAGGCATTGCTGGCAAACTGTCCTCATGAGGAGCTCCGTTCCTTTTAGGAAGCGCTATGTCCATTGCCAAGGACAGCTGTGAAGTGTCGGAGGCCCGGCCGCTGCAGGCAGGGTGGCTGCACTGTGCACTCTGTGCCCCTTGCACACCTGAGTCTCCAGGTCGTTCCTTTGCCTGATGACCAATGGGTTTTGTTCCCTGCTGAGAACATGACTTGTACTTATGACGTAATGGAGTGGTTTTCTGTTTTGCTGTGTTCTTCCTTCCCTTCCCGGCCCCCTTTCTTCACTTTGTGATCCGCTGGGTAGACACCTCTTGATTTTGAGCACAGGGCTCTCTGCGGGCTGGGGATGGGGGTGTTAACTGTGGTGTGGCGAAGAGCCACATGCTTATTAGAATCAGCTACTTGATTGAACTGTGGAGTCCCGAGTCTGGCTCCTGCCCAGCACGATCCCCCCTACAGTTTGGACACTAAACCTCAGCTGCTGAAGGTGCCCCCGGCCAGCATGGCAGGTCAGCCTGGTCCCTTCTCCTCCTTTGGGGGAGGGAGCAGGCCCACCTGAACAGGACTATTGTGAATCCCCCCAGAGGCCCTTTTGGGATTCCGCCTCCCCTTTTGCATGCAGCTTGTGCCCTGAAGGGGGAAACCAGTTGCTTCAGGCCTCTGGGATGAAATGATTCTTATTTATTTATTTATTTATTTTTATTTTTGGCTGCGTTGGGTCTTCGTTGCTGTGTGCGGGCTTTCTTTAGCTGCCATGAGCGGGGACCACTTCGTTGCGGTGCGTGGGCTTCTCATTACAGTGGCTTCTCGTTGCGGAGCACAGGTTCTAGGTGCACAGGCTTCAGTAATTGTGGCTCGTGGGTTCTAGAGTGCAGGCTCAGTAGTTGTGGTGCACGAACTTAGTTGCTTCGCGGCATGTGGGATCTTCCCGGACCAGGGCTCAAACCCGTGTCCCCTGCATTGGCAGGCGGATTCTTAACCACTGCGCCATCAGGGAAGCCCCGAAATGATTCTTTTTACACGTGTTTTTTCCCCAGATAGTTTTTTAGTTTCTGCCACGTTTGCCTAACAGGTAGAAAGTGGTTTTGTTAATGGAGAGAGTTTCCTAATAGGCTCCATTTTGGCCCAGTTCGGCGGGCCATCCTCGTGCACCTCTCCCCGAGGACCCGCGGTGACTGTGCAGGTGAGCTGTTGGACCTGCTGGAGGATGAGATGGCTTGTGGGATGCAGGCATGTGTGGGAGGCAAGAGGGTCCAGCTTTGTGGGCTATACCTCTTTCTCACCTTCCTTTTGATAGGAATTTTCACTTCTGCAGCAACAAGTTGACAGAATTGCAAATCAACCTCCCTCAGGCATTTTCCTTAAGCATCCCTCGTCCTCCCCTTCCCCCTTGGCCTACAGCAAGGGGTTGGTTGCGCTTGGGCAGGATGGCTGTCCCCAGGCCTCAAACGGTGGGTTCGTGCTGCCACCTGGTGGTGATGGCCAGGCTTATGCAGGATGTCGCTCTTCTGCACCCAGTTAGGTGTAAATTGCATTTTGACGTATTTTTGTTACGAACACACATGAAAAATGACAGGTTTCTATACTACTTAGCTGCTAATGATTGAACAGGAAAAAATATAATTGCTTAGGCTCTGCCATTCGACTGGGAAATGTGATTACAATCCAGGGAAAACTGCCCAGTTGCCGTGCTGATTGGCGGTGTGGCCATGTGGAAACACCGCTCAATTATCTGTGCCGTGCTTACAGGCCAGAATCCAATTGTGGACGTGGCCGAGGACAGCCGAGATAAGCCGAAGCTACCAAATGAGAAAGATGAGATGGAGCAGGCCCAGATTAAGGGCCCCGTGAATGTGCCCCCAAGGGAAGGCGCCAAGGAGAAGCAGGAGGAGGCACAGCTGGATCGCCCTGGTCAAGGTGCTGTGACGGCCCGGGCGGGGGTTGGGGGGTGGTGTCCACGGGGGAGGGACCTCAGCTGGACATCAGCCACGTGGTTGGTCGGGAACGAACTCAGTTCACAGGCCTGGAGAGGGAAGGCCACCCTGGGAGGGAAGGCCAGGCTACCCCACCCACCCCACCCCCACCCACTCCCCCACCTCGGCCGTCTCCTTCCAGGAGTTGCGGTACCTCTGGGCGAGGCCCACCGCCATGAACCCCCAGTCCCTCACGACAAGGTGGTGGTGGACGAAGGTCAAGACCCAGAAGGACTGCAGAAGGAGCATCCGTCCAAACGTGTGGATGAAAGGGCCCTGGGGGGCAAGGGTCAGATGGTGCTACCACTGCTGGATTCAGAACGAGAGAGACCCAGACAGGACCAGGCTTTGGAGGCAGCGGGTGGTCTTCCTAAAGATCCCCAGAAGGTTCCAGAAGAAAATGGTCAGCCAGCCGTTGAGCCCCTGAAGGAGGACCTGGGGCTGGTCGACAGGGGTGCGCATCCAGGGCCCCAGGCAGTGCTCCCTGAGGAGCAGGACGTCCTGATGGCAGGTGCAGGGGCCATAGCAGACGGTGCCCTGCTGCCCGGCCATGCCGTGGGGGCCATGGGCAAGCTGGTGGAGAAGAACGAGCACGGTGGGTGTGGGCTCCTTCCATGTGGGGCCTGGGAGAGGCTGCGGAGGGGGCAGAAGCTGACCGTCCTCACTTCTGTCCTACTGCCTGTCTTTTCTCGCAAGATTGGCACGTGCGTGCAGCAGCCCTTCTGCAGCTGTCGGGGGCTTGGCAGCTCTCCTGATCAATCTGTCACACGCTTGTTTGCCAGACCCGTAAACGTCAGGTGCTGAGCCAGTCTGTGTCTGGGCACACACGGGGTGCCTGGGCACACACACGGGGGTGCGGCGCAGGCCTGACCGGGTGGGTGGTGCATGGTTAAGTGCCGTCTCAGAGCTGCTGAGGACGGTCCCTGCGTGTTAATTGGCGAAGGTAGTTAACACTGGCTCCCTGCCGCCAGCCTGTGACATGTTAAATATCTTTTATTACCTCCCTGGTACTCATCAGGTTGAGTATACACTGCCACAGGGGAGGGAGGGGCGACGTGGAGGGTGATTTTAGGAAACCTCTACCTCCTTCTCTTGTCCCTTCTCTACGTTCTTCTGAGTCTCCTGCCAGCCTCCTGAGTTTTTGCCGTGTGTGCAGGTGGGAAGGCTCCCCACCCGGAGGAGAAGCCAGGCCCAGGGGCAGTGCCGCAGGCAGAGCCTCGAGAGCAGAGGACCTTGGAGGGACAGGGCGGGGACCACGCCGGGGACCACGCGGGCAGCAAGCTGGAGGGTAAGGCCTTCACTTTCTCTCTGCATCCTCTGGGGGCCTGGAGACACCTGCCCCTTCCTTCCAGAAGCGGAGTGATGTAGGGAAGGAGCCACAGGTGCCCGTTGTCTTGGGGGCCTTTCCAGGGCCTCAGCCTCTACACTTGCCAGTTTCCTGCTGAGGAAAGATCTTAAATAGCTCCCGTGCCCACTAACAACCTTTTCTGCTCCTTTTTCACCTTCCTAGGAACGTTTTCTACCTCCTTTTCTCTCCCTTTTTAAAATAACCTCTCACTGTCACGTGACTTTCTGTTACCATTTGGATCTCATTTCAAAATAGATATGTTAATATTTCCAACAAGTCGGCCCAGTGTGGGGGCATTAGTGAGAGTGGGAGGGCTGGTGACTCACTGCTGTCTTAGCTCTCCCCCCAACCCTGTGGCAGCGGCTCCCACCCCTTTGTCTTAGCTGGGGCAGGGGTGGGGGAGGGGGGACATTTGTGTCCACCTGCAGTGAAGACCCAGCACCTGTCCCAAAGCAAAAGCTCGTCTTTTCTCTCCAGTGAACAAAACTTGCTCTGCATCCTCCTCCATACCTTCATGCCCATTTTGGGGTGCTCCCAGCTCTTGGCTTTTGACTACCCTCCTCGTGGGCCCACCTGGTTGGGCACTGCCCCTGCGCTAGAGGTGGTGGCGGCCGTCCCAGCGAATGATCACCCATCCTGGTTTCTTTGGTCCCCGCCCAATCTGAGTCGCTGCGGTGTCACCATATTTTGTAGCAGTGTCCACAGAACGGCCCCTGGGTGTTTCATTCTGTGCTCTGGGAGTCTTGATCTGTGCGTGGGGATGGCGGTACAGCAGACTTGGGTGGGTTCATGGGATGCTCGTGCCTTGCTGCCCATGAGCTGTTTCCCAGCGGATCCTGCAGCCTCGGGATAGCTGGCCCAGAATACTGCGCAGGGATGCCAGCTGAGCCTCTGCACACCAAGGCTAGGAAGGCAGAGCCAAGGGTCCTGGGGTTTCCTGCAGCTCGGGAGCCGTGGGAATTCCGCATGTTACTTGGTTTCAGTCTGTTTACTGGTCCCGGTCCTTATAATCTGTTATGTAAGCCTGTTTGATTCTTTGGCTTTTTCTTTTCTGAAAAGAACTTTCATGGTTTCCTATTCTGCCTTTCTCCAAACGCCTCTCAATGGGACACGCACAGCTGAAATCAGAAAGATGGTGGCAGGTAGGAGTCGGGAGGAGCATCACAGTGAATGCGTCTGTGGGGGGTTTAAAGACGCGAGAGCAGATGGTGTGGGCCCCGCATCCAGTAGCGCCTCGCATGGGGCGCATGGGGCAGAGACCGGGAGCCACACACGGTCTGCCCCCCACCCCGGCTCAGCCACAGCCCCTCAGGTGGGGTCCCCCCAATGCCCCAGCCCACTCCCTTCTTGTACAGACACCCTGGTCCCTCTTAGCCCTGCTGGGGCTCCACTGCCACTGTAGGACAGCCAGGTGCAGCCTATGAGCGCCTGGACTCCCCCAGAGACGGGGCGGGGCCTGTGTGTGACTTCCACCGTGTGCATGGCCTGGTATTAATGTGCTCTGCACGTATGTTAATATCCGTGCGGCTCTTATCCCATCCACGAGCCTGGTCCCTGTGGTCCTGGTGGGCCGGGCAGGAACCCAGAGCCACATGCGGGGCTCTGGCTGGGAGCTCACTTTGTCACCTCCACTCTGCTTCACGTCTGTCCCATGTTGCTTCTGGCTGGACATGGCGCACTTCCCCCCTCCTCCAGCCTCAGTCCAGGGCTGGTCCTCCGAGGAGCCAGTGAGGCAGGGGGCCTGCTCCTCAGGAACCCTCCCTGGGGGCAGGCGGTATTGGCAGCACGTGGGACCATTAGGTGGTCATGAGCCACGGGCACCCAGGGTGACAGCATGGCCATGGCCAAGGGAGCTGGTCTAGAACCCTGTGGGATGGCACTGTGCACATCCCTTGTCTAAAGGGGGTGTGCGGAGCCACGAGCCAATCTACGGAACATGGGCTTTCTCAGGCAGGCATCTTGGTCACCTTAGGGTGTCTGGATGTGTGCCTGGTGGGGAGCAGGGGGCTGGAGCGCCTGGGCTGGCCGAGGGGCCTGTCCTCCCTGTGGTCGGCCTCAGCATGTTCTTCATGGGCCTGCCCGCCTGTACGTCCTGGCACCGGCCTCTGCAGGGGAGAAGCCATGGCAGTCCCTGACAGAAGGCCAAGCCCACTCTATTCTGGTGGGTCACAGATTGCCGTTGGGGAGGACAAGTCAGCACATCCACGTGTGCCCGGCACTCAGGGCCCTCGCTGGGTGTTAGCTCTCACCACTCACAAAATGCTCTTCTTTCTTTGGATTTGAGCTTCTACATCTGACAACCTGTACAGTTACATCATCTTTCAAAGCTTCCTGTCTAAAGACAGGAAGCTGTGTTGTAAAAGTTACTTAAACCCAGATTGCTGGCTGTAAAGAACTGACCCAGCGCTGAGGTGTTTGTAGTGCAGTGGGAGCTCTCCGCACCCAAGGTGTCCAGCCCTGGGGCCTCCTCTTGGTCCACAGTCTGTGGGGGGCCCTCCTACACACACCTGCTGCAGCCGGCCTGCCCCTAGCTCACCTGGCGCTCCTCCCATGCCAGCTGCAGCCATCTTCCTGGGGGAGGTGGGGCCGGTGGGAGCACTGTCACAGCCCCCATCTCACTGAGGTCCCAGCTCTTGTCTCTGCTGAAGAGGAAGATGGTTCTGTTTGTTTTTAAAATACACACCTTGGAGGAAATTTTCTTAAAGCACCGATGTTCTTTCTTAGAGTAGTTCATAGTTCACGTCACCCAGCCCAGATCACCATCATTGTAGTTATGGCGCGTGACCTCTCTCTTGGCTCTCATAACCCCTGAGCCACTGTGGGAGTGAAGCAGTAGGAAGGGTGTCTGGTCGCTGGAGAGAGGTGATGACTGTGCCCCAGGGTGGCCTGGGCGCCAGCTCAGCCAGGTGGAGAGGAACGCCCAGGGATGGTGTCCCGGGGGTGGTGTCCTGGGGAGGGGCCCACAGGCCGCCTTGGCATTGCTGCATGCATCATGTCACCCTCGGCCCAGCAGAGCGCCTTTGCAGCCTTCAGGCTCTGACTGCGTGTGTTTTCCGAACTCCAGAAGCTGGCCGGGCGGAGATGCTGGACCATGCCGTTCTGTTGCAAGTGATTAAGGAACAGCAGGTGCAGCAGAAGCGCCTCCTGGACCAGCAGGAGAAGCTGCTTGCAGTGATCGAAGAGCAGCATAAGGAGATCCACCAGCAGAGGCAGGACGGCCAGGACGGCGAGGACGGCAAGTCCGGGGGAGGCGGCAGGGGGAGGGGGCCGGGCCTGCAGGGCAGGGGACAGTTGCTGCATCTGCTCGGGGAAGAGGGGTTGTCCCTTAGTGCACGAACGCCAGAGTCTCCGGGGGTCCCTGCGCGGTTGGGTCTGTGGCTCCATGCCTAGAGTCCTGCTGGGCAAATTTAAGCTGTGGTTTGTATTTCTTGATTGCTGGCAAGCTGGGTTCTTTAGTCCCTGCATTGGTAGCTTCTGTTCATTTCTGTGGCTAAACCGGTGACTGACTTCATTTGCAGCGGACGTGCAGCCTGAGCTGGGGGTGGCCGGGCCCAGAGGTAAGGAGCAGGAGGCCCACGCCGTGGGGATGGCAGAGCGTCCCCCACCACAGCCTTTGGGAGCTGTGCTCGGTGCTCCTGGGCGTCCCCCCGCTCCTCCCCAGGGGCACAGCCAACACTCTGTGGAGAAGCCCGAGGGGGCCTTGGGTAGAGCCCCAGCTGCGCCTCCTGGCGGCGCTGACCTGCAGCCCCGGGCAGCCCAGGCTGAGCCGAGGGAAGGCCGGCGGGGCGCTGTGCCCGAGGGCGTGGACGCTGGCCTGCAGGAGCGGGTCCCTGTGCTGGACCCTGCCAGGGCACCCGGGAGCCCCGAGCAGCACGGCGCTGGAGGCGTCGCCCGGCAGAGTCGGAATGTTTTTGGTGGAGGCTCCCACGAAAGGAAGAAATCTGGAAAGGACGAGGCAGCCGCTGGCACAGACGCTCAGGAGGCAGATGTGCTGGGGGCGGGGGCAGCAGCTGGGGGCCCTCAGGTAAAGTCCCAGCAAGCAAGCCAAGACCGGGCACCCGGAGGCCTGTCCAGCAGGTCGGGGGGAGCAGCCCCTCGGGCCCAAGCCGTGTTACATCAGCCGGAACAACAGGCTGTCTCTGCCGGAGGGCAGGGCGGGCAGCAGGGCGGTCATGAGGAGGCGAGGAAGGAGCACGTGCCCGCTCCCAGGGAGGACGCCGCCATCCAAGAGCCCGAGCAGAGGCTGGACCCTGAGCTCGGGCCCAAACCAGCCATGCTGGGGGATCAGAAGCCAGACAATGCCAAACCCAACCGGGACCTGAAAGTCCAGGCCGGCTCTGACCTTCGGAGGAGACGGCGGGACGTGGCTCCTCGTGCAGAGGCGGGGCCAGCCCCAAAGGACAGGGTCATCATCAGCTTCAACCCCCTGCCTGACGTGCAGGTCAGTGACCTCCGCAGCGCCCTGGAGACCCAGCTGCACCAGGCCGCGGGGGGCGCCCTGCGAGTGGTCCCAGGCCGACAGATCAAACAGCTGCTCGGGGCCCTGGAGGAGCCCTGAGCCCCGTTAAGGCCACAGTGCTCCCTGTCAGCCGGCGAACCTGGACCACGGTGGGCGCGAAGTCCTGGAAGTCAGGCCCAGGGTGGAGTGTGACAGCTCTCCAGCTGCACCCTGCTTCCAAACCAGCTTTGCCATCCCTCTCTCCTCTTACACTTCCCGCTGACTCAGCTCCCTGAGGCCACCGGGAGAAAAAGTGGCCTCAAGAAGAAATAGCCGCTTGCTGAGACCCAGGAAACGTGACTGGCCACCAGCCACACGGCTATTGTTACCCTGAACTTTCTTTATTGATGTTCTCTGTGAGTGTCATACAAAACCTAAGGAAATGCTTCTGCCTTCACCCTTCTTCACAGCAAATGCTGCTTCAAATCTCAGAGGCTGGGCAGGCCTGTGAGTCCAACTGCTTCTGCCCTAGAGCTCTGCTCTGCATACTCTGGTCTCCCAGTCGAGTGGTTGTGAGATTTAAAAAGTAAAACACACCGCTGACGTCTGGTTAGTGCGGTTGGTGTGGAGGTGAATCACCCAGAGGACCCCGTACCACAGACATAAGCCATGACCATCAAACCCCACAGTGACACGTGCTCGGAGCCTCAGCTGGGTGCCAGACCCGCAGGTGTCGGGGGTGGGAGTACACGGCCAGCAGAGGCTGCTTCTCACTTCTTCCGGGGCAGCTTCTCCCGAGTCTGCACCTCTGGCACCTGCTCATCTGTTGAGAGGGTTGTGGTTTGAGAGGGTTGTGGTTTCGTGCTGTACTTTGTTCTCAAGGGGCAGAAAGGCCGATGGTCACGCCCGACCCCTGAGGCTGGTCAGCAGGTGACCCGGCAAGTATGCCATGCCGTCCCGCTGCAAGCCCGGGGCCTTCACCTGCTTTGTGCTGTGTGTGCCTCGCTGCCCTCTGGGGCTAGGGGCAGCTCCAGACCCTGCCCCGAGGGGTCCATGAGTGGGCCACTTGCTGACCACTGGCCAGGGGTGCCCAGGGCATGTGGCAGCTCCAGCCTCGGCCTCAGGTCACACTCTTCCCCTGCGCCTTCTGAAATTTCTGTGTCATCTTGAAGACTAGAAATGAGTAATAAAAGGAGTGGAATCTTCTGGAGGCCAAGCTGATTCCCCATGAACCCCGGGCACTGCTCACATAGAGGGAAGCTCTGTGAAAGGGGGCCGGGTCTCAGTGCTTCCCACCCTCCATTCTTAACTAAAAGCAATTCCAAACAAACTGTGCTCAGTGGAAGTTTCCCTCAGGTTGGAACTCCATTTGTTAAGGTCTTGTAGTGGGACTTTGTTTCCAGCTCTCTCTACCTGAATGTCTTACCTTGACCCGGTGTTCGTGTCCTCTGGAGGTCACACCACCCTCCTGCTCTTTCTGCCAAGATAACTTTCTTAGAGCAGGGCGGCCCGAGCCTAGGGTGAGAGCAGCAGTGCAGGGCCTCTTGCCTGCCATCCCCACACACCCTGACACTCGGGGTCCTCTGTCCCAGTTAATGCTTGTTCTCTCCTCCTGGCTTTCAGCTCCACTTCCCTCCCCAGTTGGCAGCCCCTTGGGAAAGGAACCCGAATCTTCCCCAGAATCTGGGCAGACCTCTGGGTGGGGTCACCATTACCAGTAATGCAGGGAGCTAGGAAGGGCCCCGGGACAGTGCTTTGCTTTCTGACCACAGACCACTCCTCCATCTGGGTCCCATGGCTGGCACGTATGGCCAGGGGTCCCAGCCAGAGCAGCACACTGGGCCACCAGTGGGCGACCTTCTGTGCTGGCAGCTACACTTGGCAGACATGGGGCCATGCTGGCCTGGGTGACTGGGACAGCACCCTGTCCATGCTCCTGTTCGAGAGCAGGGCCACTGAGTCCAGACCAGGGTAGGAATAAGCCAAGGCCGAGGCTGTATACTGCCTCCACTGGTGCAGCTGAGCTCTCGGTCTAAGGTCAAGACAGGTGGAGAGTACAGAGCCGCATGGGGTGACTTCTTCATGGTGACGCAGCTGCAGAAGCAGCAGAGACCATCTTTCCTGCATCCTGACACAACTTGGTTGAATTTCCTTCAATAAGTAGTCTTGAAGACAGGGTGAGTTTGGGGAGGCGAGCCGGGGAGACCTGCAAGGTGACTTTAGTGTGTGGTGAGCGGCCTGGCCCCGTCAGTGGAGCACATCCGCAGCCCTAGGCTTGAGACGTGAGGTGGCAGCTTCATGTGCCTCCAAGAACTGGAGTCTGAAGGGATGGCAGGAGAGAGCACTTGGCGGCACAGTTCTGGAAGGGGCCAGAGCACCTGTGCCCAGCAGAGATGCCGGAAGCCCTAGCCAGCAGGCTGTCAAAGGTCACGAAGGATCAGGAAGAGAAGGCCATCCTCAGGCCGGAAGCACGTGCTGGGCAGACGCTAGGTCCGGGTGGACGCCAAAGTGGGGAGGCCCACTCCTCCCCACAGCCTTCAGCCTATCTGTGGGTTCGTCACCCCCGGCAGGGATGGGGGTCGTGTCATCGGTGTCTAGTCCTGAATTCCAGTGTTGACTGTGACATGTGACCGCCCAGCGGGACAGTTTCTAACAGCCCTGAAGCCCTTGAACGGCGTGTGGCTCCCCTCCGAGGCCGCCCTGGGAACTGCATTTCACTGGGATGATGTCTCAAGAGATGAGGGGTTTCACCACCTGGGGGAAAGTCGGGCTGATTCTGGAGGAGCGTTTACAAGAGGAAACAGCTCCAGGACTCAGGGCGAGGGTGCCCTGGCACGAGGCTCTGGGACGCCATGGCCTGGATGGAGCCAGAGGACAGTGTGACCTCCACACCCCGGGGAGGGGGCTCTGGGAGCACAGTCCCCACGCGCCCAGCAGGCGGTGCTCAGGACCTTGGAATCTTCAGGCCGTGGCACCAGGGTCCTGTCAGGTCTCCCTGGACTGCGCATGTGCATGTTGGGAGGGGCGCTGCTGCGGCCTAACCTTAATCTCAGGATGACAGGTGGAACCAGAGCCAGCAGGAGCCTGGCAGGGATGGGCTTGGGCTTGGACTCCAGAGGCTGCAGAAGGGTGGGTAGGAGACCCCACGGGGAGGGTCTCACTACTGGGTTCCTAAACCGGACCCTCCCTCGACTCATGCCTTAGTCTGGAAGAGCAACCCCTGCCTTTTTTCCTCTCCAAGTCTGAAAAAACCATCAGTATCAGATTCCTACAGCGGTTACCTTTCCCTCGTGGTGTCGCTCTTCTCTCTTTGGTCCGTGCTGTAAATTGGTAGTTACTTCTAGAGGCCTCGCTAGACTCAGACGACTCGCCTTTGGTGAGAATTCTTTAAAAAATGAGACTCGGGCTTCCCTGGTGGTGCAGTGGTTGAGAGTCCACCTGCCGATACAGGGGACGCGGGTTTGTGCCCCGGTCCGGGAAGATCCCACATGCCGCGGAGCGGCTGGGCCCGTGAGCCATGGCCGCTGGGCCTGCGCGTCCGGAGCCTGAGCTCCGCAACGGGAGAGGCCATAGCAGTGAGAGGCCGGCGTACCGCAAAAAAAAAAAAAAAAAAAAAAAAAAAGAGAGAGACTCGAGAGGCAGGGTGTTCTATGGCCCACGCGCTCACCCTGCAGACAAAATAGATCTTATAGCATCTGATCTGGTCTTTATTGTGGGTTCATTTCATCTTATTCTCCCCTGAATCCTTAAGTGAGCAAAGTTGGAAAACCCATGCCCCTCTGCCCGCATTCGCCTAAAGTGTTTCCGGTCCTTTTAGCCTCAAGAGCTTTTGAGGTTTTAGACAGTTGCCCCTCGGGGCCATCAGTACCACACACCCGGGGACGTGGAGTGGAGCTCGCAGTCCTTCCTAATGGCTTCCCGTCAGGGTCTTCCTGGCCTGGAAGAGAAAGTTCTTTGTCTGAATGAGTTGTTTTCAAGTTAGACGTGGCTCTAAAGTAAGAAGACTGCCACACCAAATGCCATCTTCTGGCAAATAACTTACAAAGAGCCTGGCCATGGATTGCAGCAGGGGGCCCCTGGGGCTGGGTCTCTGCTCCCACCTCCACAGGCCACAGAGCTCAACCTGCTCTGTGGCCTCAAAGCCACGCCCACCTGTGCCAGGCATGTGCACCAATGAGTTACGTTTAGTTTTCCCCCTGTAGCGGAAACTCTGAGGTCAGAGATGCTGAAACACTTGGCCCAGGGACAGGGCTCCCAGGGACGGAGCTGGAAGTGGCGCCCAGAGCCCTCTGCCTCCTCGTTCAGCCCCGTGGAGTCTCAGGGTCCAGGCAGAGTGGGCAAAAATGCGTTCACCGGCTTGTGTTCTTAGGTGAGAAACCCCCAAGTTCCCTGTTCTGAGCTTCCAGTGCCCAGGGCCTGCAGTTAGGTTACCCTCAGTGGAAAATGGCACGAGAGGCAGCGACATGCTCCCGGGGGCAGGATGACGTGACAGAGGCAAAGGAGCGTAAGGAATCACAGATGACCAGATACCTGTAATGGGTGATTCCTGACTAACCATAGGCAGTAGAGAAAAGCCTAGCGTGGCCAGAAGTGTGTGATCTTTATCTCACATGTGAATCCTTCCAACCAGTGACCACAGAATGAAGGTTTGTCCCCTCCCCGAGGGAACACTCTAAGTAAAGTAGGGAAGCTGCCAAGAGGCAGGAAGCAAGTCCAAGGGACACACGCAGCTTGGGTGAAGGGCACATGTCAGATCAGAGGTTGGTGACAAGGGCTGAGGCCACACGTCCCAGCCACAACGATGGCAAGGAAGGTGCAAGGAGTTCTCTGAGCCCTCCAGGAAATGAGGGATAGCCCACGCATTCTCAACCATCCTGGAACATCAGGAAACTGCCTTGGATTCCCTGAATTCTGCTAGGCTGACCCAACTGCCCCTTCTTGGGTCCAGTTCTCGAGATCAGCAGTTCTGGCAAACAGAGCTGACCACTGGCATCGTGGCCCACCCCAGACCCACTGGGCCAGGGGCACCCAAGGCCATGACACCAGCTCAAAACCCTGTGTTAAAGCCTCATTACAGGCGGTCTCCACACCCTCCTCTTGAGAGACTGGAACTCCCATCTCTGTTCCCCAGAGAGCTCCTCTCCCTCAGTCAGTGTGGGTCTCTTCCAACCCTACTTCCTCCCCATCCTTTATAATAAATGCATCAACACAACACCATAAATCTTTACTTGTGCACGGTGTCTATTTTCACTGGCATAGCATTTGATCAGATGAGGATCAGAAAACGCCACAGCTCAGAAACAGAAACCACCTGTTACAGAAGGGTTAGAAGCAGAACTGAGTCCAGAGCCAAGGAACACACTGTTGTCACCACAGCCCGCTTCTGCGCCAGTGAGAACCAACCAGCGCGGCTGGGTGGGGGACTTCTCAGCCTCTGTAACCTTGGTCATGACAACAAACCTAAAATACACTCGTTTTTTCTCCTTTCACCCTCTGTGAAATGGGGTAGTCGAAAGGAAGGGGGGGGTCGGGGTGCCCGGTTGCAACTGCCCACGCACAGCACACACGTGGGGTCCTAAACACCAGAGAAACTAGGACAGCAGGGGCCGGGACCCCCCACCAGCAACAGTCCCGCAAAGGGTTACAAGGCACTGGCAAGTACACGTTGAGAGCGGTGCTCCCCCAACCTGACGGACACTGGCACGCGCGCTCCATGGCGGCGGGGGTCGCGCCGGCTGATGGAGGGTGTGCCGCGTCTGAAGCACTTGCTGGCGCCCAGCACCGCACCCAGAAGGAAAGGAAGCCGGAGGGCCCGCGCAAGCACGTGGGTGCCAGCCTCCCAAGGTCCGTTCCCCGGGCGGGGCCGGCGCCCACCTACCGCGGCAACGAAGCAGCTCCGTAAGGCCTCGAACTCCTGCGCGCACAGATCCTTCCTCAAGCGGCCGCCCGGGGCCATGGACGCCTGCACGCACCTGCCGTAGGCCGCGGCCTGGGGGCGGGACGGGGACGGGCGAGGGTCGCGGCGGCCCCCACGCCCGCCGGTCACCCGGGCAGACCCCGTCCCCGCTCCCCAGTCACCACCACCCCGCCAGCCCGCACCCCGCCCCGCGCGGCCCTTCCTGCCCCGCCTGACGACTCCGCACCTCGGCCCCACAGGCCGCCAGGCGATCGGGGAAGGCGCGGAGGCGGCTTCGCACGCGACCCCACACTGCTCCGTTCCCCGACATGAGCAGCTCTTCCTGGCACCCGTGGGCGCCGCCATCTTAGGTCCAGCCTCTTCCGGCACCCAACAGCTTAATAGGTCGGAGCTTCCGCCCACAACCTTTCTTGCGCTTTGTCATTGGCCAGGCTTCAGCCCTCGCCTCCGCCTCTCCTCCGGAACCGCTCCTGGTGTTCCAGAGCCTTGCAATTGGCTCGCGGTTTTGTCTGTCTTTGTCCTTGGACTTTGGATTGGTTCATGTGCAAATTGTTTCCCGAAGTCAGCCGCAGGGCCCGCCTCACGCGAGTGATTGGCCAGCGGGGTCAGACCCGCGCAGTTATTGGAAGGGGCTCGGGCCTGGCGGGAGCTGGGCGGGGCCGGAAGCTGACCGGCACCATGGCGGCCACGGTGCCGCTGCGGGACCGCCTGAGCTTCCTGCACCGGGTGAGTGCGGGGGGCCCCGGCCCCGCCGCGCGCCGCCTCCTGGCCTCGCCCCCGGCCCGAACCGGCCGCCTCCCTGGCTCCGCTCGACCCTCGCGGCGTCCCCGCGCCGGGCTCTCCGGCTGCTCCTGAGCTCGGCGTCCCCTCCGTCGTCCCCCGGCCCCTCCCACTTATTCTCTCTACTCTTTTTCACCCCCTTCCGTCCCCTCCTACACCCCAGACCCCTCCTCCTCTCCCCTCCTACTCTTCGGCCCCTCCCAAAGCTGGGGGATCCCACAGCACGTACGTCGAGGGGGCAGGTCAGGCTACCCGTGTGTCAGGTCCACTGGGGACAGTGAGACCCCCTTGAACAAAATCCAAGTTGGAGAAGAGAGCTGTGGGACCCCAGTTTTTGTTTTCTTACCCAACTTAAAGTATCAATAACCTTACAGAAAAGGAAACATAGTGACCCCAAATTCTGTCTAAGATAAACACAACCAGACAGTGGTCCGGGAAACGGGAAAACCTTTTATTCAGTGGCTCAGGCGGTGGGGGAAGCCCTGAGCTCCACTCCAAATTGTGCAGAGAGGACTGAGAGTTTTCAGGACAGAAGGAGGGACGGGTGGAGCTCAAGTGAAAAATTATAGGCAGTTGGGCAGTGTCCACGGGATACCGGCTGCTGTGCTGATAGCTGGTGGTTACAGAAGCTAGGATCCCATCGTCCAGTAGCGACTGGGAGACAGCCCCTGTCCTTCCTGATGGTTACATTTAGAGGAGTGGCCTTCAGGTCCTTGAGAAAGATACTCCCGAGTTGTAGGAGTTCCGTGTTCACAATTGTAGGTCCTTCTTAGAAAATGCTTCTGAAATGACCCAGTAAATTCTCCTGGCACCTCGAGCTTCCTCAGGCAGGCGGTGGGGATGGGGGTGGGGGGATTCCCGGTTCACCCTCGTGCTGCCAGAAGCACAGTCAGTTCTCTTTGAGCAGAGATTTCGCTATGTGCCAAGCATTCTACGGTTCTGCAGACCTTGCCAGCTCCCCTCTGGGTCTTGGTGGACAAATAGCTAAAGAGTGTGTACACACACAGCCTCGTGCGACATTCAGGCAGACCGTATCTGTGGCCAGCACCTCCCGGAGTGCACCTGAAGTCTGTCTACACTGAGGCTTGTGCCCCCCAGATGTTCAATGATGTGGAACGGGTGTTTCTGGGTTTTATCCCTATAAGCTGTCGGTCTTTGTGCTGAGTCAGGTCTTAATTTCTGCCAACAGGTAAACGTGAGACACACAACTAAGTTGGTTGTTCTTGCTTTGGGTTGTTTCCATGGAGTCCTTTCATAGAAGTGGAGCTGTAGGTCGGTCAGGCTGAATGGTTATGTCACTTTGCTGATTTGTGTTCTGGAAAAATGTAATCTTCCCAGTGCCCTGCGTGGGAAGTGGGAAGGGGGCTGACCCCAAGGGCTTTTTTTTTTTTTTTGCCAGTCAGTAAGTAGGTAAACTAAAGGTGGTTTTAAGTTGTGCGGCTGTAAGCATAGGGGTCTGGGGGCCATGCCGAATCCTGACCCAGAGGGCCCGTCACCATGGAGACCACCACCCATTTCCTCTTCCCAGGCGTTCATGCTGACCTCCACAAGGGAGGCTCCTGCAGGCTTCCTGTGGCCAGTAGGACCATAACTGCCCTCTCTGGGTCCCCTCACCCTGTGGCATGCCAACAACGAGATGTGTGGAGACTGGTGCCCCGCGAACGAGGGCTCCTGTGGCCCATCTCAGGAATGGGTGGCCCCTTTGGTGTCCGGGGGCCCCCCGTGTGCATGGCCACTCACCGTGGGCAGGGCTCTCCCTCCCTTTTAGCTCCCGATTCTTCTGAAGGGAACGTCGGATGATGACGTCCCGTGTCCAGGCTACCTGTTTGAGGAGATCGCCAGTATCCTTCCTTGTGGACACATGTGGGGGCCCTGGAGCAGGGTTCCTGGGCTTCTACCCTGAGCGGGCCACGGCTCCTTTTCCATAGTAGCCAGGTGTGAGCGGGCTCTGAAAGCCGCGCTACTGATGAGATGAGGCTCAGGAAACCCTAGAAGCCTGATGCTCCTGAAACCAGGGCCTGGGTGGGCGCCTGCTGGGGGGACACGCTGAGGAGCGTGTGGCAGGAAGGCCTGGCTTCTCGCCCAGGCCAGCGGCCTTGTGCGGCCCAGGGTCAGCTCGCCCCTTCCCTAACCGAGCGCCTCCCAGAGATCACCCACGAGTCCCTGGGCAGCAGCCAGTGCCTCCTGGAGTACCTGCTGAGCCGTCTGCAGAGCGGCTCTGGCCGCGTGAAGCTCAAGGTGAGTCCGTGAGCGGCTCCGCAGACTTTCCTGGGGGTTAGTTTAGGGCCCAGTCCTGCCCCCGGTGGTGAGGCTGGAGGGGAGGGGTGAGCCGGGGGCGCGGTGGCTGTGTCGGGAGGGGTGCCATTCTTTGGGCCCAGCTCTGCCCCACGTGCCTGCTCCCCCAGGTACTGAAGATCATGCTGCACCTGTGCGGTCATGGCTCCTCGTCCTTCCTGCTCATCCTTAAGCGCAACCCCGCCTTCATCCAGGAAGCCGCAGGTACAGCACCGGCACAACCCAGTGGAGGTGCAGGGAGGAGGGTGGCCCAGGCAGGTCTTGGCCAAATCCCATAACCCGGGCCCCCGCTCCCCCACCCCTTACTCATGCTCCCACCCTGTGCTCCGTCCACCCTGTCCTCTGCTGCCAGCTCCTCTGTGCCGGACCCTTCCCTCCTCCCCAAAGGGCCAGGCCAGCTCAGCTGGGGGCTCCTCCAAGCCCTCCCTGCGCTTAGCCCCCTGCTCCTCCCCTGTGTTCACCGCACTGTACAGAATGACTGGTGTCTGTCCGTGAGCCCTGCCAGGCCCTTGCGGCCTGGACCTTTCCTGTCCTTGTGCCCTGCACACGGTGGGCACTCGGCAAGCGTCCGCACTGCCATCCCTGCCACGGGCTCTCTCTTCTCCCCAGGGCTGCTCCTCAGGGCCCTAGTAAGCCTTCCGCTGTTGGAAGGGCTGTGGGAGGACGGGACTGGTGAGGCCGGCAGGAGAGGTGGGGCTCTGGCCTGTCGTGGTCCAGGCGACAGGTGGGTCTGGGGTGGAGCCCCATCACTCACCCACCCCCAGGCCGGAGGTGTCCGTGCGTCTCTCATCTCTTGTTAACAAGGACTTGTGGGGACATGGCCTGAGATCTTCTCCTCGGGTGGGGCAAACTGAACAGGAGGGCCTTGGTGTTCAGGCAAGAACCCACCCTGCCAAGCTGTCCCTGAGGGGCAATGCCACGGAGGGGACTGAGTCCCTCGGCCACTGCTTGCTTGCAGGAGACCCTCAGCAGTTAGCGAGCGAGTCCCACCCGCCAGGTGCTGGGACTTATCCCACCCACACCCCAAATCCACTGTCCCCCCTTTACTGCAGGCAGGACTGAGGCTGGGGTGGGGCTGGGCTGCCCGTGGGCCCTGGGCCACTATGCCAGCGCCTTGGAGACAGGGAATGGCCTTGAAGCGGGCACAGACCATGACTCAGCAGATGCCCAGAGGCATCCAGGGGGCTGGGGGTGCACTTGTCACGGCTTAGCTCCCGGAGCTTGTGCACTGAAGGAGCACGGCTGGTTCATACTCACCAGCCAGCTGGTCAGAATGGGCCTGTCCCGCTGGGCAGCTCATGTGACCATGGCTGGTGCCAGATGTCACCTCTATCCTGGTCTCCAAAGAGGGCAGATGAAGCAGAACAGGGACAGCAGACCGTGGTTTTCTGTTGGCACCAAAATCGCTTGAGCTCTGAGCACTGCCCCCAGAGGACGGGTGCCCAGATAGGCCTGCATAGGCTGTGAGAAGAGGTGGTGCTGGGAGCAGGAAGGTACACAGAGAGGACGGCCCTACTTTGGGGGCCAGGTGGGGGTCCCCTGCAATTCGAGGCTTGGGCCCCACAGGGAGGGTGGGAGCTGTGGCACGGCAGCAGGGAGGTGCCCGCCCTACCTGGTTGCAGGGCCGTGGTCTGCACACCCCGGGGCTGGCCTGCCAGGGTGGAGACAGCACCAGATGGATGAAAAGTGCGATGTGTTTGGACAGAGGAAACAGAGAGGCCCTGCTCTTCCTCTCAGCTCTGAAAGGATGAGGTGGAGCCAGGCATAAGGTGTCCTCCAGCTAGTGCAAGGGCCCTGCAGCAGGGAGAGCCCGCGAGTGGCTTAATGAGATTTAAGCTCGTTTGATACACCACATCTGAAGTTTTATGAGCAGGAGACTTTTCAGACGTGGTAAGGAACTTGAGTTTTATCATCTTTGAGCCCCTGGAAGCGCTAAGTGTTTCGAATCGGACAAGAGCCCCCTCTGGTTGCCTCTGGGTGGAGAAGGGGTTGAGGGGAGGCAGTTAGGCCGCGGGTGCAGGAGCTCAGGCGGGGGCGGCAGTGGGGTCAGGGAGTGATGCAGCCCATGATGTTCTGGAGGTCGGATTGCAGCCTCGCCGCTGGGGGTGTGGGCCGGGGGAGCCGAGGGGTTGTGAGGGCATAGCCACTTCAGGCCTGGGGACGGTGGTGCATCTGTGCTTTAGGAAGCCCCCAGGGACTCGGGGGGGTGGTGCTGAGCAGGGGCTTCCTGGGGGGCTGGGCGGGGCCGAGGCTCACCACCTGTGTCGGGGGTGGGCTTTGAGGCTGGGCCCCTCGGGGTGGTTGGCATAGCCCAGCTCAGCTCTGCTCCCCTCTGCCTCCGTCCCGCAGTTTTCACGGGACCCCCGGATCCTCTCCACGGGAACAGCTTGTACCAGAAGGTGCGGGCAGCCGCCCAGGTGAGCCCAGGACCCAGGTCTCTCCCTACTTTTCCCACCCGGGACTCTGGTTCCACTCCTGCTGCGGGACGGGAGCCCCTGTGTGTGGCCCTCAGAGGAGAAGGGGACGGGGTGCAGAGCAGAGGGGTGGGCGGGAGGACAGCGGCGTGTGGCTGTGCTGAGTGTCCTCTGCCTCTGCCTAGGACTTGGGGGCTGCCTTGTTCTCGGACGCCTTGTCACCTCTGCCTCCTTCCCAGCCACCCAGGGCCCTGCCTCCAGCAGGTATGCAAGTACGTCCAGCCCCATCACCAGGTTCCACTCTGCGGGGGCTCACGGCCTCTCCTCCCCTGAGTATCCGGGACTGAGGGTGGGGGTCCCTGCCGCTGCTGACGTGGGCCTCCCCACAGGCATGGGCTCCCAGTCCAGGCCCCAGAGCTCCCTACAGGGCTTCGGCTACAGCAAGGAACGGGGCCACACAGGTGAGTGCTGTGGGGATGAGGGGCCGGGCGAGGGGTGGGCGGGGCCTGTGCGCCCCCCGACTGACTTCCCTCCCACCCTGGGGCGGCAGGGCAGGTGCAGCCGGCTCTGTTTAACCGACAGGTGAGAAGCGAGGCTGAGGGTCAGCCTTGCACTCGGGCCCCCAGCGCTGGCTCCTTCAAGGAGCCGAGGGCAGAGGGTGGTGGTCCCGGCTGTGGCAGGGGTGATTTAGAGCAGGCCGGGTGCCGGCCCTGCTTGCTGGGAGAGCCTGAGGCCCCGGCAGGGCCACTGGGCCGTGTCAGGCTGCTGTGCTGACTGTGTGGTCACGGCTCCCAGTTCCCTGGCACTTGTAATTCCCGAAGTGGGTCTGCCTCAGAGGCCCCACCTGTTCCTAATTTGGGGGTGGCCGCCGGATCACCCTCTGTGGGGCACTCGTGGGAAGGCCCTTCAGCCCTGGGCGTGAGCACTCCTTAAGCGGCCACGGAGATTGTGGTTCTCAGGACAAGCACCTCAGGTGGCCCCCTGCTCCAAGGCGGGGACCCAGGGGGCCCAGCGGCACAGCTTTGCTGTGAGCTGCCGAGCGTCCAAGGTTCCATGGGGCCAGGATGCACTGAAGTGAATTCACCACGGAAGCTTCCGGAAGGGCCCTGTCCCTCCACATGGTCTCTGCTCTGTGACTGCAGCTTGTGTCCTGCTTCCAAGTCCTGGGTGGGGAGCAGGCAGGGGCACCTCATCCTGGGAAAACGGGGCAGGACTGAGAGGGGCTGCGCCGTCTCCTCTCCGTCTCTGGTGCAGGCTCTGCAGGCGAAGCCTTCCTGTCCACCATCCAGAAGGCCGCAGAGGTGGTGGCCAGCACCATGCGCCCTGGGCCTGAGAGCCCCAGCTCCCAGAGGTCCCTTCTGCGAGGTGACGCCTACCAGCCGGCTGTGACACCTTCAGCCGGCCTCGGCCCTCCAACCCCTGGGAACCCTCTCCCCACAGCCGGCCCAGGTGCCCGAGGTATCCAGTGAGACTCCTCCCCTGGAGGGGTCTGGCTTCCCCCTCCCAGGGCCCTGGGCTTCCTGTCACCTGTTCGGGCCAGGCCGGAGCTGATGGGGGAGGAGGAAGAAAGCAGCCCACCCATGGTGGGAGGGGGTACGAGCCACACCCTGCCGCTCCCAGGACACCTCTCAGAGCCAGCATGCTCCATTGGCCACGTGGGAACCCCCACAGAGCCGGCCGCCCACACGACTCGAGTTCCCTGGGGCCTCTGCGGTGGCTGCCTTGTCCCTGCACTGTCTGACGTCTCTGTCAGTCTGCTCTGGGTGGGAACTTGGGTGGTAAGGCCCCACGAGAAGGCGGGGTCCGCCCAGGATCCCAGCTGCTCAGACACAGAAGCAGGACTTGAGCTGGGACGGGAGCCCAGCCCCAGCTCTTGTGCATTCACCCAGCACGTTCAAGCGGCTGTGCAGCCCATCAGGGCCCAGGGACAACAGGGAAGCCCCCCACAGGGGCCAGGCTCCGTGGCACGTGCGTTCTAGTGGTGAGCTGTAAAAAAGGAAGGAGGAGCATCTGTCTGTGATCTCCGCCTTTCCCAGACGCTGCTGTCACGTTTGTCTGGCTAGAAGGAAGAATGTCAGGACTCACTGGGATTTGAGAGCTGCTGTGCTGGGCGCCGCCCCACTGCCCCAGCCCGCTGCCCTGTGTGTCCTGCCTCCCGCCTGGCCTGTGGTGCCTGGCACTGCTTCCTGCATCTTCCAGGCTGGGCGTGTCCCGTGCGGGACCCCCCACCCTGGCCCTGAGTCAGAATGTGCCCCATTCTGTCCCGTCTCCTCTCGCCTGGTGTTTCCTGGAGCTGGAGCCCAGGCGGCCACCCTGTCCACATCTCGGGACCCAGCCCCCAGGCCCTTCCCTGGGTCTCCCCATCCAGGGCTCCTGGAAGATGGACATGGGGCCAGTCTGAGGCCCACAAGGGTCTTACCCTTGGTCACTGTTTCTTCCAGCCATGAGACACCAGCCTGGGCAGGCCGGAGGCGGCTGGGAGGAGCTGGACAGCAGCCCAAACTCTCAGGATTCTTCCCAGGAAAATGATGACCTGGGCAAGGCCTCGGACTCAGGTAGTCCGTCGGGCAGTGACAGCCCCTCAGGGGCCAGCCGGGCACCCAGCGACCTGGCAGAAAGGTGAGCCAGCACCCCAGGGCACCCCTCCCTGCCCTGCTCCAGGGTCCTACCCCGATGGGGGAGACTTGACCCGGAAAGGCTTAACCCCTCCTGGCATGGGTGGAATCCACTCTCTTTCCTGACCTGCGTGCCCCCGACAGGGTCGAGGCCGTGATCCTGAGTGACTGCCAGCAGGAGCTGAGCCTGGTCCGGGCCGTGACACGGGGGCCACATTGCTTCCTGAGCCGAGAGGAGGTGCAGCACTTCGTCAAAGAGTGAGCCCCTGACCCACTGCAGGCCCCCCAGCCCTGCGCCCCCCCCCGGCCCCTCACCCTGGCTCTGCACACTGCCCCCCTCTTGCTCTGCTGGCCCAGCCCCATTGCCCGGTGCCCCCTTCATGCAGGTGTGGACTCCTCAACTGTGAGGCCGTGCTGGAGCTGCTCATCCGCCACCTGGGCGCAACCAGCGAGCGTGTGCAGATGGTGAGGGGGGGAGCGGGGGTGGCGGTGGGTGAGGGGGGAGCGAGCACGGGATTCTGGTGGACCGCCCAGCTCGGCTGAGGGCCGAGAGGAGGGAGGGAGCTGGTCAGACAGCCCTCCCTGGGGGTGGACCCTGCTGACATCAAGCCCGCCCCGCAGAGAGCCCTGGGTGCCATCGCCTCCCTCGGGTGCACCGACCTGCTCTCCCAGGAGCGAGTCCTGCTCCTTGCCCGGCCTCGGCTGCAGGAGCTCAGTGTGGGCAGCCCTGGACCCGTGACCAACAAGGCCACCAAGGTGGGCAGCCTCTGGGACCCAGAGAAGCGGGCACAGGACGCCTCGGCAGCCCCACACCGTCTCCCCCACCCTCCACTGCCTTCCCTAGACCCGCCCCTCCTGCCCTTGCTGGACAGGAGGGACAGGTCATGCCCTTAGGACAGCGGTCGGGGGCCTGGCCTCTCCCCCGCCCTTCTGCCCAGCAGCTCTGCCCTTCGGGCGACTCGCTCTCCCTCAGGGCTCGTCTCCTGTGGGAAGCTCTCCTCGAATGCTTGGATGCATCTGTCCCTCTGTTCTGTACTCTGGGTCACAGCTCGTGGGTCTGAGCTCTGCTCCCAGATCCCCAGCTCCAGGAGGACAGAAATGGTTCCGTTCGTCTGAGTCTTCTTTCCACTGATGAATGTGGGGAGGCCACCCGGGATCTTCGCTGGGGGCCCCTCGGCAGCAGCCAGGCCCCAGCACCTCCGCCCGCTGTTGGCATCCTTCGGCTTCTGGTTTCCTCTGTGGTGGCTGAAGATTCAGATCCTTAGTCACCTGTCCCTAAACTGCCCTTCTTCAAAGCACTAGTGAACCTGCCACACACGAAACACGTTGTGGGCATGTCACGGTGGTGTTTCTAAAACCTGGGAAGGACCCAGGAGTCTGGCAGGTGGGAACGATCAGGGGGTTTAGACATGTCTGTTCTCTCCGCGTGTGTGTCAGGTGCTCGTGTGGCACCTGACCAGGGGGGCTTTTCCTGCTCTGGCAGGTCACACGGCAGCTTGACGCCGGGAAAGTGTCCATTTGTGTGACAGTGGGTGGGGAGCAGCAGCGCTGCAGTTGGGGGAATGACACGAGAATAGTTGTGAGCGGCTAGCGGCCCTGCCCCCTGCTCTGGGCAGCGGCATTGAGGAGGGAACTGGGAGGGCCATGTCCTCTGAGATTCCTGGAGGAGCACAGGAGCCCTCACTGATTCCCCTCTTCTTCCCTCGTTCAGATCCTGAGACACTTTGAAGCCTCCTGCCGACAGTGGCCCCCTGCCCGGAGGCCCCCAGCCGAGCCTGGCCCTGCAGTCGCCCGTGTGGGCCCATCAGACCTGCTGACCGACACCCTGCCTTTCACGGGGGGCCAGGGTTTCCTGCAGCCTCTGAGTTCAGCTCTGTTTTCGCCCAAGGGCACCGCTCCCCCATCGGGGCTGCAGCCCGGCCCTGTGCCCCCGACTTCCCTGGAGGGCTGCCCCCTTCCAGCCCGTGCGGATGCCAGGGAGGCCAAGACCAGACTGGCAGGTTCCAGAGAGCAGGGGGCTGGATCCGAGCGGGGCCCGTTTGGCACAGACACTGCAAAGAGAGGGCCAGAGCTTGACCCGGGCCCCGGGGATAGCTGTGACTCCTTGTTCGCTGGCATGAAACTGGTGGCCTGTCCCCGCCTGGTGGGGGCCGGGACTGCTGCAGAAGAACCCCTCCCAGCCTGCCAGGCTCCCTGGACGTCGTCACAGAGGGTGGCAGCAAAGGAGCCTTCTGGCTCTGAGCCATCAGCTTTCGCATTCTTAAACTCATGATCTTGTCAGCCTGGGCCACTTGCAGAGTCTGTGTCCCCCAGCCCCTCACTCCTAGGACTCTGTGACTTTGTGCTGTCCCCATGTGCCCACAGCCTCTGTGTCCCACCAAAGAGTGGCTCCCCTCAGGTGTCTGCAGTCGGCCTCGCCCTCCTCTGGCCTCCTCCCCTCACCCACTGAGGCCTTGGTGAGGGTAGCCACCCAGCCAGGTAAGCTCAGAGTGGACAGCCCACCCAGTGACGAGAATAGCCACCAGTAAAACACAGATAATATTTCAGGAGTCCACGAACCAGCAAGAGCCAGGCCGGCACTGCTGGAAGGGTCATCCTTGCCCGTGGGGGCTACTCCCCAACCTTGTCCCTGAGGTGGGTTCCCCATTTTTCTGCTGGGGGGCAGGACCCCCCCCCAGCCCACCCCGTGGGTGTGATGGCCGAGGAGCAGCCCCCCAAGCAGCCCGCAGGACACACAGGGAGGGCGGGACGGGCACAGAATGAGGAGCCGAGTGCTTGCTGAGACTGGCAGCCGGCGGGCCCTGGGCTGCCGGGTCCCCCACCTCACAGCCATCTGGTCTGGCCGGATGAGCACACCACCCGCTTTTCCCAGTTGCCAAAGGGATCCTAAGGGAGGACAGTGGGGTGGGTGTATGGCGTGGCCTGCCTGGAGGGTGTGGACGGGAAGGCCTGCTGACCGAGCTCAGAGACCAGACGCCCCTTGGAACTGTCCTCAGTCCCCAGGGTCCTCACGGGCACACAGAGAGGGGCACCAGGGGGAGACAGACAGGTCCTGTCTGCAGGCTGAGCCCAGGCCCGGCCCCCAGCCAAGCTTCTGCTGTTTCCAGACGACAGGCCTGAGAGGAGGACTGCAGGGCCACCTCAGTCATTCCCCCCTGCCCCCACTGTCTCCTTGGCCAGAGACTGGCCATTTGGACTTGAATTCCTATAGCAGCAGGCAGGCACAGGGCCTCACAAATGCTGACCTCGGGGTCCCCTGGGGAAACCCCTGCCTGCCTGGCCCTCAGAAACAAGGATTTTTGGGTGGATTTGGAATCACTGCTTGGGTCTTTGAGGTCAGATCCCTCTCTCAGCGGGGGTAGCGGGGGTGTCCTAAGCAGCGTCACACCTTCTCGTCCAGCAGGATGGGGTCCTTTCCAGCACTGGGTCCCTGTGTGACCCATGTCAGCTCCCCCCTGCCGTGACCACTGCCTGCAGACTGTACGGCCACCTCAGAGCAATGGCTGTGGTCCTTCTTGGAAGAACTGGGGTTGACCTGGGGTCACACCTCCTACATAAACACTGCTGTTCACACAAAGCTGCACTGTTTGCTTTTTTTTTTAATTTTCCATCTTTGTGTGTCTGTGTGTGTGTGTGTGTGTGTGTGTGTGTGTGAAAATGGCCCTAAGGGGCACGCAGAGAGACTTCTAAAAGCAGGGACAGGTATTTCTTCCTTAAATGTTTGGTAAGACTCCCTAGTGGAACTATCTTGTCCTGTAATTTTCTAAATTGCAAGGTTTTTAACTATGAAGTTCAATTTCTTAAGTAGATTTAGGATGATTTGGGTTATCTATTTCTTCATAGGCGAGCTTAAGTAATTTTTTTTTTTAATTTATTTTTGGCTGCATTGGTCTTCGTTGCTGCATGCGGGCTTTCCCCAGTTGCAGTGGGCGGGGGCCACTCCTTGTTGCGGTGCGCGGGCCTGTCACTGCAGTGGCCTCTCGTGGAGCACCGGCTGTAGGCGTGCAGGCTTCAGTAGTTGTGGCTCATGGGCTCTAGAGCACAGGCTCGGTAGTTGTGGCGCACGGGCTTAGCTGCTCCGTGGCATATGGGATCCTCCTGGACCAGGGCTCAAACCTGTGTCCCCTGCATTGGCAGGCGGATTCTTAACCACTGCACCACCAGGGGAGCCCCAGCTATAGAGTTTTTCTAGCCTACTTTTCATTATTCTTTCAATTTCTATAGAGTCCCACCTGTCATTTCTGTTACTGATCATTTTTCGCCTTTCTTGGTTAGTCTGATTAGAGGTTTATTAATATTACTGACCTTTTCGAAGAACTAACTTGGTTTAATTCTATCTACTAGTTTTATGTTTTATATTTCATTGATTTTTGCTCTTTATTATTTCATTCATTCTGGTTGTTTTTCTTTCTCTAGTTTTCTAAAGCTTAGATTATTGATTTGAGAACTTTATTCTTTTCTAATACAAACGTTTTAAAAATATTTATTTATTTGGCTGCACCAGGTCTTAGTTGTGGCATGTGGGATCATTTTCTTTTTTTTTTTAGTTGTGGCATGCAGGATCTTTAGTTGAGGCATGTGGGATATTTAGTTGTGGCATGCAGAATCTTTGGTTGAGGCATGTGGGCTCTTTTAGTTGCGGCAGGCAGGATCTAGTTCCCTGACCAGGGATCAAACTTGGGCCCCCTGCATTGGGAGCATGGAATCCCACACGTTTTCCTCTAGACACTGCTTTAGCTGCATCCCATGAATTTTGAAATATTTTATTTTTATTCAGTTCAAAATATTTTCTAATTTTCCATAAGACTTTCTTTTTGTCTGATGGATTATTTTAAAGTGTGTTTTTTTTGTTATTACTACTTTAACTCTGACGTAAGAGAACATATTTTGTGAGACTTCCATTATATTGTTAAAGATTTCAAACTTTTGTTAAAGTTTGTTTAGTGGCCCAGAATATAGTCTATCTTGGTGAATGTTCCATGTACGCTTGGTCTAGAGAACTACAGACCAATCTCCTTCATCAACATAGATTAAAAAAAAAATCCTCAACAAAATATTAGCAAAACAGGGCTTCCCTGGTAGCGCAGTGGTTAAGGATCCGCCTGCCAATGCAGGGGACATGGGTTCGAGCCCTGGTCCGCAGAGCAGGATCCCACATGCCGTGGAGCAGTGAAGCCCGTGTGCCACAGCTACTGAGCCTACGCTCTAGAGCCTGCAAGCCACAACTACTGAAGCCTGCGCACCTAGAGCCTGTGCTCCGCAACAAGAGAAGCCACTGCAATGAGAAGCCCGCGCACCACAACGAAGAGTAACCCCTGCTTTCTGCAACTAGAGAAAGCCCGCACGCAGCAACAAAGACCCAGCGCAGCCAAAAAATAAAAATAAATAAATTAATTAAAAAAAATTAGCGAAACAAATCCAGCAATATACAAAAAGTAATACACCACAATAAGTGGAGTTTTTCCTGGGGAAGGAAGGCTGGTTCAACATCTGAAAATCAATCAGTGCAATTCATCATATTAACACACTAAAGGAGAAAGAATCACATTATCATTTTACACAGAAATAGCAACAGAGAAAATTGAACATTCATTCATGATTTTTTAAAAAACCAAGCTAGAAATATAACAATTTCTTTCACCTGGTAAAGGGTATCTACAAAAATCTCATGGCTAACACCATACTTAATGGCAAAGGACTGGATGTTTTCCCCCTAAGATTGGGAACAAGGCCAGGTTGTCCACGCTCATCACTTCTGTTTAGCATTGTCCTGGAAGCTCCAGCCACAAAATAAAAGAAGAAAAAAATAAAAGGCAAACACATTGGAAAGGAGGAAATAAAACTTTCTATTCACAGAGAGCATGATTGTCTATGTAGAAAATCACATGGGATCTACACAAAACCCTAAAACTAATAAATGAGTTTAGCAAGAATACAGGCTACAGAGTAAATTATACCATGAACTGTATTTTCGTATACTGGTGATAAACAATTGGAAATTGACATTTAAAAAGCTATTATTTATGATAGGGCTTCCCTGGTGGTGCAGTGGTTAAGAATCCACCTACCAATGCAGGGGACATGGGTTCAAGCCCTGGTCCGGGAAGATCCCACATGCCGCGGAGCAACTAAGCCCACGCACCACAACAACTACTGAACCTGCGCTCTAGAGCCCACGTGCCACAACTGCTGAGCCCACGTGCTACAACTACTGAAGCCCGTGTGCCACAACTGCTGAGCCCACGTGGTACAACTACTGAAGCCCACGCGCCTAGAGCCCGTGCTCCACAACAAGAGAAGCCACCGCAATAAGAAGGCCATGCACTGCAAGGAAGAGTAGCCCCTGCTCGCTGCAGCTAGAGAAAGCCTGCACACAGCAACGAAGACTCAACACAGCCAAAAATAAAAATAAATAAAATAAATTTATTTAAGAAAAACAAAAAAACACTATTATTTACGATAGCATCTGAAAAATGAAATAATTAGGTATAAATCTAAAAAATATATGTAGGCTCCGTATGATGAAAATACAAAAGACTGATGAAGGAAATCAATGAAGACCTACATAAATGGAGAGATATACCATGTTCACAGATTGGAAAATTTTACTGTTAAGATGTCAATTCTCCCCAGATTGATCTATAGATTTAACATAATCCCCATCAAACTCACCTTGGATTTTTTTGTAGATGGAGACAAGCTGATCCTAAAAGCTACAGCCAAAGTCAAAGCAATTAGAATAGCTAAGGTGATTTTGAAAAAGAACACAGAAGGCTCACAGTACCTGATTTGAAGTGTGAGATGGGTGAAAGTTCAGACACAGATCAATGAACCAGTACAGACAGTTCAGAAACAGACCCACACAGATATGGTCAATTGGTTTTCCACAGGTGTCAAGGTAATTCAATGGAGAAAGGATAGACTTTCACCAGATAGTACTAAAACAACTGGAAGAAAAGAATGAGGCTTGGCCCCATCTCATATCTTACACAAGTGTTTTTTAAAATTTATTTTATTTATTTATTTTTGGCTGTGTTGGGTATTTGTTGCTGCACGGGCTTTCTCTAGTTGCAGTGAGCGGGGGCTTCTCTTCATTGTGGTGCATGGGCTTCTCATTGCGGTGGCTTCTCTTGTTGCAGACCACAGGCTCGAGGCATGTGGGCTTCAATTGTTGTGGCGCATGGGCTCAGTAGTTGTGGCTCACAGGCTCTAGAGCGCAGGTTCAGTAGTTGTGGCTTAGTTGCTCCGCGGCATGTGGGATCTTCCTGCACAAGGCCTCGAACCCATGTCTCCTGCATTGGCAGGCAGATTCTTAACCACTGCACCACCAGGGAAGCCCCTCTTACACAAAATTTAAAGTGAGCCACAGACCTAAGTGTAAAACTTCCAGAAGAAAACCTAGCAGAAAATGTTCTGTCCTTGGATTAGGCAATGGCGTCTATGAGATACAAAAAGCTCAAACTGTAATAGAAAAAACTGGGCGTCATCAAAGTTGAAGAACTTCACTTTGAATGACACAGTGAAGAGGACAAAAAGACAAGCCACAGACTAGAGAAGATGTTTGCAAATCACAGTCCTCAGGAAGGACTTGTATCGAGAACATATAATGAACACTCAAAACTCGATGATAAAACAAAAACCCCAGTTTACAAAGTTGGCAAAAGATTTGGACAGACACCTCACCAAAGAAGGTATATGAATATAGGGCAGAGAAGCGCATGAATAGATTTTCGACATCATTAGGGAAATGCCATTGAAGACCACGTGGGATACCATTACACACCTATTAGTATTACTTAAAAAAATAATAATTAAAAAACCCAGTAATATCAAGTGTGAGAGCAATGGGGAGCAACTGGAACTCAGCCGCTGCTGGTGAGAATGTAAAAAGATACACCTCCTTTGGAAAAGTTGAGCGGTTTCTTAAACAGTTAAACATGTACCTACCATACAATTTAGTAGTCCCCTCCTAAGTATTTATTTACCCAAGCGACATGAAAACTTATGTTTATACAAGAGCCTAAAAGTGAATGTTTACAGCAGTTCCATTCATAATTGTCCCAAACTGCAAACAACCCTATGTCCTTGGGTTGCTGAGTAATAAAGTATGGTTCACGCATACTGTGGAATACTAGTCGGCAATGAAGAGGAACATGGATGCCTCTCACACCGCTAAGCGAAGGAAACCAGACCCAAAATGCTACACACCGCAGGACTGCATTTCTACGACACTCTGGAAAAGGCAAAATCATAGTGACAGGGGACAGGTTAGTGGTGGCTGAGGCAAGGGGTGGGGAGGGTTTGGCTACACAGAGGCAGCCCAGGGTTTGGGGAGGGGAGAGAATGTTCTGTGCCTTGTTTGTGTGGTGGTACAACAACTCTAGGCATCATCAAAACTCAGCTGTACACCCCAAAATGTGATTTTTATTGACATAAATTTAAAAATTTTAAAGTAAAAAAGTACTTGATTTGTAAAAGTGGGGCAAAAATCAGCAAAGTGCTGTTATTTTGAAGGGAAAGACGACTTGTTGGTGAGATCAGAAGTTTCGTGGAGGAGAGGGCGCTTTCCTGGTGAAGGGATCACAGACCGGTGGAATCTGACCGAGCAGCGCGGCGCTGGGCGTGCTGGGTCCACCTGCGCGCTGGGGAGGACGCACCGTGCCGTTCGTGGGACACCTGGGACACCAAGGAGGAGAGGCCCTGCCAGTGGGGCCTGTGGACATGGGTTATAATAGGAAACAACCCCCAGGTGCGGGGGTGGAGGTGGGAGGATTAAAACTTTCGAGAAGGAGGCCAAAAAAAAAAAAAAGGCATCGTCAAGACAGAAAAGATGGAGACAAAAAGGGCAACGCCACCGCGCACTGGGTGTGGGAGTCAGTGTCAGGGCCGCCCGAGAAAGGGCACCCTATTGACAGCTTCACGTTTCCCCCAAGGCGGGCCTCCCTGGGACTCGCAGGTCTGGACCCTCAAACGGAGCTTTCAGAGGGTAGCGGGACCCACGTGTCCAGACGGGTCTCGGCAAGGAGGGAGCCCGGGGGCCGCGTGGGAGCCGAGGTTCCGCGTGGGATCCGGGGGGCGGCGTGCGAGCCGAGGTATGCGTGGGAGCCGGGGGACGGCGTGGGAGTTCGGGGACCCTGTGGCAGCCGCGCAAGCTGGCTGAGTTGGGGTGAAAGAGAAGCTTGGAGCGACCACACACCCCCGGCTGCTGTCCCCGTACCCCGCCCCTTACTCCTCCTCCCCCATCCCTCCCCACAGGCTCCGCCCAGGACCCGCCCCCACGTTTGCTGAGACCCCGCCTCCCGCAGCCAAGTCCAATCGGCAGCCCGCCGCCACCACGGGCTCCCAGCTCTCTGCTGCTCCTCCCACGCCTGAACTTCCCGAAGGACAGCCGAGCGGCCCAATGAGCTCCCGGGATGTCCGGAGCGGGCGGCCGGAGGGCCAATTCGAAAGCGGCGCGGGCAGGAAAGGCGGGCCTCCGTGACGGACGGGGAGGAGGTGCTAGGCTGTTTGCTGGTTGCTAGCTGCGGCTGCTCGCCCGGCCTCCCGGCCGTTTCATTGTCACCGGGCCTCGGAGTCAGCGCCGGGGCCGGGGGCGTGAAGTCGCCGGCCCGAAGCCTGGGCCCCGCCGGTCCCCGCCTGGAGGGCCCCGCGCACCCCTCGCCGTTCGGCCCCGCAGGCCCAGAGTCCCAGGCCCGACCCGCGCAGGTGAGGGGATCCCTGTGCTGGTGGGGTTGCCCTCGCAGGTGAAGGGGGGTCCAGGGCCTGCGCAGATGATGGGGCCCGCGCAGGTGAGAGGGTTCCTGGACCGCGCAGGGAGGGGCATCCCGGGCTGCGCAGGTGAGGTGGAACGTGCAGGTGAGTGGGGCCTCGTTCCGATGAGGGCGTCCCCGCGCAGGTGGGCCCGCCCAGATGCGGAGGCCAGCGCAAGTGAAGGGGTCTGGCCCTCGCACAGGTGAGGGGGTCCACGCAGGTGACCGGGGGGGGTCCTTATGCGGGTAAAGGGGTCTGCCCAGATGAGGGGGAGGGTGCAGGTGAGGGCCCATCGGTGCCCCCGCACAGGTGAGGAGGGGCTCATGCCCCAGGGCCATTGAGCTCCTCCTGCCTTCCCAGGAGGATGGGGTGGAAACCAGTCAGCAGCAGTCCGGTCTTACCACCTTGAACCAAACCGCAGAGAGATGGGGAGGTGCCGGGCAGAGAAGCTGCCTGGGGTCCTGGGACAGCCCATCTTGAGGGGTCCAGGCAGAGACTCTAGACACCCACCTTCAGGTCCTGGGAGGGACACCTCTATATGCAAGGTGAGGTCTGGCCTGGAGGTTTCCACGGAGAGGCGGTGTTTACCATCCCAGAGCCCTGCACGCTCCTTGAGTGGGCCAGCCTGGGTCCACGTGGGTGTGGCCAGTGCCTCGAGGAGAGGAGGGTGTTAAATTTCACCCCCAGGACCCGACCGGAAATGCATAACTGAGGACACTGGCCTGGTGAGTGGCTGGGACAGCCTCTGCCCTCACACTGGAGAGTAGGGGCAAAGCCTCTGCTGTGGGTGTTGGGGCTGAAGGAGGCTGCAGTGCTGACCTTGGGGGACGATGGTGTGTGCCCGCTAGCCCACCAGAGTCCTCCCTGGCACAGAGGGCTATGCTCATTCCTCTCTGGTCATTCCTGGTGCCGCTCACCCCCTCTTATTACCTGAACACCTGCCACGTGCCGGGTTCTGGGGCTGCATGGTCCCCACGCTCATGGACCTTACATTCTTACGAGGGCGTCAGGCAGTGCACAGACCAACCTGTGTGCGCAGGTGGTCAAGTGAAGAAGAATGAAGCAGGATGAGGGAATGAAGAGTGACAGCGACAGGCAGCCCTCTGAGTGAAAGGGGGCCTCGTGACATCCCAGGGAAGGGTCTCAAGCAGATTGAGGAGGGAAAAGGGAGGCAGTGAGGAGGTTACAGAGGTTAGGGTCAGGTCTGAGGGGCATTAGGCATGTGGACTTTATTCTCCCTGCCTGGGAGTCCTCGGAGGGTCTTCACTGGGGGCATAGCCTGATCTGAGACCCGGTTCAGAAAGATCAGCTGTGGCTGCCCTGCGGGGAGGGGCTGGGCCGGCCAGGCAGGGCCAGAGGAGGGGCTGCTGCGGTTGTCCAGTTTGAGGAGATGGGGGCTCGGATGGGGGTTGTGGAGGGAAGGGACTGACGGGGAAGGGGCATCGGCTGGGTTGCTGAGGGGGCAGGTGTGGAGGTGAGGGGGAGGATGTCGGGACGAGACCTGGATCTTCGGTCTGAGCCGGTTTCAGAAAATGCCCTCCAGGGAAGGGCGCTGGAGGTGGTGGTCAGGAGTCCGCTTGGGTCTGAGGTGCCAGGGGCTGCGTGGTTAGCTAAGTTGGGAACTAGGGGACGGGGGGCGGGAGGTATACCTGTGGGAACCGGCAGCCCATGGATGGTGTTTGAAGCCAGGAGGCCAGAGGCAGTCCCCAGGGACGAAGAGAGAGGCCCAGGGCTGAGCAGTCGGAAGAGGAAGGGCCAACACGGGCCGCTGCAGAGGTGGCCAACCTAGGAGGGGAGGAGGGGAACCTGGACACGAGAGCAGATGCTGCCTCCCAGGAGCTCGTGGATATTCTGGGTGGTTCTGAGGAGATGGAGGGGGTTCTGTGGTCAGATAAGTTTGGGGGCCCTAACCCCAGTTAGACTATCGCCTGTGGGGTGCTCACCACGTGCCAGCCTCACAGCCGTCTTGTCTGAGCCTCATGATAACCCCTTGGGAGGCACTTTTAAAGGCCCATTTTACAGGTGAGGCATATGTGGCCCAGGCGGGTGGAGTACCTGCCACAGGGTGGGGGCTCACAGCCATGACTGCCGCAGCCCCCAGCCACCCCCAGCAGTGCCCCTCCGGGGAAGGTCGTCTTGACCCCAGGAGGCCCTCCTTTAGCCGTTTGTGCTCGGGGTCCCACTCTGTCACTCGCTTCTGCTCCTGATGAGGAGATGGCCACCCAGTGAGGAGGGTGGTGGGCGTGGCAGGCTTCTGGGGAGCTGGGTGGCAGGCAGACTCAGGCGCCCTGGGCCCCTGCGGCCGGGCCAGACGTTATGTGTGCGCATCTGGTTCCTCGGAGGACACCTCCTCGCATCCCTTCTTCCCTGCTCAGGGCCTACTTGTCCACCATGAAAGGCTCCAGGGCCCTCAGCGGCCCCTCCGGCCCTCCCGAGGGCAGCCCGGAAAGCATGGACCTGAGTCTGACAGGCCTCCCTCCGCCCATGTCCCGGCGTCCCAACAGTGCCTCCACCGCCAAGCCCATCGCCCGCTCCATCTCTGTGGTCACTGGCAGCGAGCCAAGGAGGAAGATGCTGGTGAGTGGTAGGGCTGGGCCTCAGGTCCAGGGGTGTCCAGGGCCCCCTACCTCGGGGTGGCGTCTGACTCCTGGGTAAGCTCCACACCTCAGCAGGCACCTTCATGTCCATCATCCGGTGCATCCCTGGGGCCACCCCGGGGCAGGAAGGACTCCGGCTTGGAGACCAGGGAGCTGACTCACCAAGAGGTCAAGACTGGGGTCGGCTGGCCCCGGGCAGAGCCTAGATCCTGCCGGCACCAAGCCCTCTGTCCCTCCTGTTCCAGCAACATTTGGATTTGTGTGATTCCTCTGTAAACGGGGTTGATGTGTGGGGAAGGAGGAGCTCCTGGTGGCCTTGAGATACCAGGCAGGGCAGGGCAGGCGGGCAGCAGGATGGCCACGGGAGCTGCGGGACGAGAGCTGCAGGGGGAGTGAGCGGCCAGGCTCGTTGGTTAGAAGGTGATGAGGAGTATGGCCAGCCTTTGTTGCGGCTCCCGGGCGGGCCTCACACGCTTCCTCTCGGACCTTCCATCTGCCAGGGGTGAGGAGCTCCCACTTCGTGTGAGAGGCCGAGGACCTGCCCCTGCTCAGCAGGTCAAACCCAGGACCCCCATGCTGCTCCCCTGCCCACCTGTCTACGTGTGACCCAGGAGAGCCTCTCCCTAAATCTGTGTCCAAGCCTGGCCTGGTGCTGCGTGGACTGGCGAGGGTCTAAAACCTTGGCCACATGGTTGGTTGCTTCCCTCCTTTTGGCAGGAGGCCCCAGGGCCCGGAGGCTCCCGGGCCATCAGCAACCTTCGCAGATCTAACAGTGCCACGCAGGTCAACCAGCCACAAGCCAACCAGGCATGGCCTGGCCCCCTAAGGTAACCTCTGACCCCTCAGGTACCCCTGGCCTGCTCTCTCCTTCCTCTGTTAGCCCTTCTCCCAGCTTCACTGGTGTGAGCGCTGGCTGGACGGGGGGCCAGCCCTGGGCGGGGCGGGTGGGATGAGTCTTGGCCCGTCATTTCCTGCGCAGGGATGTGGACCTCAAGGCCACCATCCCCCTGCCTGCACCTCTTCTTTGTCCTTGCTGCGCTTTCCCTGAGGTGTTGTGGTGGCCACAGGACAGGTGTGAGCACCTCTTCCAGGCGCGGTTGTCAGATCGGGGCTGACAAATGATATTTTATGCTGTGGGCTGGGGAGCAGGAGTCCCCACCGGTGACCTGGTCCCTCCTGTCCCCTCGTAAGATGACCCCTGTCCGGGTTCCTGGAGCTGGGCTCCCCGGGCCCAGTGACTATCCCTGCTTGCTGTCCTCTCTGTGACACAGGCCAGAAGAGCCCCCAGACTTCCTGACACTCTGCGAGGGCAGCCCCGGTGGGAGAAAGAGGCCTGCCGGTCTGAGCAAAGCTTCCAGCGAGAAGGGAGCCACGTGGAATGTCCTGGTGAGGCTGCAGCTGAGCTGAGCGGACAGGACGTCACGCGGCCCATGTCCGTTGGGAGTGACACCTGGTTCCGGCTTCGTTCTCGCTGCCCCTGCAGGGTGGGCCAGCAGGGGGTGGGGGGCATCAGTGTTAGTTAGCCAGCTTTGACCACAGCGGTCAACGTAAGAAGGAGCAGCAAAGAATGTCCCAGCCCTTAGGCCATCCCACCGCTCCCCATGTGTGTGTGGGACAGTGGGGGCAGGGCAGGGGCCCTGTGTCAGTGGCGTGTGCAGCGAGGTCACAGGCTGTCGTCTATGTGCAGGATGACCAGCCCAGGGCCTTCACCTTGCCACCCGATGCCCAGAGTCCTGGCACCCTCGACGTGCCGGTGGGCCCACGGAGGAGAGAGTGCACGGTGCCCCTGGCCCCCAACTTTACCGCCAACAACAGGTGCGCCGGCTGCAGGGCCACACGGCCCTGCCCACCCAGAGCTCCCGGGGGTGGCCGCTTTGTCTTATTTGTGTCTGGACCAGGGTGCCTCGGAACATTTCTGTGGGCAGGTTGCTTAACCCTCCTGGGCCCCAGGATCCTCATTTATACCAAGGGGATAATGGTTGTGTTTGCCCCTCAGAGTCAGGAGGATTGAGGAATCCAGGATGTGAACCTCAGAGCAGAATCTGCTCAAGAGACGTTGTTGATGTTTGGGGCACACTTTTGTTTTTACCGGAGTTAAAAATGATCTCTTGTTTTCCTCCTTGGTTCGTCGTCTGTGTGTGGGTCACTTCTTCTCCCAGACTTGGCAAGAGAACCTTAGAACTCCCCTCCAGCAGGCCAGCAGGTGCCCTGCCCGTCCACCTTCCTCCAGAGAAACCTCTCGGAGCCCTGTCTTCTCTTGCCTGGGTCCGAGCTGGCCTCCCTCTGCTACCCCCTCCCTCCTGGTAGGCCCTCCGTTTCCTCCATCTCTTGGGGAGCACATCCTCCCGTAGATTCCTCAGGAAGGATGTGTGGGAGGTAAAGTTTCTAAGACCACGTGTGCCTGAACATGCCGTGACCGTTCCACCGACTGAGAGTTTGGCTGGCGCTGAGTTCTAGATTGGAAAGCCTTCCTGACATCTTGAAGCAATTGCTCAGTTTCCGTGGAGAGCTGTTGTGAATTCACTGCCTTCCTGATCCCCAGTCCTTTCACGTGTCTGATTTCCTCCCTCTAGAAGCAGTTTGAGTCATCTTCTCATTTCTCTGTTGTGGAAGGTCCCAGGGCCAGGCCTTCGACGTGCTTCTTTCACTCATCACACTGGGCTTTGGTGGCTGGTCCATGTGCACACTTGTGCTGTTCGGTCCTAGGAAGTTTCCTCTTGTCATTTCTTTGACAGTTTTCTCCCTTTTCTTTTTCCCGTTCTTTCTGCGACTGCGGTTATTTGCACGTTGGGCCTCCTGGGCTGGTTCTACAAAGTTGGCGTCTTCCCTTTTCTTTCTCTTCAGCTTTGGGATTTGCTTTCTGATAGATGCACTTAACTGTGTATTTCAACCCTTTGCTCGCTTTGTTTCTTCTCCTGTAGCTCCTCTTGTTCTCGAGTGTCTCTCCATCCTTCCTCTTTCGTAGCATCTTGTTCTTGTTTCGTCTTTCACGTGTTTGAGGATTCCACGCAGCGGCGGCTGGAGCTGCCAACACTGGCTCACTAGGCCGACTGTCCTCCTCTGCCCGGCTCTGGTTCCAGGGTGTCTGAAATCAGCCATGGTGGGAACTATTGTCACTGACAGTGGCAGATGCTGCAGATAAGAGCTTTTCTCTCTAGAGACTTGGCTGTTAAAGATTTATCAGCACAGCCTGACACTGAGTGTACATTTGTTGAAATGTCCTGTTCTTTGCTTGGCCTTATTTCCATCATATTCTGTTTGTTGACTTTTTACATGTGGGTCTTTCCCCAAATGTCTGGAATACTGGCTCTGTCAGAATTTAAGAGGGAGGCCCTAAAAGTTGCCTGGAGGCTTCACTTTGGGGTGATTGTGTGGGGACCAGGCTGCTGTGCTGGGGGCTCCCCACCTGTCTGCGTCTGGGACTTTTCTGCTGGGGCTGCCCAGTCTCTCCAGGGAGAGATCCTCCTGTCTCCCCCGTGGGGTTATTTGCGGGCCGGCAGGAAAGGGCTGGGGGTGTCCTGGTCCAGGGCACAGACTTTCACCTGGAGACCTAGCTGCTTGTCTTCTGCAGGAGGAGGGGTGGGGCAGGGCGGGCTTGGTGCCTCATGCTCAGAGTGAGGAAGGGGGTGCAGGCGCAGCTGCTGCTTTGGAAGAGCCAGGTGCCCTTGCTTCCCGCACCTCCCTGGATTCTGGGGTGCAGACCAGCCACCTCGTGGCCCCTGCGGCACCCAGGTTTCCCCTCACTCACTTTGCGAGTCAGTCACCGCTGGGCCCTCTGTTCCTCGTCCTCAAGAACTTTGTGGACATCTCTTTGCCGCTGTCTCGTCTTCTCATCCTTGTGTGTTTGTACATTTTTTATTCCTTCTGGCGGGTTTGAGAGGGGCAGAGAGAAAACAGTGTGTATTCCATCCATCACATGTAACTGGCAGGGGAGGTCCTTTCTCTGTTGACTGGTCTGTGACCGTTCCCCCACCCTGTCGCAGGCATGTCCGAAGTCAGGGGCCGCAGTTTTCACCCTCAAACCTTGGGTTCTGCTCGGTGGAATGCCCTGGCGGAGCTTTCTCGGGTCCCAAGAAGGGCCCCACCGGCAGGGATGCTGAGACGATGCCACAGTGAGCCCTGGCATCAGCAGCACAACTCGGGGGTGTTTCCCAGAGCCTGACCCCCTTGCCCCGGTCTCTCCTGGCAGGAGCAACAAGGGCGCCGTGGGCAACTGCGTCACCACCATGGTGCACAACCACTACACCCCCTCGGAGAAGGTGCCGCCTCCCAAGAGCTCCAACCACATGGCTCCCTCCCTCAAGTAAGGCCCTGGCTCCAGCCTTGCACGGTGCACAACCTGGGCCACACAGGTGGGCCCGGGCTCACTCCAGCCTGAGGTCCTGCCGAGGAAGCCGCAGCCACCCCCTGAGTCTCCGGTCCCCGGCTAAGACCAAAGCCAAGGAGGGTCTCAAGCAGGGCTGAGCTGAGCTGAGCAGAGCAGCCCCTAGTCCGTCACCCCTACATCCGCTGCATAGTGTGCTCAGGTCAGGGATGGCCCATGGGTGTCTTGAGTCACCATCTGGCTCTGGGATCCTGTAACATTTGAGACCTTTCTGCTGTTTTAAATGCAGTGCCCATTAACCCTGGGTGCCACCAGACGGGCTCTGGTGGGGGCAGAGTAGGTGACCCTGGCAATGACCAGCAAGTCAGAACAGGGAACAGGATCTGTGGGTGCCTCCTGCCAGGCCCAAGGCCCCAGGACCAGGCCGAGGCACCTCCCCGGGCTGCGGGCAGAGCCGTCCCCCGGGGGCCAGGAGATGGGGGCCCTGTCAGGAGGCTGTGAGCCTTTCTCTGCCCTCCCGGTCAGCAACATCATCAAGGCAGCCACGGACGAGGGCGAGGGCAGCAGCCTCGGGAAGCCGCAAAAGAACGCGGCCCGTAGCAACCACACGGTCCAGAACAACTCGGGGGGCACCGCCGGCCAGCTCAGACGGAAGGAGGTGACCGAGGAGGAGGCTGAGAGGTGACTGCAACTGGGGCTGGGAGGAGCCCGGAGGTACCAGTGGGAGAAATTTCCATTTAAGAGTTGTTTTAAGATATATAGGCTGAAAAGACCACACGTACAATTCTTTTTATATAAAACGTCAAGAAAGGCAAATCTGCAGAAACAGAAATTAGAGCGGTGGCTGCCTGGGGCCAGGGGAGTGCTTTGGGTGGCGATGGAAACGTTCTCAAACCGGATCATGCTGGCGGTCGTACAACTCTGTAAATTTACTAAAAATCATTGAATCGTATACTCAAAACGGGTGAATTTTATAAGTATGTAAACCATACCTCAGTAAAACTGTTAGTTAAAAAAACATTAAGCAGAAAGAAGATATAAAACTGAAAAACTCCAAACAACTGATGGAGCCGCCCCTAGAATCTTGCCCCAGGCGAGCGCGGAGGGTGGGCAGGGTGGGATCTTTTGCTGCAGCCCCAGGTCTGTGACGTTGTGCCCCGTCAGGAACCACTTAGCGATCAGAGGCTGGGCTTTGAGAGCCTCACCTGGCTGAGCAGTCACCCCTGCTGTCCCAGTAGAGCTTGGGACTGGGCCCTGGAAGTGGGCAAGCGGGACGAGCTGGGTGAGGCCCGGGGGTCCCCGCCAGGGCTCCCCTCTGCGTGCATGTCCCACGGCCGGTGCCTGCTCACATCCTAGATGGTCCATTAGCACCTTTGCTGAGTGAATCAACAAAGTGTCCCTGAGAGCCAAGGTGAAGGCTTTGGGTTTAACCCGCTTTACTGAGTATAGTTTACGTACAACAACACACGCCCCCTTTAGGGCACAGGTCTATGAGTTTGATGCACGTGCAGACGGAATGATGTCACCCCCTGGGATCCCCTCGCATGCCTCTCACCCAGCCCCTTCCGGCCGAGACCCTGGCCACACCGGCCTGTCCCCTGCAGCTTGCCTTCCCTAGCAGCAGGCCCTGACTAGAGCACTGGCCTGTGGCCTCCTGTGCCTGGCCTGCAGAGTCCCTGGTTTGTTGCTGTTTGTCTGTGAGTAATGTCGCTGTCAGGAGCACACGGTGCTCACCCATAGGTGGTGGGCCTTTGGGTTACTTTCTGTTTCTAGCAATTGTGAATAACCTGTGCGGATGAGCATTTCCATTTCCCTGGGGAACGCTGGCACCTGAAGAAGGGCCACGTGCACAGCCGCCGGCTTCTCTGCCTGCCGGGCCTTGTGGAGACCCGGGGAGGGAGGCCTTGGCTCAGCCGCCTCCATCCTGAGCCCCACTTTCTGGCAGGTTTATCCACCAGGTGAACCAGGCCGCCATCACCATCCAGCGCTGGTACCGACATCAAGTGCAACGGCGCCGAGCTGGAGCCGCCCGCCTGGAGCACCTGCTGGCGTCCAAGCAAGAGGTCAGCGTGGGTGTGTGAGCCATACCCTGAGGGCACGGGCGAGAATCCCAGGGGTCCAGCTATATGGCAGGGTTTCTCGGACCAGTGGGGTTGAACCTAGAATTGCCCCATGGGTCCCCCCCATCTGGGGGCCCAGCTTCCTCCCTCCTGAGTCACTCGGTTGGCAGGGCCTGGGTGCCAGGTCACCCCTGCTGAAAGGTGGGGTGGGTTTCTGGCTGGGATGCAGAGCCATCTCCCACCTGCAGGAGCCGCTGGCCACCTGGGAGAGGGGGGGCTTGTCCTCTGTGGGGCAGAGAAATGGCAGGATGGGGCAACCCCATCTTCCCAGTGAAACCCACCATGGCTCGGCTTCTGCAGGGGCAGCGGCAGCGGCTAGGAGAGGGGACCCTCCTGGACCGGCACCAACAGAAGGAGGTGGCCAGGAGGAAGGCCCGGGAGGAGAAGGCGCGCCAGGCCCGGAGGGCAGCCATCCAGGTGAGGGGTGACCTGAGCCACATGGGGAGCCCAGTGCTAAGGCAGGACCCCCGGGTGCCGAGGGCACCACTGCGCTCCTGGGGGCCCCGCCGCCCCCTTCCCTGAGCCCCTGGGTGTGGGGCCTTGGGCAGCACGGCTTGGGGAGGACAAGGGGCCGCCCTCTCCCCTGGGCGGGGTTGCTCACAGGTGCTCCCCACGGCAGGAACTGCAGCAGAAGCGAGCCCAGAAGTCAGGTAACGCTGACCTTGGGCTGCTGAAGGGGCCGGGGGAGCCGGGGAAGCCCCAGACCACCCAGGAGCCCAGCCTGAGGCCGGGGAGCGCCGCCCAGCAGACCCGCAAGGCCAATAACACTGGTGAGCAGGTCGGAGAGCCCGGAGGCTGCCCTGCCACCTGCCCACCTCTGCCTTCGGCTCTATGTACAGGCACCCCGGGTATGGTGACCCCAGGTGCAGCCATCCCTGAAGGCGGACACCCCATGCCCAGACCTCTCCATCCCCTTCCCTCAGGGAGGCCCGTGGCTGAGAAGGAGGTGTGGCCTTTGCCAGTGTCCTCTGGCCCCCTGTGCGACTGCCCTGTTTGTGGCTTCCACCCGTGGAGGAGGGGCATCGTTCTCAGCAGACGCCAGGCCCTGCTCCTCCACCTGTGCCCCAGTTACTCTGGAGCTGGACACAGGGTCCCTACAGAGCAGCTGCACCAGCTACCTGACCTCTCGCCCCGGGAGGTCAGGGCTCTCCATTGTCCCCGCTGTTCCATGAGGTCCACTGTGGAACGTGCTGTCCCAGGCCTGCATCCCCCTTCCCTGGCCTCTTCCCAAGGGCTCCCCCGCGTTCACTGCCCCCAGGTGGGCTGACGCTGCGTTCCTTTGTGCAGGGACTGGCCTCCGCACTGTGGGCCCGGAGGACCCCTGCCAGCCTGCCCGCGACTCATCGCCAGAGCCCCGGCAGCTTCCAGAGGACAAGCCTCAGGTCTCGGCACAGCCCTTCCTGCCCTCCCTGCCCGGCTTCAGCTCTGGGGTGCATCTGTGCTTGCCCTTTCCCTGCCCCTCCCCGGCTGTGGGGTCACTCACACCAGGAAAGGCCACCCAGGATGGGTCTTGTCACTCCAGCGGAGGGCTGGGGTCTCAGTGGTTGCTCTGGAATCCCGCTGGGTCTTCATGGACACTGGGGTGGAGCCTGTGCAGACCCACAGAAGAGAGCTGGAAGCTCAGAGGTTAGGTGTTGGCCAACGCCTCCAGCCTGAGGGACGAGGAGGCCAGGTCCGGACCCATCTCACTCGGCCGCCCTTTTTGTTTCCCTGGAGGTGGGTTGGGGGGCAAGCCCAGTCCCTGTGGCTGAGCGGGCAGGCACCCGTGTGGAGGAAGCCTCACCCCGGCCTCTCCCCCCACCGTTCTCTGGTGGTCTCTGCCTCTAATGGCCCATCTGCTGCAGGATGCCAGCTCCCAGGACATGGCTGGCGAGGGCCTGGAAGCTTTGGGCCCTGCTGGGAGCAGGGCCAAGTCCAGGGCAACCCTGGACGAGCTGCTGGACACGCTGAAGCTGCTGGAGCAGGAGCCTGAGCCGCTGCCCCGCCCCCAGGCCTACCACAAGGACAAATACGCCTGGACTGACGAGGTGACTGTGGGCCTTGCCACTGTCCACGTGGTCACGGGCACTTTGGGGGCCAGGGAAGTCCACCGGGCTCCTCCCTGCTCTAGTCAGGACGCTAACGAGGGCCAGATGGGGCCTTGTTGAACCCCCCTGTCATCCCCGGGCTCACTAAGGTTTAGGACCCCCAGAATAACCCAGGGGTGGAGGTGGGGTGGGCACCACCTCTCTGCCAGTGGTGCCCCCAGGTGATGGATGCCCTGCCAGGGTCTGGGCAGCCCGAGAGGCCCTCCCTCCAGACCAGGCCCTCCCCTGCCCCAGGGGGCCCTGAGCAGCTCCTAGAAGGCCAGCCCAGAGTCTTCCGCTGCGCCCCCGCCCCCCGCAGGAGGACGATTCCAGCTCCCTGACAGCCGACAACCTGGAGAAATTTGGGAAGCTGAGTGTGGCTGCTTGCCCCCGCGAGGACGGGCCCCTGCTTTCGGAGGCCAAGCTGCAGAGTATCATGAGCTTCCTGGATGAGATGGAGAAGTCTGGGCAGGGCCCGCCGGCCTCGGCCCCCCAGGTGTGGAGGGGTCTCCAGGGGCCCGTGCCGGAGGAGGGGCTGGGGCGCCTGGAGCCTGCGTCCGAGGTCAGCACATCGGTGATGCGGCTGCAGCTGGAGGTGGAGGAGAAGAAGCAGGCGATGGTGCTGTTGCAGAGGGCGCTGGTAACGTCGCCACCAGCACTGCCTCCGTCCCCATGTCCCCAGCTGGAGCAAGTGCCCGGCCTGCCCCCTGGGCCTCATCTCTGTCTCATCTCCCGCACCCCCCACAGGCGCAGCAGCGCGACCTCACCATCCGGCGGGTCAAAGAGACGGAGAAGGAGCTGGGTCGGCAGCTGCGGCAGCAGAAGGAGCACTACGAGGCCACCATACAGCGGCACCTGTCCTTCATCGACCAGGTGGTGCTGCCTGGGAGGCGGGGCTTGAGGGCAGGGCTGTCAGGACCTGAGCAGTCAGGGAGGAGAACGGGACTGGGTTCCCGACCAGCTCGGGCCTCATGGAGATTTCTGGAGCCATTGGCCTCCCCTGTGGGTCTCCTTCTCCTTCTGTAGAAACGGGCAGCATCTTCCCCTGTGGGGACCAGGGCTGGTCCTGTCTGTGCACACCAGCCCCACTGGGTGCTGCTCACCAGCCCCCAGCGATGCTCCCCCCAGCCATAATCCTCCCCCCACCCATGGCCGTGCTCCCCAGCCCAGCATGGTGGGCAGGCAGCAGGAGCTGCTGGGCAGAGCACATCCAGGGTGGGGTCCAGGCGTGTGGGATCACTCAGAGGACCGCTTGGTCCTCTGGGGGCCTGGTGGGAGGCATCCAGCAGGACACACCCTGAACTTTCCTGTGCCTTCCAGACTGTCCGTGTCCCGGGGAGGCCACTCCTGGTCTGCTGGGGCTGGTGGGGCAGCCAGCACGCCCTTGACAGGGTGGTGGAAGCTTCAGCCCCACGCTGTGTTCAGTCAGGCCCCCCCATCGGGTCCTTTTCTGAGGAAAACTCTGGTGCGGGGTCTTTGAAGAGAGGCAGGCGCCCAGAGGAACCGAGCGGCCTCCCGTGATCATTAGCGACACTCTGCCTGGTGGTCATAGGTGTCTCCAAATTGGGGGTCTGCCTGGAGCCCTCAGTGAGGCTGGGTGCCATCCTGGGGCTTCACAGAGACCCCTTGGCAGGCGACGGGCAGGCCCTTCTCCACAGGCCAGGTGACGGGGTCAAAAGAATGACCCCCATTCCAGGAAGCTCCTGACGTGGCCACAGTGGAGGGCTTGTGGCCAAGGCACCGTCCCTGCCTGAGCTCCGCTGACACCAGCCAGGTCTCAGGGGGCTTGAGGGCCGGGGGCAGCTGCAGCCCCTTGTCCATGTGTGCACACCCTCCCAGACCCAGGGTCCCGCACAGACCCAGGAGCAGCGGGGTGTTTGGGGATTTGGTGCGCTGGCCCCCGGGTGAGGGGAGGCGGGATCTCCTGGCCTCGTGGGGCAGCAGCTTCACCTCCGCCCCTGGTCGCAGTTGATCGAAGACAAGAAGGCTCTGGGTGAGAAGTGTGAGGCCCTGGTGGCCGAGCTGAAGCAGGGGGACCAGAGGCTCAAAGACAAGGAGGCCCAGATGCGGGAGCAGCACGAGCTGGTGAGCCCCTCGCCCTCCTGACACCTGACCCCAGGCCTGCTGTGCCTGCAGGCCCTGTGCGAGGAACCCCAGGACAGGTGGCCCCGGAGCCTCATTCCCCGACCTCCGAGCTGCTTCCCGCAAGCCCAGCAGGTGGCACACGCCGGGGCAGGGGCTGAGGGACTCGCATGACCCCTCCCATGTCACAGATGAGGAGGTGGGGTTCAGAGGAGGTGACCGAGGACATGCCGCCGCTCTGGTCCCTGGTCAGAGGGATGCCACTTACTACTCCTGGCTTTCGTCAGACAACGACCCGCAGCCCCTGGTGCTTCCTGCTCTGCCTGAGGTCACTGTTGAAAGGCCGCCTCCTGAAACCCAGGGGATGGCCAGAAGGGGGCTGTCATTTGCATCTTCCCGCTTCGCACAGCTGCTCTGTTGACTCCTGTTTCCTTGCTGGTAGGAGATTAAGAAACTCAAAGAACTCATGAGCGCCACCGAAAAAGTCCGCAGGGAAAAGTGGATCAATGAGAAGACCCGGAAGATCAAGGAGATCACGGTCAAAGGTGGGTGCCGCTGTGCCCAGAGCTGCCACTCGGGCGGAGTAATCGTGGGGGTCTCGAGTGAGAACAGTAGTTCCAATTGCACACGTGGCGGAGAGGCTTCCTGGGAAGCAGTGAGACTCAGGGATGCGGCCCAGCTGCCTCGAGGCCAGGAGGAGGAAGGGAGGCTGGCGGCACACGAGCTTGGCCACAGACCAGCGTCCAGACAGAGGGCCCGGTCCAGGTTGGGGGGCCTCACCTTCCCTTGGCTGGGCTCCGCTTGCTGGGTCTCCTGGTCTCCTCCAGCTTCCAGGGGAGCGAGCCATATGGGGGTTCGGGGTGGGGGCCGCCTGCTGGCGGCAGAGTCGCTCCTCTCCCACTTAGAGATCCCTCTGAGGGCTGATGGGGCAGCTCTCCTGCCCCAGGACACCCTCTCCAGTGAGCCCCCTCCTCCAGTGGGAGACCCAGCAGGCCAGAGCACCAAGGAGGGAGTCTTGGTGCAGTGGGCAGGGAGAGATGCTGTGGGCACTGGTGGACTCAGCTGTGCTTTGGGCTGGAGCCCGGGGGGGGGGTCCTCTACCCGGACTGCAGCCCTGGTGTCATGGTGGGTAGAGGTCAGGGGTCCCCCACAGTACAGAGGGGCGAGGGGCAGCGCCCCCGCAGTGGTGGAGGAGGGTCCCTGCAGCACGGTCTCCCTCCACGCCCCCCAGGCCTGGAGCCTGAGATCCAGAAGCTGATCGCCAAGCACAAGCAGGAGGTGAAGAAGCTAAAGAGCCTGCACGCGGTGGAGCTGCTGCAGGCGGACGAGCGCGCGGCCCAGCGCTACGGACGCCAGGCGGAGGAGCTCCGCGAGCACCTGGAGCGGGAGAAGGAGGCGCTGGGCCGTCAGGAGTGGGAGCGTGCCCAGCAGCGGTGAGGGGCCCAGCCCTCTGGGGACGTGGAGGGTGGGGGTGAGGCCTGGGGTGTGCGCAGACCCCCCCAGAGCGAGTAGCACTTCCTCCGCAGTGGCCTCCCTCGGAGGACAGAGAAAATGGGGCGGTGTAGGACACCGAGGGATGCGGCTGTACTGGGCAGTTCAGTTCTGAGGGGCGTGCCCGGCTGGCGGCTGGGGTGGATGGGGCGGGGACTCCAGCGCTCCGGCGGCCCCACCCCCAGCGGGTCCTGTGTCCGCAGCTTCGAGCAGCACCTGGAGCAGGAGCAGCGGGCTCTGCAGCAGCATCGGCGGCGGCTCTACAACGAGGTGGCCGAGGAGAAGGAGCGGCTGGGCCAGCAGGCCGCCAGGTACCGCGGGGAGGGGAGGGCCCCAGCCCCGCCCGGCCCAGCCCCGCCCAGCCTGACAGAACTGGCCTCTGTTCACCTGCAGGCAGCGGGCGGAGCTGGACGAGCTGAGGCGGCAGCTGGAGGAGAGCAGCTCGGCAGGGGGCCGGGCCTTGAGGGCCGAGTTTGAGAAGGGGAGAGAGGAGCAGGAGCGCAGGCACCAGGTCAGCCCCGCCCCATCCCGCCCGGGCCCCGCCCCTCCAGGCCAGCCCAGCAGCAGAGCACCCATACCACCCGTGGAGAGGGGCCACTGCCAGGAGCAGCGCCCACCTGCCAGGGTGGCAGCCACTTGGAGTGCTACGCTGAGTCTGGGTTCCTGTGACGGGGCTCCCCAGCTAGCTCACCACAGACCCCCAACTTGACCGCAGGCCCCATCCAGGCTCTTGCAGACACTGCCCTGGGTGGGGAGCAGCCAGCGGGGGCTGCTCTCACCCTGTCACTGGCCCCCAGATGGAACTGAAGGCCCTGAAGGACCAGCTGGAGGTGGAGAAACAGATGTGGGAGGCCAACTCCGCCAAGAAGGAGGTGGGAGGCGGGTGAAGCTGGGGCAGGGGGTGGGGTCTTCCTTCCCTCTCTCCCCTCCTGCCCGGCACCCCAGGCTTCAAAGCTGGCTTGTAGGCTCCACCTCTGTGGCCTCCCCTCGGGCACATGTGGGTTCTGGCTGCCCAGGGCTGGCGGTGTGATTCTGACTGTACTTGAGTGAGCTTCCAGGTGGCCTCGGGAGAGACCAGGAGGCTGGAGCGAACCCCACTTGATGGTGGCGGGCATTCCTCACCCTCCCCTCGCCCAGGTAGCTGCTCTCAAAGTTGACAGGCTGACCTGCAGCCAGTGTAAGGGGCCCACGCAGAAGCAGGCTTTTCCTTGTCCTCTCATGCCTTTTACCAGGTGTGCTGTGTCACCTCTCCTGTCCTGGAAGGAGGCTGTGGTGGACAGGTACCCGGGGCCACACAAGGCATCAGCCTGGGGACAAAGCCTGAGCAGTGGCCCAGCAGCCATGCTACTCCCCACCCCCAGCCATGCATGGAGGGGTCCCCGTATCTGTGGGACACGTTCCCAGACTGTTTGCTGAGTTAAAGGGTGCGGCATGTTAAACCTAATGGCGCTTTCCAGGTTGCCTTCCAACAGGCTGCCCCACTGACGCTCTTGCCCCCAGCTGGGGGCACCCGGCCCTGCCCTCAGCAACCAGATGAGGTCCCTTCTTGTATCAGGAGGGTCAGTTTGGCAGCAGACGCGGTCTCTATGGCCTTGGTCCCAGGTCTCTGGCGGGGGAGAAGCACCAGGCTGTGCTAATGGTTCTTACTCAAGCCCCTGTTGTGTCCCACGCTGGGTGCTGATGACAGGATGTGGCCTCCACCCCTGAGGACAGGTGGGGCCTGGGGTAGTGCGAGGCCTCTCCTTCCCTGCCATCAGGGCATTCCTAAGAGCCCATGTGGCCATCCCTCGTCCTCCGCCAACCTCAGCCGGCCCCCCCAAACCCCCTGGGCCTCCCCTGCAGGAAGCGTGGCTGCTGAACCGGGAACGGGAGCTGAAGGAAGAGATCCGGAGAGGCCGGGACAAGGAGATCGAGCTGGTCATCCACCGGCTGGAGGCCGACATGACGCTGGCCAGGGAGGAGAACGAGCGGGCCGCCGAGAGCCGGTGAGGCCCCGAGAACCCCGGAGCGAGGCCCAGAGACTGGCAACGGGGCTGCCTCTGACCCTGCTTCTCCCGCGCCCAGGGTCAAACGCCTCCGGGATAAGTATGAGGCGGAGCTCTCAGAACTGGAACAGTCGGAGCGGAAGCTCCAGGAACGGTGCGCAGAGCTGAAGGGGCGCCTTGGGGAGGCCGAGGGGGAGAATGTGCGTCTGCAGGGCCTGGTGCGGCAGAAGGAGAAGGAGCTGGCGGATGTGAAGGCGGTGAGCAGGCGGGAGGGGTGGCCGACCACCAGCCCCCAGCCCCCGCCGTCCCCTCACGCCGTCCCTGTCGTCCCCCCCGCCACCCCACCCCAGGTAAATGAGCAGCTGGCTGGCGAGCGCAGCAGCCTGGCCCAGGTCCTTCGCCAGGAGTTCGCTGACCGGCTGGCAGCTTCTGAGGAGGAGAACCGGCAGGTCAGGGCCGAGCTGGCCGAGCTGCGGGCCCGCCAGCGGCTGGAGCTGGAGCAGCTCACGCGGGAGAAGCAGGCGGAGCTGGAGGAGGTTCACGGGAGGTGGGCCGCAGGGCTGACTGGGGTCCTGGGGAGCACAGGGCTGGGGGAGGCAGGCGGGACCCTGTGGCTCCAAAGAGGACGCTGGGCCCAGGAAGGTGAGCAGGCTGTGCGCCCTCCTTCCAGCTTCCTGCCGACGCAGAACTGGGCCCCATCAGCCGTGGCTGCTCCAGGTTCTGTGTTTGAGGCTCTGTCGTCATCTCTGTGGTGCTTGGCCCCAGAGCCCGGGAAGAAGCCCAGCCAACCCCAGCCAGGGCGGGTGCCCTATGTGTGGGCGTCCGGAGAGGAGCTCCCTGGCCCTTAGCTCCCTGGGCCTGGGTGGAGTGGGTGCTATGCAGAAAGGATGGACACCCTCCACCCCCTACTCCCCCTGTCGCCGTGGATCCCTCAGTCCTTCCCTGGTCCCTACCTGCCTGCCCTCCGTGGGTGCTCTGCAACGCAGGCACGTGGTGGGGGCTTCTCGTCCTCCTCTCAGCAGGGAGCCCTTCCCAAGGGGCATGGATTCACACAGGGTCAGCCGTGGGGTCACAGATCCTGTCATTGGCTTCTCCAGGCGGCCCAGTGCCGCAGTCAGCAGGGCGGGACAAGGTGGGCAGGAGTGGCCCCTCCTGTTCTTTGGGGGATGGAGGCCCCCCCACCGGCCACCCTGCTGCACTCAGAGCTGCAGGCCGGCGTGGGGGTCCGGCAGGGGCATCGCACAGAGGCCCACCGTGCGCTCCCCCGCAGGGTGAAGCTGGCCCTGGCAAAGAAGGAGGAGGCCGTTAGCAGCCTCCGGAAGCAGCACGAGGTGGGTCCCCATGGCCGGCCTTCCTTGGGGGAGCGGGGCTGGCTCGGGCCTGACCAGGGTGGACGGCCTGTTGCAGGCCGCGATGAAGAGGGCCGACCACCTGGAGGAGCTGCTGGAGCAGCGCAGGCGGCCGTTCCCGAGTGCCAAGTGACCGCCGACAGCAGCAGGCTGGGGGCGCCTGGCGGGAAGTGCTCTGGCCGCCCCTCAGGTGGAGCACCGAGGCTACGCCGTAACAGTAAAGAGCTGTCTTTTAATACTTTGTGTGACCCTGACTTGTGTCTCCTGGGCTGGGGCCTGGGGTGGCGGGGCTGGAGGCTGCTCAGGGCCAGGTGTGAGGTGACCCGACCTAGCTTTGCTCTTGGCCTGCCCCCCATGTTCCCTGCCTGGCCCTGCGGTTCCGCAACTCAGGCCCCAGTCCCGAGCAGAGAGAATGGCCCTCTGTTCCAGCCTGGGCCTGGACGAGCCCCATGACGCTCGTGCCCCCTCACCGCACCCCTCGCCCCTGGGGATGGAGCTCTGAGCCTCCTCCCCGACCCCTGCTCAGGCTGCTGTGTGCCCCCTCCATGGTTAGAGAACTGGCCAGCCTCCCTGAGGGCCTCTCCTTCCTTCTCCCACTCAGGACACCCCCTGGAGGTGACAACCTGGAACCTGTGAGAAATGGGCACTGGACAGGCCCTGCCCACGAGGAGGGTGGAGGCCCCTCCTGGAAGGTCTGGGCAGGGGAGCGGGAGGGCAGCGGAGGGGACACTCCCCCTCTGGGAACTCTCGCCGCTGCCCTCCCGCCAGGCACTCTGTCGCTGCTGCTGCCCTGGCCGAGGGTGCTGGGACCAGGTCGCTGGGGAGAGCCGGCGCTGGCCAGGACAGCCCTCCTACTGGCCCAGGCGCCACCCTACTTGTGGGAAGGCGCAGGGCTGGCCCTAGTGCAGGTGGAGCCCCTCCTGCGCCCTTGAAAGGCCCTGGGGCTTGGCCTCTCGCTAGTGTGAGTCCCGGCAGCGGTCACTCTCAGTCTCAACCACCAGGAGGGCATAGGCAGACGCCCCATGGGCCTGAGGCAGCTCACAGGAGCGCTGACCTGCAGGCCCTCCCGGCACCCGCATCCCCTGCTTTGGGGTACCGGGGGCTCAGTTTCCTCATCTGCACGGGACGGCTCCTTCCTTCCTTCGTGCCAGAGCTGATTGCTCGCAGAACCCCAGGCCAGAGCTGGATACAGCAGTGAGACGAGCAGGGCCCCTCTGGGCCTGACCCCTCCTAGGTGGAGTGCCTGGCCTGGTCCCTGGGCAGAGCACATGTGTGCCATCCATGTTCCCTCCCTTGCGGGGCTGTCTCATCACCATGAGATGACCGGGCAGAGAGCAGGCCTTGCAGCCCCTCCAGCTCCAATTGGGGCTCCCAGTCCTGGGGCTCAAGGTGAGGAGGAGGTTTGCTTAGTCACCCACAGCGCTCCTGGCCCCCGCCTGTCTCCCCTTGGGACAGCTTTGCTCCTAGAGCCCCTCCCAGCTCCCCACCCACTTCAGCCAACCAGCTGTCTCTGCCTGCTGTTCTAAAAGCCAGGCTGGCCATTTGAGGCATTCCTCCTGAGTCCCAGAAAAGAGGTGGGGAGGGGCTGGGCCCCAGGGGCAAGGTCTTGGGAGTGAGCTCTGCCAGCGAGGGGCGGTGGGTCACCAGCTCAGCAGGCTGCGGGCTTCAGAGGCTGGGTCTGCTCGACCCTCCCTGAGCTGCACAGAAGCAGAGGGCGCTGGCTGCTCCCTGGTCTCCAGGCCAGAGGCTCTGGGGGCAGGGCAGGGACCAAATCGGGGAGAAGCAGCCTCTGGATGCTCTGATCCACCCCCAAAATGTAGTTTTACCTGAAGCTGTTGTTGAGAGTTTCTAAACTATGGTATTTTTGCAAGTAAGGTTTTCAGCAGATGGGAAGACAGGTACTTGGGGTGACTTTCAGGGAAAGATGGTGGCACAGCCAGAGAAGCAGAGGAATGGATGGTGGTGACTTTCCAATCAGGGAGATGGTGCCTGGCTCCCCAGCTCCTGATTTACGGGTTTCCATTCATCTGTTCATTTGTTTGTTCATCCACCCACCCACCCATCCATCCACCCACCCATCCATCCATCCACCCACCCACCCATCCATCCACCCACCCATCCATCCATCCACCCACCCACCCATCCATCCACCCATCCAACCATCCATCCATCCACCCACCCATCCACCCATCCATCCATCCACCCATCCACCCATCCACCCATCCACCCATCCATCCATCCACTCATCCATCCACCCACCCATCCATCCATCCATCCACCCACCCATCCATCCACCCATCCACCCATCCATCCACCCATCCACCCATCCACCCATCCATCCACCCATCCACCCATCCACCCATCCATCCATCCATCCATCCATTCATCCATTCATTCATCTGTTCACAAGGACAGGTTGGGTGTCCTTCTGTACCAGTCTCTGCATCCCTTATACTCCTTCACTTCTGCTATTATCTGAGCTCTTTGCTTTAATTTTATTCAAGTTTTTGTTGTCACAGATAATTTGCTCCTGACATTAACTGGTTTGGAGCTTTGTGTCATCCTGGGTCTCCGTCGTGCCCATGAACTGCCCATGGGCCTCGTGGTGGCATCTCACACGTCCCAGCTGGTGAAATCGTGTCCCTGAGAGGCTACAATGCTGGGGGTGGGGTGGGAGGCCTGCCCCGCTGGACTGTTCCACCTGCACAGGTGTGCCCCAAAGAAGGGGGGCTGAGACGCCATTCCTGTTCCCTGGGGTAGGGATAGTGGGCTGGGTGGCACCGTACGCAGGGGTGAGGGTATCTGTTAGACCCCAGCCTCCCAAGAAAGGTCTCCTTGGCCTTCTAGCTCCTCTGGTTAATCCATTGTGTTTTTTTAAGTCTTCTATATCCTTGATGATTTCTTTCTTACTTGCTCTATCAGTTCCCAAGAGAAGAATGCTAAAATCTCCAGCTGTGATTGTGCATCGTCTCTTTTTCATTTTAGTTGGCCCATTTTTGCTTTATGCTCTGAGGCTATGTTAGTAGGTGCATACAAATTGATAGCTGTGTGTCTTCCTGGTGAGTTGACTATTTATTTTTACAGACTGTCCCTCTTTGCCTAGCAGAGCTTCTGGCCTTAAAGTGCCCCCATCTGATAGTAGCAGCCACACCAGCTTCCTCTTTTTCTCTACCAGCCACAGACAATATGCAGACGAATGGGCACAGTCAGGTGTGGTCTGCATTGAGCTGAATTTGGACCCTGGTCCAGAGGGATTACTTTTGCTCTGGTGGCAGTTAGGACAGGACTGGGCTGGCTGAGGCTGGGCTCCAGTCTCTGTGAGGACTGGCTTCATACTCTTGTCCTCCCTCCTCACTCCTAGCCCCATAGGACCCACAAGCAAAGACCCTCCTCCCTGGCAGGTACTGAACACCCAGGAGACTGCCAGACGCCCTCCTCAGCCACTCAGCGTCTCCACCAGTTGCAAACCCTGGCAGGGACCCTGTGCCAACGTCAGGCTCACTTCTTGGGTTTTCCTCTCCGGGATCTCAGAACCCATGTCCTTGATGCTTTGCTTGCTCATAATAGACAATAAATAAGCAACTCATATGGTATATTAGGGGATGCTAGTGCTATGGAGAGAATAGATTAAGGAGAATGCGGAATGCTGGGCAAGGTAGAGTGGAATGTGAAACAGGGCGGAAGGGTTGACCTCTTTGGGATGTAACATTTGAGGAAAACATAGGAGATGAGGGAGTTAGTCACACAGACAGATGTCTAGGGAAGAGCATAGCAGGCCCAGGAACATGCAAAGGCCCTGGGGCAGGGTGGTTCCTGGCTGGGGAGCAGTGGGGTGGCCAGTGTGGCTGCAGTGAGGGTGGGAGGGTCTAAAGTCAGGGAGCATGTGGGTATCCCAAGGACTTGGCTCTTCTGCATGAGAGGGGAGCCTCTGGAAAGTTCCGAGTGAAGCCACGGGTCTGACTTGTATTTTAAAAGGACGTCTCTGGCCGTTATATTGAGAACCCACTGTTGGAAGGTAGAGGCAGGGAGGCCAGTCTGGGGGCCAAGGTGGTCATCTGGGCAAGAGCTGGTGGTGGCCCAGATGGTGGGGGAATGGGGCTCTGGATGCGTTTTGAGGGCAGAGCTAGTGGGATTACCTTGCAGGTGGGTGTGAAAGGGAGAGGAGCCGAGGATGGTGTGTGAGCTTGGCTCGCAGGCTGCTGCTCCTGCAATAGCCCAGCCTGGGGGCTCCTGAGAGCAGTGCCTTCACCCTGGGGTGATCCAGCCACCTTTGGCCCCTCCATCCTAGAGAGTCTGGAGTCCCGTGGCAGCTGGAGGAGGGAACCCATCACACGCACGTGGATGCAGGGGGCTGAGATGGGGGCCTAGTGCTCTCCCGGCTACCAGTCCCCAGGATGGAGTGGGAAGCACATCCACACCCTCTGCATGGTGACCACAGAGCTCCCGGCCTGAGCAGCAGAGGAACGACGCAGCTAACAGATGGGAAGACCGAGGGTGGGGCTGTGGGAGGAAGACGGGAGCTCAGCCTTGGGCACGTTACGCTTGAGACGCCTCCATCACATGAAACGGGGTGTCAGGCAGCCAGAATGGCCACAGGGGTCTGGAGTACAGGAGAGAGGTGCTTAAAGCACAAGAAGGGAGCCCACCGGGTGGGCGAGTGTGGCTGGTGCAGAGGCTGGGGCAGGCGGGTGGGGTGGGGGAGGACTCCTACAGGAGGATGAGCTTGGGGAGAAGGGGAGGAGGCCTCAAAGAGAGGGAGGTGGGGGCTTCCCTGGTGGCGCAGTGGTTGAGAGTCCGCCTGCCGACGCAGGGGACACGGGTTCGTGCCCCAGTCCGGGAAGATCCCATGTGCCGCAGAGCGGCTGGGCCTGTGAGCCATGGCCGCTGAGCCTGCGCGTCCGGAGCCTGTGCTCTGCAGCGGGAGAGGCCACAACAGTGAGAGGCCCGCGTACCGCAAAAAAAAAAAAAAAAAAAAAAAAAAAAAGAGGGAGGGTTCTCAAAGACCGGGAGGAGGCGAGGAGATATCGGCAGAGATCTGAGCCCTGGACACGTCCAGCCCGGAGTGCAGGGTGCAGGGCTGGTGCCAGGACCCCTCAGAGGCACCCTGGGGCTGAAGCTGTCCCTGCGCTGTGGACTCCAAGCGGCCTAAGACCCAGCCTGGTGAGCAGCCTGCGCAGAGCCCAGTGGAGGCCGGGGCTGGGTGTGTGTGGGGGGTGGGGGGTCTGGGCCCAGAGAGCACCACGCTGGGAGGGCAGATCCAGGAGGTGCCGGGGCTGGAGGGGGGACTGCCCTCTGAGGGTGCCCCCAGTGAGGCAGGAACAAGAAGGGGCAGAGGAGGCTGGACACACCCGCCACCCGGTCTTCCATCTTCCCTCCTGCACCCCCCATGCCACCCTGCCCGCCACCTGTCGCCCAGAGACCCATGACCCTGCCCCTGCCCCTGGCCCAGCTGACGCTGCAACACCCAACAGACACATGGGCTGCGGTTCATTTAATGCTGTTTTTCTTCCATTTTCCTGGCTCAAGCTGCGTCCGCTCCCATGGCCTCCATGGGGCACTCGCGAAACCCACGGTGCCCCTTGGGGGATGCTCAGCCGGCCGGGGCTGGACGTGGTGCTACTTCTTCTTTGCAATGTTCTCCTTTTTGATCAATTCAGAAAATTCTAGAACAGGAGACATTTCTAGTAAATAACCCCCTGGCTCGTGCCCCACCAAGCCCTGCAGGCCCAGCGGGAAGCCTCCTTTATGACGGGGCACCTCGCGGTCCAGGGGGGCCCTGCATCCTGCCCTCCTGAGTCCTGGGTAGGGAGCAGGAAGGACCGGAACTTGGCTGCCCGAGTGCCCCACACCGTTGTCGTGTGCCCTGTGCCCTGCCAGCTTGGCGGTGGGGAGCTCACCCACCCTGGGTCTTACGATCAACCCTCAGCAGTTCCCCTCAGAGTCTGAGCTGGTGCTCCTGTGGTCATCATGCCTTCAGTGGGGAAACTGAGGCACAGAGAGGCTGGGGGGCTGCATCCTAAACAGACCCCTTGGCCTGGCTGCCCCTCTTTTAAGTCTTGCGACCACCCCACAAGTCAAGGTTTGCTGGTATTTGCGGGCAGCAAGTGGAGGCCTGGGGGGTGAGGACAGCTCCCCAGTCTGTCTGGGGCTCTGAGCCTGTGCTTGCCTGTTCCCAGGGCCATCCTCCAGGCTTCGGGTCAGCATCTGGGTGGGTGGGCAGCAGGATGATGCAGACCCCAGGGCAGCCATGGGGAGACTCAGGGAAGGCCTGCCCCACAAATGCCTTTCCTCCTGGGCACCCCCCTCCCGCCCGCTCAACTCACACACAGCTGTTGGCCTACCTGACCTCCTTCCACCTGCGTCCACCTCTGCAGCTCCTCAGGCCCTGGTCTCTGCCTCAAACCTTCCTCCCCATCTCGGAAACCCCCCATCTAATCTGCCCCCTTGACCTTCCCCAAAGCCGGCTTGGGCCACCTCTCCCCTGCTCAGAAACCTGCAGCAGCTCCCCTGGGCCTGGTGAAATGCCCGAGCCCCCTCAGCATCCCGGAGACTCAGCCTCTCCATCTGTGAACGGGGACGATGGTGACCACCACAGGTGGCTGTAAGCTTTGGGGGATGGGGTCCCTGCCTGGCAGTGGGGAGCCTGGTCAGCCCTGCACAGAGACAGGCTCTGGACATGGAGCAAACTGAGTGCGAGTGACGGGCAGTGGGGGGCAGGAAGGTCCTGAGAGGTATCCCTGCCCCTCTCATCTCTGCTGCCCCACCTTCAAAGTCAATCCTCCCGTCCCCATCCGTGTCAGCTGCTTGGATCACGGCCTCAGCCTCCTCGTCCGTCAGTGGGGTGGTGGGCCCGCTGCTGGGGATGATGTGCAGGATGTACCTGGGGCCGGGGGTGGGCTTGGGTCAGGGCTGAGGGGGCATCTGGCTGGTGCCCAATGGTATACAAGGTACCTGCTCCCCTCTTTACAGCTGGGGAAACTGAGGCCCAGCTGGAGCGGGGTCTCTGGGCCTAGGCCCAGTGCTGTGCCCCTGTTTCTAGCCTGGCCCCATCTCCCACAAGGCCTGCTGGAGCCCAGTGGGGGTACCAGGTTTTCTGGGGTGAGCGTGGTAGCTGTAGGTCGGGGAGGGGGCCCAGAGCTCAGTACCCCCTCATCCCCAGCCACCACCAGGGAGGGGGCCCAGGGCTCAGGACATCCTGTCCCCGGCCATTGGCTGTTACCTGATCTCATTCCACTCGATGAAGCCGCTCTTGTCCTTGTCCAGGGTCTGGAAGGCCTTGCGGATGACACTCTCCTGCTGCCCCGAGGCCGGGAACTTCTGCATGTACTCGAAGAACTTGATGTAGTTGAAGGAGCCTGGGGATGACCGGGCGTGTCACTAGGGCCATCCGCCTCGGGGCTGGACTGCCAGGGCCTGAGCCCAGAGGGGGACTCCTGCCCTGCGGTGGAGGCTGCCGGGTCCTGTGCCCTCCCCCAGCCTGGGGGGGCTCCTGCGTCCACAGTGGGGCTGGCCCAGGGCGGGCGGGGGCGGGCTGTACCATGGTGCCTCATGTCGGTGGGCAGCAGGTCTATGTCCTTGTCCGACAGGGATGTGCCCATGGCCAAGGCCATCTTCTTCATCTGGGAGGAGAAGTCCTCGTCCATCCTGGCCCTGCAGGGGACAGGGAGCTGGCTCAGCGGGTGTGCTGGGCAGGAAAGGGTGCTCTGCCTGGACCCTGCCTGGTGCCAGCTCCTGGCCCTAGAGTGGGGACCCCAGGCACCCAGACCCAGGCGGGCCTCTGGCTGCAGAGGGCGGCTGGAAGGGCCAGCTTTCTCAGCACCCTGGGGCCCTGGCCTTGCAGAGGCCTTCGTGCCCAGGCCCTGAGAAGGATGCATTTGAGCCCTGCCTCTTGGTAGCTGGCCACCCTGAGGTGTTACCCCACTTCACAGAGAGACTGAGACTTTGAGATGATAAGTGATAGACACGAGGTCCTTCACTCTGCTCGGAAGAGGTGGAGGAGGCGTTGTCTGACCCCTCAGTGCTGCTGGGTAATCTCCTCTGTCCTTCCAGGCTCACCTCAAAGCCACCCCCTCTGGGAAGCCTTCCTGGTTACCTGAAGCACCACCTCCTCCTGCCGGGACTCAGGGCCCAGGGCCTTAGTCTCTCTCTCCCGCACCCCAGACCGGCGGGCCTTGGTCATCCTGGCTGGGCACTAGCCGCCAGCTGGGAGGCATGCTGCGCGCAGGCCAGCCTTGAGCCGGCCCTGGACTGAGCAAGGCCCAGACCCGCTCCAGCAGGATGGCCCCACCCCCTTCCTAGGCGCTCAGGAGGGCGGCCCGCTGTGCATCTGCCCTGAGGAGGCGCCCACGGCAGTGTCCCCCCTTCTTGGGGGTTCAGGCAGGAGCCACTGAGGCAGGCCGGGATTCCAGCTGGGCAGGTGGGGTCTGGGCACAGGGACCGGGCTGTCCCGTGCCCCCACCCAGTGCCTTGTGACCTGCGGAGCTCTCGGGTTGCTGTCCCCAGGGCGGGTTGGGTTCTGGGTCTTGTGGCAGAGCAGCTATTTCAGAGGCTCGTTGGCCTTTTCTGAAGTTCACGGGGTGGTGAGCCTTCTGGAACCTACTCCCGCCGCCAGGGGAGGCAGCTCGGTGACCTGCGGGGCATAAGCCAGCCGGGCAGTGGCCGGAGGCGGCTCCTTCCTCCCAGTGGAGAAGCCACGGGTCAAAGGTTGCAACTCAAGCTACAGCGGAGGGGCAGGGAGGGCTGGATCCTGCCCAGGGCTGTGTCCTGCTTCCTGACCCGGGCGTGCCTCCCAGCTGCACTGGACCTCAGGCTTCTCATCTGTGAAATGGAGAGACCCCTGCCCGCCCTGCCCTGCCCCTTCACAGGGTCATGCAAGGAGCCACGAGGGAAGGAGATGGTGGGGAAAGGGTTTTGGATCCTGTGGTGTGTGTCACCCGTAATGGCAAGTCCCTGCAGCCAGTCCGGGAGGTGGGGTGGGGGTGGTCAGCTGGGATCAAGGGCAGGCCCAGGCCTTGGAGGCCCAGAACAGACCCCACTACCCTGCATCCCATGGTGAGACCGTGATTCCCCTCTATACCCTGGAATCATGGGGTCCATTCTGGAGGGAAGGGATTCCTTGCCTGCCACTCGGGGCCTTGCCCAGGGCCAATGTCACCCTCTTTATGGAAGAGGGACGGGGCCAAATTCCAGGCCAGGTCTGGCCAAGCCTGGGGTTGACATCCTGACTGCAGAGCGCTGTGGGCGCCCTGTGCTGGGCTGTTTACCACCCTGCTCCCACCCAGTTGCTCTCTGGGGCATCCCCCCACCCCCACCCCCCACGAAGGCAGGGGAGCCTGAGATCAGAGCTGGAGACAGCAGGAGAGGCAGGGCCTGGGCCTCAGGCCGTGGTTGGTGTATTTATAGCATCTGGTCCAGGGCCTGGGATGGAGTCTCACTTGGCACACCTAGTCAGGGCAGGAAGCGGGGAGGGGGGGTGGGGAGGGGGCTGCCTGGCACCTCCTGGGGTGCCCCCAGCGCCTGGAAGGGCCCTGCCCTCTTCGCCCTTCCCCCTGAAAAGGCCTTCCTTCCTCTCCTCCCCCCTCACTGCCTTCCATAGCCAAAGCTGGTCATAGCTTTAAGGCCTGGCTCCGCCCCCCCGCAGACCCCCACGTATGCCCAGTATTGCTGCGTTCTCTGTGCCCCTTCCAAGGCTGGCAGGGCCCTCCCCTGTCCCCAGACCACTCTGGACCGCCCATGTGGCCCTCCTGGGGGCTGTGGTCTGCGTCTAGCACCTGAGACTGAATCACCAACTTCAGATGCTCAGTGAGAAAAAGGCCTCATGGGCTGGAGGGCGGTGGGAAGGGGTGATGGAGGCCTTGGGGCCCCACTGGGACAGGGGCTGGGCACGTGGGCCCAGAGCTGGCTCAGCATGCCTGCCAGAGTTGGTGGGTCTGGGGGCCTTGGAGCCTCTGTTCTGCCAGGCCCTTCCCCCACTCAGCACTGGGAGCCCTGTGAGGTGGTCTCAGCCTCCCCCTAGTGACCCCAGCTTGCAGCCATGCTCTCAGAGGCCTGCCTAGGCACATGCGTGCACACGTGCCCACCCCTGCAGACCCAGTTACCTTGGGGCTGCCCGTCTCCTTCCTCCTCTTTTTCTTCCTCTCCTAGACCTCCCTGGGGGTCCCTCAGCACCCAGGGCCTCCCCTTGTCCAGCGAAAGATGAGGCCCAAGCCCCTGCCATGCAGCTCGGGCAGCTCTGGCCCGGCTGGGTGCCCACACCACCGCTCCCTGGGCAGGGCTCACCTTCGCCTGGCTTTCTTCGAGGGCTCTGGGAAGGCGGGTCAGGCTGGGGCTGCTGAGAGGCTGTGGGGGCTCCAGCCTTTATACCTGCAGCCGCTCGGCCTGTTTACATCTTGGGGCTGCAGCTGTCCTACCTGGGTACTCCAGCCTGGCACTGGCCGCCCCCAGGGGCTCGTTGGCACTTGGCACGTCCACACCAGGCTGGGCAGACTGACCATTAGCAGCGCCTGGCCTCCCCGAGCCTGGGGTGGGGGTAGGGAGAGTGATGACATTGCCGAGTGAGTAGACTTGCTATCTGTCGCAAGAGGTCCCACCCTGCCTGCTGGCCTCGTGGGGGTGAGAGGGGGTGGCGGTCCAGGAGATGGCCCAGGGGGTACAGGCTGCCAGCGTGTCCGAGATGGCAGCAGAAGACTGGACGACTGGGCCTCCTCTGACGAGAAGTCAGGCTGGGCAGCTGTCCTTTGTCCCTGGGTCACTGTGGTGGGCTGGGAGCCATGCCAGGGCTGGCTGTCATGGCGAGGGGAGGAGAGGGAGGTCTCCGTCAGGCAGGATGACTCCTGCAGGCACAGGGAGCAGGGCTGTGTGACCCCGGGCGGGGCTGGTCTCTGTCTCTGGGAAGGACCCTCACAGGGCAGTCACCAGGGTGAGGACGGGGGACCAGAGAGGGACACATCGCCAAGAGCCCCCCCGGCCGTGGCCCACCTGGAGGGGAACGGCTCACTGTCCATTCACTTTCTCGGCCTCAGTATTTTACAGAGTGGTGCCCCTGACGGTGCAGACGTCTGTGCAGCCTCTTTCCAGCCCTCCGTCACCAGCTGTCCCCTGCGGGGGTTTCTGCCCCCGTCATTTTACATGGCGCTCCTATAGCTCTGAGATCTGCTTTCTCTGCACAAAAGTTTATCATGTGTCGCCGCAGTCTGCCATGACGTAAGACAGCTGTGTGTTAGGCCAGCAGGCTGAGGATGTTCTAGTAAGTTCCTTGACTGACCACCTGCTGCTGGACCCGGAGCAGGTCCCAGTGCTTTCCTTTCTTTCTTTCTTTTTGGCCATGCCACGCGGTATGTGAAATCTTACTTCCCCGACCAGGGATCAAACCCACGCCCCCTGCAGTGGGAGTGCAGGGTCTTAACCACTGGACCACCAGGGAAGTCCCAGGTCCCAGTGCTTTTGTCATCAGAGACACTGTGGGAGACCAGAGTGGGAGGACCAGGATGAATGATGGAAGTTTCCATGGTCCTGCCACGTTCCTCTTCAAAAGGGTTACCCTACAGATTTCCAGCCGAGGCTGGGTGCCCCGCGCCCCCTGCACACCCACACCTGCACTGCACTCTGGTCCCCAGCAGGCAGCAGGGACATCTCTCAACACGTCTGTCCATAGAGTTGAATGTTATCCGCATGAAAGGAGCAAGGCACCGACGCTCTCCAACACGAATGAGCCCTGACAGCCCCACAATGAGTGAAAAAAGGCAGTCACAAAAGGCCACATATTCTGTGATGCCGTTGGTATCAAATGTCCAGGAGAAGCAAATCCATAGAGACAGAAAGCAGATTGGTGTTTGCCGTGGGGCTGGGGGAATGGGGAGTTACTGTTTAATGGGTACAGGGTTTATTTTGAAGTCATGAGAATGTTCTGGAACTAGATAGAGGTGACGGCTGCACAATATCGTGAATGCGCTAAACGCTACGGAGTTGTGCACATTAAAATGGCTTATGTTATCTGAGCACCCCCTCCGCCGGCACCTTCCAGAAGGCCCTATCCGTGCCCACCCCTGCCCAGGCCATGAAGTGAGGGCTGGGGAGCGGGTGGGCGGGCTCCTGGACCAGCACCTGCCCGGAGCTGACAGATGGCCAGTCCCCTGGGCAGTCCCTCCCGTTTCATTTCGGTTCAGAGTTGGGCCGCCCCTCCTCTCCTGAAGCCCTGGCCCTAGCTTACCGGCCCCCCTCTGGGCTGAGCTGGCCTGGAGGGGGCCACGGGGACCAGCTCACAGCTCTGGAGATACCGTTTTCCCCTGTGCCCAGGCACGGCAGGCTCTGTCCCCTTGGGACACTCTGGTCTCTCGGGCCCTCAAGGGGCTGGCACTGCCCCCCGCCCCGGCCTGCCTGGAACAACTTCGCGGGAGGGGGGCTGGTGGGCTCTCGGCCCTCCTGCTGCAGACTGGAAACCCCTGCAGAGACCCGCAGCCCAGCCCTGCCCCATGACGTGAGTACTAGACACCTAAGAGGAATTAGCTCTTCTTTTCCAGGGAGCCGTTTTTATATAAGGACAAAGCTCTTTCAAGCCACAGCCTCCTCAGAGCGTGGCGTCTCCCCCTGGCTGGCTCAGAACGCCAGGCAGCATCTTCCCGTTCCTGGGGAGGCTGGGCACCCTTGGCGGGTGCACCTGCTCTGAGGTCTCTTTGGCAAATGCTGGAACCCCTCTCACCCCCACTTTGCAGAGCACAGCTGTGGTGGGTGGGCTTGTGGGGGAGAGGTTCGCCTGAGGTTGGGGCCTATCTGCGGGCAAGTTCGGGTGGGGGACAGTATTTCCCCTTGGCACCCCTCCTGTGCACACAGAAGTGGGGGTGGGGAAGCGTGATTACAACAGGGGACATCTGTTTCCCTGCCTCCATCCCAGGCCGGGACCACATCCCCGTGCAGCAGAAAGGGGTGGGCTGGGGGAGCCCGCTGGGGGGTGAGATCCCGGCAGGTAGGGGGGTCCCTGGGGCCCTGCACTTTGGTGCCCAGCATGTGGGTTTGTGGGCTGAATCCGGGGCTGATGCGGGTTATTACAGGAAGGATTCAAGAGGTGCTGGCCATCCCCATGGTCCTGCCCCTGTGTCCTTTACCACAAAAGATATGTCCATGTCCTAATCCCAGTACCTTGAATGGGAGCTTGTTTGGAAATAGGGTCTTTGCCGATGTGACCCTTAAGACGAGGTCACACTAGATTAGGATGGGCCCTAATCCAGTGACTGGTTCCTTATAAGAAGAGAGACACAGAGAAGAGGGAAAGGCCATGTGGCGACGGAGGGACAGAGGCAGAGGTTGCAATGATATGGCCATGGGCCAAGGAACACCTGGGGCCGCCAGGAGCTGGAAGAGGCAGGGAGGGTCCTCCCTTAGACCTTTGGAGGGAGCCCGGTCCTGCTGACACCTCAGTTTTAGACTTCCAGCCTCCAGACTGTGAGAGAATCTATTTCTGTCGTTTGAAGCCCCCAGTGTGTGGTCATTTGTTATGGCCGCCCCAGGACACTCAACAGCCCCTTCCTGGGACCCTCTCATGCCCCCCTGCTTCCGGCCCTCTCTCCTACCGCTGTCTGCCCGACCCCCGGCCCACCGCCCCCTCTGACCCCTTCCTGAGCCTCGGGTGAGGACCCAGGTAGGATGTAGGCCTGGGGCCTGGAGGTTCCTGGAGGGACACAGAGGCAGCTGTGTCCACCAGGCTGACCAGGTGCCTACCAGGGCTGTGACTTTAAGGGGCACCAGGCCGACAGGTGAGCCGTCCAGAGCGTCTCTGGCCTCAGGCTCCAGATGGCTCACCACTGTTTCTGCTCCTGCCTTGATTCAGAATTGCGATATGTTGCTCATAACGGATTTTTCTCATTAATTTTGATTCTTTAAGATATTGCATTAAAATATTAGTTACCTTGAAGACCAAGTTTGTTTTTGACAGCTTCATTGAGATATAATTCACATGCTGTAAAGTTGACCATTTCAGGGTGTACATGTCATTGTTTTTAAGTATATTCACAGGGTCGTGCAACCATCACCTCTATAAAATTCCAGACCATTTTCATCACCCCCAAAAGAGGCCCCGTACCCCCATTTCCCCTTCTCTGGGCCTCTGACAAGCATCCATCTACTTTCCGTCTCTGTGCATTTGAACAGCCTGGGTCTTTCCCACGAGTGGAATCCTGTGGTGTTTGTCTTTTGCGTTTTCCACCAAGCACGTTTCCAAGGCTCATCCCGCTGCAGCGCGTCAGCGCTTCGTTCCTTTTTACTGATGGTAATGTTCCCCTGTACGGATCCACCGCATTTTGTGTGTCCATTCATCTGTCGATGGATGTCATTACTGAGTTTTTGGTGCCCTGTGGTGCCTCCCTCGCCTCACCTGAGCCCTGGTCTGGCCCCCATGTTGCTCCTGACCTGGGAGGCCTCTCCCCTCTGTCCCAGGGCCTTGGGCCCTCTTGGAAATCCTCTAGGCCCAGACTCCCTGGGGGTCGGCTCCTTCTAGGGAAGGTGCTCCCCCTCTACTACCCCTGGCTTGTCCTTGACTCCATATTGTCTTTCCTGAGGCTCCTGCCCGAGGCTTCGGTCGCCACAGGCCCAGGGTGCTCTCATGCCCGTGGAAGAGAAGCAGAGACGAGGCATCCCCACCAGCCCGGCCTTTGAAGGTGGAGGCATGCCTGAGGCAGTGGTCGCTCCACGTGGGGCACCCCAGCCCTCACCGCTGTCGGGCCTGGCCCCTGACCCGGCTATGGAGGGCTCTGGGGCATCTTGCCTCCCTCCAGGTGGTGGGGCGGGGGGCACATCTGCAGGGATCTCGTACCACTCCGGGATTGGCAGAAGCCAGTTCTGTAGGAGTCCTGGGGCAGGCTGGCCACTGGTCACCCCCGATTGGCAGGTCTACCCCTGTGAGCCCTCACCCCTGCACACCCTGACCCCAGCACTGGACAAGCCAGGTTCACGTGTGGGAGCTTTGCCCCTGGAGCTCAGGTTTCTACCGTGTGTGTGTGTGTGTGTGTGTGTGTGTGTGTGTGTGTGTGTGTGTGTGTGTGTGTGTGTGTGTGTGTGTGTGTGTGTGTGTGTGTGTGTGTGTGTGTGTGTGTGTGTGTGTGTGTGTGTGTGTGTGTGTGTGTGTGTGTGTGTGTGTGTGTGTGTGTGTGTGTCCTGTTTGGCCTTGTCACGCCAGCTGAGGGTTGGGCTCGTGGCTGGCCTGGAGGTCTTGAACTCAGGGGACCCTGAGTCCCAAGACAGCAGTTCTGTCCCAACCCCAGGAAGAGTGCAGATAAGCCCTCCCCACTAAATTCCAGTGCCAGGCTTCCTGCCCCCCACTGTGGTAGCCAGTGAGTGCTGGTGGCCGGCCACACACGGGAATCGCTGCCCTCAGGAACAGATCAATGGTGGAGGAACTCAGGGCACCTCTGCTTCAACGGTCACCACGGCAGGGGAGCAGCAGGGCTCCTGGGTCCAGTGAATCGCAGAGGACCCCAGTGCACGGGGGGAAGGTGTCACTCGGGTCAAATGGAGTAACAGTGCTGGACCTGCAGCCCTGGGTGGACTTCTCCTGCCCCACCTGGACCCTGGAGGATATCTGCAACCCTAACGCCCCCAAGATCTGGCCTTCTGTATGCCAGTGTGTGCACTGCATGTGTGTGCACTGTGTGTGTGTTCACTGGTCAACCCATGTCACGGAGGTCTTCACAGAGGGTCTTCTGATCCTGGTCACTGAGGCTGGCCATGGTGGCGCTGAGAATCTGGACAGGGACAACTTAGGGCCACTGGTCATTTCCCTGCTTGTCCCTAGGGAGTCCCCCGGTTGCATCGAGGTCCAGGTGTCTGGGGCATCTTCCTGGTGGGCAGAGGCAGGGCCCATGGTATGGGGGTGGGCAGTGTTGGGCTTTCCTCCTAGGTGGGGAGGGGAGACCCCCCACTGTGGATCCAGCCCCCTCACACTGTGCACTCCTGGATCACAGCCCTCGGCCATCCTTGTGCCTGTGGCTGCTGCCCCTCCAGGCCCCTGGGATCTGAGCCCCTCTCACAGGCAAGGCCCTCTGCTGGCCACTCCCCTGTGGCTCCTTCCTCGCCAACAAGGCCTTTGGGGCAAAGCTGTTTAGAGTAGTGGCCACAACATCAGGGCCAGTAAGAAGGTTCTGGATGCCCCATGCTCCTCCACAGGCCTGAGGTTGTCGGGGCCACCCACGGCAGGGGACCCCGAAGGTCTGAAAGCAGAGGAGGCCCCTTCCTTTGCCCATGGGGGAACTGTCTACACGACGGGCCATCTTAGGTTAAGAAGGATGTGTCCTGGCATCCTCTCCTGAGGGCTGGCCGTCACCATCCTTTCTCTGTCCCTGGCCACCCCTGTTCCATTGATCCTTGCTCTTCCCCAAAGCCTTAGGAGCCCCTCCTGCCCCCACAAACCCCCTGCCTTCCAGCTGGGTCAGCCAAGCAGCTTTGCTCATCTGGCCGGAGAATGAATGGATGGACGTAGAGTGAGTGACCCAAGTTACATAAAACTCAAATCCTGGCTACATAGTAACTCTCTCTCCTATCCTAGGGGGTGGGGAGGGGACGGTTCCCAGCCCCCTGCGCGCTCAGCCCGCCTGCCCTCCTGAAGCCGCCCCATCCACGCAAGATGGCGCGGCAGGGTGCGCAGCCGGCGGGGAGGGACGGTCCCTCGGTGCCCGGCGCCGCCGCGTCCGCCCTAAACGCCCGGCGCTGTTCCCTCCCGGGCGGGGGCGGCCGCTCCTTCTCCACGGTTGTCGCAGCGTGGCACAGGCGCGGGCGGTTTGGGCAAAAATAGCCCCCCCACCCCGCCGGCGCGGGCGCCGCCCAGAGGGCGCGGGGCCAGACCCAAGCTGCCTCCGAAACCGGCGTGTGCAGGCCGCGTGCGGGGCCCCGACCCCCGCGTGCCGGGGCCCGCGCCTCCGGGCCACCCAGCGCGCGCTTTCGTATTGCTCCTGCGTGCCACCGTGCCCACCCCCGCGCGCGCCGCCGCCTTCCCGCTCCTCCCCCCACGCCTCTGCCCACCCCCGCGCCTCCAGGTGCCCCCTCCCTGAGTCTCCGTCCCTCCCCCCGCCCCCCCCCGCACTTTTCGCCTCCGAGCACCCCTCCCCCACCCTCCGTGCCCCCGAGCCTTCGGGTCTCCCATCCTACGTCTCTTGAGCTCCCACCCGCGCCTCAGTATCCCCCTCCCCGCCCCCTTCTCCCCGCACCTTCCGCCTCCCAGCGCCCCCCCATTCTCTGTGCCACCCCCGCGTCTCCGGATCTCCCATCCTGCGTCCCTGTGTCCCCTCGTGCCTTCGTGCCCCCCCACGTCTCCGTACCCCCCCAGCCTTCGGGTACCCCCACCGCGCGTCTCCGTGCCCCCCCAGCCGTGTAGAGAACCCCCCCTGCGCGCGCGCTCCCGCCGGTGTTTTCGGACTGCACCAGCCCGGGAGCCCTGCGGCGCCGCGGCCGGCCGGGGGAGGCGCCTCGTCTGTCGCCGCCGCCCGCAGACGCACCGGCACCCGCACCCGCACCCCGCCGGCCCCGCGGCTGCGGCTGTGGGCGCTGGGCGGGCGCGGCGGCCAAGGCGCGCTCGCACCTGCGGCGGCCGGGTGATGGCGCGGCGCGGGCCGCGGGCGTCCTGAGCGCAGCGCCCGCCGGGGGATGCCAAGACGCGCTGCTGGCCCTGGCCATGTCGTCGTCCTTCTTCAACCCCAGCTTCGCCTTCAGCTCTCACTTCGACCCCGGTGAGTCCCCTGGCCGCGCCCCTTGCCAGCCCTCTGCCCGCTGCGCCTGCCCCTAACCTGCCCAACTGCGGACATGATGCTTCCAGAGCCCCCGGTTTCCTATTTTGCATGGAAGTTAACCCTTTCCCCACTCTGAGTGGAGCCGCAGAAGGAGCGGCTTTCCCCGCAGGACCCCCTGGAAGCCCGGAGGCGGGCAGGCCTTGGGGCTTGCACTGCACGGCTGCGGCCTCCAGCAGCGGGGGTGGGCAGTGGGGCACTGCCCTGTCTCTGTGGAAGCTTCCGTCTCAGGTAACGGGCAGGACGGCCCGTGTTGGCCCCAGGTGTCCAGAGGAGGAGGTGGCCAGGACGAAGGGCCCCCGGGAGGTGTGGGAATGTCGCCCCCCCAGGCCCAGGTGGCCATGGCCCCTCGTGGATCGACGGTCTTAGCATGGGAGGCATCTCCCCAGGCTGGGAGCTGGTTCTGGGGAGCCCTGCCAGGCCACCCAGTTGCCCGCATGGGGAGGTGGGAGCAGTGGTCAACCCACAGGACAGAACCCACTGAGCAGAGGCTCGGAAGAGATGGGCCTCAGTGGATGCCCAGGCCCTCCGGGCAGGGAGAGGCCCAGGTGGCGCTGTCAAGCTGGCTGCAGGGGGCGTGGGGCCAGGCTGGCGGCCCTGGCAGCCTGTTTACCCATGGCTGCCTGACCTCCTGGCAGCTGTGGGCGGCCGTGGTGGGCAGAGTGACCAGGGGCAGCTGGAGGCCCGCATCTGTCACCAGAAGGTGTAGGCTTTCTTCCCTCTGTCTTCGCTGGCCTCACCACCCCCCTCCTTGGCCCGAGTGGGAGATAAACCCCTGCCCTGGAGCCTTGGCCGAAGGGCCCAGAGTCCTACCCACATGTCACTGGGGCTCTGGCACAGGCTAATCCAGCCAAAACAAAGCCGGGTGAGCACGTGACGGCCTCTCCTGGGTCTCCCTCCCTGGAGTAGGGTCCAGTTCGTGCAGTGATGCACAGGGTCCCCTGGATTCGGCCCCATCTGAAGGCATTTGCTCTTGGGGGAGGGGACCTGACAGCAGGTTCCTCTGCTGGGCTTAGGGTGTGGGTGTCACTGGCTCAGAAATGACTTCCCAAGGCGACTCCTGGAGCTTGGAGAACGTGGAGTCACCAGTGGATGGCCCAGAATCTGCCAGCGACAGCCCTGGCTGGGCTCTGAGGGCAGGGGCTGGAGGTGGCCCTGCTCAGCAGTCCCAGGCCCAGACAACCTTTAGGGACACGTGTCCTGCTGGCTCCGAGCCAGCGCTCCATGCAGTGTGGCTGCTGGGGAGTGAGGGTCCAGCCTTGGAACCGTTGGCAGTGTGGCGGGGCGTGTGCCAGGACTGACCCAGGGTTGGCGACGCCCTCCCCCACGCCCTGCCTCTTGCACTCTTTGTGGGGCCCAGACTTGCCCTGTGTGTGTGTCCCAGCACGAGGCCCTTCCCCCATCTTAGAGAGACAGCTGAGCTTGGCTCCTCTTGCAAGTGGCCCTGTAAACAGCTGTGATCAATGTAATTATAATGTGTCAGTTTAAGGACTTATGAGGGAAAAAAGTTGTCAGGAGGCAAGGCGAGATCTTCTGTTTGCAGGTGGAGTGAAGGGGAGAACTGTGCCCCACTGTGGGAGGGGCCACCCTGGATGGTGGAAATGGGTTGCTGGCTGGGGTGCAGGGCTCTGTGCTGGCCCCCAAGTGGGCATTAGGGAGGGGGTGGGGTGGGGTCCGCTGCCCTCCTGCTAAATGCCCAGTGTTCAGAGCCCAGCTCCCACCCCCTGGAGTCCCCCCCGCCCACCCTTGCCTTCCAGAGACTCAGTTTTCTCACCTGTAAAATGGGATAGCTGTGCCTACCCCAAGCTGTTAGCGGTTAAGCGCCTGGTGAAAACTTAACTCTCAATGAGCAGAGGCTGCTCCTATGGGGGGGCGGTGTGGAGACAAGGCCACAGTGGCGCGCGGCTCTCCCGTCCTCACAGCGGGGAGAGATGGTTCTGTTTGAAGTTGGCTCCTGTCTAAAGGGGGACCCTGCTCGGGGTCCTCCAAACTTGGAGGGCAGGGGACAGTCGTGTTTGTGGCTGTCTCGGAGTTTGTTTCTGTGGTCACTCAACACTCAGGGATGGACAGAGGGGCCTGGCCCGGGCCGAGGGTCCTCACAGTGTCACCAGGCCAGGTCTGCTGCCTACCGCCAGCTCTTTGTCCGTCATGGGTCCTGTGGCAGTTCTCCACATAGGTGGTGAAAATGGTGCGGTTATGTAGAGAGTGACAGGGGCTGAGTTTGAGGCACACGCTTGAGTGAGGCCTGGGGGCTGGGGGACCTCATTTAAACTGCTCTCCTGCTTGGGCCACCACCACCTATCAGATAAGGGCAGGGCAGGCCACTGGAGGGGGCCAGGCCCAGCATGTGCTCCTGGGGCGATGGGCCGGGACGGGTGGGCATCCGGAAGGGCTGCCTCCTCTGGGGTCCAGCTCTTCCTTAGGATGTGGGTGACCCTGGGGGATTTCTGGGCAGTCACAGCCCTGTGACCTCAGCACTGTGTGGCCTTGGGCCAGTCACTCAACCTCTCTGAGACTCAGCCCCACATAGGTGAAACCTCACTCTGGGGAGACCAGGTGGTGGGGTATGGAAGCCAAGAGCTGAGGGGTGATGAGGGTGCCACGTGGGAATCGGGAGCACCTGGGTCTGGCTGGTGGGGGGAAGGTGTGGCTTCTAAGGGGCGGGGCGGGGGGTTGCCTCTCCTGCTGGAATGTCTGAGGCAGGGAGCTGCCCTTGTTTCTTACCCTCTCCGGCCCCGGGGGGACTGGGTACAGCCCAGGCCCTCAGCAGGTGCCTGCCAGGTGTAGGCCTCAGTCAGAGCTCTGCAGTCCTGAGCCTGGGGGCCTGGAGCTTCTGAGGACCCCGTAGGGCAGGTAGTGGACCAACCCCTCCCTGATCCCATGGCCCTCTCTGTGCCTCTGTTTCTTAATCTGTAGGTGGGCATTACTGTGGTGTCCCCTCCTGAGGGTCACATGTGGGTGACTGGAGCGCTGGGTGAGGGTCAGTCCCCAGGGAGCACCACTCAAGGCTGACCCTGGGGCAGGGGTCACCGTGGACCATTTGGCGGGACCTGGAGTTTGGGGAAGCTCGTGGAAGACAAGGCAGCCCCCAGCCTCTCGGTCACATGCTGCTGCCTGCCCGCGTCCTCGTCCTGCGCCTGGCCCCCCTGGGAGCCGGCTCACCAGCGTTAATGTACGCGAGGTGCCGGCTCAGGGCTGGGCATGCCCGGGCCTTAGGGAGAAGGTGTCGCTGGGGAACAGGGCGCAGGGAGGGCATTCCGGCTGGGCCTGATCTATCCTGCACGGGGACAGGTGCGCTTGGGGACTTGAGGACTGAGAGGCCCCCAGGAACGGGCTTTTGCAGCCCTGGGGATCCCTCTCTCTGGCTGACGGACACGTGCTGGCAGTGGTTCTTGAACTTGGTGGCCCACCGCTCGCTGGCTGCTGCCCACGGGGCCTAGCTGAAGGCAGATGCTGCCTGACACAACCCGCCCCCCGTCCCCTCCATCAGGCCCTCCCCAGATCGACTCAGGCTGGGGGGAGAGGGGCGTCAAGGGCCGGAGTGTTACTCCCTCCCCGCGCCCCGAGAAAGGCTGGCCCCAGGGTGGAAGCTGTGGCTCTGGGGCTGAGTCTGGGGGTGTGGGCCAGCTCAGGGCAGGAGGGAGGCCACAGTCCTCCCCTGGGCAGTTTCTTTGCATTCTAGCACATTCTCCAGCCTATGCTCTTCTCACAAAGGGGCTGCTTCTCCCTCACGCTGGGTAGCTTTACATGCGCCGGTGCCCGGGCTCACGCAGGCACTCGCACACGTGAACACACACGAATGCACGCATGCTCACAGATGCCTTCACCTGTGTGCGAGCCTGGGCTGGGCCGTGGACGCTGTGGTCTCCTGCGGGGGGTGGTCAAGGTCATGGCTGAGGGGAGCCAGACCCCCGCCCCACCCTTGGCCCTCAGCCTCACCCCTGCTCTCATTTCAGTTGATGGGCTGAGTCACCGGGTCCCGGTGGCCTGAGGCTTGAGGAGCCTGGAGCCGTCCCTCTCGGTGGCTGGCCCTGAAGGACTGCCCCACTGTCACCCGGCCACCTGCAGTCACTGCCCTTGAGCAGGTCCGCCCATTCTCCATCCTCCTCCCTGTTCTGCACCTTCCCCAGGTCAAGGGCTCATGGGTGGAATAGCATCCCCCCAAATTCATGTCCACCTGGATCCTCAGGATGGGACCTTGTTTGTAAATAGGGCATTTGGAGCTGTAATAAGTTAAGATGAAGCCATCCTGGATTAAGGTGGCTTAATTCCATGGCTGGGTCCTTACAAGAGAGCAGGGGGAGATTCAGGAGGGAGGAGGATGTCCCATGCCACATGACAATGGAGGCAAAGCTGGGCTGATGCAGCCACGAGCCAAGGAAGGCCTGGGGCCTCCAACAGCTGGGAGAGGCAGGAAGGGCTGTGCCCCGGAACCTCTGGAGGGAGTGTGGCCCTCATGCAGGACGTCCGGCCTCTAGAACGTCAGACACTCCATGTGCGTTAAGGCCCCAGTTTGTGGCACGTTGCGATAGCTGCCCCAGGACACTCCTGCAGGGCGGCTCTGAGCCCCACGGGGCCTCATCTGGGGCCGAGCCTGCCTCTGCCTTGATGCCAGCCTCCATCTCCTCTGTGTAAACTGGGACAGCCCTACCCACCTGGACATGTCTTAGGAGGAAAGCAAGGTAACACGTGTGCAGGCGCCTCAGAACACGCGAGTTCACTGGACCGCAGTGATAGGAAGGCAGCCGTGGCCCAGGCCAGTAGCCCTCATCTGGGCACCTTGGGGCCTCGCTCTCGGCGTCCAGCTGCGTCTTGCAGAGGAGCCAGCACCAGCAGGACAGGCGGCCCGTGGCCTCCCCTCCCCCGGCAGAGGAAGCCGGCAGAGGAAATGAGGGCAGCGGACACCGGGCCAGAGCCAGCTCCCAGGCAGCCTGTCTGGCCTGTCGCAGTAGGCAGCGTCCCCGCCGGGTCCCTGCCTTCCTCTGCCAGTGTCAGCCTGAGGGGCAGGGGCCAGGGTGCCCTGGGGTCAGGGAAGGTCTGCTGAGGGTGACTCTGGAGTTAGCAGTTGGAGCCGCGCGGGAGCGGCCGCCAGAGCTAGGTATGTGGGGGTTTCTGGGAGGGTGTGGGCTCTCCCACTGCCAGCCCTGGGGCCGGGCATGAGCGGACAGGGGCTCATACTCGCGAGGTCCCCAGCCCCTGCTCTGGCTCTGCCAGAGGAAGTGGCAGGACAGGAATGGGCAGGGCCAGGGCACTGGGTGGTTCTGGGCAGCCTGGGGGTCACTTGCTACAGAGGGTGTGTGAGGTGGGGCAGCAGGATGCTGGCCGGCATCTGGAGGCTGGGGTGGGTCCCCGGTCGCCTCTCATGGTGGGATATGGCAGGTGGTCGCTTGTAGAGGGATGTGTGGTGACTGTGTAATGGGCTGGTGGCTGTCTGCGTGGAGCTGCCTGTAGTCCCGGGCAGGTGGTTCGGCTCCACTTGCTGTGAGGCCCACCTGGCTGTCCGGGCACCCCCCTGGGAAGAAGGAATCCCGCTTTTGGGGGACGCCACCCGCACAGGATGCTCATAGGAAGGAGTCTGGCTGGGCGCGCTCGGCCTCATGCCCGAGGTCACTCCTTGTTGACAGCGAAACGGCAGGTTCTCTGCCCAGCCGTCGACAGATACTGCCTTCTGCCCAGCTCCAGGCATCCCAACGCCGTCTCTTCCCTCTTTTTCTGACAGCTTTATTGAGATGTGATTCACGTACCGTATGATTCATCCATTTCAAGTGTACACTTCAGTGCTTTTTACTGTATGTACAGAAGTGTGCAGCCGTCACCACTGTTTCAGAACACTTTTGTCCCCCTCGTGCTAGCCGCACACCCACCGGCAGCCCCTCATGTGCTTCCTGTCTCTGGAGATCGCCTGTCTCTGGAGATCGCCTGTCTGGACATTTCCTACCTGCAGGCGTGCAGCTCAGGGGTGTCTGTGTCTCTTTCCTTGGGCCCTCCGTTTTCTATCACTGGAACATAGGGAGTGGGCCTGGGTCTGGGGGCAGCTTTCGTGGATGCTGAGGGCTGGGCCACCACACGCAGGCCCCTGCCCAGCACTCAGCATTGAGGCCCTGCTCCTGCAGGGCCACAGCGTGGCTCGCCTTTTCTGCTGCCTGACGCCCTGGGTGCCTTTCTGGGGGCTTGTTGGCCATTTGAAGTCGTCTTCTGGGATTCCCCGTGTGAGCCAGGCCTGCCCGGCTGTGGGTGGTATTTATATGTTCTGAAACTGAGGTCAGAGGTGTGCATCAGGGCTGATGCTTTCACACCTTAGCCGTCTCACTGGTCTGGGGCAGGGTGTGCAGGCACCGCTGGGGCGAGTCTTTCCCGACCCCCGTGCTCAGTGGCATCAGGTTGGTGGCTTGAGACGGGCTGTGGTGGGAGAATTTGTGCCCCAGGAGCCTGCAAAGCCTCCACGTCAGAAACCTCCTCCGTCTCTTTCTTCCAGAGAGCCGGTTGTTAAGCATTACCAGCAAACCAGGGGTGTAGGCCAGCTTGTTAATCCCAGGAAGCCGCCTGGAATCCTTTTGGCATGAGGCAGGCGTCCTCAAGAGGCAGTTTCTGGCCCCTGGGGATGAATGACCCAGAGGGATGGTCGTGCTCCCTCTTGGGCCACTCAGCCCTGGAGGGAGCCCCTGGCTGGGGCCTGCTCAGGGAGGGCGGGGCCTGCTCAGGGAGGGCGGGGCCTGCTCAGGGAGGGCGGGGCCAGGGCTTGCACAGTCCTGCCCCTGGCTGAGGCCGCACCTGACCTGAGCCCTGCCCCTGCTGCCCCAGCCCACCTCACCCCACTCTCTGCCCGCACTGGGTTCCAGGCAGAAACTTGGAGGCCAGGATGGCAGGAAGTTCTGGGCTTGGGCTGCCCTCCCACCCCTCAGCAGCTGGTGCTGGAGTGGGAGCCAGTGCATCGGATTCTGCTTTATTTTTCCTTCTTGTGATGGGCGGCCCTGCAAGTCCTGTCTGAAACTGACTGGCTGCAGTGCTTCCTGGGTCTAGCCGTGCATCTGTAGGTTTTCTCCTGGGTGGATCTGAGCCTGGCTGCCTCTGGCCTCTGCACAGCTGCTCCCCCGCCCATGCTTGTGAGAGGGACTCATTCATCCAGCTCAGTACCCCTCGGGGCGACCCCGTGCCCAGCAGGTGTCAGGGAAGTGTCCTCAGATGAACAGGGTGGGCAGAGGGGGTCACCCTCAAGCCCCTGCAGGGAGTGGGGGCCGAGGGACGTGCAAGCCGTGGAGGGACCGGCAGACGGAGGCTGGGGGCCAATGAGAGGCCGTTTGTGTAGGGGAGACGGTGTCAGTGGGAGCGGCCCCGGGAGCGGAGAGACGGGACTGCAGTGCCCGTGTTTCCCTGTTCTCACCCAGCCACCCCCCACCCAACCACTCCTGCTGTGTGCCTTGGGCTGCTCGGCCACCAGGGCTTGGGGGGCCAGGGCTGAGGACATCCTGCGTGCCCACCCTGCCCCAGGACTAGCCTTGGGGCGGGTCCTGGGGCTCCTGGGAAAGAGTCAAGGGGCCTCTGTTGGTGGCCAGGCTGGCCTGTCACACGCCGGCAGAAGGGGTGTTGCTCATTGGTGCTGAGCTCGGGGCACACACGGCGACTGTGTTTACGCCCAGCGCTGGTCCTGGCCTGAGGGGGACCGGGCTGGGTGTCCAAACCCATACTGCCAGCACGTCTCCTGGCGTGAGAGGTGTGAGAGTGCGTGCACGTGGGTGGGTGTGATGTGTGTGCTGGGAGTGTGTGAGTGTGAGCGTGTGTGCAGGGGTCTGAGTGGGGGTGAGGATGTGGGGGGAGTGTGTGTGTGGGAGTGGGTGAGCACACGTGTAAACATGAGTGCACCTGTGTGAGGACGTGGGGACGTGTGTGTGAGTGTGTCCCCTCTCTGGTTCTCCGGGGGGAGGCCCAGGCCCCCGGCTCTCCCCTGCCGCTGGGCAGTGAGAGCCCTCGGGCTCCCCTCTTAGGCTCTGGGTGATGGTGTAGTTCCTGACCCCCTGTGGACGGCAGGAGGGGGGATGACACCCCCTTCCGACCACGCCGACCGTCCAGCCACCTGCCAAGGGTCTGCGGTCCGGGGTCGGGGAAAGAACCCTCCTGTGTAGGCGGCTGCTGTGACCCGTGTGTCCGTGGAGGCCTTGGGGGGGGGCCTCCCAGCTGCTTGTTTGTGTGTCCGTGGACTTTGCCGGGTCTAGGTCCGTCACTTCAGGTTGACACTTAAGCCAGCAGAATGGCTGCAGCCACCTAGCCGCCGGACATTTGAGTTTCCCTCCCCCGGAGGCAGCGCCCTCCACCTTCCAGCCCTCCCCTCAGTCCTTGGGGTGCAAGACTGTCCAGGATGCCTGCTTGTCGGCCCCTTTCCCCCAGTGATGTCCTCGGCCCCATGCGGCCCCAACGCCGTCTGTACTCCATGCCGCAGGTGGCATCCACACCTGTCTCTGTACATTAGGACATCCAGACTGCAGGTAAAGAGGTTTGGAAGGTCCTGGGGTGGGGGCAGTGGGGCGCAGCCTCCCCAAGGAGACGTGTCTCGGGCCCCTCTCTCCTGCCGGGGTGGAGCCTGGGCGGCTGCGGAGGTGGGGTTGCTGCACCCCTGCCCAGAGCTGCGTTCTGAGGCGGTCAGGGTGAGCCTGGTGGGGTGGCGGGCTGGGACTGAGAGCCGTCCGTGACTGCCCCACCCAGCGCCAGCTCTTGGGATGGGGGCATCCTGCAGCTGTGGCTTTCATCCTGGGAGGCCCACGGGGAGGTGGGTGTGCCGGGGCCCAAGCGACCCCTGCGTCCGAGCAGTCAGGGCTCTGATATCAGTCACCAGCGTCCTTTCATTTCTCTACTTGACCTCAGAGATTTGGGGGAGGAGTGAGGACATGGGCCTGGGTCCTCCAGGATGGGGTGGGCCTGGGTCCTGCCTGGGAGGCGCCACACAGTCCAGTGACCTGCTTCCCTTCCTCCGCCAAGAGGATTCTGTTCCTCTCCAGGGGAACTTCCATGTCTGCGCCTTTGGGCAAACATTTGCCAAGAAACTCCACCCCACGGGCCCCTCAGCGCTGGGTCCACCTTCCGGATGGTTCATGGGGGTATGAATGCCCCTCCTACTTGCCCTCTGTCCGGGGAAGCTCCAGACTCTTGCCACTTGCCCCAGCTGCGGGTTGGGAGGTGGGAGTATAAGGGACAGATGATGGGCCCCTGGAGGCCTGGGCACGCAGAGCTCTGCCCCTCATGCTGTCCGCTCACCTCGGCCTCGTAACTCAGAGATGCCCGCCCAGGTTGCACAGCTTCTTCCTGCGCAAGATCCTGTTTGCATCGCCGGGCGGGCTTGTTGGGCAGGGGCACTGGTGCCAGGATGCCCTCCGATGCCCTGCCAGGGCCCCGCCCCAGGCCTGCTGGTGACCCCGGGTGTGAGCCCCTGTCGGCTGCATCCGCACCAGGCAGGCCGGCTGGGGCACTGGGAATACCAGGGGGCGTGGCTGTCTCGCTCGGAGCCAGGCTCACTGCCTGGGCTGGGCGGGGCCCCTCGAAGGGCCTGGTTGCCCCCACTGGAACCGTAGGCCAGTGGGGGCTGGGCCGGCTGTTCTGTGTCCTCATGTGGTACCGTGGTGCCGTGGGCTTCGGTGTGAGCCACGGGAGCAGATCCTCAGGGCCTCAGAGCCTGTGGCCGGCCCTGGACTAGGTGCGGTACGAGGTGGGGGCACGCAGGCGGCTGCCAGGCGCTCAGAACAGCAGTTTGGCTGTACTTGGGGTGGGTGACCCCGTGGGGGTATTCGAGGCTACTCGGCCACGGCGGGGATCTGAGACCTCCCCTCCTTCCACAGGGGAACAAGTTGGGGGCCAGGAAGGGTGCTGGGCCCTGGTGGTAGGTGGGCACAGGGTGGACGAGCGGACAGGGTCCTGGCCTGTATGTTGTCCTGAGTAGCAGGGGTGGGGCCGGGTTCCCCCTGACTTCCGACAGTAGGATGGAACGTCCAGTGAACCTCAAGGGCCAGACGGGGCTGTAGCAGGGAGGCAGATGGTGCTCTGGCCTCGGAGCCCACGGCCCCCGGCAGAGATGCTGGTCGAGGAGTGGGCTCCCCATGGTGTCTGGCCGCGATGGGGGGTCGTCCAGGACCCTCACTGTTGTGGAAGTGGCCTTTGTTCCAGGAGGGTTTGGGCAGCGCCCCAAGGGAGTGGGTGAAGGATGAGGCTATGGGCGTCTGGTGCAGATTGGAAAGGGGCTCTTGGGGGGAGCAGTGAGCCGGCCAGGGGCGCATTGGGGGTGCCCGCCCATGGGGGCCGGCAGGGTTGGCACACCCCTGACCCGGTCTCCACAGGTGTCAGACCGCTTGCTTAACATCTTTTTAAATTGAGGTGAAATTCATATAACGTGAATTTAACCCCTTTAAAGTGTACGGGTCAGTAGCATTTAGTACGTTCACAGTGTTGTGCGGCTACCACCTCTCTAGTTCCAGAGCCTTTTCATCACCCCAAAAAGAAGCCCTGTGCCACTGCAGTACCCGTCCCGGCCCCTGTCCCCTGGACCCGCCTGTTCTGCACACTCCATAGGGATGGACCATGCAGTGCCGTGGAGGGGCCGTCGGACTCGCCCACGGCTTCTCCACCAGCTGCGCGGGGGCTCCTTTTTCTTCTACATCCTCACCAACACTGTTATTTTCTGCTTTAAAGATCATGGCCGTCCTAGTGGCTCAGATGGCTCACTTACTCTTCAGAGTGGCTGCTGAGCCAGGCGGCAGCACGCGGCCCCTCCCAGCAGACTGGGAGACCGAGGCACTGGGCCTTGAGGCTGGAGGGGGCTGACTGGAAATGCTTCCTGAGTGCCGTGTGTCTCAGGCTGCTGGGGATGTTGGGACGGGGCCAGGCCGAGGGGCCAGCGAGGATGAAGGTGCAGTGGGGGAATGGCCAGCAGTGGGCAGGCAGGCAGGTAGAGGGCTCGGAGGGGGCTCATGTGTGGCGCTTTTGGGGCTTCAGTCCCAGGTGAGGAACCGCCTGGAAACCACAGACCCCCGAGGAGGTTGGGTAGGGTCTGGGCCATGGGGTGGAGCTCACTGGCCTCAGCAGGGCTGGATGTGGGGAGGGGGCAAGAGGAATCCAGAGGCAGTTGGGGTCTCCCACTTGGGGAGGGGGTGGGAGGGACCCAGGGATCGGGTTTGCCTTGAGGGGAACAGGGACTCCATGCTGGCTTTGGTTTGAGATGCTCCAGGCCACCCAAGGGAAGGGCCAGGGCCAGGTGGATATCGGGGTCTGGGGCCCCAGAAGAAGCTGGGGACCAGGGTGGGAGCTGGGGCCCTGACGGGGTCAGGAGGGGATGTAGGTCAAGCCTGGGTCCACTTGGGAGGAGGATGGCGTCTAGCCCAGGACAGTGAAGGGGGCGGCTGAGGAGGTGGAGGGTGCAGGGGCCACCCCGGGACCCAGAGTGAGGCACAACCTGCTTTCCTTCCTGCACTCTGGCCGCGAGACGTGGCTCCACTGACCTGAGGATGGCTGGAGTCACTGACCCTTCTCTTCGCCGATCCAGGCCACCTCCACCTTCCACCTCTGTGTCCCCATTGTTTCCCTGGGGAAACCTTACTGACCTCCAGCCATGTGGCTCCCCCAGGTGGGGTTTGAGTGTGGGGTGGGGGGCAGACAGAGACCTGTGGAGACCCAGGACCCTGTGACGCCAGGACAGGATCTGGGCTCCATTCTGTTTATGGTGAGACCGTGGGGGTCTTTAAAGACGAGAGGGATGGGGTTAGGCGTGGGTGATAATTAAATAAAATTATACACATCTGACTCTCGACGTAGTACATGCTTATTGTAGAAAATATGAAAACTGCAGACAACGAGAAGGTATTAACTACCCAGAATTGTACCACCCAAGACAATCACTGTTCACATTTTGAGATATTTTCTTCCAGTTAGTTTTTTTTTTTTTTTTTTAACATGGCTGTGATCAGGATTTATAAACAATTCTATGTCCTGCCTCTTGTTCTCAAATTTACTGAGGCATAATAGAAATAGACTAAACTGAGCATGTTTAAAGTGTTGGGTTTGATGGGTTTGGTGTACGGATATGTCAAAACTCATGAAGGATATATATTTGGGAGACCCCATGAACCCTTGACTCCGTAGTCAAATAGCAAGCATTTGCTTTGAGCCCAACCGTTTCCTTGTGTATCCACTTTTTAAAATTAGCATAAAGTTGATATTTCCTCATTTATTTAAAACATCTTAAATTCACTCTCTGTGGCTTCTTTTGCAAATGTACTATTGTTTTTACGGAATCCTTTTATTGTGACTATTTAGGCTGGTTTTTACTCTTATAAACACCACTGCAGGGAACATCTCTGTGTGAAGCGATTCCTGCCTGTGATGTTAACTTGCTCCTTCCTTTGTTTTTAGTCTGGATTTGTGTGCCATCCAGGCTGCTCTCTCGTTTAAATTCCCAGACCTGGAATCACTAGGCCTGGGAGTTGGCAGGTCTCCCAGGCCCTGCATGCATGTCTCCAAATCGCTTTCCAGAGGCTGCTCCAACTTACGCCCACCAGAGCGCCTGGGCAGCTGGTCCTGGTGTGTGGGCTTCGGCCAGACACCAGCTTCTAAGAATTCACGTGGTCGGGAAGCTGACATCGGGTGTGACATTTCGTTTCTTTTATTATGGACGAGGCTGCACATTTTCCTGTGGGCTGGTCAAATTGTATTTCCTTGTTTGTGGGCTGACTGTGTGGTGTTTGCTTGTTTCTGTTTTGGGGTCTTAATGTATTTTTTTAGTTTTTGCTGATTGTGTGTAGTCACATCAGTCCTTGACAAATTTTCTGTCAATCATTCGTCCTGGTTTGTTGTTTCCTTTTAATTTGGGGCTTTTATGGAACATATGTTTCTATGTGGCCAAACCCATTGATCTTTCATGATTCCTTCCGTTGCTTTTAGCTTAAAAATCCCTCTCCATTGGGAAGCCTGATATTTATCTATTTTCTTCTCAGATGCTATAATTTGACTCACTGATGTCGATCTGAAGTTATCCTGGTGTGTGGTCTGAGGCAAGACCACACGGGGCCGGGCATTCTCTGCAGGGTCTTCCGCTGAGGCCAGGCCTGGCTCTGGGCTGTGATTTCGCTCTTTACCTGTTGGCCCATCTCTGCCGCAGAACCATATGGTTTTAATGATTGTAGCTTTTGGACATGTTAAGAGTTAGAAAGGCAAGATCCCTCTCTCTGCACTTTTTCTAGTTTCTCTTGTTTAGAGCTTCATCCACTACAAGGCCATGGGTCTTGTTGATGGGTGCCTGGGAGGGGGTGAGGGAGGTGGGGTGACCCAAGTCGTGTGACAGCCCCCTGATGGACACCACTCACCTGACCTCACCCCCACTCATTGGTGGAACAAGTCACTCCTTTTACAAGAAGCCCGGCCTGGTACCTGGTTCTGTTCAGAACTGCTCCCTCCCCTCCTCACAGCTCCCCCCACAAATGGTCCATCCCCCTCCTCCCACCAGCCCCTCGGAGCCCTCCCTGGAGACGGACCAAGGCCAGGACCAGAGAGCACCAGCACCGAGGGTGGTTCACCAGAGGGGTCTGCTGGGTACTGATGTCCACCCCCTTTGGGGAGCATAGGATCCATGTCACCCCTCCCGTGTCACCTGCAGGGCCAGGCCCCCCAAAAAAGGAGCCCCTGTGAAGGGCCCTGAGACCTCCAGGTTGGGCCATGGGGGGATCTGTCCCCAAGGGACACCCAGGTCCTGGCCCTGCAGCCTCCACCCCAGCTTAAACCAGCTTCCCTCCCCCCTCCCCTTCCATGTCCATCCACTGAGGGCCATGGGTGGTGTGGCTCGTGCCCAGACCCTGACGCTGGACCCCACTCCTGCCCCCTGCTTACCCGCCCTCCCAGTGGGATCAGGCTGGTCCTGGAGAACTGGATAGGACCTGTCATGTGGCGGGTGTTACAGTCGTGTACTCGGGGGAGAGGGTGGGGGCAGAGTCCCAGAGCCAGCACCTGGCAGGTTTTATGGGGGACTGTGGGATGTCCAGGAGGCAAGGAGGGCTTGGGGACCTGGGACTCTAGCCCTGTGGGGTCTGGAAGGAGGGTCTTCTGGCCCACCTGTCTCCCTTGGGTTCCCTACCCCAGTTGCAGGTCCCTGAGGTGATCTGGGGGACAGCAGAGAAGGTGTGGGAGGGGGGAATCCTCAAAGAATGTGTTGAACTTGAAAACGAAGCAGGAAAAGCAGGAAGGGAGAAGGGGGAGGAAGGAGGGGGAGGGGGAGGGGAGGGAAAGGAGGGGTGGGGACCCATTGGTGGACCCGGTGTCCCTGCCTTGGGAGGTGGTGCCTGGCTGCAGCTGTGTGGGGGGCTGTCACCCTGAAATGGCCTGCAGTTCAGACCCCCACATGTGCCTGGCCCAGTGGAGGTGGGGTGGGGCCAGAGAAGGGTGGTTCCAGGCGGGAAGCTGGGTGGTACGGGTGAGATCTGACCCATGAGGCTGGGGGGTGGGGGCGGGCTCTGTTTGCTCCTCATGAACTGGAAAGGGGCCCCTCCTGGCAGAGAAAGCGTCCACGGGAGACCCTCGGGACACAGCAGGTGCCCGGTAAGCGTGAGTTACTCTTCCTAAACGTGGCCATGCAGTTTTACCGAACGCTGTGCCTCCTTGGAAATGGCTGGGCCTTGCCCAGCAGTGCTCATCAGGCCACCGGGCTGGCCAGGAAGGCAGGGTCCCGTTCAAGCAGCAGAATTGGGCCGATGGAGCCATAGGCCTGCTGGGTCGGGGGGAAGCTGGTCGTCTCTGTCTTGTTTTCTCTGTTGCTTCTGCAGGTGGATAGAATTATTATTTTAAGAAGTATGTAACGAAACAGGGTCCACCATCAATCATCCCCACAGGAGGGCGCCGCAGAGGCGGGACCTCAGACAGAGGAGCGGCCAGGAACGCGGGGTGGTTCTGGTCTACCTGCTGCTCTGGCTCAGATGCTGCGTGGGTTTTGGGGTGTTGTAGGGGCTGGTGGGTGTCAGAGGTGAGCTGCTGAGCATTTGTTACCCTGGGGTGTGAATACTCCTGGGTGTCAGGGAAGATGGGACAGGCGCCTCTTGGCTCCGCACACACCACCTTTGTTGTGGTGGTCGATGGTTAACAGGTGTTTGTATCGTATGACCATGTCGGCTTTTACAACCTGCGTTTTCACATAAGGGAGCTGGACTCTCAGTCCTTTCCTGTGTGAATTCATCTGATTAAAGTAGAGCCTTAATCACAACAAAAAAGAGCTCCTCTTACGCCAGAAACGTGACCCCTGCTAGTGGAGGTGGGGGTGGGCTGGCCGCTGCTCTCAGGGAGCACCACCCCAGGGACCCCCCACCCCCACCCCGTGAGGTTTCCTTCCAGAATCCCCGGCCCAGCCCCTGCCTCTTCCAGCCCCGTAGGCTGTGGGCCCGTTGAGGGGTCTGGGCCCAGGGTTTGCCCTGTGTGCTCTCAGCCACCCACGGGCGCTGCTTCTCCCTGTGATGTCACCACCCTGTTCCCAGTGTCCTGGCTCCCTGGCCCCAGTTCTGCCCACAGAGCGGGCATGGGGCACTGGGGAGGGCAGGGAGGGGTCCTGGCCGGGGGCCCTAGGCTCCTGTCTGTTACTTCCTCACCCCAGCCCTTTGGGTGAAGACAGGCAGGCTATGTGCCTGCCAGGTGACCCTGGCTGTGGGTGCCCCCGGTTGTGGGTGCCCCCCACGGCGAAAGGGGCCTTGGGGAGTGAGCCCTACAACGGTGGAGGGCTGTGTGCCAATGCCCACGGTCACTTGGCAGGAACCTAGCCCATGGCTGAGATGCTACCCATCCCCCTCCCAGTGAAGGACCACTTTGGCCACCTGCCCCTGCTTAAGGAGGCTGTAATGGGGGCCACCTGCCCCTGCTTAAGGAGCCTCTGATGGGGGCCACCTGCCCCTGCTTAAAGCAGTTCATATTGAGGCCACTTGCCCCGCCCAGGGCGGCTCGGATGGAGGAAGCTTGCAGAGCGGCTCCAGGGACGCAGGCAGCTCGGCGTCCGGGACGAGGCTCCAGGGACTGAGGAGCTCACCTCGCTGTGGGGCACACGGGACACATGGGGAGTGAGCAGACCCTGGAGACCCTGGAAGGCAGGGTCTAGAGTTCAGAAGGAGGCGGCTGTGAGCTGAAGCAGTGGGAGCCTCACCCCACGCCATGGAGGCCACACCGCATGAGTGCCCTGCCCCCGCCTTGATGCCCCCGAGGCTTGGACACGCCGGAGGAGGTCTGCACAGCCCCAGGGCAGACCTGGACGATGAAATGGACCCTAAGAGAGAACTTGCCAGCACTCAGCAGTCCTGCGTGCCCTGCCCCGTGTGTGGTGGGCCAGCCCTCCCCCATCCCAGCTGGACCGAGATTGGCGAAGTGGGGCCTGAAGGGGCTCTGGGATCTGGGTGCCCGCGGGGGCTACGTTTCCTGCCTGGAGGTGAGCGAGTGCAGGGGCGGGGGGCTCACTGAATGGGGTACAACCAAGGGCTCGGGCTGCAGGGCCACCCTTGGCCACTCCCAGGTGACTCCCGGTGGTCTGAACTTCACCTGGGTCTGTGGGTTATTTTTATAATCTTGGCGTGCCTTCTGGGCAGGAGTATGGGGGCAGAGAGGAGCAGGTGGTGAGTGGCCGCCCTGTGGCCTCGCTGCGGGACCAGCCTCTGCCCCTGTTCCTCCTCTCCTCGCCCTCCGCTCAGCCAGCAGGAGGCCTGGAGCACCTTTTAGGCCACCCTTCACCCCTTACCTGGGGCTGAGCTGGAGTGGGAAAGGGCGGGGGGTGGGGTCTTGTGGTAGGGGGTCTGTGGTGTGTGCCAGGCCTAGCTGACATCTTGGGTTGGTGTTCCTCTGTTGCACACTTGGTGTGGGGTGGCCCCATTTCCAGATGGGGAAGCTGAGGCTCAGGGGCCCACAGCTGGTGGAGCTTCCAGCCCAGCGAGGCCCTGAGCCCCCTCCCAGCCTGGCCTGGAGCTGCCCCAGCGCAGCCTGGGGAGGGTGAGCAGGTAGCTTCTTCCCACCATGACCAGGAGCCCCCTGATACTGGCACATGGTCACAGAGACGTGCCAGCACTTGCCCGCCAGGTGCCCATCTCCTGTGGGGAGGACCACGGGGCCAGGCCCCACGGTGGTCGAGTGCCCCAGCGTGCAAGGGAGGCTTCTTGGCAGGGGATGGTCTTCCTCTGCTGAGCAGGCTCCCCTCACCTCCGGCCCCGGCACCCTCCCTTCCTGGAGCTGCACTGGGCAGCCCAGCCTGCGGCCCTTGACTATGACCTGACCTGGGAGCTGCTGCCCCCGCCAGGGCCCTCCGAGGCGGTGCCTGTCCATGCGTGGCCACTGTGCTCTGTGGGGCTGGGCAGTAGCTGTGGGTGCCGTGAGGGTCTGGCCTTCCCTTCTGCTTTGGGGGCAGGGTCTGGGGGCAGGGATGGAACCTCTGGTGACAGTGCTGCAGAAATGGGTCCCGGAGGCATTGGGTGGACAGAAACACCCGTGGAGGCCTAGGGTCCCCCGAGTGGGGCCCAGGCCAGGCACGGCCAGCCAGCAGGGCAGTGCCTCAGGGGACCCTCCTGTCACAGGGTGTTAGCTGAGGCCATGTGCCACGATGCTGGTGGGTCCCAAGTGCAGTAGCCCCAAGCTTGGACCCCCGGGTGGCATGCACCCCTCTGAGCCAGCCACCAGCCGCACAAGCGGGGCGTTTGTTCCCCACATCCAGGGGCCTGGTGCCTGGTACCCAGCCCTGCAGCCCCCAGACCTTGGCTTCAGCTCTGGAGCCCCTCACGGTACAGAAGGGGGCTGGCACGGTGATGTATGTGCTGGGCTTCATGGCCATGTCCAGGGGCTGGTGTTCTGATCCTTTCTCATCTGCCCAGAGTCTACAGGAAGGCTCTCCCCGCTGAACCCTTGGACATAAAACGGCCAGAGAGTGCCACCTGGTGGGCGGTGAGGACCCCCCCCCCCCCCCCACCACCCGACCTGTGTCTCACTGCCAAGCTGCCCTCCCGCGGGCTGTGTAGTTGTCCCCCAGGCCAAGGGTAGAGCGGCAGGCGTCTGGGCTTGGGGTATGGTTGGAAGTGGGCCTTCCCGTGCTGGGCTCGCGTGGGGCTGACGGTCACGATAGGGTGAGTGGCCACAGCGAGGTGAAGGGCTCGGAGTTTGGGAGCAAAGCCGTGGCTGGATGCTCTCTGCTGCAGAGGTGAACGGCCTGAGGTTTGTTTGAATGGGTTTTTCATTTCTGAAACAAACAACAAAGCCATTTGCAACTTTTGTCTTCCCGGGCACTCGTGGTGTCGTTCTGGTGTGTGAGTGGCCTGGTACTGGGGGGATGGTTTCGGGGTCACCGCTGCCAGGCCCCCTCAGTGGACAGAGCATGGAAGGACATGTGTGCAGGTGCACGAGTACAGACACACAGGTCAGTGCCTGTGCGCTATAGGTGTGCCAGGTGCCCATACGCTGGGGCCATGCAGGCACCGCCACCCGCCGCGGGCACCTCCGGCTCTTCCCCGTCCTGCACTGGCTCCAGTATGTTGCTTATTTGCTCTGCGGAACCAAATACCCACCTGAGGCTGCTCTGCCCCCTCCTCGTGGCCCCACTGCCCCAGCGTCAAACCTGATGGGCTTCTGCGCCCTTTGTGGTCCTGGCACCGTTCTCTTTCCTCCATCAGTGAACACAGGCTTATTGGTGTTTCCAGGCCCTGAGTGTTCCTCTAGCCCTTGACACAGAGAGCATCCCTGGGCTGTCACAACTCTCACTGAGGTTGTCAAAAGAATGAAACGAGATGCTGACCCCTCTTGCCCTCTGGGAAGAGGTGGGGCGTGAATGGGACCCCATATGGGCCTCCCAGACTGTTAGTGGGCGCCGATCCTAAGGGCACGAGCGGGACCTTCCCCGTAGGCATCTTTGGTGGATGGTGGAGGAGCAGGGAGCCAGGAGTCAGGAGTGGGTCTACCCAGGCCCCCAGGCACCAGCCCTGTCGGTGTTTGGGTGCATCTATAACTTCCTTGAGCCTCAATTTTCTTACCTCTAAAGTGGGCACAATGATACCTCCTGAGCAGGCCTGTTGGGGGGACTGGAAGAGAGGGTATGTGTGCGTGCGTACATAGTGTGTGTGCCCCCGTGTGTGTGTTCGTTCACGCTGTGTTGATACAACAGGTGTCTCTGCCAGACACTGGTCTGTTTCAGGAGTTCACGGCCAGTAGGGCCCAGGCTGTAGGCGCCGGCCTGCGGGCTCAGAGAAGGGCTCCGGGAGCCAGAGCTGGAGGTGCTGAGGGCGTTGGTGGCTCCCTCCTGGGGGTGGCCAGGGTGCAGTGAGTGAGTGATGCCCATGTGTGGGCAGGGGGTGAGCGGCCCCTGTGCGGCCTTGGGATCTGGGGGTGACACTGGAGGGGACAGGTCCGTCTGACACCGAGGGGCTGTTGGAACCCTCCTTCTCCCACCAGGATCATCCTCTGACCGCGGAGGGCAGGGCAGGGGCTCCCTGGGGACCGAGAGCAGTCGCCTAGCTTCTGACACGGACCTCCGTGTCCTCGTCTGCAGAGTGGTTCTGAGGGTGACACTCCTGTCACCTGCTGTAGTCTCGGGGAGGGGGGCAGGGTTTCAACTGTTCCAGCATTGGTGGGGCTCCAGAAACTGACATGTTTCGTAGATTTGAAAATTCAAGTCCACAGCCTCTCAGCCGCTTCTGCCTCTGCCCATCTGTTTGGTCTTCTCCCCATCCCCGCAGATCCACCTTCAGGGACGTGGGCATTGGATGGTGGGGGAGGCCCACTCGGGGCCCCACCCGCCACCTTCCTCTGCTGCTGAGTCGAGCACATCATGCTGAGTGCCCACCCACCCTCAGCCCAGTTCTGTGACCAGGGCCCGCCAGGGGGTTGGGAGGGGACCCACAGGAGGGCCGCACCCCAGGACTAGCATCAAGGAGGCTGAGGGCAGAGGCTGAGGCTGGGCCATCTGAGGTTATCCTGCCCGACAGCAGCCTGTGCGGCCCAGAGGGGCAGGTGGGTGATGGGCCTGGTGCCTGCTGCCTTCTTCCAGGCCCTGGGACCATCCAGGAGATGGAGATGCAGGAGTGCGCGTGCAGGCAGAGGTGGCGGGAGGGGAGCCTGCTGAACGCCCATGGGTTGCCATGGCAACAGCACATCCTTGGGGGCTTTCATGGCTTCTTGGGGGTGCGGCAGCCAGCGCTGCCCAGCAACCTGTGAGTACACGCTATTTGGGTGGGAGAGCCCAGTTGGGGGGGTGATGCTTACACAGTGGGTGGGCCCCCCACCCGAAACCTGGCCTGTGGAGGCCCCTGTGAAAGTATCTGCTTGCAGCCCCACGGGACTGGGGAATACAGCCAAAAGTTCCAGGGTCTCTTCCAAGGGCAGGCTGAGCTGGTTTCCCCTGCCATGGTGACCCTGCCCTCCTGGGCCCTCAGCCTCGCCTCTCTTCCCTGTGTGTGGGTATCTGGAATGAGCTCAGAAACTTGAGTAGGAGTCCAGGCCGCACTTGCCATTGTTCCAGCCTCTTGGGCTCACACTGCCTCCAGGAAGTCTTCCTAGATACCCCATTAACTGGTAGCTCTGGCTTCCCATGTGGGCGCAAAATGCCCAGGAGCAGAAGCACATCAGTCAGAGGTCAGCTGTGCCACCTCGGGCAGGCTTCTCACCCTCGCTGAGCCTCCATTTCCTCCTGTCCAGTGGAGACAGGCATGGCAGCCACCTCAGTGCCAATTAGGACCCGGTGAGGCGCTGCTGAGACCTGCTCTGACCTGAGGGACCAGTGATGGCAGGTGTGCTGGGTGGGATGATGGGGTCCTGAGGAATCAGCCATTGGGAGCTGGGGGGCTGGGGTACACAGTGGGCAGAGGAGCTGGGGACAGGCAGGAAGCCTCCAGGGTCCGAAGGGAGGACGGGCAGAAAGAAAGTCCTCGGGAAAGGGGCGTGCACTGGAGCCGGTATTGTGGGACAGGAGGGCAGGCCAGGGGTGGAACTGCCTGCCCAGCGTTTAGGGGACCCCGGCTGGCCCCACCACATTGTCCTGCGGGCACCAGATGGGCCAAGCTTCCCCAAAGCCCTGGCTCAGCGGGGGAGTGGGGGCAGCTTGGAGCCCTAATTTGGGGGCCATGCTTGTGTGTTGGAGGGCCATGTTGTGCTGTCCTGGGCACCACAGTTACCCCATCACAGTTACCCCACCCTCATGAGGGTGAGCCATGAGGGGCTCACATGGACCAGGTGCTGCAGAACGAGGCACCCTGCTGTCCTCAAGACAGAAACAGCACCGGGGGTCCCTTGGTGGGCGTTCAGTAAGAGGGTGACTTGGAAACGCCAGACTGCAGGGAGGAACTCTGCTGCCTCACCTTCTTGGGGACGGTGACATCCCTGTCCTCAGAGGTTGGACAGGTCCCGGCCCTGACCCCCAGCTGCCTGGAGCCTGGCATGTGGCCAGCAGCCAGGTCCTCAGTCTCTCCCGCTTAGCGGGGCCCTGGTCCGTCTCCCAGCAGCCCCCATCCCGGGTCTCACAGCCTTTACCAGTGCCATGCCATAGCTATGGCAACGATGACAGCCCCCGGGGCCCACTCCACAGGGGTGAGTGGGCTGGCCAGTCTGAGAGAGACGTGGGAGAGGGTCCCCATAGCCCCAAGACCCTGAGCTCATGAGGGATGTCCACAGCCCCCCAGAAGTGGGAGCTGAGCAGGCCTCGCCAGCTCAGCCAGCCCCTTGTCCCTTGGCAAGGCCAGTGTGGCACCCAGGGGCCGGCCATGGACTGCAGGCTTGGGCCACCGTGGCCAACCCGTGTGTCCACTGGCCCTGGGCCGGCGGCTGTGCCTCTGAGTGTGGGGTCTTGGAGCAAGGGTAAGGGTGCTGAGGCTCAGACCGCAATGAATCGGGGGGCCTCGGAGCCCGGCGTGGGGATCCGGCTGGCCCCGGAGTGTGCCTGGGGGACTGGGTGCAGATGGGGGCCGGGTCGCAGAGCTGCCCTGTAACTGCTCTGTCCCTCGGCAGACGGCGCCCCGCTCAGCGAGCTCTCCTGGTCGTCCTCCCTGTCTGTGGTGGCCGTGTCCTTCTCCGGGCTCTTCACCGTCATTGCCCTCATGCTGGCCTGCCTGTGCTGTAAGAAGGGCGGCATCGGGTTCAAGGTGAGGGCTGGGGGTCGGGGGAGGCTGTGGACGAGATCCTGAGGGCTGGCCCTCTGGTGTCCACTCGGCACTGGGCTTCCTTCCCTCCTAGGGCCCTCTGGGGACTATAGAGGCCAGGACCCCACAGCCCTTCCTCTGGGGGCAGCCGATGGGAGAGGCCTAGGGGCTGTCAGGGACCCCTCCCACTGCCTCCCCCATTTTGGGTCCCCCTGTTGGGGAGGCATGGCCTCACGCTGTCATGTCCCAGCTCAGGGTCAGGCCTCTGTGTGCGGTGCACCCCGGGACGGTGAGGATGGGCCTCAAGGGGGCCACGGGGGCTCCTGAGCCGCTGTGGGAGGGGTCTCTATGCCTAGGGGGTCCTTGAATCCCTGCTTGTTCGAATCAGCAAAGGGAAACCAAAGTTGCCCAGACACGCTTCTCCTCTCTGGCTGGGGTCACCTTACTTTGGGTGTCTTTCGCCCCACGAGGAAAGGACTGTGCGCCACGTAGGAATCAGGGCGGTAGGACAGCAGGAGTGATCATTACTGTTCATGGAGCATCAGCTAGAAGGCTGGGCCCGCCTTCTCTCTGGCCGCCCTGGCAGGGCTAAGCTCCCGGGGTCATCCTGGGCGGGATTCCAGGGCTGAGGTGCCCCTCCTAAGGATGGTGGCCCAGAGGCATCCCTGGGGCGCTGTTCCCCAATCCTAGAAGCGCCCATGGCTGCTCCCTACCTTTAGCTGCAGCTCTGAGCATGGAGGACCAGGAGAAAAAGCTGGAAACTGAGGGGCCCAACCAGAGCCCCCCCCAGCCCTGTGGGCTGAGTTCTGCCGACTTAGCGCATAGCACCGCCTGTGGTCATTCTCCCGCCCACTGAGCTGCCCCGCCCTTGGCTGGAGGTCAGATTCCCGGGCCTGGCGAGGTCAGGAGGGGAGGGGCTGTCCTGTGGCCCAGCACAGCAGCCCGCCACCCCAGTCATCTCCATACTAAGTGACCCACATTGCAGCCGGGTCGCCCCCATTTTAGAGAAGCAGTGCCCTCCGCCTCCCCCTGCTGTGTCTCATCACAGGGCGGCCGGGGAGCTGGCATCTGCGCAGCACTTGCCTTTTACAAAGGTGTCTTTGCCACATTTCACGGCAGGGCCATCCAGAGCTGTCTGAGGGGTGGGCTGGTGGAGCTCAGGGCCTGGGCAGCAGGGCCATGGCCCTGGGAGCCTCGGCTCTGCATCCAAGCCCCTGCCTGGGTATCCGCATGCCTAGCCCTGTCTCCCTGGCCTGCAGGAACACAGTGGGCTAGGCCAGGCGATGCTGGCATTTTCCTGGAGGATCCTGGGGCCAGAGAAGCAAGCGGGAGGGGGAAGGGATGAGAAGGGGGATGGGAAGGGGGAAGGGGGATGGGAAGGGGGAAGGGGGATGGGAAGGGGGAAGGGGGATGGGAAGGGGGAAGGGGGATGGGAAGGGGAAGGGGAAGGGAGGGTGGAGGGGAGGGGGAAGGAGGGAGGGGAAGGGGGGGCCAGGGCTGGGCCTTGAGGCTATTGTATGTCAGCCCCTTCTCAGGATGCTGTGAGAACAAGGCCCCAAACAAGGGCCAGTGCGGCCCCCTCCTACCCGTGCCCTCCTCACCTCCTGGGAACATGGTGCCCGGAACATTCTAGCACCAGTGCGCCTCAGTGGGAGGGCCTGCCTGCATAGCAGGCTCCCGCCTGGGCTCTGGGGGGCCAGTGCTGGGCTCTCCCACCTGGAGCTGTGCTGGGAGAAGGGGCTGGGCAGTGATGCTCACACTGTCCTATCTGATCACCCGCTCTGCTGGCTCCATCCGGTGGGCCTCCAGGTGGCACCGTCAGGTAACAGGCTGGGGCCAGGGCCAGACCCCGAGGTGGGTGGGTGGGCGGGCGGGCGTCTGTGCCTCTGCGGAGCCGCAGCTGGGATTACAGGGCGAGGGGGTTGGTTCTGACAGCCCCGGGGCCCAAGGGTGGTCTCCCGGGCCCTGGAGAGGGGGAGTCCCTGCAGGCCTTGTCCCCAGTGGCTCTGTCATCTCTAGGTACAGGCCGGGACCGGCCCGCAAGGACACCCAGAGGGCTCTCAGCCTCCCTGTTGCAGCCGAGGAAATCGAGGCCCAGAGAAAGGAGTGTCCTCGGGTCACAGGGCCGGGCAGGGAACCTAGGCCTTGCGGCTCCTAGTCCAGCCGCCTGGCCACAGGGGCGGCCCCGCTGCAGCTGCTTGGAAGTCCCTCGACCCTTGGCCTGTTTCCCCACCTGGCAGCGGTCTGTCCTGGTCAGGCAGGCAGGCCTGTGGCGCTAGTACTGTGGTTCTGCTTGTGGCCCAGGGCTCCTGGGAGACTTGGCCGTGGCTCAGGAATGTGAGGGGGCTTCCTCAGACAGACGAAGGGGCAGCTGAAGTTGAAAATAGCCGGGCCAGGTGGGGCCCAGCCCGGTGCCCAGGGCCAGGCTCTTAAGGAGCCCGGGGAGCGGACAGACGCCCGCCCTCCTGGGTCGAAGTCCAGGGGCCCTGCAGGCAGATGGCCGCAGTAGGTGGTGCTGCCAGCTACCACCTGCTTGGGGGTGAAGCCGGGGGGTGGGCTCTCAGGAACGCTCCTTGTCTGGGAGGAGCAGGGGCGCTTAGTTTGTCTGCTGGGTCAGGGTGGGTGGGATGATGGAGCCCCTGTCCTGGATTCCCCAGCCACGACCCTGAAGCCACTGACCATGGGGTACCCCCGCCCAGGGCAAAGGCTGCTGGGAGGTGGGGTGGCTGAGCAGCGTGGAGGGCTGACTCTGGATGGGCAGGGGCAGCTGGCCTCCAGCCGCCCCCCCCCCACCAGTGCTGCCTACCCTGCCCTGAGCCTGGTAGGCGTGGATGTGGGTGGGCTGAGGCTGGGCGAGGCATGGCTGCCCTGGGGCTCACGGCCACCACGCTTGAGGCTCTGCCCGTGGGAGGTGAATCCCCACTCCCCACCCAACACAAACCAAACCCCGCCCTCTTGGGGCAGCTGGTGCCCCTGCGGAGGGGGCAGCCGAGGAGTGGGGTCTGTTCTCTGCCCTGAGGAGCGAGGAGGTGGGTGGAGGGGGCAGCTGGCAGGGCTGCTGGGGGGAGCGGGGCTCTGGGAAGAAAGGGGCCTTTCAGAGCTGGCCTGCACCCCTTGTTCTCTCCCTGCCCTGCCCCCTGTCCCCTGCCCCTCCCCCTTCTGGGGAGCCCTGGAGCTCACCGCGTGTGTCACCCATTTGGCCCAGGAGTTTGAGAATGCCGAGGGGGAAGAGTACCCGGCCGACTTCTCGGCACAGGGCTCCCCGGCAGCAGCGGCTCAGAACAGGCCCGACGTGTATGTCCTGCCACTCACCGAGGTCTCCCTGCCTATGGCCAAGCAGCCCGGGCGTTCAGGTGAGTGAGCCCCCAGGTGGGCCCAGGTGGTGGGCGTAGGGTGTGGCTCTGGGGTCAGTGCTCCCGGGGAGGGGAGGCAAGGAGCTGGTGTGTGTCCCCTTTTGCTGGGACCTGGGGCGCTGTGAGCAGGCTTGGGCCAGCTGGGGCTACTGTGCAAAGGGGGTGGGGGTTGCTCCCTCTGGTCCTGGGGTGGGCACCTATGTGCTGGGAGGAGGGACTTCTCTGCGGTCCCTGGGATGCTGGACCCCGTACATGGGTTCCGTGGTGCCCAGGAGCAGGGCCCACCCACTGGGGGGGAGGGGCTCTTTGGGGCTCCTTCTGTGGGTGGAGCCTTTTGCTCAGGACCCTGGGGTGGGGGAAGGAGGGGCCTGGGTCCCCCCAGCGCGTGCAGGTGCAGGCGGGGCCTCTTCCTGTGGCTTCCTTGCCATGTCTCCCACTCGCCCCATCCCGTGGTCCCCCCAGCAGGCTGGCAACCCACATGGCAGATGCAGGGCCCACACTCCAGAGGTTAAAGGTCAGTGGCCAACCTGGGCTTTGAACCCACATCTGCCTGATTCAGCACTGCAAGAACCCCCCAGTTGTGTCTGGAGGCTGGTGGGTGGGGTCCCTGGCCCCAGGCCCCCTCCCTGGCAGCTCCTAGGTCAGGCCTGCGCCTACCCCCAGCTCCTCCAGGCTCACTGAGTAGGGTGTCAGGCCCAGGGGGGGCTCTGTTGGCACCAGGGCCTGTGATGGGTAGGCCTGCCCCGCCTGCGTGTGTTCTGGGCTCTGCTGGTCCTGACCACGGTGCTGCCCACCCCGAAGCCCAGCCCTCGCCATGGGCTGGGGGCCTCCAAGGTGCTGGCCTGGGCCCAGCACCCCCTGCACCATGACTGTCACTCCCCACCCCCCTGCAGGTGTCTCCTAGAGGAGACCTCACCAGTTAGGCAGGAATTTCAGGTCCCACTCTGTTGAATGACTCAAAGGTCCACCCCATAAAATCTTGAAGGTGGGGTCTCTGCTATAGGAAGCCCCCCAACCTTCCTGGGTGACCATGGGAGTTTCTGAGCCTGTGCTGACAGTGCTGGACGCTAGGAGCTGTTGCGGAGCAAGGGGTCCCCTCAGGGGACACTGTACCCCTGGCAGTGTGTGCCTGGGACCCCAAGGAATCTTTGAGACCCAGTGTCTTCCACCACTTAAGGGACTGTCCCTGGGGATGCGGGGGGACAGGGATCCAGGAGGGGGCAGTGATTGCATGCTTTTTTCTAGTTTTTAGCCCTGTTCTGTCCTTTATAGGGTGCCCTGCTTCTGGGGAGGGGAGAGATTTGGGTGATGCTGGGAGGGCAGCCCACCTGGAGGTCAAGGATTAAAAACCTGGGCAGCAAGTACTACCCCTCGAAACCGTGGGGGAAGATGGCCCAGCCTTCAGGCTCCCCAGCCTGGCTCTGTAGGTGCTGCCCCTTGGGTGCGGACCCCAGAACCCCGGGACCCGGCCTGCCACGCCTCCTGCAGCTGCCAGGAGACCTTTCCCATTGGCTGGCAGTCAGCACGCTCCACCTCCATCACTGCCCCACTGTCAAGACTGCTGAGCCTGCTTGGGGAGACCCCAGGCTGGACCTCAGGGGGAGGAGCCCCGGGACTCAGGGCCCCAGTGGGACCCCTTACCCCCAATTCTGCTCAGCATCAAGGTCAACATTCCATAGGGTCTCCAGTCCCTGGGAGCAGCCCCTCACCTTGGAGTCTACTGGCTGCCAGGCTCAGCCTGTCCCCTGGGCCCTCCGGGCAGTTGGCGTGGGAGCAGAATTCGGGGAATCCCTTGGGGCACAGGCGGGGTGTGGGTGGGCTCAGCAGCTCTGGCCCTTCCTCTGGGGCCCTCACTGACCCTTCCTGCCTGCTGACCTCACCCAGCCCAGCCTGCAGGAGAATGGGCCCAGTGTGTTCCGTACAGGGCTGTGCCAAGCAGCCCCCAACAAAGGAGCCTTTGGCGTGCCTGGCGCTGGAATGCCAGCCTGCGGCAGGGGTGAGGGGACGGGCCACTCCACTGCCCTCCTCCCCATGGCCTCCGCCCCAGCCACACTGCCTGCCCAGCGTTGCCTGTGCGCTGGTCCCGGCTCCAGGCCCTGATGTTTCCAGCCTGGCTTGTCCCTGTAGCTTGGGGCACAGCCTTCCCAGACCCACTCAGAAAGATGCATGGATGCGGCTTGCAGATCCACAGCTCCCCTGGGCAGCAGGTGCCCTGCTCCTGATGGCCGCCCCCATCAGGAGGGAGCAGGGGGCTCTGGGTGGCTCCCCAGAACAGGCCATGCAGGCAGCCCCTCTAGGGGCCAGGCGAGAGAAGATGGGGCAATGATGGAGGCTGAGCTGGCCTCTCTGAGCCCCCTGCCCTGTTACAGTGCAGCTGCTCAAGTCCACAGATCTGGGCCGGCACAGCCTCCTGTACCTGGAGGAGATTGGCCACGGCTGGTTTGGGAAGGTGAGTTGCCGTCCCAGGGGTTGGTGGGGATGGGGGAGGGACTGGCAGCGTGGTCCGCTCTTTTGCCTGGCAGGTGGAGAGGGGGGGTTGGCGACCTGCTTCTCCCAGAAACTTCCCCAGCCCTGGGGTCCCCTCTCAAGGTGCACTCTACTGGGCCCCTCCCTGGGGACCTCAGGGTCCGGCAGCCTCTTTGCAGATCCTGGTGTCATGCTGGGAGATGCCTCTGAGTGGGCAGGGATGGGGAGCAGCGTCTGGCTCCTGGCTTCTCCCTGACCACCAGCCTGGGTGGGACAAGGAGTCCATCTTCCTCACTGCAGACCCCCAGAGCTCTGAGAACAGCCGGGGACCTTAGGGGAGGCAGACACAAAAGACGGAGTATTACAGCCACGAGGGCTCGCTCTCCCAGGAGCGGTCCAGAACCCATTTTGCAGATGAGTACGTTGAGGCACAGAAACAGACTGCTTTGGCTGGAAGAGCAAGGCTGGGGGCAGAGCTTGGGGACGGTGGAGTCCGCCCACCTGGTGACGCCTGCCCCGCAGGTATTCCTCGGGGAGGTGAACTCGGGCATCAGTAGCACCCAGGTGGTGGTGAAGGAGCTGAAGGTGAGCGCCAGCGTGCAGGAGCAGATGCAGTTCCTGGAGGAGGCGCAGCCCTACAGGTGGGTGGCACCTGGGGACAGGCTTAGCCGGAGGAGGGGGTGGGCCACTGGCCGGGAGGTGGGGCTGTGGGCCCTGTAGACAAAGGCAAGCTCTGTGCTGCCCCACTCCTGCCCTGCCCTGAATGTGAGTCAGGGGGCAGCCTGTTGGCTCCCGCAGGGCCTTGCAGCACAGCAACCTGCTCCAGTGCCTGGCCCAGTGCGCCGAGGTGACGCCCTACCTGCTGGTGATGGAGTTCTGCCCGATGGTGAGTCGCCCGCTCCCTGGCCCTCCAGCCCCTGCCCTACGCTACTGGAAGGTGGGCCTGGCCTTCCTGCTGAGCCGGGGACCCCTCACCCCCACCCTCTGGGCCTCACATGCCCCCCAAAGTGGGGTCCAGGTGGCTCTGCACCACTACCTCCCAGAGGCGGCCTGGGGGAGGAAGGAGGTGGCCCCCGCTCAGAGACAGCGGCCGTCCGGGCTGGGATTCCACTGTACCCTAGGGGAGGGGGGCTCCCCCATCTGCCTGTGCTGCTCCCAGTCACGGAGGTTTTCCTGAGAGGCACCCCGGCCCGCTCGGGGGGCTCACGGCCCTTGCGTCGAGTCCACGGCCTCGCCCGTACTTTGCTCTCAGGCCCCCCGCCACACACACACACACACACACGGCTGAGCCGCTTGCCGACAGGGAGGCGGCCTCCACAGACGTGGGCCCCCCCACCATCTAGTTTCTGGACTCCTGGCGTAGCCTCCCAGGGCTTCCCCAGGATGCCTGGGCCCTCCCTGGAGCTGAGCGGCGTCAGCAGGTCATCAGCGGGTCAAGGAGTTGCCAGAGGACACTCTGGCCACCGGCTCTGGGTTCCGCCCAGGCTCAGCGTCACTGCTCGTGTGGCCTGTCTGCCACCCACCAGCTGAGAGGTGGCGAGCATCTGGGCCCCAGGGGTCTGTATGCGGGATGTGACCCTGCTGGCCCGCAAGGCTGCCTGGGGCTGGGGCTGTCAGTGTGGGGAAAGTGTCCGCTGCCTGCGGGGTCATCCTACTGAGAGCTGGCCCCTGGGGGGTGGACACGGGCTTCTCTGGGCAGCGGCAGCCCTGTGGCAGCAGCAGGATGCCTGGTCCCCCCGTGGGCCCTGCTGAGGAGGGCGGGGCCGGGTGGTGGGCTTGCACGGGCACCCACTCCCCACCAGCAGGTGACAGTGCTGCCCTTCTCGGCAGGGGGACCTCAAGGGCTACCTGCGGAGCTGTCGGGTGGCAGAGTCCATGGCGCCCGACCCTCTGACCCTGCAGCGCATGGCCTGTGAGGTGGCCTGTGGCGTCCTGCACCTGCATCGCAACAACTACGTGCACAGGTGAGGGCGCAGGTGGCCCACGAGCTCTGCAGGGCCTCCGCACCTGCTCCGGGGGCCGCGTGAGGTGGATCCTCAATTAACCGGGTTAGTCTTTGTTCAGCCTCTAGGGACCACTGTACAAAGGGATCTTGTCAAATAATAACCAGGCAGATGGGAGTTGAACACCAGCTTCTGCAGGAGGGTTAAGCCAGGCGACGTCCACTGTCCAGCTGGCCTGGCTGGGCATGCGGTAGGGCCTGAAGCCCATCCTCTGTCCCCAGGGTGGTCAGCGCTGCCTGGTGGCCCTACGGCGGCCCCTACTCTCCTCTGTCTCTCTCAGGCCCGGAGGGAGGGGTGGCTCTGTCCTGCTTCCCGCCCTGGCCCCTGAATTCGGACAGACGGGCCAGGGCCCAGCGTAGGGGGACATGCCAGAAGAAGTGGCGCTGCGTGGCCCTGCCGGCCCCGGACAGCACTCGGGCCGTCCTCCCCAACAATATCCTGGTGCTGAGTGATGACAAGGCAACTCCAGCATCAGTGATTTTGTTGAAGAGGGCCGCTGCCAGCCTCCCGACCGGCCCGCCGAGCCCACCCAGCCCCAGGCGCCCATCTGTGGCCCCGGCACAGCAGCATTTTGGCCGATGTGTGCTGACCCCGCGTTTGCCCCAGTGCCCTGGGCCCCAGACACCCATGGGGCCACAAGGCAGGCAGGGGAGGAGCCGGCAGCCAAGGCCGGCCGTGGGTGGGAGGCAAAGGCGGGGGTGAGCGGCACTGCTGGGCGGGCACTCCATACCCCTACCCTGCTAGGGGCCGTGTGTGCACAGGGCAGGGGCAGGACCCTGGGGCACTCAGTCGCCTCACTGATGCCTGCCTTCAGGGAGCTGAGGGTGGCAGTGTGGCGGGCGGGAGGAGACTGCGGTGTCCCTGGGCTGGCTCGCCCCCGAGGGACTGCTCAGCAGACTGGTGTCCCAGGAGAAGCAGGGGAGTGGACTGGGGTCAGGGGATGGGGTTCCAGTGAGGCAGACCTCGTCCAAGGAGAGCCCTTGGGCACCTTCTAGCTGGCCCTGGGCCTCGTTTTCCTTGTCTGCCTTCTAACATGTGTGGCCCCATCCACTCAGACCCTCAAAGTGTCCAGTGCTGGGTGAGGGGCAGGGCGGGCAGCCTCTGAGATGCCCCTTTCCACCCACCCACCGACCGAACCGAGCCCAGGATGCCCTCGGTGACAAGCGGCCCAGTCCCCTCAGTGCCCTGGATGCCCCAGCCCGGCACTGCCAGCTGACCCCACCCTCCCATCCTCCCACCCTCAGTGACCTGGCTCTGAGGAACTGCCTGCTCACAGCCGACCTGACGGTGAAGATCGGCGACTATGGCCTGTCTCACGGCAAATACAGGGTGAGTGGGCCGGCTCGGGCCGGGGCAGGGCCGGCCACACTTGCCCGCGGGGTACCACTGTCCCGTGTGCCGACAGGAGGACTACTTTGTGACGGCTGACCAGCTGTGGGTGCCACTGCGCTGGATCGCGCCTGAGCTGGTGGACGAGGTGCACTGCAACCTGCTGGTGGTGGACCAGACCAAGGCCAGCAACGTGTGGTGAGTGTGGGCCCGGCAGTCGCCATGAGGACTTGGACCCCTGAGAGCCGACGACTTGATGCTCACCTGCGGCTGTCAGCCCTCATGGCTGCCCTGTCCGGTGCCGCGTGAGTGTCCAGTGAGGATGCGGGGCGCTGGGGGGCTGAGTCCCACCCGCCTGCCGGCTCCCTGGTGTTGGAGGGGATGCAGGCTGGCCGCGCCAAGCAAGGCCACGTGTGTGAGGACGTGTGTGTTTGTGCAGCCCTGTCGCTCTGTGGGAGGTGGCCACATACACCCCCAGGTGAGGTCGTGGGGGTTCCGGGGCCCCCTGTCGCTGCCCGGTGCCACGGCCCACAGCACTTGGGCTGGCAGAGCGGTGGGGTCTGTGGAGGAAGCCCTGCCCCTCCCAGGGCCTGCTGGGCCGATGCCCGAAGACATCAGGGTCAGAGCACTCGGGCAAGTTGATGAGACGTGGGGCCTCGTGGTAGCACCTGTTCCCATTGAGAGGGGACAGTGGGGCTGGGGTCTCCTGTGACTGCAGCCTGGAGGCTTGGGGCTGGGCACAGAGCGGGTGCTGGGACCCAGGACTACAGCCTCTAGAGGCTTGGCTGTGGTGGTCCCCTGTCCCCGGCCTTGACTAGCCTCTGCTTCCCCCTCCTGCTTCCTCCCAGCCTCCCAGGCCTGTCTGGTCCCCCTCTGCTCCTGATAAACCCTCAGGGCCTGGATCCAGGGCCCAGTCCCCCTTCCTGAGCTCTCCAGGGGTCTCCCCTGAGCCATTAACTGTACCCGTCACGGACACTCCATTCCCCCGCTCGCCTCTCCCTCTGGCTGACCTTCCCCTGCCTGCCCACCAGCCCACACTGACTGGGGTCCCTCCCCTAGACGGCTTTGGCCAGGGCCACTGTGACGTCTCTGTCGCCAAATCTGCTGTCCCTCATGCCCCCAGTTTCGTGGGACAGCCTGGGGTCCCCGGGAGCTGGGTGAAGCTGCCGCCCACTGGAAAGATCCCAGCTGCCTTCTCACAGCCCCGCGTGCACTGGCTGCCTGGCCTGCTGGCTGGGGTGTCCCTAGACTCACCCCTCTCTCCGCCTCACACCCTAGCACACTCCCTCCCTCTGGCCTCCACAGGTGCCTGGCAGGACTGGGAGCTTCTCCAGGGCATCTCCTGCACCTGGCAGTGTCTGCGCTTCAGCCCGGCACGGGAGTGAACGAGTGAACAAATGGACTGGGTTTATGGGAGGCCAGTCTGGCGTTTATTTGTCCAAGCACCTGGGCGTGGGCTCGGACCTGGCCAGGGGGCACACGCTGCCCATTTACTGAAGGAAGGCGCCGTCTTCTGGCTGCTGGTGTGATGACAGGAGCTGCCCTTGGCACCCAAGTCTTCGAGACCCTTTGGAGCCGTGCGTTGGCCAGCCGTGCCTGCCCTCTGATGGCTGTCACCCCCACAGGTCCCTGGGCGTGACCATCTGGGAGCTCTTCGAGCTGGGAGCGCAGCCCTATCCGCACCACTCCGACCGGCAGGTGCTGGCCTATGCGGTCCGGGAGCAGCAGCTCAAGCTGCCCAAGCCCCAGCTGCAGCTGACCCTCTCTGACCGCTGGTGAGGACCCTGTGAGGCCAGGCGGGGCTGGGGGTGTCCCCAGTAGGAAGGACAACACAAAGGGGGGTGCTTCGAGTCCCCAGAGCGTAAGTGGCTCCCCCCGGCCAGCAGTGACCTCTGGGCCCCACCCTGTGCCTACACTGGAATGGCCGCTTTATCCAAAACACAAACTTGCCTGCAGCCCTGGCAGGGATGAGCTGAGGGAACAGTGCCCTAGTCCACTGCTGTCTCCCACACCACCGCGCCCACTTCAGGAGATGCCCGTAACTGCCCTCGGGATTCTGAGTGTGAGAAGGGGCGGAACTCAGACCCTCATGCTGAGGGCGGACTGGCTCACTCCCTGGGGGTTGGGGTCCTGGCCAGGCACTACCACCCGTGGGGGGGGCAGGGACTGAGCCCTAGGGCATCCCTTCCCGCAGGTATGAGGTGATGCAGTTCTGCTGGCTTCAGCCTGAGCAGCGGCCGACGGCTGAGGAGGTGCACCTGCTGCTGTCCTACCTGTGTGCCAAGGGTGCCACCGAGGCAGAGGAGGAGTTTGAGCGGCGCTGGCGCTCACTGCGGCCTGTGGGGGGCAGCGTGGGCCCCGGGCTGGGGTCGGCAGGCATGGCACTGGGGGGCATGGGCGAGCTTGCGGCCACCTCATCCTTCCCACTGCTGGAGCAGTTTGCTGGCGACAGCTTCCACACGGATGGTGATGACGTGCTGACGGTGACTGAGACGAGCCGTGGCCTCAACTTCGAGTACAAGTGGGAAGCCGGCCGCGGCTCCGATGCCTTCCCGCCACCTGAGGGCGCACTGAGCCCGGGCCGAGACGCGCGTCTGCAGGAGCTCTGCGTCCCTGACGGTGCTCCCCCAGGCGTGGTGCCGGTGCTCAGCGCTCACAGCCCCTCGGTGGGCAGCGAGTACTTCATCCGCCTGGAAGACCCTGCGCCTGCCGCAGGCCACGACCCCGACTGTGCCGGCTGTGCCCCCAGCACCCTCGCTGCCACCCTGCGCCCCGACGGCAGTGACCATGATGACGACTCTGACGGCAGCACGGCCGCCTCGCTGGTCATGGAGCCACTGCTGGGCCACGCGCCGCCCGCTGATGGCCCCTGGGGCCACTGCGACTACCACCTATGCAGGAGCCATGCCTGTGACCTGCCTTGCACCTCACGCTCACCCCCCCCGGAGACCCCGATGCTGGCGGAGCCCAGAGCAGAGGATATTGACTGGGGCGTGGGGGCATTCTGCCCGCCCTTCTTTGAGGACCCGCTGGGCACATCCCCCTCCGCGAGCTCCAGGGCCCAACCATCCCCAGGTGGGGAAGAGCTGGGAGAGGCTGGGATGCCCAGGACTGCCCAGCACAGACACTGGAGCTCCAATGTATCTGCAAACAACAACAGCAGCAACCGAGCACCAGAATTCTGGGTCCCGGGCCTCTCAGGTTACACGGACTGCTGCCCTGGTGTGAAGCAGGCCCTACAGACCGTCCCTGAGCTGGGCCATCCTCTGATCCCAGAGGACCTCAGAGAGCCTCTCCTTGGGCCAAAGGGGGCCTCCTCTGGTAAGGAGATGGGCCGCTGCCTTGGCCTCCCCCATCTGTATCCTGCTGAGGGCCTGACACCTGCCCCGTGCCTGGTCACATCCCCGTGGACAGAGGCAGCCAGAAGTGGTGGTGACAGCCCCCAGGCAGAGCCCAGGCTTGCAGAGGAGGCCGAGGGCTCTGCTGGACTCCAGCTGCCCCTTCCCTCCATCCCATCCCCATCCCAAGAGGGAGCCCTGCTTCCTGCCGAGGAGGCCAGCACCCCGCCCACCCTGCCTGCTTCACCCACGCCCACTGGCAGCCCACAGCCTGCCACTGAGCCAGTCCAGGCCCTGGACAGCGACAGTGGCAGCAGCTCCCCTGAGCTGGAGGCACCAGGCAGTGAAGACGAAGACACGACTGAGGCCACTTCTGGTGTCTTCACTGACTTGTCCAGCGACGGCCCGCAGGCTGAGAAACCAGATGTGACACCAGCCTTCCGCTCCCTACAGAAGCAGGTGGGGACCCCCGACTCCTTGGACTCCCTGGACATCCCATCCTCAGCCAGTGATGGCGGCTCTGAGGTCTTCAGCCCATTAGCTGTTGGCCCCCCTGGCGGGCAGCCCCGAGCCCTGGACAGCGGCTATGACACAGAGAACTATGAGTCCCCTGAGTTTGTACTCAAGGAGGCCCATGAGCCCTGTGAGCCTGAGGCCTTGGAGGAGCTGGCCTCAGAGGGTGAGAGCCCCGGGCCAGAGACTCGTCTCTCCGCCTCCCTGGGTGGCCTCAGCGAGAAGAATCCTTACCGCGACTCTGCCTACTTCTCAGACCTGGACACGGAGCCAGAGCCCCCCTTGGGCCCCAAGGAGAAGCAAGGAGGTGTCCCAGTCCCCGGGCCAGAGCCCGATCTGGAGAGCCTGAAGAGCCCCAGGCTGCCGTCTGCACTGCCCTCCCCTGAGTTGGGGATGCTTGGGGAGGCACAGGGCTCTGGCCCCAGGGAGGTGCTGCCACTGCCACTGCTTGAGGACTCTTCCCCAGAGCCAAGCGCCTGCCCCAGGGGCCCCAGGCTGGAGCCTCCCTGGCCCCAAGACCCAGCCCAGGTGCCACCCATGCCCAGCCCCGGGCACTCTAAGATTTTCCTGTTGACTCCGGTCCGGCCCAGCTCAGAAGGCCACCGCCCCGAGCTCCAGGAGACCCTGGGACTGCTGTCAGGGTCGGGCCTGCAGGAACGGACAGGGGGTCCAGGTGCCCCCAGAACCCCACTCTGCCTGGCCCTGCCGGCAGTCCCCGCGGCTCCAGAGGGGCGGCCGGAGGAGGAAGAGGACGACAGCGAAGACAGTGACGAGTCGGACGAGGAGCTCCGCTGCTACAGCATCCAGGAGCCGAGCGAGGAGAGCGAGGAGGAGGCGCCGCCTGTGCCAGTGGTGGTGGCGGAGAGCCAGAGTGCGCGCAACCTGCGCAGCCTGCTTAAGATGCCCAGCCTCCTGTCCGAGGCCTTCTGCGAGGACCTGGAGCGCAAGAAGAAAGCCGTGTCCTTCTTCGACGACGTCACCGTCTACCTCTTCGACCAGGTGGGCAGCCGCCCTGGGTGGGCTCTGCGTGGCGGAGTGGGGGTCTGCGGCGGGACGGGAAGCCATGGGAGACTCGTGCTGTTCTGATCCTCCAGGAAAGCCCCACCCGGGAGCTCGGGGAGCCCTTACCTGGCGCCAAGGAGTCGTCCCCCACGTTCCCGGTGGGCAGCCCGGGCTCCCCCAGCACCCCCGGCCGGCCTCGGCGGGCTGACCGCTCCCCCGACGGCCCCGCGGCCGAAGAGGGTGAGCTGGAGGCGGGGTGACGCGGCGGCGAGGGTGGGGCAACGGGGGTGGGTGGGGCCCTCATGGAGGCGGGGCAACATGGCGGGGTCGGGGTGGGCCTGTGACTTAGGTGGTGGGCGGGGCCTGGACGTGACTTCTTGCTCCGGGCGGTGTCTCCCCCATCCGGTCCACAACTGACGGCGGGCACCTCGCAGGCGGAGGGTTCGAGTGGGACGATGGCCTCCCGCCGACGCCGGCCCAGGAGCCTGCCCCGTGCGTCCCCGCTGCGCCCGCCAAGCCCAGCCCCTTCTCTCGCTTCACTGTCTCACCAGCGCCTGCGTCCCGCTTCTCCATCACACACGTCACCGACTCGGACTCCGGGTCCGTGGGAGGTGAGGCTGCGGTGGGGCTGGCGGGAGGGGATACTGAGTCAGGACAGTGGTGAGGGCGGCTGGGAAGGGCACCTGCTGGGCGCGAGGCCCTACGCTCGTTATTTCGTGTTTTCTGGACAAGCTCAGTTTTCAGACGGGGGAACTGAGGCTCAGAGAGGTCAGGTCACGCCAGGCCTCTTTGTTGTGGCCACCTTGGCACGTTTCCTCACCGCTCTGAGGAGATGCAGTGCCCCAGACAAAGCTGGCTCAGCACTCTCGGGATGTAGGTTGGATGTCCACTCCCTGCCCCACCCCCACCCCCCGCACCGCCCCGCTCTTTTCTCCCTCCTCCGAAGGCACCAGGCTGGACACTGAGTGCCCCCCACCCTGCTCTCTGACCTGCAGCAGCCTCTCCTGCCAGAACCTTCCCAGCCCCTGCTGGTCTGCCTCATCCACCAGCCCCCCATCTCAGATGTAATGGCTTGTCCAGAGATGGTGGTGGTGGCTCAGGTGCCCACGTGGGGCCCTACTCAGGGGCCTTAGCTCACTCCTCCCTCCAAGCTCTACTCCTGTCAACCTCAGACCAGGTGGGCTCATACCTGCCCAGTTGCCACCACCCCATTCTACTAGGCTTCCCTGAAAGCTCACCTCCACTAAGATGCCCCTACTTATCTTGTCCCCCTGGCAGACCCAGCCCCTCCCTTGCGGCCCTTGGCATGTGGCTGCAGCCTCTAGGGAAGGATGTGCTGGTCTGTTTGTGTCACACAGTGTGCCCTTAATGGATATCTGAACAAGCAAGCAGGTCACCAGGAGGCGAGTGTGTGACCCTGGCCAGCCCAGTCCTGCTCGGGTCTCAGTTTTCCCACCTGTAAAGAGAGGACTCAGAGGGCTGACGTTGAGCTTTGTTGGGCCCGATCCCTGGTGATGTGGCGGGAAGGATAATCGTCTGGCTCCTACCTAGATAGGCAGGCAGGCAGGCCTGCTGCAGCCCAGCTGCTCAGTGGCCCGTAAGCGAGGGATTGAGGCCAGGTGAAAGCCCTGGGCGAGGGGACTCTGGCTGTCCTTGGAGGGGAGGGTGCTCTCAGGAGTCCCTGTGGCCCCAGTGTCTCCCTAAACATGTTTGCCAGGTCCTACAGCAGGTGCTGGGGGCAGCTGTAAAGAGGCCTGAGCCCCAGGCAGCCCCTGCTTGGATCCCCTGCCGGTTCTCTCCCCGGCAGCAGCGAGGATGGTGACCAAGAGTGGTGGGGACTTTCATCTTGGCAGTGGTCAGCAGCAGCTTCCAAGCGCTTCGGTGCCCCATGCAGCACCCTGGAGGAGCAGGGCAGGCGCTGGACATAAGAGCATCTGTGCACACCAGCCCTGTGCTGCCCTGGGGGCAGGATTTGTCCTGGACACTTGGGTTTGCTGCTAGGCCCTAGGGATGCCCTACAGCCGCCCCTCACCCTGAAGCTGCCCCCTCCCCCCCGGCCCCCTGCTGTCAAGACTGCTTGGCCTCTGAGGCCAGGGGCCCTCGCACGCCCTGCCTACAGGTTCCTGTGGTGTATTACAGGCTGCTGTGTCCTCACCCCAGGTGAGAGGGCAGGTACAGGCCTGCTAGGACGGCCTCTCCCTGCCCCCTTTGCCCCTTCTGCCGGTTCAGGGTTTGCTCAGTGCAAGAAGAGGACACCGGGCTCGTGTGTCCCTGCTCCAAGTCTGTGGCTGTTTCCCCTTCACTGAATCAGTTAGACCGTAAGCTCTCCCTTCCCACAGGGTATGGGCCGGCTCCTGCCTGGGTCCCACCGGAGCCCTGCGAGGGGACTGAGGTGGGCAGCCCGAAAGATGGGGGGCTTTCAGGTCGCAGTCCTGCTGCTTCAGCCCCTGTCTAGAGGTGTCTGTGGCTCCCCTCTGCAAGGTAGGGCCCAGCCCAGCCCAGCTGCCAAAGGAAAGTGGCGGCTGCCCCCCACGGTCAGTGTCTGTCAGGGGGTTCCTACTGCAGGGATGGAGACAGTGGGAAGGGGTGGAGCTGGGAGGGAGGGTGGGGCAGGGCAGCACAGGGGGTATTTTTGTAACACTGTTGTCAGAACAGATGGAAGAGGGATGCTTTTAAGTTATTGTTGCCAAAGAGACATAAAATTTATTGTTGCTTTTGGGGTGGGGGTGTGGGTGGGGACTTGTTTTGAATTTGTTTTTTGTTTATTTGAGGCTTATGATGCTGGTACAATGATCGTCTTGTTCCTTTCTTGTCTGTTTTTTAAGAGAAATCAAAACTAAGGAAAAAAGCCTTCATGCTAAGCGTGTTTTCTTTTGGAGTCTGCAGATAAAGCCTTGGGCAGGAGGGGGCATGGGCTGTGCTGGGGTGGGGTCCCTACAGTCCCTTCTGACCACTGGGGGATGCAGGAGGGAGACCACCCCTTCCTCTAGCTGTCCTTGGCACACCTTGGTGGAGGGACACAGTGACCTTGGGCCCCTAGGGTGCCCAGGTTGGGGTGTCTTCCCAGAACAGGGCCAGCGGACTGACGCCTGCAGCCCTCACTTCCTGCCTGGAAGCTGGCCCTACCTAGGTAAGGGTGAGAGGGAACCTCTCCGGGAAGCTCTTCCTCCTGCCTCTCCAGGGGTGGCCCCTGTCCCTCAGCACGGGGAGGCCGGGTGAGGGGGCGGTGAGCTGGGAGCAAGGTGGGTTGTGAGGAGGTGGGGCTTCTGTGCCCCTCCACCGCAAACATCTGCCCTGTGACCCTGCCTCACCTCACCTGGCCTGCCTCCAGCTTCTGCAAGGTGAGAGCCTCTGGGGCCCCACCCCCTGTGCTTCGTGTTCTGGGCTGTGCGCAGAGCCCCTCCTGGGAGGGTCTGGGAGGAGCAAGCGAACGCTGCCCGGAACTGAACGTCTCCTGAGGTAAGGACTGCTGTCACCAACGTGGTTATTAGCACGGCTGTATTTCAGCCTTAAATGTCAAACAGCATGGATCCGATAGCTTCTAAAATCTTATATTTCAGCTGAAATATGGAAACAGCCAGAGCATTGAGGGGGCCTACCCAGGAATCCTGGGGTAGGCCCCCCTCAATGGCACACAGCCTGGGGAGCCAGGCCACAGCACCGACCACCCTGGGGACAGGGAGGAGAGCTGGGGGCCCTGCAGCCAGTTCTGGATGGGAGTTAGGGTGTGGGCAGGGAGAAACTGGGACAGAGAGGCCCACAAAACTGCCAGTGGCAGGGGGGAGACCCAGCAAAGCCCCAATCAGGGGTCTGGCAGGAAGTTGTGCTCATACTAAATCCAAGGAAGGGAGGCCGGCCCTCGCTCTCCCCTTCCCCTCCCCTCCCTCCCCTTGCCCCTGCATTGCTGCCGCAGGCACTACTACAGGTGGGCGGCCTCATTACTGACCAGACAGGGGCTCCCCTTACAGCTACAAGCTGATGCGATGGCCCTCCCTGCACCTTGGGGGCTCCCTGGCCCACACGACAGATGGGCCTGATTCAAAAGGTTGGCCGCCCAGCCCAGGCAGCAGGTCCCTGCTCCCCTCACTCTCCTTGGCCACGGCCATGCCACCTCCTGACCCTGTAGGAACAGCCGGGGTCCAGCCCAGGCCAGATTGAGGTGGGGGCAGAAGGGCTTGGAAGGAGACAATTCTCTAAATGGGGAGCAAGCAGATTGTAACAAAACAGGTTACAGGTCAGGGTGTGGGAGGAGGAGCCCCCACAGGCAGTGGGTGCAGATGTGGCCGTCAGCTGAGGAGTGGGGCAGACCTGTCATTGGTCACCGTCGGCTTCAGCTGGACGCTGGCGAAGGGATTCCTGAGAAGAGGAGAGAAGAGTGGTTTTCGGGAGGGGTGCTGAGTGCCGCCCTGTGGCTACAGACGGCACCCACCTGGACCCCGATGGCCCAGCCTCTGAGCTCAGGGCCTGGGGGTGGCAGAGGCCACGGGGGAGAGCCAGAAAGGGGCGCTGTCCGCAAGGCCAGCTGAGCCCCAGCGCGCCACCCTCTGCTCACCCCCCCCAGGTGCCCCACCTCAAACCGTCAACCCTCCCACAGGCAGGGTGGGTGGGCATGGGGGGGCCCCTCCACATCAGCCCTGGTCCTTTCTCTGCAACCTGAGGCAGCCCCACATGAGCCGCACCCGAGCTCGGTGCGCCGCCCCCCAAGGCCAAGCGCCCCCGCCACCTGCCCGGGAGCAGCAGCTGAGCCCATCTGCAAGGACACAGCTGTTGACACATAGAGCCACAGCTCAGCAGAGCGCACAAGCCCAGCCCATGCATCCTGGGGGCCCAGAGAGTGGCCCGTCCCATGCCGACATGACAGACACGAGGCGCAGGCACCCCAGCGACAACGGGGCTGGTAGGAGTGGACGCCCGCAGCCCCTGCGGAGGGGCTGGCCGCCTCCTCAGAGAGGAGCCGTGCCTGCCCCTGCGTGCCGAGGCTGCGGCTGACAGACAGACAGACGCACCAGACAAGGGGCTGAGATGGAACGAGATGAGTGCAGGGTGGGGCTGGCACCTGGCCTCGTGCTCACGGAGGCCTCTCCTCCTCGGCGGGCTCCGAGGACCTGCCCAGGTGGAGATGGCACAGGAGAGCAGGCCAGGGGACGTCAGGCAGTCCCAAGGGTGACAGCACGGATGGCACGTGGGACACGGAGGGCTCGGCCTGAACGGGAGCCGTTACCTGGGGCGGGAGTGGCCTCTGACATGGCTGGGCGTCCACAGGAGCTGGGTGGGCGCTCTGTCCAGGTGCCCAGGAAGATAGAACGTGGGGTGGGCAACCCTGTGTTTGCCTGAGGACCTGGCATTTTCTAAAACACTGAGGCACTTTGAACAACTGAGTCCAAAGGATGAACTAGTGAGAGGAGACTGATCTGCATCTCCAAGATGCTGCCTGACAGTTGGCAGCACCCGCAGCCGTTCCACCCCTGCCTCGGAACATCTGCACCTGATGAAAGGCCCTTCCAGCCGGCGGGGCCTCAGTCTCCCTCATTCAGGTCCTCTCTGGCCTCCCAGGCTTGGGTCTGAGCAGATGTGCTTCAGCCCCACTGGCCCCAGGCAGGGGCAGCCTGGAGGTTCTGAAACCGAGGTTCTGCTGTGACCAGCGTCATCTGCCCTGGGACGGAGGATGCAGGGCAGCCACGGGGGCGGCCGCCTTGACTGGACTCTTGTCCTAGAGGAGGGCTCCATGCCCTTGGCGGTCTGCAGCCAGGGTCATGGCGGGGGGTCTTGTGGGGCTGGAAACGGGGCAGGTTTGTCCATCCAGAGTCGGGGACCCAGCAGGGGAAGGGACCCAGAGAAGGGAGGATGGCACCTGTGCTGACCAGAGCCAGGGGCAAAAGGGAGTTCCAGCCGGGTGTGTCCTGACGCACCTACATTCTCATCAGAAAGGGTCAGTGACCAGCCACGTGTAAATCAACGAAGTTACAACACACCCTCAAACCATATACAAAAATAAACTCAAAATGGCTTATAGACTTAAATATAAGACATGACACCATAAAACTCCTAGAAGAAAACATAGGCAAAACATTCTCTGACGTAAATCGTACCAGTGTTTTCTTAGGTCAGTCTCCCAAGGCAATAAAAACAAAAGCAAAAATAAACAAATGGGACCTAATCAAACTTACAAGCTTTTGCACAGCAAAGGAAACCGTAAACAAACAAAAAGACGGCCTACAGATTGGGAGAAAATATTTGCAAATGAAGCAACTGACAAGGACTTAATTTCCAAAATATACAAACAGCTCATACCTCTCAACAACAAAAAACCAAACAACCCAATCGAAAAATGGGCAGAAGACCTAACTAGACATTTGTCCAAAGAAGACATACAGATGGCCAACATGCATATGAAAAGATGCTCAACATTGCTAATTATTAGAGAAATGCAAATCAAGACTACAATGAGGTACCACCTCACACTGGTCAGAATGGCCATCATTAAGAAGTCTACAAATTACAAATGCTGGAGAGGGTGTGGAGAAAAGGGAACCTCCCTACACTGTTGGTGGGAGATTGGTGCAGGCACTATGGAAAAGAGTCTGGAGGTTCCCCCCAAAACTAGAGTTGCCATGTGATCCAGATGAAACTAATTCAAAAAGATCCATGCACCCCTATGTTCACAGCAGCACTATTCACACTAGCCAAGACATGGAAACAACCTAAATGTCCACTGACAGATAAATGAATAAAGATGTGGTATATACACAATGGAATATTAGCCATAAAAAAGAATGAAATAATGCCATTTGCAGCAACATGAATAGACCTAGAGATTCTCATACTAAGTGAAGAATGACTAATAGCACATGATATCACATATATAAAATCTAAAAAAATTATACAAATGAACTTATCTACAAAACAGACTCACAGACATAGAAAACAGACTTGTGGTTGCCAAGGAGGAAGAGGGGTGGGGAGGGGTGAATTGGGAGTTTGGGATTAGCAAATGAAAACTATTATATATAGAATGGGTAAACAAGGTCCTACCGTATAGCACAGGAAATTACATTCAGTGTATCCTGTGATAAACCATAATGGAAAAGAATATAAAAAAGAATATATATGGGTATAACTGAATCACTTTGCTATATGGCAGAAATTAACACAACATTGTAAATCAACTATACTTCAATTAAAAAAAAAGGGTCAGTGGCAAACCCACACTACCACCTGAACCAGGAAGACCTCCCTGAAGAGGGTGTCTGGCCTCTGACCCACACCGTCCCCCAAAACAGTGTGACCATGGAAGAAGCATGTGCTGTCCACACTGCAGGTTCTGAGGAAGGAGGTGGCAGCTGTAACCACTCCAGACCTCTGGAGCGACTCCCTCCTGCAGCCCCGGCCAGAGACCCCTGGGTGGGACACTCCCACCCTTCAGCATCAGAGGAAGTGTGAGGCCCCCTTGGGTGCTCACCACCTTCTGGGATGTTCTGTGAAAGAACAGGCTTAAGAGCTACCCCCGGGGAGGGCACCTGAGTGACCCCAGGTGAGGGACTTGGGTCAACACTGGGATGACAAAACATGACAAGATTTGGACCTGAGGCACTGCTGATCCTGCTGTCCTGCAGACGTCCGTCACTGCCCAGGGGTGGACGCCGGGGCCAATCAACAGACGACCACCCAGACACAGAACAAGCTCTTCTTGACCCAAATGGGAGACGCTGGAGTATGCGAGAGCCAGTGCTGTCAGGATGCCAGGGCCCCTCCCCAGGCAGGGCCACCAGGCACTCAGGTGCCCGACTGGTGGCTGGGCTCTGTCCCCCTCCTGAGCAGGGACACAGGGACAGCCGGTAGCTTTTATACGGAATGGATTTGTATCCTCCGGGGGGCAGGCCTGAAGTCCCGGGCATGGTGAAGGGAGGCATGAGCCAGGCCCCCCGCCAGGAATGGCTGTCCCCACCACCCAGTCCTCTGCAGACCCCCACAGCCTGACGAGGTGGGACCCCTGCAGCCAAGCAGCATTCGGGTCCAGGCTCATGAAACATTCGTCACTGAGGATTTGGTGGAATCACCTTCGGTTATCTTCTGAATCCACTTCTTGAATAAGAAAGGGGGTGGTTCTGAGAACAGCCTGGTCAGCACGAAGCGTGGCTTGTGTCCTGTGGTGACTCCGGGGCAGAGAAGGAGCGAAGAGCAGTCACAGCATAGATTTCAACTTCCTCCACGTTTTCCTCTTAAAACGTGGCACAACTTCAGAACGTTGGCCCTTCTGGACTTGAGTCGTTCTCCTCCCCGGCCCTCCTCCCAGGGCTGTGAGCTCTGGCAAAGTTGAGCAACGTCCCTCAACCAACCAGAGGTGGCTTGTGACACCCCCGCACCTGGTAGGATCATCAGGACAGGCAGACCCTGCGGCCGCCGTGCTGTGAGCTCCCAGAGATGAGTGCACCCCCGCCCGCCGTGCCCCTGGGGCTCTGCCCTCCATCCAGGGGTGGGGTTCTAGGCAGAGGCCACACGAGCCTCCCTGAGCCTTCACCCCCTTCCAGTACCTCCAGTGGGTGAGATCAGCTGGGCTCCACCAGCTCAGAGGGACCACGAGGGCAGCAGAGGTGGGGGCGGGAGATGCAGGTGTCTCAAAGCATCTCGGAAGAAGAGGGATAGATGCAGGGGAGGAGAGTGGCCCAGGTCACCCACTGCTGAGCCAGGGTCAAAGTCATTTCTCCCATCCCCCAATTTCAGGAGCACTTGTCTCTAGAGTTTTCCAGAACTCACACTGCAACTCATCAAGAGAAAGGCAGGAAAAAACAAACAAACATATATATAGATAAAAAACCCTGACAGTCCAGTGGTTAGGGCTCTGCGCTTCCACTGCTGGGGGCCCGGGTTTGATCCCTGGTCAGGGAACTAAGATCCCACAAGCCACGCAGTGTGGCCTAAACAAACAAACACACACACCAAAAAAAAAACCAAGAAAGGCAGTGAAGGAGGGAGAGGGAGAGTCCAGGACCTGCTGCCCACAGGGAGGGAGGATGGCATCTCCATGACACCCAGGGAGGTGAAGTGATGACCATCTTTGTAAAGGGCCCACGTGCCAGCTTCGCGCAGCAGACTTCTCAGTGACAGGGCTGGGGTGGGGCAGAGGGGCAGCAGTGCTGCCCAGACCCAGGCACAGGAGCCCAGAGCAGTGGGCTCCCCCTGCACGCCCCACCCCAGCTGTTGGCGCTTGCTTTCCAAGGGCACAGGGGAAGGGACCATCACCAGTTGGGAGCTGGAGGAGGCCCCTGGGGCCTGCTCTGGAAGCCTGGAGTAGCCCCCTGGAGCCACGTCGGGGCAGACAGCAGCTGAGCCTGCGCAGAACGGGGCCACTGCATCTGCTCATCCTCTGCAGGGCAGATGCATGCTGCTGGTCCCGCGTGCCTGTGGCTCTCACCTGGGCACAGGCCATGGCGCTATCCCCACACCCATCCTGGTCTCCCCAGCCCTCGAGGGGCTGCGATACTCACCAACCCAGGAGCCAGCCAGGCCGGGCTCAGACCCACGCTCAGGGACCGGTCTGAGGGGCACTCAGCCGAAGGAGCCCAAAGCCAGCCTCGCAGCTGATCACCAGGCTTCACCCCGATTATGGCCAAAGCACCCAGCAGAAGCAACAGGAAACCCAGACAGAGGGCCAGGACAGACCCGCAAGCTTCCAGAGGGAGGAAATCCGAGAGCCCAAGGAGAGGTCCAGGGAGGCAAAGACCCAGAGCCGAGAGCAGACGCAGGCTCAGCAGACCCTCGGACCCCAGCATAAGAAAACCAGGGCAACTTACTAACTCTAGTCAGGGGCCGCTCAAAATCTGGCCACTTCCACATCGGCACTGCAAGGAAACACAGGGCTCAGTTGATGCACGTGGAGCAGGTGGGAGTGAGGTCTGAGGACTCCGAGGGGACATAAGCCGGATGGAGGATGGGGGGACGCCTGGCAGCTAGCATATGCTGCCGGGAGCATGTACCACCAGCCACAGGGCAGAGCTGGCTCTCCAGCCCGCGGGAGGGGTCTGCAGGGAGGCAGCTCCAAGGAGCAGCTCAAGCAGGGCGTCCCTGGATCAGGCCCACGTGGCTCTCCCCCAGGTGCGGGCCTCCCCAGGCGCCCCCAGGGAGAGCAGTGTGGCCTGGCACGCTCTGCACCTTGGTCACTCTGTCGGCGAGGAGGCCAGGCTTTGCACGTGGCCCGGACACACGCAGAGGGGCTGGAAGGAGGCGCCACACCCAACTCGATGCAATAAATAAAACTTTTATTCAAACAACTGCAGTACAGGGCACAATTCAGATTAAAAAAAAAAAAAAGACGAAAGGAAACAGGAAAAATATTTTCAGCACTTTACATCTTCATACAAGTTTTGCGGTTTTGTGTCTACATTCATCCATTGAGCATGGAATCCCCTGGATTTGAGATCTTTTAGCAAAATTAGAACACCAACATAGAAGGCTCTTTTTACAAAGGTCCATGTTCTGGCTTTGTTTTTTCCTTAATTATAAAACAGGGTCTGTCTGCGTCTTGAGCTGCTTCTCTCACAAATGCTACCAGCCATGTTCTAGTCCACGGGAGGGGGTGGGAGGGTTTTGCTAAATCACATCAAAAAAAGGAGCGTCCACAGCTTCACGGGGGCTCCCGTGGCGGGAAGGACGGAGCGGCTGCGCCCTCGCTCACTTCCCAGATTCAAGGCGTGAAGAGGCAATACCAGTAGCCAGCCACTCAGTCCAGCATGTCTGTTTCTGAAGTCACCAAGACACACAGAGAGACGAGAGCGTTTAGGGAGGACTGGGCAGGGACTGCCTGCTCCCCGACGGCAGGTGCAGGGGTGTAGCGCCCAGAGCCGCCCTCACTCCTTCACAGGCTGGTTAAAGAAATGATTTCCAGAACACGTGGGGTTGGGGGTGGTCTCTGGAAGTCTTTGGAATGTCCGAGTGCGGCCGGTCCCCCTCCCCGCCAGTGCACTGTGCGGTCACGGTGCCCCGAGGCTGGCGCCGTGCTCTGGTCTGTACATCGTCCAATGGCGTCCGGGACAAGGAAGCGGTCAGGAGCCCGGCCTGGCGGGCAGGCAGGGCTGGGGGCTGCGGCCTCCCTCACAGGAGCGGCCAGCTTCCTCAGGAGGCCCCCCGGCTCAGCCCGAGCCCTTCTCTGGATGCGGCCTGGAAGGATGCCCCCGGGGCCACAAGCCTTGTGGAGCCCCCAGCACCCTCCCTCTCCTGACACAGGTGCCAGCGTGTGCTGGGGGGTCAGATGCAGAGATAACAGTACGTACACCGGAGTCCATGCATATCTGTTTTTGTTTTTCAGGAAAAAAAAGTCCTTTTCCTGTTTTTTATCTTTTTGTTTTTTTGTTTTTTAAAGATTTTTCTTTTTCTTCAAACTTTTTAGACCTGGCTCACGGTGAGCCTTCAAAGAGGGACAGCGTGTCATGAATACGGCGGATGGGGAGTAGCGGCGAGGACACCCCGCCCGCGCTGCCCAGCGGCAGGTCCCAACACACGGGTGGGGGTGTGTAAACACAGGGAGCGGAGATGGGGCAGCACCATGGACCCTGGGGGATCACAGAGTCTGGGGTCACGAACCAAAAGGCGGGGGTGAGGGGGCAAGTGGGAAAGAGAAACAACCCAGGAAGAAACCAACGAGAGCCGAGGAGGAAACCGATGGAGACCAGACAGACCGGGGTGGGGGGGGTGGGGAGACGGCGGAAGCTCTTCTGAGCAGCAGCTGCCCGGGGTCAGCGTCCTCACACTGTGGACACCAGCGTGCCACTGCCGCTGTGAAACAAAGCACAGGACAGCTGCCGGGCCGCACACCTCCCCCGCAGCTGCCCTCCCAGCCGCGCGACTGGCCACCGGCCCTGGGGGAGTGGTGACAGGAGACCCCCAGAGCCTGGACAAGGGCTGCGCCCGGGTCAGGGGTTCAGGAGGCTGCAGCCCTGAGCCATCTGCACTGGCCTGGGCTGGTTCCGGGGAGACGAGCCCAGGGGCAGGCCCCCCTCCTGGCCGAGGTCTGGACAAGCAGGTGTGGACGCCAGGAAAGAGCAGGGCCACAAAACCACCAGGTGAGGGGGTCATGCTGCGGCTGTGGGCAGCCCGAGGGCCCCACCAGGAAAGAATGGGAGCCCCAGTAGTGGCTGCAGTGGGTCCCTGACTCCGGCCTGGGCACAGGCCCGGCTTGCTCCAACCCACCCACCTGCCCGCAAGGGGAGCATGAAGGCAGCTCCAGGAGGGGCTGCTTCCCCCACTCGGCGTTATCTGGGGACCCTGGGCTACTGCCAGGGGACAGGGCATCCTGCACCGAGGGCCCTGCCCTACAGAGCGGACTGGGGGAAGGCACAACGCGGTGAGGGGCAGAGAACAGGCACCCTGGGCCCCGCTCACTGACTCAGAGTGGCGACACCATGGTCTCCAGCCAGGCCCCAACAGAGCAGGCCTGGGAGGGGAGACACCCAACTCCAGCCTCCGGTGGGACAGCTCCCCAAAACCACAGCTCCCCAAGACGAGTCTCAAAACCCCTTACCTGCTCACGGCCCGTGCCCCGTAATCATCCAAACCCTGGGGAGGAAAGGAAGAAACAGGTCAGGCTGGGGTTCAGGGGGTGAGGCCAGATCTGCAGGGCAGGGTCCCCTCCTAACCCCAGGGTGTGCAGTGCTGCCTGCAGCTGAGGACATGAAGGGGCCCCTCCCCTCCTGAGCAGTGACCTCCCAATTCACAGGGATGTCTCCTTATCTGGCCAGCGGCCGACGGTGAGCTCACGCTCCCGGGCACACACAAGACAGACCACCTGATGACGCCCTTCCACCCATGTTCCCTATGGCTCTTAGGCCCTGCAGGTCACATGGTAGGAACACCTGGCAAGTGAGAGCTTCCTGGGGAACCCAGAGCCTGAAACCACTGACGGTGGGGCATCGGGGAAGCCAGGCTGGCGGAGGCTGGCGTGGGGAGGGCGGCTGCACCGAAGGTCACCCGCACGCCTGCCTCATGCACGCCTGTGCCGGCCCCTGAGCGCCCCACACCCAGCTGCAGCTTCCTGGCCCTGAAGCAGCTGCCGCCCCAAAGCCATTGAGGGGTACTGGGGACACCCTCCTCAGCTCTCTAAGCATCAAAACCAAAACCAGCAACCAGGAAGCGAGAGCAACAAGCAGTGATCAGACCTCTCCAGGCCAGGCCGGCCGAGGCCTGGGTGAGGCTGCAGAGGGACTGAAGTGTCTCACTGCTCCGCAGCCTGGCCCTGTGGCCCCCCGAGGCGCCACGCCTCTCCCAAGGTGGGATCAGCCTCTCCCTCCCTGCTGCTTGCCCTGGCCACTGGTCCCAACATCACCTTCTCTGAAAGGTTCCATCCAAGGGTCCGGCCACACCACCTCGGCCTTGCCCCTCTCACCACTTAAGCTGTCTCGAATCACGTGTTCACTCTGCCTGAGCCGTCAATTCCCTGAAGACGGCTCCCTCCACCCTCGACACCTCACACAGCATATGCCAGCTGAGCCCTCCTCACAGGAAGGAGAGGTGGCCGAGGACAGGACAGGGACAGCTGGAAGGGAGAGTCGGCCACCACGCACCCAGAGCCCTTCCCTGCCTCACCCACTTCTGACATCACACTGTCAATATGGGAGCCCCAGCTGTTGGGTCAACTCTCTGGCTGCTCAAACCCTAGAGAAACCTGAGTTCTCGTCTCTTCTCTCCCCTCTGCCTGGGCCCCCCAACCCCCAAACCGAGGGAGGCCCTGCCCTAGAGAGCGGCACCGGAACAGAGCTGCTGGCCCCCGCCTACCACGCAGCCACAGCAGATGAACGTCCTGGAAGCCTGGGCCCCCTCCACCCCACGAGCTTCCCCAGCAGAGCTGTGCAGCACCGTCCACACTCACACCCCAGCCCCACCTTGACCTCAAGACCGCCAGGCACACGGGGGATCCATCAGGGGATCCACCGGGGACCCAAGCCTCAGTCTTCTGCCTCTGGTCGCCTGGTACCAGGTGGCCTGACCTCGCGTGCCCGGCCCTGCCTCCTACGGGCCCCAGAAACACACTAACTAGAAGGTTCCGGCCACGTCTCAGGCCCTGAGTGGCAGGCACTCGTCTGCACTCGGACCCATGATGGCAGGAGCCCCACGGCTCTCAGGGAAGGGGCTCCTCCCGAGAGGCAGCGTCCAGTGCAGTCTCAAGGCCGGCAGCACCCGAGCCCGAGGGAAGGGCAGGCAGAGGGGCCGCCGTGCCTTCTCTAGAGCCCTGAGACTATAGAGGACGTCTGGCTGTGCCCCCTGAGGTGGCCACAGCAGGGGTGCAGATGCCAGGCCCAGACCCCCGAGCCCACGGCCTTCCAGTGGAGGTGCCAACACAGGACTGCAGCCGAGCCCACCCATCAACGGCCCCTGCCAAGGCCCCCAGCTCACCTGGGAGAAGGCAGGCATGGCCACGCTGTAGGGCCTCTGCTTGAAAGGGCCGGCCGTCTGGGCGGGGAAGGCCCGGGACGATGTGCCGTAGTCGGGGGGCGGGAGCGCCAGGTCTTCCTTGTCCAGGAGGTTGCCCGTGCTGCTGCTCTTCCCCTGCTGCAGGCTGTGGGGACGTGGCGCAGGGCCGTCAGCTCGGGCCCCCCACCTCGCCGGGCCCCGCAAGGGAGGCGGAACGAGAGGCTGCTCTCTGGGGCCTGGGGTGCAGCCACGCCGCCCCGGTGGGCCAGCCCCCTCCTAGGAGCGGGGTGTGAAGCGTGCAGGCGGGAGGGGAGCCGAGCCCTACGGCAGCCGCTCAGCCCCTTGCTGGCTCCGGCAGCGAGTCTCCTGCTTTCCCGAGGGCCAGAGGGACCTGGGGGGCTCACGGGGCCCCCACCCCGCCCCCCACAGCTGGCAGCGACCCCCGGGGCTCTCAGACACCGCCCTCAGAGCACCTCCGCACCCCTGCACCCTAGGGCCTCAAAGGCGCAGCCCCTTCCCAGAGCTATGGGCCACCTGCCCCTGTCGGCATGCTCACCTCATGTGCAATCTGTCACCGCCGTCGCCGTCCAGGACCCGGGTATAGGAGAAGGGAAACCAGCCCCGCCTGGAAGAGCAGACCCTGTCAGAGTGTGCCAGGGCCTCTGCGTTCCGGCGCCAAGTCCCACCCATTCCCCGGCCTGGCTGCACCTGAGGGAACACGTGTGCGCGCTCCAGGGAGACCAAGAGACCGCAGCACCCACGCGGGACATGCATGCAGCTCGGAACTGCCCTGCTCCGGACGGGAGCCAGGCTGGGGGTGAGGGAAGGTGCCAGGACCCAAGCAGGGCTCTTACTTCTTCAACAAACAGGGCTGGTTTCCTGCCACGTGGCCCAGCTGGGCGGAGCCCCAACTGGCCACACAGAACCACGGCACCAACGTGAGAGGCTGCCTGGGGGAGGCAGGTGTGGTGTTGGGGATGCGGGTGCCCTGCCGGTGCCCCCGCTCCTCAGAGCTGCCCCTCAAGGGTGGCGGCTGCCAGTGGGCCAGAGCCAGGCTCCGCGCAGCATCTTCCTCCCGGCTAAGGCAGGCTGCTTCTGCCCCGGGGCAGGGGTCTCTCACCCGGCGGACAGACGCATGCAGACAATGGTGGTGGCGGTGGAGTGGGGTGTGAAGCGTGCAGGTGGGACGGGACAGCCCCTGACCTGGGCGGGCCCTGGCTGAACAAGAGCCAGGCGTTGGCACAGCCTCTTGGCAACAGTCGTTCAATTAAGCCGTGACGGCGTGGCCCATCCGGCTCAAGGCCACTTCTAGAACCCCAGCGCGAGGGCTGCTCACATGCACGGAAAGGTTTTGGGGTGGAAGGCTGGCCTCTGCTGACTGGGAGGGCACACATGGGATGATGGGCTAGGTCAGGGGATGTGGAAGTGAGGGACGGTGGGGGGTCCTCGGCTACATCTGTCCCTCCCAACATAAGCGTGGGACCTGGACCATCAGTTCAAAGGAGGACCCAGAGCCCAGAGTCAGGACGTCTGAGGACCAGGTCATGAGGCCGACGTTCCCACTGCCCACACAGGACTCACATCTTGGTCTTCTCGCTCTCGCCATAGTGCCAACCGTCACGGGCCTCAGGCACCAGCAGGGTGATGAAGTCGCCCTCCTTGAAGCTCAGTAGGGTGCTGTTGTCCCCAGCCGCGTGGGAGAAAATGGCCTTCACCCGCATGCGGCCATTGCGCTCCAGACCAGCTGCCATGGAGCTCGAGCGGGGCAGGGTCTTGTTCTCGGCTGCCGGGACGACAGGGCAGGTGTGAGGGGGATCTCTGCCCCGAGCGGGTAAGGGCACGGTCACCCTCCCGTCAGCTCAGCTGCCCGATGGTGAGCGGCTAGGAGGCCCCAGGTGGGCCTGGAGGTGGACTGTCCATCCTGATGGGCGACTACCAGGCCTCCAGGGCTGCGTGGCTCACACTGCGGAAGGGCCGGGAGCTGGGGTGCGTGTGGACTCAGCCTCTGACCTGCCACTCATCAGCAGGGGCAATTCTCTGGGCCTGAGCCTCAGCTTTCCCATCTGCTACTCAGGAGACCCTCACGGGCCGAGGCCACCGGTGGGGCTGCAGGAGGGAGAGTGCCGACCACGGCAGACGTGGGAGGGCGGGAACCTGTGCCACGGTCAGCAAAGCCCTCCCCAGCGTCATCCACCTGCTCCTGTCACCAGCTGAGCTGCTGGCGTCCCCACACTGCCCCGCCCTATCACGTTCACTTAATGGGGGAGCCTGGCCAAGCCCAAGGGTCCAGGAAGGCAATCTCAAAGGGGCCCCCGGGGTGCTGCACACAGGCATGCACACTTGCGAGCCTCTGGACCTCCCCAGCCTCCCCTCAGGTGTGATGTTACTACTACGGGCAGGGCCGGGGCCCCAGCGGAGCTCTTACTGGTGGCGTAGCTGTTCTTGGGGGCCACGCTCTTGCGCACAGGAAGCGTGTTGGAGTAGGAGTCGCTCAGCTTGCTCTGAGACTGCGGAGGAGATGTGGACTTGGGCTGGGCGGCCTTGCGGTCAGCCCAGGGGTTGTAGTCCTCGTTGTCGGGGCCTGAGACGCCATTCATGACCGGCGTGTTCTCCTGGGCAGACAACCGCTGTCGGGAAGAGGCGGCATGGGGGCGGTGTGGCAGGAGGGCCCGGCCCGGGTGAGGCCAGTGTGGAGAACCCCTTGCCCCCAGCAGGGGCGCACCCCAGCTGCTACGGGATGCCAACCGTTGGTGCCAAGGGGGGCCATCCCCCCACACCCCCATAAAGCTTTCCAGAGCAAGGACTTACCCCCACAAACGGGGCCAGCTCAGGGGGCACCGGCAGGGGCTTGGCCCCCGGAATGGGGTCTGAGATGACCAGGTTGGACTTGGAGGCCGACAGGCCGCTGGGGAGTATAGACCCATTGCTGCTGGCCATCTGCTGCATCAGCTGCACGGCGCGGTCTGGGATCTTGTTGGGGTCGGCACAGGCCTGCTGCCACAGCGGCAGCTTCTGTGCCAGCAGCTCCTTGCCCTGAAGCGGAGAAAGCCAAACAGGGTGGCAATGAGGGCCGGCCGCAGGCTCCTGTAGCCTGCCCGCAGGGCTGGGGGAGCCCAGGGCCTGCTGCCGACCTCACTGATGCAGCCCCCTGGCTCCCGCCTGGCACCCCGGGAGGGGCACACCTGGCTAGGGCTGCTCTTCACCAGGTGGGTACCTTACAGCCAGATGAGCCACCTGTAGGTCCCTGACCCCCGACCTAGGAAAGGGGCTGAGAAGATGCAGTGAGCTGTGCAGTCGAGGGACCCTCAGGAGTGAGATCAAACCAAGGCCTGATCAGGGCGGGCCTCCCCAGGGGCCCGAGGGAGCTGAAATGGACAGGTGCTCAAGTGGTCAGCCACGGAACAGAAAGGCCCTTTGTGGGCAAACCATGAGATACTAGGAAGAGCGCCACTTGGGCAGACTTGAGGGCCAGGAAACCTCGCAGGGACAGAGGAGACCGTGGGGAAGGGACAGAGCTGCCCAAAGCCCAGCTACGATCAGGGCACCACCCAGGGGCCCACAAGCCCAGCTGTCCCTCCAGTGTGCACCAGGGCCTGCCCAGGACACAGCTAGCCAGAAGAGCACAGGGCCTGACAAAGGATGAGGAAGCCACAGGCCTGACCGGGGCCCCAGGATGGGGGTGCAGCCAGAGTGAGACACCAGCCTGAGGTTCCCTGCAGCCCATTCAGGGGCCCTGTGTCCACGACACGGACACACTCAGGGCCTGGGGTGCAGCTGTGCCCTCCCCCTCTCCTGGCCCTCTGACTAAAGTGGGCTACCCTACCTGCAACAGGTGACACAACCCATGTTCCACTGCAGACCCCAGACCCCCCCTGGGTGGAGCTGCCCCCCAGCTTGGGGCAGTCACGGTCTCCAGGACCTCAGAAGGGTCTGTCCAGCCCTCACTGTCTCTCCTCACTTATCTTCCCACTTTTTCCGCCCCCCCTATTTTTTGGCAGTGCTGCTCAGCATGAGGGATCTTAGTTCCCTGACCGGGGATTGAACCTGCACCCCCTGCAATGGAAGCGCCGTGTCTTAACCACTGGACCGCCAGGGAAGTCTCTCTTCCCACTTCTTTTGACCTGTGTCTGGGGCAGGGAGGTGGCGCCCACATGGGGAAACTGGAGGTTGCTGGACAAACAGCCCTTTGGAGCAGGCCGTGGCCCCCTCTACCACCTGTTGGTTTAAACCAGGGGCCAACAAACCACCACCCGAGGGCTGGCTGCTCGTCTGTGAACGAGGTTTGACTGGAACACAGCCACGTCCGTTGGTTTACCCATCTGTGGCCACTTCTCTGTGCAATAACCAGAACGAGATATTTACTAACTGGCTCCTGGTTGAGAGAAATAGCTGATGGGTCTGGGCTGGTGGTGAGAAAGCGGGTCAGCAGGGACCCTGTACTAACAGGGACAACCCAGGATCAGGGCGCCGCAGCCCAGGGCTCCCACCCTGATGACAGCCCTGTCGCTGTCGGGCCTGAACCCAGGCACAGGGAAATGCCGGGCGCCTGCTGCTGGGAATAGGCTGGGGTGGTGCTGCCTTCGTGCCCCGGTGCCCCAGCCCGGGGGGCTTGTGCCTCTTTGAAACCTACCAGGGGGCTGGCGTCCAGCTCCCTGGAAAGTTAGCTGTCGTGTCTCGCATACACATGATCAGGCCCCCCAGGAGACGGAGATGGTGGCATCCTGGAAAAGGACTGCTTTCCTGCCCTTCCTGCACGTACGGGCCTGCGCTCTCCCTGACCAGTCACGGGGCCCAGCCGCCAGAGGGCACATATGCCTGCCACAGTATTGCCTGGGGCCGCGTGGGCGCTGCGGAGGCCCTGCTGGAGAACTGCAGCAAGTACCGCCCTGCTGCCAGTGAGCCCTCGGGGCACAGGGCCTGCCGGCAAAGCCGCACTCGGTGGGGTGGCCCGACCCCCAACCCTGCAAAGGACGTAAGTCCTGTCACCGTCCTTGCTTTGCACCTGTGGTGGCGGCAGGCCCTTGGGCAGGCCCAGGCAAGCAGGAGCCTCTCCGCGGAGGGAGGGCATCTGTCTCCTTGGCAGCTCCCGCCTGGGGACCAGAAGCTGAGTCAGATCAAGCATGTGTATGAGGTGCTGACCCGCAGAAGCCCTTTATGGAAAAAGGACACAAACGAGGGCCTCCCTGGTTGGCTGAGCTGCCTAACCACACCTAACTCTCAGAACGTTCTGGAATGTTCCCGCAGACAGCTCTGACCCCACCCCAGCTCCTACCTGTGCACTACAGGAACAGAAGCCTCAGTGAAGCTACCTGTCCCTGCAGGGGAGGTGTGTCCTCTGGGTCTCGCTGGCCCCGGGGGCCTAAGCTGGCCTCTGTAGGGGTTCCCTGGCACTGCAGCCCCTCCCAAGGAGCTTGATCCCTGGAGGAGACCCTCTTAGTGGGCTGTTAGTGTAAGTGCTCTCAAAAACACAGCCCGCAACTTCTAACGGGAGCTTTAACCTGGTAACTCTCCTTCCAGAACTCCCGCCCTGGGGAAATCCAAAACACATGGGATGTTCAGCACAATGTTCCTTCACGACAGCTCCAGGCTGGACGCGTCCCGGTGCTCCCGGGGGAAGCAGTCGTTTCGCCAACAAGGGCTCGGCCCCGCGCAGAGTGAGCACCCACCTTGGAGTGGTAGGCGGCGGAGTTCTTGGCCACGGCACACTGCTTCTCCACCAGGAAGCAGAACCTCCTCCTCTCCTCAGTGAGAGCAGTCTTGTAGCCGTCGGACACGTAGCTCTCCAGCTCCCCCTGCTTGTTGCCGATGGCGTCGATGTACTGGGGGTGGGAGAGGGGATAGAAGAGGCAGATGAGCCAGCGATGGGACAGCGCGCGCTCACCTCCAGTTCTGGGTGGCCCCACGGAGGGGGAGCACACCTCCCGGCCGGCGCACTGGTGTGGGGCTTGGCCGTGTGACTCACCCTGGCCATGGGGCTGCCCTGCTGTGCCACTGCCCCCTGGTGCCCCACCAGCCGTCCATGTGGGGACCATGCTGGCAGGTTGCTTGGTGAGGCTGGTGGCGGTGGTCACCTCCCTCGGACCCGGACTCCAAACCTAATAAAAGCCACCCTAATGCTCGGTAGACCAGGAAAGCTCAGCTGGCACTGTGCTGGAGAATGACTAATTCACACCCAGATCCCATGGGGTGGGCAGAGAACGCAGACACAGGAGACCCCGCTTGATACTGGGGCACCCCAGAACGTTCTCTGCAGGTTGGAAAGTTTCAGTAATAAAGTACCAGCAAGACTAGGGGCAGCTGTCCCAGGGGGGCCTGCAGGCCCCTCTCCACGTCTGGGTGTGGGTCTGCAGGGCCCAGCTTCCCGGGTGTGGGAGCCCTGCCAGCCCCTTCCTGTCTCCCCTCTCGCCCCTCCACGCTCCACACGGGGCACAGACTCCCCGCCCCAAGCTGGTGTCGCTGTCCTTTGGCCGGCCAGGGAGCAGCCTCTGCCCAATCAAGCCCCATCCCCGGCGGCGCGGGCAGGTCCAGGCCACGAGGGGGCGGCCTCCCCCGCCTGACTCGCCCGGCTCCTCCACCAGCTCTGACTCAGCGTGGGTGGGCGGTGCGGAGCCGGTGGGCGCAGTGCAGGCTGTTCCTGTCACCTCCCCTCCCCTCCCCTCCAGCGCGCTCAGCTGGAGGGCGAGGGCCTGCCTGCCGGGCGTGGGCCGTCCCCAGCGCTCTCACCAGTGCACAGCTCAGCTCAGTCAGCGTGAGTGAGCACACTACCCCAGGCAGGGCCTGCCCAGCGCCCTCACCAGGACTGGGACCCTGCTCCCCCCTCCAACGCCTGCAGATCACCCCGCCTTCAACACTGAACCCCCTCTCCTCGCCCTGGGAGTGCAGCCAAAATGGGCCAGTCCACTACCCCAGCCCTAAAGGAGCTGGCCCTGGTCCTCCTGAGCAGCTGCAGGGCCGCCACACCTCGGGGTGGGTGTGCCTGAGAAAGTCTGTGCAGGAGGAGAGAGGCCTCCAGGGCAGCCCTGCCTCCACTGCCGCGGCCCCCCACCCCAGCAGCCCGAGCAGCTCCAAGTGCTCTCCTCCGGGTTCTGAGACGCGTGTGCATCAGAGCCTGCAGCCCCTGCTCCTGCAGAACACCCCCTGCACCGTAGCTCCTCCAGGAAGTAGGGGAGCAAGTCTGCAGATTTGGGGTGCTACTGGGGGCCTGTGGAGGCCACCGTGGGCAAGGCTGTGCTGTGTGGGGAGGTCCCTTCAGATGCCGCCCACCAAGGGGGAGTGGCTCACACCCGAAGCCCTTATGCGGACAGGAAGCCTGGGGGCGGGAACACCCTCTGGACAGAAGGGCCTGGAAGGGGCAGGGCTCCCTCACAGAGAGGGGGACCCTGATGCACAACCCCGCTGCGCCTGCCCTATCACCTAAACAATACCCAATGCTAGACTGAAATCCCCCGGAGGGTCCCACGCCCGCTCTGCTCCGTGGCTGCCCTACCACGTCCAGGGGATGGTGGGACGTCAGCGTGGCCTTGCAGGCTTCAACCAGCCCTGAATAAAGACGCCTCCCTTGGCCTGTCCTGCCCATCCTTGCATACAGGGGCACATACAGGGGCTCGGCTGGGGTCCTGGGAGCCCCTTAAGGGGCAGCCTCAGGAAAAGTTGCTGCGAGGCTCTGGAAGGAGTTTGGCTTTTAACCCCAGGGTAAGCCCCAGCCGGCCAGCCCTTCACCGGGGTCACCACCTCCTACCCTCCCTGGGGGCTGCTCCAGTGCTGGCCAGGGGTGGGCGCGGGGTGAGCCAGGCACGTGGAGACCCCACGCCCAGGCAAGAGGGGCTGAGACACTGAGAGATCAGCACGGAGCCTCATGCAGGAAGGCCCAAGGGAAACCTCCCACTGTACCCTAATTCGGGACTTTGGGGAGGGCAAGGCACCTCCTCCAGCGGTTACCCCAGGACAGCAGCGTAAACTGGGACGTGGGCCCCCAGGGTCCGCCCGCCCTGAGCCCACTGCTGAGGACGGCTCCTCCTCGTGCCGGCCCGGTGTCCCCGTCCGTCCTGCCGACGGTTTCTGGGTTTTCAGGCTGCGGTAACATCTTTCACCTCAACGCTCCCACTCCCTGGAGGGGAGAGAAACCAGCTCTGGACGAGATGACGCGGGGCACTGGCCTCATTAGCTGCCTGGCAGCCTCCCGTGCCGAGGGAGGGAGTGGTGGTTTATTTTTAAGGTTTCCATTTATTCAAACGAGCCCCAAGAATGGCCAGGAGCAGCTCAGGTCTCAGGCAGGGAACCTGGGGCTACGAGAGCCACCCAGTGTCTTCCCAGGGACCACAGGTGCCTGGGATAGGGCAGGAGAGACGTCGAGCTACACCGGCCAGGAGGGCCAGCCCAGGCGGGGGCCACAAGGACCTGGAGAGCCGACCCTTCCTCCACGGTCCCCACACCAATCATCTGGCTTGGGCAGAGAGCTAGCCGGCCAGGACACTGGCTGCCACTTCTGTCAAGGAACGACGGCAGGCCCTCCTGACCTCCTTTCCCAGGACGCTGCCTCCTTGTGGAGAGAGGCCACCACTTCACGGGCAGATCCTAGAAATCGAGGCCAAGTGAGGAGCTTCACCCTCGAACGGGCGGAGGAGGAGGACACACACCCCCGCCCCGCCCCCCGCTGCAGCCTCCAGGCCAAGCTGGCTGCTGGCCGCTGTCGGCAGGGACACTCCCCAAATGTGCAGGAGTGGCCGCGCTCTCTGGGACGTGCAGAGGACAGAACGTGCCTGACCCTACAGCTCTGATGACTTAGCAACAGGCCCCAGAAAACGCCCCAAGCCGGTCCCTGCCACGGGCAGGCACCGTGGCCAGGCTCCTGGCGTCCTGCATCCTCCCTGCCCCCACCTTCCCCTGCTCCTTGCTTAGCGGGTGCTATGGAGACCACACTATAGAAACACCCAGCTGAAAGCATTTAAGACCCACAGAACGCTCCCACTTAGTCACCCTGGGCTGAACAGCCCTGTAATCCGAGAAGACAAAAGTGATCAGAACACACGTCTCCTCTCCTCCGTGGAGCAAGCCAGTGACTCAGAGCGGGGGAGGGGCATTCTAGAAAACACCCGAGGCTTTGGTTTCCCTCACCGGATAGGCCATCGTGGCTTTCCCACGTTTCTCAAAACCCCAACGCTGCCCCTAACCACTGCAGCTGGTGAATGACAGCGGAATCCTTGGGCCTCAGCTGTCACCACTAGTAACCATTACTCCAAGGAGACAAGGAGGGGACCCGATTAGCTGCGATGTACAGGAAGGTACAGCCAGAATCTGCCGCCCCCAAGCTGCATTCATTCAGCCACTGGGCACCTTCTGGGGGCAGCCCTGCTGACCGGGCCCGTGCCCACTCCCTGGTCTGATGCACCTGGCACCCAGGCCAAGAATAGGGAGGACAGCCTGGGTCAGTGGGTGAAGCTTGGTGAGGGCTGTGGCAGCGGTTCAGTGGATTGTTGGAGGACCCTTAAAAATCTCATTTAAACACAAGAGCTCAGAGCAAGGCTCGGGAGAGGGCAACTGCGCCCTCCTGCCCACGGTCCAGCAGATGCAACAGCTAGCAGGCAGCTCTGCGGGGAATGTGCTGTGCGCACACCCTTAGGCAGAAAGTGCAGTGCCTCTTGCAAGCATCAGGGACCCATGGGCCCCGGGCTTCCTAATTTCCTGAGAAAGGGCCCACAGCCATCACTAGATTGGAGGGTGGGGTGGGGTGGTGGTGGTGGTCCGTGACCAAACAGATCCCACTGCCCACGCCCTGCACAGCACACTCACACGCTGGCGTGTCCAGAAAGGATGTGCTGGGAGGGGTGCACCCATGGGCATCCCCATGCCCAGACCCCAGGAGAGAACGTGGGGCCACTTCTGTCCACACCAGTGGGCTGGACATGCTGACAAAGGCTTGCGGTCCAAGGGGACGGGGTCTCAGCAATCTGTGAGCACGCTGAGCCGAGGCCTCGGGTGGCCACCAGGGAGCGCGCCAAGCCTCCAGGACCCACGCCTTCCAGGTCTGGGGTCTGCTCTGCTGCCCTGGGACCTGGAGGAGGATGGAGCCCGGGCTCCTGTGCCCACCTTGCTGGGTGGTCCCTGCCAAGTCTCTGGACCCTTTGGGTCTCAGTTTCCTCAGGGGCTGAGCCAGATCGTCAGCACCCGACATGGCAGCCCCTGCCTCATGTGATCTTGGAGGTTCTGCAGGTACAAAATTCACATCCAGCTTCAAAGACTCAGCAGAAAAACAGGAACGCAGAACACCTCACTAGTATCTGTTACAATGATTGCGTGTCTAAATAACACTCTAGACATGTGCCACTAAATAAAGCACTTCACCCGTTTCTTCTCACTGTTTTACATGCCCACCTCTCAGGGTGAAAAGACAGGTGCCGTGTGCCCGGTGCTGCCCCCGAGAGCCCTCCCAGCTCTGACAGCATAAGATGCTCCCGATTTCCCACGGTGCTATCCAAGTAGGCAGCCCAGTCTGGAGGGGGAATTGTGTGGCTTGATCTGGTGAATTGGGGGTAGGTCTGGGAGGGACCAAGGGAAGGGAAAGAGTCCCCCAGAGGACTGAGAATCCTGACACTATCTGTGGACACAGAAGCCCTAAGAGGACGCAGTGGCTTCTGGCTTCTCAGTTGTTCTTTTCCAGGAAGACCCCTAACTGCTTATACCCCAAGGAAAGAAGATGTCCCACTGCTGGGATGCGGTGCCTTGTCCACAGACCGCCTTTCACACTGAAGAGCTTTTTAAAATGAGAACAGCAGATGCATAAGGGGCTTAAACCACGGCCATCAAACTCCACGGGTTAACAGGAGCAGCCTCTGCCATTATCTTTTTTGAAGATCTAAATTATGGTTATTTTGTTTTTGCTTTATTACACATCCCTTGAAATAGAACAAATCTCTCTCTCCTCTTTCTCAGAGGGCAATCTGGAGGCGCCTTCCGGAACAAGGGAGCCCAGTGAGGGGGAGCCAACTGCAGGAACCGCCTGCTTTACTCAGCACAGGCCCCGGCAACAGCCACACCCCACACCCAGAACACTCGAGGCCCCACTCTCTGCGTCTCAGAGAGGGAACGGGGAAGATGGATCAGGGCAGAGGAGGGGGCCCCTGGCAACCTAAACCCCAGCTGGGTGGGTGGGCCCTCTGCTGTCCCAGCAGCAGAAGCCTGCCTTGGAGCTGTCAGCAGCTCCAAGTGCTGGGCTGCTGAGAGCCTGGCACTGGGCCGGCAGGGACCATCCAGGGCCCTGGCCCTCTGCGCTCGGGCAGAAGGTTTGGCCCACACTGGGGGTGACCCCGCCCCACACCCACGCCCATCCATCTGCCTCCAGCCTTCTCTTCCTGGGCTCTCCCCTCTGCTGCAGTCTTGGCGGCCCCTCCCCACAGAGCTCAGAGCCTACACAAGGGGTGGACAGGGCACACTGCCTCCCCGTGGCCCCCACCGGCCGGCCACACACCAACGCGAATCCCAAAGGCACAGATGACTGCTGGGTTTTCTAACAGTCATGGTGTCCCTTGGAGGACGAGGACTCCTGCCTAATCAGAGCTGGGCTGGGGGTGGGGCCAAAGGAAACAGAAACGGGAGAAATCCTTGGCCAAGCCCCTCCGGATCTATAAGGGGATCGTGCACCCAGAGCCTGACCAACTCCACCCAGCACTGCTTCCCAAAGTGCTTCATCCGGGATGGCTCTCGGCACCAGTCCCACCCCAGCCCGGACCCTTCCGTCAGAAGCACTGGAGACCGCCAGCCAGCCAGGGGCCGGCTGTCCATCAGAATCACCCCGAAGCTTTGAGAACCTGACAGGCTAAAGTACAACCACGCACCCGCATGCCTGGGGAGGGGGACCCTGGGCCAGAGACAGGGCGCCAGACAAGGCCTGTGACCACGCCCTGTCAGACACACGGTACGTCCTCCACTGACTGTCCCCTGTAGCCGCCTCCACAGAGATGGGCGCTTCGGTCAGTGCCTGGTCCGGCGAGCACGGCAATGACCAGAGGTGCAGGGCGTGACCTCAGCCGTGTGGGCAGTACTTGGTGTGCTCCCTACTTCTAGAAAAAACCCTCTGTCCTAGTTTGTGCCCCAAATGCCTCTAAGTGCCTGTTCCCTGACCTATAATTAAAATCAATTCTCTCGCTGGAAATCCCAAAACACAGTCTCAATTATCAGCAGTTCACGAAACTGGCCCAGTCCCACTCACGGGGAGCCCATCCCAGACGGACTGACAGACAGACAGACACGCTCACAGGGGACAAGGCTCCGCCCCATTCAGGAGCTGAGGTGCCTCGGGGGAGGTGTGTAGGTGCTCCAAGGGTCAACCCCTGCCTGGAGGGTGCTCGGGGGCCTCTCTACCCTCCCTGGCGAGCATCCTGCCCACACTGAGCTCCAGTCAGGGAGGGAAAACACATGGACCAGGGGTGCCAGAAGGCTCACAGGTGATCCCAGGGATTGACCCAAGGAAGTCCACCCATCCTGGGACCACTGAGTCAGCCCACACCTGCATCCACTTGTGGGAGCCCTGGGCAGCATATCCATACCTAGAAAACAGAGCTGCATGGGCTCCGTCAGTCTGGGGTCCCACCTCCTCTACCAAGAGGCGCTGCAGCTCACGTCACCCCAGGGGCTTCTGTGGCTCGGGGATGCCCAGGTGTGGCCCCTGTGCCAGCTGTGGGGCCCAGGCCCACACCCACCTACACATACTGCCCACTGGGCTACATGTGACCCAGGCCCCGGTGAAGGTCCCCGGAGTGGAGACCCTGGGGATACAGAGGGGGCTTCAAGAGAGCGGGGGGGGGGGGGGGGCACGGGTGCCTGGGGTCCTTCCCCACCTCCCCAGGGGCCCAAACAGTCTGGAATCCTGCCCCCACTTGGTGACAGCGTGCAAACACATCTGCTTGGAGTAAGCAGGTCTAGTGGCCAGGATGTCCTGTGGGTCCAGGTGAGGCCAAGCTCTCCAGGGCAGGGCCATGAACTACAGTCTGGACGGACAGAGCTGCCCCCACGGCTGATACGCTACAGGAGTGGACTGCATGAGAGCTGGGGTGTCGGCTGTTCTACGAAATGGAGACAGGGAGAACAGAGTCCTGCTCTTCCTCAGGAAAAGAGTGTCTTGGGCTTCCCTGGTGGCACAGTGGTTAAGAACCCGCCTGCCAATGCAGGGGACATGGGTTCGATCCCTGGCCCGGGAAGATCCCACATACCGCGGAGCAACTAAGCTTGTGCGCCACAACTACTGAGCCTGAGCTCTAAAGCCTGCAAGCCACAACTACTGAGCCCAAGTGCCACAACTACCGAAGCCTGTGCGCCTAGAGCCCATGCTCCACAACAAGAGAAGCCACCGCAATGAGAAGCCCACGCACCGCAACGAAGAGTAGTCCCCACTCGCCGCAACTAGAGAAAGCCTGGGTGCAGCAACGAAGACCCAACACAGCCAAAAATAAATTAAAAAAAAAAAAAAGAGTGTCTTAAACAGACCATTTCCTGTGACTAGCAGGACCTCAGGCAAGGCGAGGGGCAGGGCCGGCTAAACACACCTGCCCTGCCCAGGCATTTCCTCTAGGGGAAACAGTGGGGAGGGGAGGGGCTGTCACACCAAAAGGTGCCTAAGGCCCTCCCAGCCCCCAGCAGCCACACCTCAAAGGAGACATCAGGTCCTGGCTCCTGGCCAGGTCTGCAAAGGTTCCAAGAACCAGAAGGAACAGACCCAGGTGCCAAAGGACCCTCACATGCCCAGGTGGGCTGGGCACCTCCACAAGGCCACCAGGTAGGCCAGAACCGTCCACGGGACAGGTGGCCAGCATGCCTTCCACGGTCTCACAGCACACTGGGCACCCACCCCCTCCGGCACAGACGCGGGATGAGGGACTCTGAGCGTGCCCCAGCCTGGCCTCTCAGGTTCAGCGCCACCAGGGAACAAAAAACACACTGGCTGGACTGTCGCTGGAAAGACAACCACAACCGGAATAACATCACATGCCACCTATCACCGCGTCAGCAGCCTGGGCTGGATGGCGAGAGGGACAGCGTGGAACACAGCCCCCAGCCCTCCCTGGGAGGAACTCGATTACTGGGGGAGAACCACTGCAGTAACACCCTCAGGAGGCCAAGGGGCAGGTAGAGAGGGGGTTGGGGTGGGTCTGGGAAAGACAAGGGAAACTGAGGAAGTGCACAGAACGGGGAGGGGTGATCTCGCTTTGCTCAGGCCCCAGGGCCCTTCCTGCTCTGAGATGGGAGGAAGGCCGAGGTACACCCCTCCGAAGCGGGGAAACCGAGAGAGAACATGGAGCTCACCGTGACCACACGGCCAGTGCACACGGGGCACAGCTGGGATCCAAACCCAACGGCCAGGGCCTCATGGCTATGCCCAGGCGGTGACAGGCCACAGGGGGGTGAAGAGGAGGCCCCTGAGCAAGAGCCTCAGGGCAGATACCCGGAGGGGACTGGGCCTCAGCGGGGGCAGCAGGGCTGTGCTGAGGATACAGGGCAGAGGGGAGCCTCAGTTGTGGGGTGACCCTTGGACATGGGAAGAAAGGTCAGCACTGGATGTCTCCCAGGTCCCAGGAGGCCAGGCTGGACATGGCCGGCCTCACCAAGCTGGGGAACTGCTGGGAGGCCCCCCCCAAGGAGAGAACCACCACCCAACTGCCCATATGGAAAGACTAAGGTTTGCAGAGCCTGTGCTGTGTCCCCCTGGCCCTGCGTGGCTGGGGGAGCAGATCCCACCCTCTCGGCCCTGCAGGCCCAGACTCCAGAGTGGAGCAGTCAGGGCTCTCCAGAAGAGAGAGGTCTTGCAGTGGGTGGCAGGGGCTCTGGGGCAAGGGGAGTGGGCCACTGGGAACCACAGGCAGCAGAGCCACGATGACCCAGGCCTGTGTGGCTCCGAGTCACGTAGGAGTGAACACCATGGATGACGCCAGCCCACACGCACTGACGTCTGCCCGGCCTGTCCCCTCCCAGCCACAGGATGCACCGGCCGGGACACGGTCCCTTCTGACGGCTCTCAGCAAGCTGGTCACAGCAGCACCAGCTCGTCCAGGGAGAGGGCCTCGGCACAGGACGGAGCCTCCAAGTCCATGGCCGTAAAGGGGAACGAAGCACAGGTACGTGATGATAAAAAGGAACGAAGCACTGACACACACAGCGTGGACGAACCTCAGAAACGTCACGCCGAGGGCAAGAAGCCAGACGCAGGTCACTTGCCGTCTGATCCCGGTCATGCCGCCGGGGGGCGGGGAGGGACCGGTGAAGACGGGCTTTCTTTCTGGGGCCGTGACAACATTCTAAAATGGACTGTGGTGACAGTTACACAACGCTATACGAACGTACTCAAAATCAAACGGGTGAGTTATATGGTATGTGAATTACCTCTCGATAAAGCTGTCACCAAAAAAAAAGCACCTTAAGGAGCGGGGAGTGCACAGGCTGAACCCCTGGAAAGCCAGCCTCCTGTCCCTGTCACCAGGCCTCCAAACCAGTCCCCAGGGTTCCCTCAGATAGGGCTCTGAGGAGGCCACTGCCCTCCCAGGCAGCGGGTCAAGGTTTTCAGGAAACAAAATGGCAAAACACGTCAAGGATGGGACAGAACAGAAAAACGGACACACACCAGTGCAGGTGTCTTTCCAGCCCCGACCTCATGACACTCTCCCAGGAGCACATCCCGGGCGGGGGTGACTCGGGAGGGTTCCCTGCAGCAGCGCTCTTGCGGCGGGGAGGGGAGGCCTCGAGGTGGTGACGGATTACAGACGGTCTTTTGAGACGATGGTCACGAGACTGTGGATGTGGGGAAACGCGTCTGACTTGGGGAAGGGATGCTAGAGAGAGGCGGGAGTTGAGTCACTGCGACTACATGAGGAACACACCTGAGTAAGGGGCTGCAGGAGACTGGCGGCTGCTTCCCACACGGCAGGTTGCGGTTCTCAGCTGCCGCTGCGCCCCCCCCCCCATCCTCTCCACTGGGTGCCCCAGGCACAGAGGGACGCAGAGGCCGGGCCGCCCCGGGGGAGCAGGAGGCCTGCTCGTCTATGCCGCACTCAAGTGGGCAGGACCGGCCTCTTGGCCCTGGCGTGCTCCAGAGGTGCTTGCGGGCAGCGGTGTGGGCACCATGGGGCATGCGCGGGCACCATGCACAGAGGGCCCCAGGCAGTGCCCCCAGGCTCACTGCCCTGATCACTGGCAGGAAGGGTGGGGCTTCAGGAGGTGAGGGGTTCACCCCAGGGGTCACCCCCATGCCTGTGCCCAGGGGAAGCTTCCACTGCCGACCACTGGGGGCTATCCTGTTCCTCCTTATCTGAGACGTGCGACCTTGGAGAGCAGCGTCTGGGCCTGATCTGTGTCAACTGGCTGCAGGGTTCTGGTGAATCAGGTGTATCAGGGCCGTGCCCGTCACAGGCCACGCTGTCCTAAATCCTTGCCCCTCACCCCAGCACGTAACGCCTACAACCAGGGCTGCCCCTCCCGTGCCCTGCAATGCCACCTGCCTCACGCTGAAGAGTCACTGAGATGCTGGACCAGCCAGCATCTGCCTGCCCCGGGGTCTCTGGGTCTGTGCTGGGAGCAGGCATTCACAAGTCAGTCAGAGTAACGGTCTGGGATCTCTGGCCGAAGTAGGAATCAGAGCAACAGGCAGGAAGATTCCGCCTGGGTTCTGCTCCTTCGGTGGAGAGCCCTCTGGTACCCACCGAGGCTACAGGATGGGACTGCTGTCCTGCTGGCTCCGGGACGCCGGGCACCCAACGACCCAAAATCCCCCAGGAGAGTGGAGCCTGGCTCTGCCCAGTTTCATCAGGAGGGATCAGCCTCGCCCCCCGAGACCAAGAAGGGTGAGTGCTGGGGACAGACAAGAGCGCCTGCCCTTCACCGCTCACTAAAAGGCCCGAGAAGTCCCAAAACCATGACCGGGGACCCAACACTCCTGTGTCCCCAGGCAGAGCCCCCAGCACGCGGCGGCCGAGTCCCACCTGCAGCTCCTTGTCCGAGTACTTCTGGGGGTTTTTGCTCCCTTGGCTCTTCTTGCGGAGTTTCTTCAGCTCGGCCTGGCACTTGTCCAGTGCATCACCTTTGCTCCTTTGCTCCGTCTGGTATTTCTTCAGCGCAGCCTGAGATTCAAACAACAAAACCATGGGCAATGAGCTGGTGCGCCCCTCCCGCTCTCAACTGGGCCACAGCGGCCCCGAACCTGTGGACGGCAGGAATTGTGCAGCTGCAAACCTGAGGCCTCAGCTCTGCCCACTCTGGAGGCAAAGATCAGGGCTGGGAAAACCAGCCAGCCTCCCTCTCTCCCACCGAGCCGCCTCGCTCTCTCCCACCGCAGGGCCGGAAGTGCCTCAGGTCAAATCATGTAATGAACACTGACAGAGCCCAGCCCCTCGCCCTTCTTGTCAACCTGGGAGAGGTGACAGGGCAGGGTCAGGGCATGAAGAACTCCAGGAAACGACAGCGGGTCAGAGGAGTTCACACAGGTTCCACAGGGCGGCTGCCTCACATCGTTTTTACAAAAAGCGGCCGAGAGGCGGGGGTAGTGGAACCTGGCATGTGGGGCATCAGACGCAAGAGTCCACTCACGGGGTCACATTTAGTTTCAAATGGGCATGAATGTCAGAGGAGCTGCAGGAAACCCACAGGATGGAGAGCTCACAGGAAGATGAAAACCGTTCAGACAGGGAAGGATTCACACACAGCAGAGCCCAAGCAGCTCAGGGTGACCAGCAGGTACAGGGTGGGGGCTACTTACGCTCAGGTACCTGGAGTCCAGCTCCACCTTCTGCTCCAGCTGCGTTAGCAGCTCGTTGTGAAAAGACTTCAGCTGGACATGGAGAGAAAACAGCCGTCAGCTCCGACGTGTGGCTGTCCCGGGAGAGGGGGGGCGGTCACCACGACCATGGCACCTGGGACGCTGGGCACCCCAATGGGCGAGAGGAGCTTGTCTGATCCAGGAGCCGATGACCCCGCAGCGACAGGTGGGCCCCGCGGGGCCACGCGGCCCCGGGAGTGAGTGCTGAACTGAAGCCTGGCCTTCGACAGGCATGGAGCCTCGCTTCCCTCGGGGAGACAGAGACCGCCTCCCCACTGTCCCTGCTCTCCCGTGCTGGTGGGTAACATAGGCACAAGCTGACACGAGCCGTAGACCTGCTAGGTCCTGGCAGGACCTACAGTCTCGGTGCACCTGTGCTTCCCCAGGCCACCACTCGAGATGTCCCCATGTGGCCCTGCGTGTGAGCCAGCTGAGAATAACACCCCATCTTGGCCGTGTCCTTTTCTTCCAGGTCCGTCTGTATATCCTCAGCCCCCATGGTGGTCACATCCCTGGTGTGTGACTTCTCTCTCAGGCCCTGGGGACACCCCCACCTCTCTGGGTATGACCACAGGAAGGCACATACTTCCCTAGTGGATGCACGGCCACAGCACATGCCCGGCTCTTCCCCTCGCCTCTGACAGCGCCTGCTCACCTGCATCTGCCCCTCCCTCCCCGGGGTCGCACTGGGAGGCTGGGACTCACCATTTCCTCCAATTGATTTTGAATCTGCCTGTGGACTTCGGCCATCTGGAAGAGAACGTCCCCTGGGAGGCAGATGGCAGGAGAGAAAAGCAGGAGGAAAGTGAGCTACTCAGAATCACTGTCTTATCACTCCCTCCACGGCTGGGGAGCAGGTACCAGTGGGCCAGGCACTGGGGTTGCTGTGGTCTGGGGACCGGCGGGCAGGGGTGTGCTGGGGGCAGGGGGAGGGGTGCCTCTCCAGGTGATGCCGCCAAGAGGAGATGGGAAATTCTAGAATGACAAGGATACACAGTGGCTTGGTGTCTCTGGGGGTTTGGGGGACTCAGGCATCTGCACTGGATCTGAGATTCATGGCAGAGGTAAGAAGACCGGAGACCCTACGTTTGCAGGTTTCAACCCTGCGTGCGACCCTGTGAGCACATGCATCTCCTCTCACAGGCGCCAACCACCAGCGGCCCACCTACCTCGGGCCCAGGCAGAGGTAGCCACAACACGTAGCCCCTGTGCGTTCCGGGACGTGGCGTGGAAGGAAGGTGGCCGTGAAAGGAGGGACCCCTCGGCCCAAGACACGTCATGGTCAGCAGAGTCCCGACACCCACCCCAAATCAACACTGTGGAACAGAAGCTCCGAGCTGGGGCACTCATGGTACCTGCCTCCGAAGACCCTCAGGGCCACTGCCCACACCCACAGGGTCAGCGTGAAGGACTTCCTTGCACAAATGGCTCATTTCCTCCTCTGCAGAGGGTGGGTCTGGAACGGGCAGTGTGAGCTCCATTCATTTCATTGGCAAATATTTGCTAAGCAGCCCTTTCTGGCGGCAGGCACTAACCATGCGCTGTGGCCACATGGAGGAGGGCCCGCCCCTGCCCTCGGGGGCAGTCACCTGCTGACTAACCCTGTCCCAAGGTGCTGCTTACACCAGGACGACCCTCCCCTGCTCACATCCAAGCCACTCAGGGGTCACGTGACCCAGAGGATCCTGTTGGTGGCAGCCACAATGAGCACCTCTGGCCCCCATGAGGCCAGCCAGAAAGCAGAACAGTTCCTGTGGCCCCTGCCCTAATGGGGTGACGCTGCCCACCCTCCAAGGTCACAAGGACAGCACGTAGATGATCCCCTGGGGTCGCCTGCCCTCCCAGAAGCACAGCTGGGTTCTGGGGACGGCCAGCTCCCGGTCATCGGGCCGTTCGGTCAGCTGCTGGTGCTCTTGTGGCCCTGACGACCACAGAGCACGGTGATCACCACAGGCAGAAGCCTTAGGGACAGATCGCCAATCCTTGGGGCAGGCTGCCCGAGGTCAGTGGGCTGTTAAATGGCCGCAGTGCTGGCCTCCGCTGGCAGGCCCTGGGCCCTGCCTCCCAGGGTCACTCTCTGTTGCTGGAGTGCACGTGGAGGGCGGCCTCTCCAGCCAGCGGGTGCCCCGCCCCCGTCTGAGTTCTGAGTTCTCACTCTCAGTGCGCTGCTGGGCTGAGTGCCCAAAGGCCTGGCTTCGCCTCGGATGCACAGATTTCTGTCGAGGGAGGAGGAGGAGGGGAGAAGAGTGCTTCCGAAGGAGCCCCAAGGGTCACCTGTCAGCTGGGAGGAGCCACGGCGTGCCAGGGGCTAGGCCCTGCAAAGCCAACCGCGTGTCCCTGTCAGGAGACAAGGTGGGGGGAGTTCCCTGGCGGCACAATGGTTAGGACTCCATGCTTTCACTGCTGAGGGTGCAGGTTCGATCCCTGATTGGGGAACTAAGATCCTACAAGCCATGGGGTGTGGCCAAAAAAAAAAAAAGGGAGACACAGGCATGCTGGTGGGTCCCCTCTGGATGGGGTCAGACCACACATAGTTGTGGTTCGCTGGACCCTGGGCTGAGTGTCCAGCAGGCTGCCTGTGCCGACAGTGCGAAGACCCCTTCCCAGGCGCCACATGAGGAAGCACAGACCCCTGGGGGGCCCAGGCTGGCACCCAAGGCACCAAGTTGCTTACAGCTACTGCAGAGAGAGGAAGACACCCAGGCCCAGCCCGAGGCTTCGAAGGATGCTCGCGGTCAGGGCCAGTGCCACGCCGTGTGAGCGTGAGTGAGTGGGTAGTGTCTGTGTGGTGTGAGTGGGGGAGGGCATGTGTGTGCCAGCGTGTACACGTGTGTGCGTGTAGGTGCACAGGGTGCATGGGGGTGAGTGCGTGCATGGATGCAGGGGTGTGGGTGTGAGCGTGTGTGGCTGTGTTGGGCGTGGGTGTTGAGTGGGTACACGTGTGGCTGTGTGTGTGCGCCTCAGTCTCCATTCTCTCTCCCCACAGCCCTGGGGTGCTGCTATGGCCCCGTGGACGCGCGGCTCCAGGAAGCTAAGTGACCGGGCTGTGACTGGGTGGGCCACAGGGATCAGAGCCGGTCCACACAGGTCTGCCTCTAGGACCATGCTTGTCCATGAGCCGGGAGGGAGAGGACGGAGCGGGGAGATGCACGAGCAGGGGCAGACACCAGAGCTTCTGATGCACAAATCCCCTAATCCAAAGTGATAAACATTTACTGAGCACCGCGCATGCTGGCAGGGCCACGGACACCAGCACCAGGGCACAGGGGGAGGCCTGGCGGGGGCCCAGAGTCCCTGGAAGTTACTTTCCACTCAGGCTCCAAATGGCAGCCTGACCTCAGGCCTGACAGTGCTGTTGGGTGTGGCGGGGCTGGGGGGGGGGGGCGGCACCTGGGGACAAGAAGGCCCCGCCCCCACCGCGGCTGCCTGGGGGCAGCATGGTCGATGGTCAACCAACCATACACTGAGGGCTGAGCTGCGGCTGAGCAGCCCCAGCAGGATAGGATGTGAGTTTCACTCATCCTCTCCTGGCCCTGACCCCACTTCTACCCCCGTCCCGACCCCAGGGGGCGGTCTATGAGTCAGGGAACTGGCCGAGGACAACAGGGGACAGAAGGTGCCTGGTCCCCGCCCTTGGCTGAAAAGGAACCACCAGGACAAATACAAGCAGGCAGCCCAGGGGACAAGGCCAGGCTGCCACCACCCTGACCTGACCTGCTCAGACCCGCAGCTCCCGAGTGGGATGAGGCTCCCGGCATCGCCACGGCCTTTCCGCATCCCCAGATCCGATATGCTTGGAGGGGATGCTGTCCTGTGTGTCAAGGGTGGCACGCACAGGAAAGCCAGACCCACAGGTCACCCTCTGGCCCTGTGGGCTCTCTCAAGGGACATGAAGTCCATAAATAAGACACAGAGCAAGTGGCACCGTTGGTCACGCTTGAGGCCCCAGAATCGTAAATTAGTGTCCGGATCAAACTGAACACATGTATTTCCTTGAACGGCCGCACAAAACTAGCTGAAAGAAAACATTTGAAAAATAACAACAACAAACACCAAGTCCTTTAGATAAAGAATTCCTGTTGCCAAGAAGAGTGTGTGAAGCTTCTTGAGGATTCTGGACACTGCACCGCATCGCCTCCGCCCACCGGAGCCTCCGCCTGTGTCCCTGCGCACGCATGCGGGGAGTGGGCACATGCTCTGAGCGGCAAGCCAGTGGCTGCCACAAGCCGGTCCACACGGGGAATTTTTAAGGTGCGTTACACAAGCAGCTGCAGGAAGCCACGTGTACATGATGGTGGTGTGAGCGTATGGACCCTGGAGCACTGTGGGGGCACTGGGCCAGCTGCAGGGGGCGGTCACCCCTGCCCGGGGATGAGGCTGTGCCCCGAACTAGGCTTCCCAGGAATGCGGGGGGCCTCAGGCATTGGCACGGACACTCTCTCGTCCTCTCACCCAGGTCCCTTCCGGGTCCTGGGAGGCGGGCGAGTGAAGGTCCTTGGAGCCATGGGGCCGGCCAGAGCCTCCCCCCTTCTCTGGGCTCAAAGGCCAGCACGAGGTGGGGACACCTTCCCAGGCCCACCCCATTCGTGGAGGAGGAGGCCACCGGGCTTTCTACCAGGCCTCATCTGGGAACCCAGGTCTCGGTCCACAGCACAGGTGGGCCCTAAACTCGAAAAACCAGGTTTAAAATAGAGCCCAGACCCAGCCTCGCCAGAGCAAAGAGCGGGGGAGCAGGGTACTCAGTTGTCACCACCGATGGGCCCGCCAAGGTCTCGAGGAGTGTGAACAGAGGGGGAGGCAGGCAGGTGGCCAGGCCCCAGGGCGCCACAGGAGGGGAGCGGGCAGGCCACCCTGGCACTGAGGAGGGTTTGGGAGCAGGCCATCGGGAGCAGGGACAGGAGAGGGCACACTTGGGTGCCATGAGGCTTCATCCAGGACAAAACCACCGACAGAAACACAGGCATCTGAGAACGAGGCGATGCCCTCCCACCTAGTGTTTACCCTGTGAGGAGGCAGCCAGGTCAGCAGTGAGTCACCTCCGGCTGCACACCCTTCAGCTCTGAGTGTAAAAATTCCTGGTATTCTTGGTAACCTTTAACACCAGCCTTGTGTCTTTGGGTTAAGAGTGGAACTCGGTACACATGGCAACTCCCCTCCCCCAGGGAAGGGGCTGGGGCAGCAAGCGCGCACGCGCGCGCACACACGCGCACACATCGGCACATGCTGCGCTTCCTCACAGACACAGGCGACGTGCTGTTCACCTCCCTCCCCTCCAACACAGTCTGGCTGGACACAGGTTGCTTCTGTCTGGTGTGGCTAAGACAGCACAACGTCGGGACGGCCGCCACCACCTTTGCTCTGCACGACTGCGGCCTGGGAGCCTGAGCATCCTGCAGACAGTGCGTGTGCCCCTGAAGAGGCTGTGCGGCCTCGGGAGCCAGGGTGTGCCCTTGTCCCCCAGGGTGGTGGCCTTGCCCTTGGTGACAGGGGCAGAAAGAACTGGTCCAGCCTTCCAGCAGGGACAGGGCCCCCAACAAGGACACAACACTGGAGCTGGGGTGGCTGGACAGGGAGGGCTGAGGCCCAGGCCTGCGTAGCCCCTCACAGGCCACTCTGTCCTCAAGGACCATCCACCACTCCTAATTCCAGAATGTTCTCGTCACTCCAAAAACCTGTCCCCATCAGCAGTCACTCCCCTTTCCCTCCAGCCTCGGGCAACCACTAATCTACTGTCTGTGCGGATCTCCCTGTCCTGGGCGTTTAGTATCAGTGCGATCCCGTGACACAGGCCTTGGTGTCTGGCTTCCTCGGCCGAGCATGTTTTTGGTGTTTGAGGCTCACCACGTGGCAGTGCGGCAGGGCCTCATTCCTTTCCCAGCTGGATGACATTCCAGGGAATGAGCCGCATTTTGTTTATCCAGTCGCCCATGATGTCCATCGGAGGACATTTGGGCGTTTCCACTTTCAGGCCGTTACAAATAGTGTTGGCTGTTGTGATAATCAGCTCTCCTTAGGAAGCAGTTTTATTTTATAATAACTCTGAATTCTTTTTGTACACAATCTTCGCAATATGATTTTTGAGGTTTTTTCCCATCGGCTTAGAGCAAGAGTCCGCTAGCCAGCAGACCCTGGGGGGAGGTGAGTAAAAGGGGAGTCTCCAGCCAGTACTGTGAGCACGTGGGGGGCTGGGGCCTCAGAGCCGCCAAGCCCTCCCAGGTTCCTCCAGAGCCAGACCGAGCCCTCCACTGCCAGGAGGGAGCCAGGGTCAGCGCCCCTCCAGGCGCCCACTGCCATCTCTGAGGGGACCGCTCCCTGCTCCAGGCTAGTCCAAACCCCCCTGGGAAGATGAGGCTGCAGATAGGAAGAGGAATTGATTCCACAACAGGAGCCCGCCTCTCTAGCAAGTCTGGGTGACTCAGCAACCCTCTCGCTTCCCAGCTGAGTGGGGAGGTTGGGGACTGTCTGCGGGGGACCCTCTGCCCCCGCTGGCCACCCCCAGCAGGAACTGGCTTCTGCCAAACCTTGGGATCGTGAGCCAGAGCGAGCACCACGGCTCAGTCGCTCTGCTTCTTTTCCTTAAGTGTTTTATTTCACCACCGATATGAAAAAATTCCCAACAGACTCTCAAAAATGTTCACAGCCCCTGGCAAGAACCTCAGTACAAGGACAAGGTGGAGGGGCCTGGCACTGGCCAGTGTGAGTGCTGGCCAGCACCTGGGGACCGAAGGCACCCACTGAGGGGAGAAAAAGGCAGAAGCTAGCGACCCCGTCAGCACAGAGGGGCCGGGGCGATAAGCTGGAAAGTGCAGGGCACAGCTGAGGAGGGGGAGGCCCAGGTGCAGGAAGGCCCCACACCCGGGAGGATGGCAGTGGGGCAGACTCTCAACAGAGCAGTGTTGGCAGGACCACAGCTCACAGGAGGGGAAGGGGCGGAGCTGCTCTCGCTTGGAGCTCCAGGCAAGGTCAGGACTCGAGCAGGGCAGCACCCCGCTGTGACATGGCCCCGTCCTATTAGCAGACGACAGAGAGGGATCAGCCACCCACCCCGGGTGCTCTCAGAACTTGTAGACGGTTCGGAGGAGCAGTCGATTTACACGTGTTCAGGGACGTAGGACCCACCACTGACATCTCAGACCTCAGAAACATTCAAGTGTTTCCCCAAACTGGGCTCTTTGGGAAAAGATAAAAGATTCCAGAAGACTAGAGAAAATTACAGGTACCAGATTTTTAAAAGGGACCAATTCTAGAAATTGCAGGTTGGTGTCTTCATGTGAGAGCTGTTACTGAGATAAAGGTGACCCGCTCGCAGCCTGGGGCACTCGTTCACCTTCATCGTCACCACACTGACGACTGCGCTGTGAGCACCTGCTCCATGCAGGTGCCGCTCCAGGTGAGACAGTTAACCAGAGGCCCTGCCTCTGTGGTGCCTGCATTCTTTCCTGGGAGAGGCAGACAAAACGTGGGCCAGTGAGGAACGAGGAGGAGTGAGGGGCAAGTGGGCCAGGCAGGCCGGGAGGACGAGGATGCCTGTGGCTGCAGATGGCACAGAGACGGCGGGGAGGTCTGGCAGGGAGTCTCATCTCACTGATTCTCGAGCCCCAGACCAGCACAGGTGTAGCCCCACCTCCTACCTGAGCTCCACAAGGCACCGGGCAGTCCCCCAGGGCACTGAATACTGACACAGGGGACCTGAGTGTGGCTGGAGGCCGGGTCTACAGCCACACCCAGAGGGTTCCATCCATGGCCCGGAGATCAAAGGGGCCGTGAATTTGTTCTTATCAGCGCTTAGAAGACAGACACTCTCCTCTCAGCCCAACCTCCAAACCTCCCGAAAGCGGCCAAAATAACAGAGCGGGTACCCGCTCACCCCTCACCAGGTTCCCCGGCTCTCTTTCCGACACATGCACCCAGGTAGCCGTGCACACACTTTTTGGCAGAACCACCTGAGACAGTAGTGAACATCACGGCGTGGCCAGCATGTCAGCTTCTGCACCTGGATAGCACGGACTTGTGTGCACAGGCCCACGGCCATCCCGACCCAAGGACAGCGGCCACCGACACAGACCCTCTTCCTTCAGCACTCGCACCTCAGGGCCTGGGTGCCCCAACTCACTGCCGCCTGTGAGCTGCTCCCCAACCCTGGACCTCACGCGCGTCTCTTCAGGTCTCTCTCTGTCTCTGTCTCTCTCTGTCTCTGTCTCTGTCTCTCACTCTCTCTCTCTCTCAGTAAGTCAGCGTACTGTTTATCTAAATGCTGCTCTGTGAGCATCTGGAACAAGTAAGTCATAAACAGGTTTAATCGTGGGTTATGAGGACTTAACGTTCAGCGGCACCAGAATTCTTATCTTTCCTCTGTGGAGTCGGGAGCCTTCAGCCTCTCTAATCCAGCAGAGTCCTCTCGAGTTGCATCTCTCACAATGCTGACATTTTTAAAGGCTCAGGCTGCTTTTCTGGTTTTTTCTTTCTTTTTTTTTTTTTGCAGAAAAAAACACATGTTCTTATAATCTGCAAATGACAAGAAGCTGAGAGGGAGCGTGGATCTGGGAGACTGGGAACAAGCCGGGGTGGGAGCGGGGCTCAGGCCCCGGAGTCTGGCCGCTCACAGGCCGGCGCCCGGCAGATCTGTGCAGCTCCCCACCTTGTTCTATGAGCCGAGGGTGGACCAGACTCCACCTGAGGGCCCCTCCTGGACCATAATGCTAGACTCCTAATCCCAAAGGAGCGAGGACAGGATTTCAGGAGAAGATGAGTTATCACCATTTAGGCTTAAAAAAGAACACATTTTTGCCAAAGCAACACAGACCCGAGAAAGCCTGCTTTGAGATGGTTCTCATGAAGACAGCCAGCGGCCTGAGCTGACCCCCAGCAAGAGTGAACAACAGCACGGGATGAAGAGGGTAAGGACCCGGCTGCCGGACCCCGGGGCTGGGCACAGCTGCATGGAGGGCCAGGTCCCCCAGAGCACTGTGACCCCCACAGCGAAGCATCACCCCCGAGATCAGTGTCCAGGGGGCAACCCGGTGAAACTCCTAAAACCTGATTAACCCAAGAAGCGGGAGGAAGCTGGGGACCTGAGGTGGAGGAGGTCACAGAGGGCAGTTTCAACCTCTGCAAGGCACAGGTGGCTGAGCCCTGGCTGGGGGAGGGGTGGGAAGTGTGGAGGTGGGGAGGGGAGTCCAACACCACCTACGGAGGGGGCCTCCTCCAAAACCCACTGCCACACAGCAGGACCACCCCCCAGGGCAGAGACCAGCCTCCATCCTGGTGCCCGTCCACCAGCCAGGGGATGCCTGTCAGGGGGGCCGCCTGGGGGTGACAAGTCCTGATGCCTGATATCAGATGCCTGATAGTCCAGGCATCTGCGGGAAAGGGCTCCAGGCCTGCCTGGGCTGACCTCACTGTCTCATGGGTTACACGTACATGTTTGTACCTCATCCCGGGATTAAATCAGTAAGACCACGTGTCTCCTGATTAGGGGGTTGGGCTGACAAGGCACACGGCACAGCCCCTGCCCCAGAGCTGGGCAAGTGTTTGCCCCTGCCAGTAACAGTGACAAGGACAGCCAGGAACCTGGGTGCAGCTCCACCTTGACACCAGCGGTCCTGCCACACACCCCCTCTTTCTTTAAGCAGGAGGATGGTGGGTGAAGAGGTTCAGGAACTGGGCAATAAGGTAGGGAAAGCCCCCGGCCCACATGCATGTTCCGTCCTTTTGAGGAGCTGGGCCCCGGCCGGCAGGAGGGTACCACCCACGTGTGGTCAAGGGCACCACTGGTGCCCTTTCTTCCCCTGCCTATGCCCTTCGTCCCTGATGCCAAAGTCAGGCCTGGGCAGGGGTCCCGAGTGCTTCGTCTCTTGCTCACAACCCCCATCCTCACACCTGTGTCCTTCCCACTGTGAGAGGACCGTGCCTGTCTCTGGCCCTGGCCGTGAAGTTGGGACACTGCACAGGGCTCTGTGGACAAGAGCCCGGGGGGCTCCCATGAAGGCACAGTGTCAGGGTGCAGGGGGAGCTGATGCTACGAGAAAGTGGGTGTCTTCAGCAGCATTACAAATGTGGTGAACGCTGATGAGAGCCCGGCTCCCCAGCTGCCTGGACCTGGACCTCTCAGACCATGCTGGGCACTCCCAGAGCATAAGCCTTCCAGGACAGGATCTGAGAACATGTGGGAAGGATGGGAACATCCAGTGCCAAGTCCCTGCCCACGCGGCTCATCCTTAAGGGCTCCCTGTAACCTGCTGGCCCCCCGCCTAGTAGATGTCAAGCCAGATCACCCCAGGACATGAGCACCCCAGCCAGATTCCCAGCCCAGACGGGTCCCCAGGAGCAGCCTTATCGTGCGTTGGGGAGGGTCCTACCATCCCTCCACCGCCAGGAGCCGCCTCGCGAGGCCCCGCCCCAACTCCAAAGTGGCTGACACTGCTCCCTCCTGGGGATAAAATTGGGTGACCGGTCAGGGGGCAGCTGAGCCCCGATGCAGCTAGAAATGAAGCCGTCTGAAAAGGCAGGGTGGCCCAGGGCTGTCGGCTGCACCACAAAGATCAAAGTCCTTCCACACCTGGGGTTACAGTGCCAGGTCTCTCCAAGGGAGAGTGGCCCTTCTCTACCGGCACTGCCACGTCAGGCAGGGGCTGGGGTTCACCGAAACACCAGGCTGGGGTGGCCAGGAGGCTGTGGCCCAGGTGGAATTGAGAGCAGAACGTCTGCACGGTTACTGACCAGTAACAAGCCGACTGACCAGTGCAGGTGTCACATGAAGGATGATCTGGGTGGGGTGACGAGGCACGACTGCAGGGGTGCCAGGACGGCCCCTCTGCTCCCTGATCAAGTCCAGCCAGGGCCACCTTAGCAACCCTCCCGCCGACTAGAGGAGCCCAACAGAGTGTGAGGGGTGGAGCTTGGGGGACCATGGTGAGGACCAAAGCAGCCATAGGCCTGCCGGGAGCCCTCACCCCACCTGGGCACTGACACCAGACCCCTGACTACCTCTCCAGGAGAAGCAGAGGTGAGACCAGCACAGCCGTGACTCTGCGACCACGAGACTCACGTGTGCGGGCGTGTGCTGCGGTGGGGTGGGCAGGAGTTCTCCGCCTCCTCCCAGGTACAGCAGCCCCAGATGGTGCTGGGGGCACAGAGAAGGTGTCTGACCTTCCTTTAGAGACTAAACCTCCAGCCCTGTCTTCGCAGAGCTGGACTTGAACCTGGAGAGCAGGACGCACTATTACTGCCAAGTGGTCATGGCGTTCCTTTTGGTCACTGGCAGCCACCGAGGGCGCCAAAACACTCGTTTCTTGAGGATCTGTCATTTCAGGAGGAGCCAGAGCTCCCGTTCCCTGCTGGTGGCCAAGGGGCTCTTGAGCCAAGGGGTCAGCTGCTCAAACTTGGCTGGAAGCGCCCGCTGCCTCCTGAAGCCTTCTGAAGCAAATATCCATAATGCTCAATTATTCTGGCGGCTTCCAGAGCGGAAAGGCGCCTCTGAGAGCTCATTAGCATACGCCTGAACAAGGCACAAATATAGAGCTCTCGCGTTCTGGGAAGACAGACAGCCAAGGGCTGCGGGGGTGTCGCGTCGGCCTTGAGAGCCAGCGGTATGGGATGCGGAGCTCAGACAGCACTGAGGGACCCCTCTGGGATCAGCCACCAACCCCCCCCATCCTCCCTGCTGGCCTCAAAGCCACCAGTTCCTCCCTGGTAGAAGCAGGGCTCTTCTCTTGCCTACAAAATGGCAAAAAATGGCAAGTGGCCAAAAGGATAACCAGGACAAAAATCGATGGCTGTTGCCATGGTGATGATAGCGGACAGTGACCCTCCCTGACTGCTGCTCTGAAGGAGAGCAAGACCACACAGCCCCTCAGTGTCGGTATCAGTGCTGTGTCCAAAGTGGACGCCCAGGCACCGGAGTGTCATGGAATGAGGTGGAGGAGGCACCGACCACACGTGGCCCAACCGTCTGGGCTGGCCTCCTTCCTGTCCTGAGCCTCTGCCCTACCTACTCCGGGTCAGGTCCTGGACCGGCGTCGGCCACACCGGGAGTCTGATCAGATCTCAGAAGCTCAGGCCTGCCCCGGGCCTTCTGAAGCCAAACATGCATTTGGACGTGTCCTCGGCCAATCCACAAGCTCTCAGGCACCCACAGTTACACTCGGGGCTTCGGGGGTCCCAGGCTGGCCGCCAGGCCGACTGGAGGGCTGCTTCAAGGAACTGGCCGACAGGAGGCTGTGGAGCGCGTGGGCTGAGCCTGGGCGACAGGGAGGCGGGGACTTAGGGTCAACCTGGAGTCCTCTGCCCATGGGCCGGGTAGGCGCTGGCTGAGCCGTGTCCCCGCAGCAGCAGCAGGAAAGGGCACGCTGCGAGACGCTGGCTGTGCTGCTGGGAGACAGTGGGGCAGGAACTCACATCGACAGACCCTCCACCCGCCAGCATCACCGTGCTTCAAAATGCCGTCTTTTCTCCTGCCTGACGCGACTCACAAGGGGACAGGGAAACGTGGGTGTGCACAGAGGGAGGGGTTTTCCTCCCACATTCCCACCCAGATCAGGGACATGAGTGGCCAAGGCCACAATCCCCGACCACAGGAGGCCACCTGGACCTCGGCAGGGTGGGCAGGCCAGGGCCAGAGCTGGAAGGTGCATGATGACCCTCCTCCAGGGCGGCCACCCTCCAGGGGTCACAGAGCCCGTGAGGCTGCGCCCCAGGCCGGGCAGGCACCGCTGCTCCGATCCTCACCAAGTGCCACGAGGACTCCCATTAACCTGCCCACTCATGCCCCCGATTAACTGTCCAAGTGGACATCAGCTCTCCTGGGGACGGTTTCTCAGGCATCAACTCGCTCTAAATCATGCGAGACACAAACAGGAACAGGCCCCGTTGAGGACCGCTCATCAGGGAAGCAGGCCTCTGCGGTCAGAGCGTCCACAGTGCCTCTGACACACCTGCCCTCCTGCCAACGCCGGGGACCCAGGGGCCAGCACCCCTCGGAACAGGTGGAGACCTGCCACAGAGGCTCCCGAGCCGGCACCTGTGCCCACCAGGCCCCCCGCCATGTGTGGGATGCTCCAGGGCCACCGGCTCCCTGCTGGAGGATAAACAAAGGACCGCTTCCTCCGCCCTCTCACTTGGGGGCGGGGAGCTGCAGACACACTGAGAACACAGCACACGCTGCCGGCGGGACCTCAATTCACGGGAGACACGGCGGGGTCACAGGACTGGGGGCCCCCAGGGCCCTCCAGCCACCCAGGCACTCGAGTCAGACTGGCCGTGGTGGGAGAGCCCTCACAGGCGTGCTGCTGCAGTATGGGCTTTAAAAGACCTCGGCGAGCCTCCTGCTGTGGACCCCGGTCAGGTCACATGCCCCCCCACCCAGTGGGAACAAGCCCCAGGCCCGGTCCTCACAGACCCTGCCAGCCCCACCTCACCACCAGAACCAGGCTCAGAATGAACCACAGCTGGGGGCCCCCTTCCCCTCCTCCCAAGCAGGACCCCCAGGAACCAGGCCAGAGGGTGTAGGGTCACCACAGCCACACACCGCTGTTCCCTATGGATGTTCCCACCCTGGAGTGGGCCCTTGGACACCGAGGAAGCATGAAAACACCCTGAGCCGTCTCTCCTGCTATGGCCAGAGTCGCTGAGAACAGGCAGATCCAATTAAGACGTTTATTAATCCCTCCTGACAAAGGCTCGAGCCTGCCCCATAAAGCTCTCATCAGGGCAGGCCAAGTGGACACGCTGGAGCCCCTGGCCCTTCACAGCAGTCATGTGAGTGCAGGGGGCCCTGAGAGGTGACCCAGGTTGCCCTCTTACCCTGTGCTCAGCCCCAGGCTTTGACCGGTCTAGCGTCCACCCAAAGCCGGACACGAGGGCCGCGACTCTGCAAAATACCTGCCTGGTGTCAAGATCTGCTCGAGGCCTGAGGGAGGCCAGGAGAGCGTGGACCCTATTCCTGGGGCTCCGGTGACCGCCCGTGTGCCGGCCACTTCTCCCAGGGGCTAAGGGACACTCCCTCCATGTGCCATGGCGGGGGCTGCTGGTGTTATCAGCTGGGAAGAGGAGGTGAAGGAGTCCACTCCAGGCCAGCCTGGGGACGCCAGGCCATCATGGGACCACAGTGTAGGGTGACATGGGGCCTCTGAGTCGGGACCCTCAGGGATGTGAAATCGACCTGCCTCCCACTGTGCGGCTGTAATTAAGTCCTCCAAGTGGCATCTGTCAGGTTTAGCAGTCAAAGGTGGGTCCTGCTGTTAGGGTCTGACAGCACGTGGACGTGAGACAGACCGTCCCCCACCTGCAGGGAAGGCAGGGCCACACTCGGGCTCCCCAGCCAGGTGTTGACAGCTCTGCATGACATGGAAGGGGCCGTGATGCAGCCCGACAACCTCCCGGCCTCACAGGGAGCACAGGAGCCCACCTGGTGGGCAGCCCCCCGACCTGGTGGATGGCCTGTGGCACCATCTCAGAACTACCTCTGCCAAGGAAACTATCCGGCAACAGGCTCAAAGGCCCCTGGGGTCACATGGCCCCTGCATTTCAGTGACCCACACGCAGGAAAGGGCCACCCCATGCCTCTAAGCATGAGGCAGTCGTGGGAAAGTCAGCCGGCATCTACAGGAACCAGAAGAGGTAGCCAAGTCCCACAGGACGAGTCTCCAAAGGTGGCATGGGATTGCCTGCCTCGGTTCTTCACTCAGGTAGCTGGGCGTGGACAGCAGCCAAACGCCAGGGGAGTGTTCAGGCCACACCTTAATCCAGTGACTCAGCGGCCAAACCTGGCGCAGTTTCAGGTGCAGGGAGCCGCCTCCTGCCCTGAGGCCCCGCCCAGCACGGAGCTCCTGCTCTCTCATGGGTGCGGTGCAGATACCAGTATGGGTGCAGGCAGGTGGCAGCCAAGCACAGGCCCAGGGCACCTGCAAGCACACACATGCCCGGGATCACAAACAAGCAGGCTCTTCAAAGGCAGAGAACGCAACAGAGGCCTCAGGAGATGGTGAGGCCCAAACAAAACAGCCGCTCAGCCGCTGGCCCTCGGCTGCGCAGATGGACGAAATGTCCAGGTGAGGCTCTGGCAGAGGCCCCGGACACAGGCTCGGGAGGGACGGGCCCAGCATGAAGGTCGGCCACACACGGAGGAAACAGAGGGCTCAGGGCAGGCTGGGCCCTTCGCTGCAATGATGGCCTCATGTTAGTGCTGCCGGCCAGGAACGCCTAGAATGCTCCACAGGATATGTCACCGTAACCTCCTGCACAGACACAGAGCAGCTGACTGACCCTCTTTTCTTGCATGAATGATTCTGGCACAGAGCCCCTGAGTCACCTGCCCACCTGAGCACTGTGCCCGGAGCCCAGGTGCACTGGACTCTGACCTCCACCTCCTACTCCTGCCTGTGCTGGGCTCAGCCCTGCTCTTTGCACAGTGGCTTTGGGGAGTAGAGCTGGGGGCCTGGCTGCAGGGGGCCACCCAGCGGGCAGGATGTGCTCAGGAGTGCCAGCTCCCTGGGGGCTCCTGCAGATGGTGGCACGGCTTTCGGGGAGGGGGACAGGACAGTGGCCTCCCCTGCACAAAGGATGAGGTCAAGGTCCATGGTGGCACCCCCAGGAACAGGGCACCCCAGGAGCCAACACTGGGGAAGAATCCAGCAAGCAGGACAACAGAGACTGATGCTGCACCAGGCCCATCCGGAGTGGCCATGATGCTGGAGCAGAGGGCCCGGAAGCCAGCCTGTCCACTGCCTGGACTGGGGTACCTGTGTGCTTTCAGCCCCATGGCCAAGGCCGGGCTTGCCGACGGTGCACACGGAGGCTGGATGGAGAAGCGACGGGGTGCCATCGGGATCACCCCAGGGGAACAGTGACAGGGCGCGGCTGAGATGCCGCCGTACTTGGTCTGTGCCAGTAGGTGACAGGCACCGGTGGGGGGGGTCTCCACCTGCTCTCTCTGCTTTGACGTGACCTGAGTGTCCTGTGACTTAAAGCTTAAGGCAATGGGAGAGCCCAGAGGGGACATGGCACTGCTGACAGTGCCTAGGATAAAAGGACAGCATCTGCACTGTTCCCTCCTTCAGGGCAAAAGGAGCCTGCCCGCCTGGAGATCCAACCTCCTCCCCGAGCAGCCCCGGAGCCCAGGCCGGAGCAGTCTGGAAATGCCCACTCTGTGCCATGCTCCCCACCATGCTGGCATTTCAGGCTGCCCGTGTCAGGGGGACGGGGAGAGGCTGGGTGCACCCTGCTGTGGCCAGCAGCAAAGGAGCCACCTGCCCCCTCTGCCCTGTGGCCCCCAGGCTCAAGGTAGAGACAGAAGCAGGAGAAATAAACATGAAAACATGCTCACTCCCAGATCTTAGCAAACCCCCAAGTTTGTGGTCAACGAGTTTGGAGAGTGAGCCCCCTCGGGGTGCTGTAATCGGGGTCACCCTCCCTTGGGCCACCATCCTGGCTCCTTGGCCTGGGGAAGGCCTGGGTCTGCACACACCGGGGACTGGCCTGGAGCCTCGGACCCAGATGGGACACCCCTGCTGCCCTGAGCTGCCGGTCAGTCCCACGAGCACAGAAATCCATGAGGAAAGCAAGCAGACAGGGCCTCGGAAAAGCTGCCCCGAGTACACAGATCAAAGAGACGGGGGCAGCACCAGGTGTGCCTCGACGGAGCCGTGAGGGGGGCGGTTAGGGAGACAAGTCCACGGCAAGTGAGAGTGGCTGGTGGCGGGGGATGAGAGGGCGGCGAGGCGATGGGGAAGGCGGGCATCCCTGCACCCCGACTAAGCAGCCTGCCTATCAAAGCGAACCCAGAGCCGAGTGGAGTGAAGATGAGAGGCCGTCTCCTCTGTGAGGTCTGGAGCTGCAGCCCCAAGCCACCTCCTGGCCACGGGACCAAAGGCAGAGTGGCCACTTGCTCTCCACAGGGACGAGGAACAAAGGGGCAGCAGCACAGCGACTGGGCTGTGACTTCTGACCACCACGGGCCTCAGCCTCGCTCACAGCAGGAGACCTCACGTCAGAAGCCTCTGCTCTGGTGATAAGGGGTGCAGCTCTGGGCAGTACGTGGTTGGCTGACGTGGCGGGGGGGTGATGTGCTGCTCGGGACCCTCACTCTATGCAGGAAGGATGCAGCACAAGGCTCGTAGGGAGATGGGGAGGGGGTGCAGTACCCCCGACGCATTAGACGAGGGTCGGCATGGCTGAATCCCACACCGTCCTAGTGGGCTGTTGGCCCAGGGAGCAGAGCGGGAGCCATACAGCTCCTGCCCTTCGTGGCAAAGAAAAGGCAAGAAGAGCTGATAGAACGGGGCAGGGATCAGCGGAGGAAGGAGGGGGACCGGGGAGTGGCCGGGGTGTCTGCCACTGCTTGCCTGGCAATCCCTGACCCCAAGGCCACCAGGGGCCACACCCAGAGGGATCCCAGCAGGAAGTGGGCAGCCAGAGGGCAGATGAAGCCCCACTTTGCAGGGCCTCGAGATTAAGTCTCTGGTCAGAAGCCCGGCGCCTGGCTCAGGATGTCATCAGTGTGAGCAGAGCTCCCTCCAGGCTGCTGCCACACCTCGGCTGGAGCACCAGCTCCCCAGAGGCACTCACCCCTTGAGGGCTCTGGTTGATCCCCAGGACAGCAGAGACCTTGCATCTCTTCCCTCCCATCCTGGGGAGTAAGGTCTATCGAGAAGAAAGTGGTCAGAAACGAGTAATTCCCCAGGGCTGCAGACAGGAAGGGTGGAGGAAAACAAATTCAGCATGAAACAGAACAGACTGAAAACAGGGTTACTGAGAACAGAGGAGTTCCCCTCATAAAGTTCAGCTTGTCAGGAAAACACGACCGCACATAACTTGTAGTTTACGTACTCAATAACTCAGCTGGAAAACACATAAAGCAAAAACCTCACGGAGAAACTGATGAGCCCACCTTCCTGGCGAGTAAGAAAAATGCCTCTCACTTACTAATAAGGAGGTGGAATTACTGAAGATTTGAACACAATTAGGAACCCTGCACCCAGAATCGGAATAAGCAGGGAACATATGTTCTCTTCAAACATAACAGAAACCTATAAACATGGGCCACATGCCAGACCAAACAGCCTGTCAGTGAATGCCCAAGATTCAGATAATTCAGGACTCAGCACAGGCCCCCCTACCTGGGGTCCCGACCAGCTTTGGGGGAGGGGGAGCTCATACAGATGCCCAGGGCCACGGGCAGAGCTAACGAGACCAAGAAACTGAGAAGAAAACGTTTCCTAGCAAGTGACCCAGTGACATTGTTCCATGAGGACAGTGGCCAAAGTGCACCACCAAACCCCAATCCCCACCACACTCCAGCCAAGAGCAAAGGTCCCCAATTTGAAATTTCTGCCACTTCTACCAGGGCCTCAAAGCTCAGAAGGACCTGGAAGCCCTCAGCTTTCTCAGCAGGTCACTGCAGGGCAGCCCCAGGACGGGCATCCCCCCTGGGCTGGGTCATTGGCCCCTGGTACACGGGCACCCAGCACGCCCCAAGTTACAACAAAGCGGAAACAATTGTCCTGCTGGTATCCGAGATGGTGGTCCCGGTTTGGTTTTCCCCTCCCCTCCAGCACCAGGTGGACCAGAGCTGCTGCCTCGGCGCCTGGGGTTTGGGTGGCCTGCCGGGTGGGACTCGCCCACACAGAGGGGGACACGAGGGCACGGGAATAGAAGGCAGCGGTGCCCAGCCTCACTCAGACAGGAGCAACGCGAACCCTCACACACCGGTCATGTGGGAGGACAGCAGGGCCAGAAGGGAGAGCCCTGTGGCGTCACACCGGTGAGCCCCGGGGCAGCGGCTGCTGTGGAACCGCGTGGAGGTCACCCCACGGTGGGCTTGGCATCATGGTCCTGAGGACTAGCTCGTTCAGAGCAGCAAACCCACCCCCACCGGGAGTAACCCAAGCGCCGATCGAGAAGACAGAGAAATACACTGTGTTCATCACGTGTTCACGGAATATTCTACAGCAGTGAAAACGCAACACCCGCTACTGCAGGCAACAGGCGGATCGGAATGCGGGTACAACAAGCAGGCTGCACAAACCCAGCTTCCCACGGCCAGAAGCCCCAGCTCCTGCCAGGCCCTGCCCCCTTCCCCCAGCCTTGCCCCCCTCCCTCCTCTCCAGACTTTCCCATTTCTGCCAGAATGCCTCGTTTTTGTCCACCTTGCACTTGTGGACATACCCTTGCTCTTGTCGTCCGCCCCTCCTGGTGCCCTTGCTGGCCTCACCCAAGGTCGGAGTTGCAGCTTAACCCCTGCCCCCTCCTGTGGCCCGGGAGGCCACACACCACACCCACCCTTGGGATGCTTTGTTCTCCAGGCCCCCTTGGGCCCTCCCCCAACATACACACTGGAGCTACGTCTGGAAATTTCACAACAGCCAACCAAGGACAAAGATCTCAAAAGCTTCCAGGAGGGAAAAACAAAAAACTCACGGTAAAAAAAAAAAAAAAAAAAAAAAAAAAAAATCAGCCAAAACGACAGTGAAGACTGCAACACCAGAAGTCAGAGGACGGGGGTGAGGACCCCAAGGGAAGGCGGTCTCCCACCTGGAATTCTAAGCCATCAGTGCGAGGTAGAGAAACACCCGCAGACAGACATGGGCTCAGAAACGTTATTTCCCCTCTTCCCGCTAAGGAACCATTAAAAGGAAGGATGATCTCCCTAATTGAGGGAGTAGAACAGGACCCACGACCCAGAAAACATGGTCCCAGACTGGAGAAGGGGTGTCCCATGCATGGCCCAGCCACCGGCCCAGGGTATCAGAGCAGGTCGGGGCTCCGGGAGGCAAGTTCCAAGAGGGGAAGAAGCAGCCAGATCAACGGGACTGCGGCCGGCAGGGAGGAGTCCCAGAGCACGGTCTTGGGTTTGGGAGTGAGTTAATGATCGCAAACTGACGACTATGCAAATGAAGGGAAGCAATTATTAACTCCAGCAAAAACAAAGTTGTCAAAATAGTAACAAAAACCTATGGACCACAGTTCAAGAAAAAATATCACTCAACTGGACTTCATTAAAATTAAATATTTCTGTTCTAAAGCCACTGTGACAGGGGTTTCCCTGGCGGTCCAGTGGTTAAGACTCCACGCTTCCACTGCCGGGGGTACGATCTCTGGTTGGGGAACTAAGATCCCACATGCCATGTGGTACGGCCAAACAAATAAATAAACTACTGTGACAAGAATGAAAGGCCAGTCTGGGAGAAAATATCTGCAAAGTATGTATCTGAGAGAGCACTTCAACCTAGAATACAGAGATAACTTTTTTTTTTATATAAGATTTAATTTTATTTATTTTTGACTATGTTGGGTCTTTGTTGCTACGCACAGACTTTGTCTAGTTGTGGCGAGCAGAGGCTATTCTTCGTTGCGGTGCACGGGCTTCTCGTTGCAGTGGCTTCTCTTGTTGCGGAGCATGGGCTCTAGCTCTAGAGCTCAGGCTCAGTAGTTGTGGCACATGGGCTTAGTTGCTCTGCGGCATGTGGGAATCTTCCCGGACCGGGGATTGAACCCATGTCCCCTGCATTGGCAGGTGGGTTCTTATCCACTGCGCCACCAGGGAAGTCCCCCACAGAGAACTTTTACAACTTAATTATAAGACAAAAACCCAACTGAAAAAAGGGAGACAAAGATCTGAAGAGACATTTCACCAAAGAAGATAAACAAACAGCAAACACTATGTGAAAAGATGCTCGATGTCGTTACTTCGTTAGAGAAATGCAGACATGGAAATGCCCCAAACTGGAAACAACCCAAATGTCCATCAACGGAAGAATGTATAAACAACGGGTCACCTCCACGCAGCGGAAACTACTTGCCACGAAGGCAGGATGGTCTGGAGGTACGTGGAACATTGGGATGACTTTCAAAACAATCATGAGATAAAAGAGGCCAGACCAAGAGAGAGCACAGCACACACTACTCGAGTCCATTTACACAAAACTTGAGCAAATGCACACCGAGTCTCAGGGCAGAATACACAGCAGTGGTTGCCTGGCAAGGGGTGGGGGGCACGGAGGGAGAAAGGCACGAGGTTTTCTGGGGGGCCCCAGGAAATGCTGGGGGTGACAGGGCCGTTTGCTAGCTGGGCAGGTGTGTACTACCTAGGCAGGTGTGCACGCATGTCCATCTCATCATGCTTCCACTTCAGGCGTGCAGTCCGCTGCACTGCAGTCAGACTGCTCTGTCTGAGCTGAGTATTCCCGCCAGCACCGCACAAAGGCTATACTGGACACCGATTTAAACAAAAGTTGTCATCGTTCTATTGGGTGGGGTGAGAAGTGGTATAAAAATGCTAAATCCAAATCTCCTAGAAAAACATTAATTAAATAATGTCCAAAATTAAAAAGAACAGCACAGGGACTTCCCTGGAGGTCCAGTGGTTAAGACTCCGTGCTTCCACCGCACGGGGTGCGGGTTTGCTCCCTGGTCGGGGAACTAAGATCCCGCATGCCGCACGGCATAGCCGAAAAATTAAAAAAAAAAAAAAAAAAAACATGAAAAACAGCAGCACAAACCTGCCTGTTTACATGTATGGAAGCAAACACAGGCAGACGACATGCAGGGCTGAGAAGAGGGCCTCGGGCACGTGGGGGGCAGGGAGACTTATTTTTAAACCAGGGTGTGTGCTGCTTTAATATAAATTCAACTCCAACCGTGTGACTCAGTAGTTCCCCTCCCAGGCATACATGAAGTGTCCACACAGACACTTGTGCCGACTGCTGACACCAGTGCTATGGAAACTGGTCAAAACATGGAAACAGCCCAGATGTTCATCAACTGGGGAATGGAATCCACACAATGGAATATTATTCAGCTATAAAAAGAATGGAGCCGACACGCTACAACGTGGATGCACCTCGAAGACACATGTTAACTGAAAGAAGCTGGACACAAACTGTCACAATGGGTCAGTGCACGCTTCCATCCATACGAAACGTCCAGAGCAGGTAAAGCCACAGACACAGAGAGCAGATCAGTGGCTTCCAGGGGCTGGGGGAGGGGAGGGACTGCTAATGGGGACGGCTTACATTTTGCGGGTGAGGAAAAGTTTGGGAACTAGATATGGTGATGGTTGCACAACTCTGTGAATACATCAGAAACCAGTGAATTGTACACTTTCAGTGCTGAGTTGTATGGCATGTGAATTACATCTCAGTAAAGCTGTCGCCAAAAGAAAAAATTCAGTTCCCAGAGCAGGGCTGACAGTGACCTGAGAAGAAAGGCACTCTGGTCTCTGCCCCGTTCCTGGTACAGAGCTCCTAATCCCTTGTTATCTCCTGGTGATAGCAGCATCCTTTGTTCTAATGAGGCAACTCTGGGTGGGCTCCTGGATGGGGGTGGTCACCAGAAAGACCGAGCCAGGGCTAGAAGTGGCACTTTGGGCCCCACCCCCATCCTCTGGGAGAGGGGCTGGAGACGGAGCCAACAATCGTTCATGCCTGGAAACCCTTAAACCACTGCGTTCAGAGAGCTTCCAGGGTGATGGACACAGCCATGGACTGGGAGGGTGGGGCACCCCGACTCCACGCGGACAGAAGCTCCTGCGCTCGGCACCCTCCCAGACCTTGCCCTGTGCAGCCCTTCCTCCGGCCGTTCACCTGGGTCCTTCGTTATACCCTTTACAACAAACTGGGACTCTGAAGTAAGCCTCCCCGAGTCCCGTGAGCCGCTCCAGCAAACTACCAGGTCTGAGGAGGGAGTGGTGGGAACCCGATTTGTAGCCAAATTGGACAGAGTTGTGGTGAACTGGGGACCCATGACTTGTGCCAGCCTATGGGGTGGGGGGCAGTCCCTCGGGATGGGGCCCTCACCCTGTGGGTCTGCACTGACCCTGGGTAGATGGTGTCAGAAGTGAGCTGAACTATGGGACGCCCAGCTGGGGTCCTCAGAAACTGGAGGGCTGGCTGGTGCAGGAAAACCCACATCTGGTGTCAGAACCGTTGGGAGTAGAGGAAACAGAGCCCTCACCAGCCACCTCCGCAGACGCACAAAGCCCCAAAAGCCCCTGGGGAGAGTTCAAAAACCCACAAGTAAACCAGAAGCTCCCTGATTCAGGCCGGAGCCCAGACAGCTCCTAGAGTGGTGGGTGGAGGGATGTTCCAACCCCCCGCCCGCCCCTTCCATGTGCGGACTCCACAGCAGAAGTCTGCCTGCTGTCCTGCTCACGGGGCCTGCTGTAGCAACAACTCCCAAGGACTCTGCCCACGGGAATCTCACTGCGGTTTCGCACATGCCCACCCTCACTATGGGGCCACGTGGGACCCGATCTCCCCGTGGACAGACCCTCCCCTTCCACACGTGTGTGTGACTGCGGGGAGAAGGCCACCACGATTAACCACGATAGGAAAGCACCCCTTTCACAGACAGGAGCCGTGTATAAACACACAGGATCACACGCAACACCCAACTTTCTTCCAAGGGGTCCAGACAGTGGCTGCAGGAGTCGCAGCCGGGATGCCCAGGAGTGCTGGGCGGGGCCCATGCGTGGCCTCTGAGCTCAGAGTCTGTCGGTTCACGGCCATCGCTGATCACAAAGGGGTCCAGGCCTCCATCTGCCCAAACATCCAACACGTCACCAGCCAGGCCGAGCCCGCAGGCCTGACCACAGCACCCCGGCCTCCATGTCCTCACGGGGCTGCCCAGGGCAGGTCAGCTGAGCATCCCCAAGAGGCCAGCAGGTTTCCCTCTAGAGCCACAGAGCCGGACACCAGCCAGCTCTGTAGACACTGAAGAAAAGCCCACATCCAGGTGAGCAGAGCCCAGCCCACATGAGGAGTCCAGCCCTGGTCACTCACTCCGCCCAGCCTCGCCTGCACATGGTCGCCTGCCCCTGCTCCCAGCCCAAGAAGGTCCCATAGTTGTGTCTGGCTTTTACACTGTTCTCTGTTCTCAGGAAAACCCGGACGCCACTGTTGCTCTGCCGGGGTGGCAGTCACGACACACAGCACACACACCTGGCAGGCCTGCTGGGGAAGGTGTGGACCCAGGGCCGGGACGGCAGGGCCAGCTGGGCCACCGTGTCCTCAAACAGGGAGCAGCAGAGGGCACCACAAAGCCCGGCAGTGGGCAGGCCTGACTTACGGGGTAGGGCGGTGTGAAAAGTTTGAAGGGCGGTGCTGCGAGCGAGAGCGGGCAGCCTCTGCTAAAGGCCGCACCATAGATAAGACAGAGGCACCTCTGGGAGCTGGAATTAATGGACACACAGAGAAAACAAACACCCTCCAACCTGCCAACAACCGAGAGCCTCTCCAAGGGAGCCCACAGCTCTTGCCATTTCACACTGTGTGCCTCGACTGTAAAAGTAACGTGAGCTCATGCTGGAAATGTGCAAAACCCAGTAAAAGCATAAAGAAGATAACCCATCCCGGGAATTCTACCTGCTGAGCTTCTGGGGTCTCCTCCTGTATTATGAGACAAACGGCCCCCAGTGTACTTTTACAAAATCTGGTCACACCATGCTATGGGTTTGCATCCTTTTTTGCTCATTTTTTTTTTTCCTTTTTGGCTCATTTTTATACCAAGAACCTTTCCCCACACCATTAAAGACCATCATCTGAGTCCAACTTTTCACATGGCTCCCCTATGCCGACCATTCAAGTTTTGCCACAAACACCCCCGTAAACGTGGATCTGCCTGTCTCCTCATCCCCACACCGTGCTTCTCAGGGGACCTGGAGCCGCCCGGTGCGCCCCATTCTCAGCAGGGTGTGTGCCCCACAGCCCTCGCCAGCTCCAAGGGAACTGCCATTTTAGGAAGTCTTCCCTTGTTGGACAGGGAAAACTTGATCCCAAATCAAAGGACCAGACACAGGACAGGGAGGGGTCCCAGATCGGCATGGGGACATCCAACGACTTCAGGGACTTCCGGGGTCTCTGCCACATTTAGGGGTCTTACCGAGTTCTTTGGAGCCCTGGCTCTCGCTAGCCAGCTCGCCCATCTTCACCAGGGCATCGAAATAGCCTTTGGCAGCATACGTCACACCTGAGAGAAGAGGAAGGGGCAGTCACTTCCCTCGCTGGGAAGTAGCAACACCCGCAGCACCTACTCGGCGATCCTGCCTGCCTGGCAGTCAGCCGCCTCCCCTGTGCCCAGCAGGCTCCAGCCCCGGCAGGACCTAAGCCCGTTTCTTGTTGATGTTCTCTCGTTCCAATCCTGAGAGCTCCTTCTCTGTGTAAGAGCACAGTGTACCGCTTGGGTCCAGAGCTTTTCAAGTCAAATCACAGTGTGCCACCCTGACCACAAGGCCTGGTGTCTTGACGAGACAAACACCAACCCCAGGCAGGAGACTTGCAAAGTAGGTCGGCAGGAAGACCCCCCCAGCCAACCTGGGTTGAGGACTCTGTCCCCGTCTGTGGTCTCAGAGAGAGCAAGTAAGTGGGAGTGAGTCACACGCTCAAAGTGGGCTAAAGGCAGCACCACCGGGACGGAGCCGGGGGACTCACACCTCTTCCCAGGGCAACTTCTGCTCTAACCTGACTTCGCAAGGGACTGGCACGGGAAGCGCTGGGCCTGCTGACTTCCTGGGACCACACCTGGTGCCCGCTGCCCGCTGCCTGGGATGGAGCTTCCTCCAAGAACTCGGAGACCCTTCAAGACCCCGGGTGTGCCCACAAACTCCTTCATCAGAAGAGCCCCCCCAGCTGCCCTTCACGCTGGAAGGAGGACGAGGGCGCCTCTGGAGCAGGACCATGGGGAGCACCCGCCAGCAGCATAATTACTATTTCTAATCCGTTTTCTCCAGAACCCAGTTAGGGACTTATTACTGGACACTTGATCACATTTTATTTAGGTAGTTTTCAATTAAGCACACGCAATTTGCTCTGCAGTCTGGAAGTGCATGCGGGCTCCGCACCCCAGCAGCTGGAGCGCGTCTGCTGCCGGGCAGGGTGGGCTCCTTCAAAGAGATGAAAGGAAAGCCTAGCGGGCCCAGGCCTGGCCTTGGGGCGGCCGAGGGCAGCTGAGGGGCTCTGTCCTATGGGGCAGTCCAGGAAGATGGGGAAGGGAGGACACCTCCAGGCCCCCCCTCCACAGAACTTTGTTGGGGGCCCAGGTGGGGGTGGAGGAGCCTGGAAGGAGGCCTGTGCCTCATGTCCAAGGGCTGGGGCACGTGAGTGGGAGACCCCAGGCCGGGCCTTGACGGATTCACCCTAGGCCATCGACGCTGGGCAGCTGAGAATGAAGTTACGTCACTCTGAGAGAAAACCCCCGGGGGTAAGATGTCCTTGGGTGATGCTTTCAGGAAAGGAACCACCATCGGCCTGAAATGTGCAGGCCGATCCCCCCAGCTCCAGGGTTGGAACCATCCTGCCACTTTTGGCCCCATGTCCACAGTGTGCGCTAAACATCATGGCCCTCCGTGGTGCAGCACCTACACCTTCACTCTGCCACGGTGTGCTTCTGGAAACACCGCAGTCCCTCCCTAATCAGGCCCCAGGAGCTGTCCACCTACTGAGATGTCCTCACTCGCACCCGCTGGCCAGGGACGTCAGCCTCACCTGCCAGCGCCTTCTCGTAGTTCTTGCCCATGGCGATGAAGTTCCGCAGGCTGGGGTTGAACTGCTCCATGATGGTCTGGAAGAGAGCAGGGAACGGCATCAGAGGCAAGGCACCCGGCGGCTTGGGGGCCTGAACGGCGAGGGGAAAATCCCACAAGCATCACATGCGGGGTCAAGACCACGAAGCCATGGCCGGGCCCCGGGTCCAAATCCCAGCTCTGCCCCTGTTGAATGTCCTTGGGCAAATGACCTTCCCAAGCCTCAGTTTTGACACCTGTACGATGGGGGAAAGAACAGAACCTGCTCCATAGGGGCCTTGCAGATTAAACAAGTGAGCATGCGTATGACACGTGGGGCAGTACCCGACATACATCCGGCGCTCAGATATGCTGCGCTGAGGTGCCATTACCCCGTCTGGCAGGGCTGAGTCAGCGAGGAAGGTTCCTCCGCAGGCCACACACAAAGGGTTCATCGCTGCCTGGAGCCCCCTCCCACCACGATCTTCATTCAACACATCAATTACGAAACGTCAGCTCTGATTAGAGCAATGCACAGCCTGACTGCAAACACCACACGATGAATAATCCAGCAGGCTCTGGATCCGCTCGCCTGATGGACTCAAGTCTTGGTGCCAATACCACTAGTCCTTAGACTGAAGAAATTAGATTTTCACTGCGAAGGCCAAATAAATGTTTTAATTACAAGGCATAAAAACAGGCACACACAAACAACAGCCAAACGTGAGCGCTACTGGGTAATGTACCCTGATGGTTGGGTGCCAACCCCAGCCAGCGAGAACACTGCAAGGAGCTTCTAAGGAGAACCCCACCTCGGCCACATCCTACATCTTCGGGTCAATTATCGTGATATGTGTCTGATCTTTCCGCAGGGTAAGAGAGAAACGTCACCAGGGAGGGAAAGTTGCCTGGCCCCGTGGGCAGACCGCAGAGCCCCAGGTGCTTCTGCATGAACAGAGGCAGTGCCCGCCCCATCCCGGCCAACAGGCCAAAGGCAGCCCCGGCCCCAGGTAACACCCTTCTATCCCTGTTCCGGGCCCTCAGCCAGCAGGACCGACAATGGATTCCGAGAAGGGCTGTGGGATCTGGGCTCCAGAAAAACCCACTACTTCTGTCGCCCACCCTGAGGAGCAGCCTGGAGTGCCAGCACAAAGAGGAACAGAGACCTTGCCCAAGGGTGATGAGACCCCGAGCCTGAGCCACCACCTCCTAACATCCGGGGCTGGGTGCCCACCTGCTCTACGCCGTGCAGGGAACCTGGGAAGGAGATACACCTGACACATGCCTGAGTCCAGAGAGCAGGTGCACCTTCCTTTCTGGACACGACAAAGGCGAGGGCACCTGCCATGTGCTGCACCGGGGCTGAGGCACACAGGGGGATGCAGCAGTGACCCCATGGGACAAAGTCCCGAGAGGGAAGGCAGGCCCACCTCACACACCGGGCAGGACCCCGTACCTGGAGAACGAGACAGCAGGACACGGCTCAGGGGACAGCAGGGGAGAGAAGCATGTCGTCGAGAGAGGAGGGCTGCAGGCAGGGGCATGCAAAGGCCCCAAGGCCAGGGCCTGCTGGTGTCAGGGACAGGATGCCAGGAGCAGGGTAAAGGGTGGCGGGAGGTAAGAAGAGGCAGGAAGTGTGCAGTTAATGGCCCAAACCTACTGCCTCGCAGCCCGTGGCAGGGACACCTGCTTTCCCTGACAGGAAGCCGAGGGTCGATCCAACTACATTTCAAAAGGAAATGTACCCCTGACTGCTCCAGGGAGCCCAGGTTGTAGCTGAGACCGCACAGACGCGGGAGACCCCTCAGAGCTGCACAGAAACCTAAGATGTGAAGGTGGATCAGAGAGCTGGCTCCACTGCAATGTGGGATGGGGTCAGGGGGCAGTACGAAGCTCAGTGGTCTGGGGACGACTCTGCAGGGGGGAACCCAAGTCTGGATGCATCCAGTCTGAGGAGTGCCCAGCAGTCAGGGCAGGGATGTCACGTAACAGGCAGCAGACGAGGGACTGGCGTCCGGGCAGGGCGCGGAGGGGAATTCAGTGTGGGGCTGTCTGCCAAGGGTACACGCACAGGCTGGCTGAGCCCTCAGCCTCGCTGCTCAGCGCCACCCAGACCTGTGTCGGGGCAGAAAAGCACTGGAGGGCGCATGTGTCTGCTCAAAGGAAATGGACCGAAAGCAGGGTATAGACCCAGTAAGGGTGGCTTCTGTCCCCGATTCTGGTGTTCCAGACATGCACATGCACATCTGTGCATGTGCTCGCGCGTGTGTACAGCATTTCAGTGTAAGATGCATTTCTCGCTGCAGCGATGGGCACAGGGCTGAAAAAGGCCCTGGGGTGGGAATATGTGAGGGCAGACCTGGGCTGCAGAGCTCTAGGACTGCAGCCCCCACCCATCCCGGGGGCAGGAGAGGAAGCTCCACAGCTCCCTCCCTAGAGCCCCAAACATCCTCAATGACAGCAGGAAATAGGCCAGCAGCCACCCAGGCCAACAAAGAGGGTCACCTCGGCAGCCCACCCACGGCCGCCCAGTGACACATGGGGACAGCCGCCAGGTTTCGCTTCCTTAGCACAGCTGCTGAGCTCAGGCACGAGGAATGTGGGAGAGAGGGGCAGGGCAGGAGGGGTGCTGGGGTGTCGGCCAGGACACCTGGCCAGGGCACTGCCGGGTCACACAGGTGCCGCTGACTCGCCTGCCTGGAGGCAGTGGCAGAGGCATAAATGCTGTGGGGCTGGTGTCCCAGGGGGGCCCTCCTTCCCTGGCCAAAAGCCATTCTTCCTCCCTGCTCCTCACAGATGCTGCCCTGGCCAGAGAGCGGGCTCCCATCCACCTCCAGGTCACCGATCTCCTAGAACCGCGACCACCAGAGACCAGCCAGGTCCAAGACGACCTTGTCAGGAGGGACCCTGGTGGCCCAAAAAGGGCCTAGCCCCTCTGGTGGGGGATCCTCTCTGCAGGGGATTTCTCTGTGGGAGGGGGCCCCCGACACTGGGGGCCTCTCAGAGCCTGAGTCCACTGCCATCCTAGGGCTCAGGCAGAGGCATTTGGACCCAGGGGGCCGTGCTAGGCCCATGATGGGCCCAAACCCACCATCAGAAGCCTGGAGTGGGGCCCTGCCACGCCCACTGCAAGTGAGCGCTCCCCTAACCAGGGGCCTGCGCAGCCCCTCCACGCACCAGGGGGCCCTGGGAGGGGAAGCCGGAAGCCAACAGAGGCACGGTTGCCATGGCGAGGAGGCCGTGGGGCTCTGCTACACATTACCCGCCCCATGATACTTTTTCAGAAGTGATGGAACGACGGTGTCTTTCCATGGGACTCTTTACTGGAGCAATGGAGGGAACTGAGATGCAAACCCCAAGACGTCCTCCCACGGAGGGCGGGAAGAGGGAGACCTGTTTACTTCCCAAAGGGAAGGGAATGCATTTCCTTATCGACGTCAAAGGGTGTGTGCAAACGAAGGCCAGGCCAGGAGGGCGGCCTCCCCGCACACACCTCTGTCGTGAAACGCCTGTCGTGAAACTCAAGGGCCTGGGAGAGGCTCTGCATCCTGAGACCGCTTTTCCGCAGCCGGGACAGAGACCCGACAACGTGGGCAGTGACCAGCACCTTCTCCAAACTTGACACCTGTGCTACGCAGATGAAACCAAATCCCTTCAAACGCCATGCCGTGGCACGTGGCGACTGTGTGTGCGACCCCCTTGCAGGGGGCGTGGGCCAAGCACTGCGCTCAGCACCTTCTATCACTCCTTGGTTGGCTCAGTACCTACGAGGTGCCCTCAGGAAGCTGGGCTGCCACAAGGGCTCCCTGCCACCCCACCACACAAGAGCCCCAGAAAGGTCAGGGAGAGGAGGGATCTCTGCCGGAGACTCTTGCAAGCTCAGGCGCGGTTCATGGTGGCCCTCTTGCCGAGATGTCCCCACACTGGATGTCCCTGCCACCCCTGCAGTCCCAGGAATCCAGGCCTTAAACCAAATCTCCACGGTAGGGCTGGCCTGCCCACCCCCACCCCGGGCCTCCAGCCCTGCATGTCCAGGGAGCCGATGGGAGGGGCCGGGCCTGGCTGCAGGGGCGGTGGCGTCAGCACCCCAGCAGCCGTGAGCGCAGAGGCCTTCCTGCCTGGCCGGCTCCTGGGCAGCCCAGCGTCTGCACAGCGACGCCCAGTTTGAGTGACCTGGATCACGGGTCTGCCTGGCCAGTGAGGACAAGGGGCAGCAGGACGCCCCTATCCCCAATTTGGGGTCGCAAGGAGAGAGGGGGCTCTGTCCAGGGACTGTGTTCCAGTTGCTCCCACGCCCGCGCCCAGGGTCTGCCACTCGCCAGCGCGGGAATTCTATTTATCCCTCACGGCTCTGGTTCCTGGCGACAGCCCCCCTCCAGCACTTTCCTGGCAGGGCTGCCACAAACAAAGAGCAAAGTTTCTCTGCTGACACAGGGAAGTGACGTGCCTCCTGCTTCCCCTCCTGCCCTCCTGCAGTCAAGGAAGGCAGGGTGGGGTGTCTGCCTGCGTCCAGTGCACACGTGCGTATGTGCGCATGTATGGGTGTGCACGCGTGTCGTGGCCAAGCCAGGCTGCATCCTCCCTACACAGTCGACACCTGTTATAACAAACTCAGGGGATGAGACCTCGCTGGGCTCTATCTGCCATCTGGGGAGGGGCGGCCTTACACCCCATCACCCCGAATCTTCACTGGACTGGTGGGGGGCGCTGCTGTCCATTTTACAGACGGATGGAGAGAGGCTCGGGGAGGCTAAGAGCCAGCCTTCTGGGTCCTGGTGGAGCCAGTCCCGGCTTCGACTACAGGCTGGCTGCACAGCCCAGCTTGTCCCTTTCTCCACAGGGGCCTCAGTGCTCTCTGGACAGGTCACCGAGGCAGGCAGGACAGGACCAGGTGCCACACAGCAACTCCGCCTGCCCTGGGCTCCCTCACAAGCCACGTTCCAGCAACGTCAGAGCAAGGGCAAGGGCTGATGCCAGGATACCTGGTCATCTGAGGGGGGGGCCTGGTGCCTGACTACCCCTGACCACCTGTCCTCTCATCCCACCTCTGTGGCAGGAAGAGCAGGCGCCAGCTTTGCAGCCAACAACCCACATCCAACGCGGGGCCCCTGTCCAGGCACTGCCAGGGGAAGGTGGCAGCCGTCCTTCAAGGGAGGCTGTCCTTGCCTGCTGTAACTGCCCTCCACAGGAGCACTGACTACCTGAGGCTCTGGACAGAGGGCCCAGCTCACACTGCAGCTCTGCATGACTCCTGCCTCTGCTCCCCTATATTAACTGGGACATCTGTCCTGGGGACCATTCTTAAGGGAAGAAAACCAACTGGAGTTCAGTGAGTGCTGGGAGGGCCTCCTGGAGGAGGCAGAACTTGCGCTGGATCTCTCTTGGTTACAGCCAGAGAGAAGATAACAATGGGTCTGCACTTGACAAAGTGAGTGGACGCAGCAGCTTCCAGAATGAAATGGCCTGTGAGGTGAGGACAGGACAGTCAAAGCTGGTGGTGGCTGCAGAAAAGGCTCCCGAACGAACAAGAACAAACCAAGCAGGGATCAACTCCGGCTGATTTCACTTTAACAGCACTAGGCCCCCCTCCCCACGTCCTCCATGAGACGCCCCCCATGGGCCATGAGCCCCCCACAGACCACAAGAGCACCCCTCCCCCGCCCCCAGGCATGCATGTTCTCAGCCCAACCACCTTCAGCGGGGACAAGGGCCAGGGTCCCACCAGTGCACAGAGAGGCCAAGCTCACCACAGCCTCTCAAGAAGGGTGCACAAAAGAGCATTTGCAGCAGGACCCAGCATCAGGAATCAAGGCACCCATGCTGCCCAGGACAGTCCCCTGCCGCCGAGCGAGGGGTAGGCGGTGGGAGCACAGCTGGCTCTTTTGGGAGCCAGAGGAGAGGCCTGGGGGGCAGCCGAGCTGGCCCTCATGCTGCGGGGGGCGCTCCAGCTGGCCTGGCAGCCCGGCCAAAGGGTCGCCCCGGGGCGTGAGAGGCTGACAAGCGGCCCTGCAGCGAAACGTTGGTTCTCGGCCTCCGCCAGCTTCTGGGGAAGCTGCCAACATTAGAATAAAATGACAACTTATGTCTTTGGCATGGAGCCCAGAGTGACACCAGGGAGCATGGCGGCCTCCCATGAGGAGGGACCAAGGGGCGGGTACCCCTTCCCGTCACCCCTACGGCCCTGAGGCAGGGGGCCCAGGAGGCCCTGAGCCACGGGCTGGGCGACACCAGGAAAAAGACAAAATTCTGGCCAACTCTCCCGGTCCTGATCTGAGGGCGGGAACTTTCTGGGCCCCTGCAGGGGATGGGCATAGGCGATGCAAGGTGAGGAAGGGGCAGCCAAGCTCCCACAGCCCCAGAGGCCCACGTTCAGGGACCGAGCACCATCACCGATTCCTGGGGCTGTGGACACCCGCCTCCCACCCCTGCTCTCCCTCAGGACCTGGATCCTCAGGTGCCCCCAACCCGACTGACCCCTCCTGGAATAGGTCTTGGGGGCAGGAAGCCACAAGTGGGCTCAGGTTGGGGAAGGGGCCAGTGAGCGCTGGGTGGGGTCTGTGCCACTGGGAGAGCCTCCCCCTCAGACCAGGAGCCGCGCAGCAGGGTCCACACGCGGGCCCCACCAGCCCGGCCACTTCCTTCCTATCCAGAGGCACATCCGGCCAGTCCCGACTTCAGAGGAGCAGGACGCTGCAAGGCCGCAGACGCCTTCCAGCATCCAGGCCCTGCCACACCTGCCTGACTTCTCAGCCCTGCCCCAGGGCACGTGGCCCCCCACATACCAGCCCACTGCACCTTGAGGTGGGGGCCTTACGGCTGCTGGGTGTCAGGGACTGAATTCGTCCCCTAAGAATTCACGTGTTAGGCCTAACCCCAGCACCTCATTGGTGACTGTTTTTGCAGGGAGTCTTTACAGAGACAATCAAGGTAAAACGAGGTCATCTGGGTGCGCCCCACTCCCACAGGACTGGTGTCCTTCTAAGAAAAGATCAGGACACAACACTTAGAGGGAAGACCATGTGAGGACACAGGCAGAAGGTGGCCTGCACATGCCCAGGAGAGAGAACACAGGAGGAACCACCCTGCCCACACCTGGACCCTGGCCTCCAGGCCTCAGATGAGACACACCTCTCTGCTGTTCAAGCACCCGTGGCGCTCTGTTTGGCTGCCCGAGCAGACCCAGTCGCTGGGCCGATCCCCACTTGCCCTATGAAGGCCCAACCATCACTTCTCTTATCATCTGGTTACTGCTCAACTGGTTAGAACATTCTAGGGCCGCTGACCTGTCCTTGTCCCCGACAAGGCTCTGACCCGAGTTTCACAGGGCTGGGCTCCCCGCTGGATGAGGAGCCTCGATGAGCAAGCAGGGACACAGCCCCGGAACACCCTGGAGCTGCTTCTCCTCCTGCCGCCCTCCGCCGGGTGGGACGAGCCAGCGGGGGAGGCTGTCATGCCGGTGGGTACACAGGCCACTCAGCACCCAGGAAATCAGACGGCAGCAACAGAGGCCTTGGCTGGGCCTCCCTGCCCTCTCCACGGACTTCCAGCTCCTCCAAGAACTTTCCATCCTGAAAGCTACCAACCATAGCCACCACTTTCCTGATGCTCCCTGCAGCCAGGAAGGGTTCTGTGGTTCCAGCTAATCACGAATGAGAAAGCGGTGGCACAGAAGCTAAAAACCCTCGCCCGAAGCCCTCAGCGCTCCCAAATGGAAAAACAGAGAAGCAGGATTGAAGCCATAGGGCCCAGCTCAAGCAGGCTCTGGCTCAGCCGGGCACCCGGGACGGGCTGCGATGTGTTGCTTCATGGCTCTGAGCCTCCCCCACCCGCTGGGACACCCAGGGCCCCTCGTGAAGCAGGTTTAGAGATAAATGAGGCACACACACCACTCCCAGCATGGTGCCTGGACCGAGCAACCCACTGAAGGTTCTTCACGATGATTCAGGATTACCAGCCAACTGCAAAGCCCAGGCGGCCACGGCACCTCCCACAGCGCAGAGCCAGAATGAGAGCCCCTTCACCCAACTTCATGGTCCCCTGCCCAGGGGGGCCTGTGCAAGAAGCCTGAAATCAGGTCTCCTGCCGGGGCTTGACTGTAGCCCCTGGCTGCCTCCCTGCCTGTGGCCAGCAAGGCCCTGGATCCCCAAGGGCAGGACTGGCCACAGCCTGGGAACCACTAGTCCCTGGATTGCAAAGGATGTGCCTTCCGTGGGAGGGGTAGGAGGGAATAAATAGAGGCGTGGACGACAACTGCTTCTGCCAAGGTGCTGGCTAGGGCAGAGGGGCTTGACTTGCCCCACAGTGGGTTCAGAGGGGCAGTGGGTGTGGAGGGACCCCCGGTCCCCTCCACCTGGGGCACATCAGCACCAATGCAGGCTCTACCACACCCCCTTCTTTTAATAGCCCCGCTGGAAGCAGCCAGGCCACTCTGGCTCAGCAGGTCAGCTCTGCCCACACTTGGCTCCCAGAGATGCAAACGCCCTGCTGGATGGAATTCTAGCTCCCAGAGGTGGGGGGCACAGCCTCTCCTCCACAAAGCTCCCACCCCCATTCCAACGTCAGGATGTCGATTTCTTTCACAGCACAGACACCTGTGAAATCCCAGCACGTTTCACAACCTGTTACACGTGTGTCATCACCCGGCACAGGGCTGCTTGGTGACTGTTCCTGGCACCACTGGGCAGGGGCAAGCGGGGACATTACATCTACAGACCACTTAGCGAGTAAGAAGGAACAGAGATCCTGGCTGTCGTGGGGAAACCTTCTTTGGTCAAGAAACAAAATGCCAGCAAACGAAAGTGGCAGAACAAGGGTTTGAGGGCTTGGAAGAAAAGCCCACAGCCGTGCTCAGGAAAGCCCCCATTTCTCCAACACCTGGACGGCCAGAGGTGAGGCCCAGGCGACACCCTGACCCTGATGACTGTGAGCTGAAACAAAGCTCCGAAGAGTCAGACTCTGAATCCGAAGAGGTTTTAGGAAAACTCTACCAATTAATCTCATGTCTTTATTATTTTTTAATTTATTAATTTATTTTATTTATTTTATTTTTGGCTGCATTGGGTCTTCGTTGCTGGGCGCGGGCTTTCTTTTTTTCTTTTTCTCTTCATTGCAGTGCCTTCTCTTGTTGAGGAGCATGGGCTCTAGGTGTGCGGGCTTCAGCAGTTGTGGCTCACAGGCTCTAGAGCACGAGCTCAGTAGCTGTGGTGCACGGGCTTAGCTGCTCCGCGGCATGTGGGACCTTCCCGGACCAGGGCTTGAACCCGTGTCCCCTGCATTGGCAGGCGGATTCTTAACCACTGTGCCACCAGGGAAGCCCTATGTCATGTGCCTTTGACATATGACTTTTAAAAAACCTGTCCAAGTAATTCTAAAAGAACTGTTTTCATAACTAGAAAATAAATATCCCAAGCAAGAAAAAAAGGACGCTGTTCCCGCTGTTGGCCCTGATTCCTCCTTGCGGTGTACAACCTCTCCCAGCCCCTTACGGCACAGGGTACTCGTGACCCAAGGGCGCGGGTCCCTCTCTCACGCACATGCCCCGAGGGTCTGCAGGAGGCCCTCGGGATGCTCAACTCACAGCCCAGGGCGTCAGGACTGGCTCCACCAGGCCCCAGACAGGCACTGGAGCTGCAAGGGGAGCCTGCAGGGACCTGGGGCCATCCTGGTCATTGTGCTCGCTGCAGGAGCAGAGCACCAGACAAGACCTCCAAGCCAGAGGATGGCTCCTGCGGTGAAAGTTGGGAGGAGGGGCCAAAGGCAGCTGGAGGGGCCAACCTGCCACCCCACCGCCCCTTGACAGACAGAAAGGGGTCCTGCTGACACCCACTGCATGCTCACTCGCAGGTGCAGATCCCCTGCCTGCTCCTGAGGTTTCCAAGGTCACCTCTTAGAGACAGGACTCCCATCAGGCCCTGCCTTCACACCAACTGACCCCTTGGGCCCCCAGGACATGGCAGGACCAGGTGCTTCTGGCTAACACCCTGGCTTGCCTTCAGGCCCTGAGAAAAAGGAACTCTGCGTGGGGACAGGAGCCTGGCACCACCTTCAGAACTTGCGGGGGTCCTGGGCCACTGCTTGTGGAGCAAACAGCTAAGAGAGCAGACTCACGACAGAGATGGTCACAGTGAGCAAAGCGAGAGCCCCAGAATCAGAAACGAGGTCCATCCATTCCCAAGCACTGACACACATGTGCTGGCCACCCTTCCAGGCCAGGGTCCCCACAGTCAGGGGCCATGTGGGTCCTGAGTCACCACACCTTGTTGCTCGGGAGCACGTCAGGTAGGGACAAAAGGATCTTCTCCAATAAGAGAAGCCTGGGTGCCAACCTCCTCCCAGGCCCGCTGGCTGGAGCCCTTGGGAACCCACCTGGTGGGGGAAATGGGTGCATACCCTCGTGCGCCCTGCACCCTCTGGTTGGGGCCCCTTGAGTCATCTCACAGCTGTGCAGCACAATCAGGGCCCAAATGAATCAGAGCTGGGGGGTGGGGGAAGTACAGGGCAGGCACAGTCCACACCTGCCTGTAATTGCCACGGCCGCAGGCAGCAGACAGTAGCAGAGTGCTGACAGCCCCACCGGGCACGCCGGTGCAGCGTGTTCAGCGGGCACAGGCCTGCACCGTAATGAGGACAGCCTCTCCACTCTGAGGCCTCATGGGAAACTGCCCAAACACAGTGGCCAGGAAGGCCTCATGGGGTGGGCCCTGGCCCGGTGCACTTGAGGGTTGAGGAAGGAGGACGGGAGCCAGCCAGCCAGTGCCCCAGGGAGCCCCCCACCAGATCACTGCTCAGGTGTGCCTGCCCTTGGAGGGCAGCCCAGGCAGCGCCCGTCCCGGGGGCCATGCAAGCGTGAGTGGGGACCGCCGAGTGACAAGGCCAGCCCTGCCTGCCACACATTCAGTCCTGTGCAGGGCTCCCCTGAGCAGGACCCAGACCTGCAAACTGGGGGGGGAGTGCCAGGAGGGCCTCGGACTCCCTGCCAGCCTGCCTTCCTGCCCGGAGGGGACGGGGCCCTCTGTTCAATGGCCTGTCCTCCCCTGAAAGGCCCCAAAACCTGGGCAGCCCAGCCAGCACCACCTGTGCCGAAGAGGGAGGGGAGGGAGGGAGGGAGGTGGACGGACCTGCTGGCTCTCAGGCCTAAAGGAGCTCTGGCCTAAAACAAGGTGGCAACAAGCACGCAGCTTCCACAGCACCTCCCATGGCCCTCCCCACTGATGCCCCGAGAGCCCTGGACCAGTACCCAGAGCCTCAAGTGCACATGGTCTGTCCCGAGCAGCCTCCCCAACAAAAGACACGTTCTCCAGGAGAGACCAATAGGGATGGCAGCGCAGGCAAAACACTCCTGGCCCAGTGAGGAACTCTGCAGAGCCACCACACCCCAGGCACCAAGCCACCTCATGACCATCAGCAAACTTCGGCAAGGTCCAGCAGCAACCTCAGGGACGTGACCTGGGCACAAGCAGCTGCTGAAGCCAGTTGCCCAGAGATCAGTGCGACAAAGAAACTGCCCTGGCTACTCCAGAAGGGATGGAAGGCGCAGTACTGCTGCTGCGCTGGTGGTGGAAAGAGTGGGTACCACATAGCGCGCTCCATGGAAGGGCAGCTCTGAGTCCACTCAGGGACATCAGGCCCCTCTTTTTATGAGAAGATTCTACCCCAATGCGGCACTCGAGTCACCTTTAAAGCAAAACAAAGCACCACATGCACGCACATGCGTGCACTCAGGCACACACGTGCTCACTTGGACAGACTTGTGAATATACCAGCAGGCACCTGCATGCATGTGCTCGAGCTCACACACGTCTGCACATACACACATGTGCACACATGTTCCTGGTCACACAAGCACACACTCACATGCACACACACAGCCCTCAGGGCTGCTCCCCAGCAGGCGTTTCTGTTGCCGAGGAAGCGCCTGTCAGAGCAGCACTTCACCATCCCCAATGGGGAGCCGGCGCAGCTCTGTCCACTCTAGGCGCCAGGCTTCTGATGGCGGCCAACAGTTTGCTGTGACTGCTGAGCAGTGGAAGGGGGTCTAGGGTCAGCAGTAGAGGACCTGGGCCCTCGTGCTTCCCTCTGCTCCCACCTGGAGGAGGGTGGCGGGCAAGGCCTGGCCAGCAGTGGGCTCTCACCTACCAGGTGGGGTCTCTCCTGCCAGTGCTGACGCCCACCACCTTGCACCAATGGTGGCAAACCTGACCGACTCCGGCTGCAGGAACCTGCTGGCCACAGCAGCCTTCGCAGGGCGGGTACGCAAGGCCAGGCCAGCTTCCCCACACAGCTGCAGAGTGAGGACCACTGGACGGCCTCTGGTGACCAAGGCCCAAGGCCCACGACACCCTGAAGAGCCATGCCTGAAGCTTTCCCAGAGACATCCTTCTCCTCAGGCTGTCCCCCACCTTCCCACATCCTTAGGACAGGACGGAGACCCGTGGTGCTGTTCCTACAAAAGGTGCCAGAGCCGCCCCCCTCCCAGGTCATTAGGGTGCCTGGAGCCAGGGCTTCTCTTGAGATACAGGATCGAGAGAAATACACGAACCTGACAGTCACTCTCCTGAAGCCGGGGTCTAGGGTCAGCTGTTAAAGAAGGCCCTCTCTCTCCAGCACAAGGGGATGCTTGGCGGCCTCTCCCAAGAGAGCTGCAATTTGGGCTTAATCCTGAGCAGCAGACTCCCCACCCCCACCCCGCAACTCTGTTCCTCACCCCAGGCAATTACCCAGGGCTGCCTGAGAGCCAAGTCCTGGGCTCCAGGCTCTGCTGCCTGCACCCCCATCCCCTGAGGGGCCCAGCCCAGGGAGTCCCCAGAGGGCTTCAGTCCCTGTCCCTGCACCCGCGGTCTGAGGGTGAGCTCTCAGCAGATGTCTGGAAACCATTCCATTTCTCGCCCCTTCATCTTCCATGAAATTCCCCAAGGACACAGCTCCCACGGGAACCGGGCCACAGGGAGAGAGATTAAATCCGGCGCTAGGGCTTCTTCCAGGGAAGAGAATCAAAACTGTACATTTTAGTCTCGCATTTTTAATCAGCAAGGCCAAGGACAAGCGTCCCCACCGTTCCCTTCTCTGACAAGACAAACACCACTTAGAACTGCAGCTGATAAGACACAGGGGCCAAAACAAACAGCTGAGCTGCAGCTTGGGGTGACACTAAGCAGGGCCACATCTCAGCCACTCTCCCACAAGTTGCCAACCCAGGCACAGAGGCAGCAGCGTCCCTGGACAGAGCAGAGGACCAGCCGGACCGGCCTGGGTCCACACACAGTGGCTTTGGCTGTATCCTGACTGCGCCTCAGGTGGCCTGGTCTCTGCCCAGCCAGTGTGCTGAAGCTGCCCAACCTGTCCTGGCTCTGCTGCAGAACCCGAGCTCCCAGTGACAAACCACAAACAGTAAGAGCACTGGACCAAAGACCCACCAGTCAGGTCGCAGAGTGGCAGGGGAGCACCGCCCACAAACCGACCTGCCCACGGGCTCTGCAGCCGTCACCAGCCAGGAGTGTGTGAGGTGCCCAGCCTGTGGACACCCACTTTCCGATGTGTCCAACGTGAAAGTCCTTGGTCTCAGCCACACCTTCCCGTGGGAGCTCAGTCATCAGCTGACCCGCCGAGCACAGACCGCAAACTAGCCTGTTGAACGTGTGCCCCAACCCCCCAAAGCTGGGATCCTAACCGTTTTCTGCCACCATCCTGCCGACAGATTTCACTTCAGACCTACAGACAAATCATAGCTCCATCCAGAAGCTGCTCAGCTGGAACAACACGCCTGACTGCTCGGTTTTAAGTGTTTTATTAAGGCTGATCATGGGATTCTCCAGAGCAAAGCCACGCCACACACTCCCTCCTAGTTCTCGCCATTAAAGTTCCTGTTTGGTGGTTTCAGTGCAGAAGCAGGGAAAACAGGGGAAAAAAACCTCCAAGCCAGGCATTTCTCTTCTACCCCCTGCAATAATGAGCAAGTCGAAATAGAACTAATGACTAATAATTTAATAAACCTCCCTCCCCTGAGAGCATTTACAGAGCAACACAACCAAAAACCTATGCCACCGACTCTACGTGAGACAAATATAAAACCCCCAAGAGCTGTTCCTTTTACGTGCTGCTTCTTCGTCAGTCTCCTGTTTACCAGCACCTCTAACATGGCTTCAGAACTGACTTAGTCTACCCTGACCCAGCTTCAGGATTCTTCCAGGTGACCTAGCTACAACTTTAAAAACCTTTATTAGCAGCCATGATCGACTCCAGCCACGCCGGACTCCAGCTGAAAGCTAACGGCCCCCCAGAGGCCTCTCCCCGCCCTCCCCCGCCGCACGCAAAGAGGGCTTGGCAGGCCGCTGGCTAAAGAGGCACAGCGTAGTTGTTTAACACAATTAGAAACTGTTGCTCTGCCAGCGCGCTGCAAACCCACTCCGCCGCCATGAACCAGCCGCCGCCGCCGCGTAAATACCAACTCCGAACCCCCCACCCCTCCCCGCCCCCGACCACCGCTTAACCCCGAGGCACAGTTTTGAAACAGAGCACGGTTTTGTAAGAGGACTGCGTGGACCGCCCAAGGAACGAATCTCCCGTGAGGAAATGCTGCCGGGAACAGCCCTGAGCCACCGGAGCCTGGGTCTGTGCTGGTGGGGGCGGGGGTCCAAACCGAAAAAATGGATGCTAAGAAACTGAAACTCGGGTGTCTGCCCACGTGCACACAGGCGCAAAACATGCCGGGGCGGGGGCGACGAGGGTCCGGCGGGCACACCCGCGTTCCGCACCGGGGGCTGCGAGCCGACTCCTCACACATCAGAAGCAGAGGCGGGCGCGCCAGCCTCCTACACAATTAGTCTTCTCCCTCCGCGGTTACATAAGATGACGGATTATCTGTCCACCCATCGAAGCTGCCCCTGCGCGACCTCCCACCCGGCCACGTCCACAGACGCCCGGGAAGGAGTTGTGGAAAGGAAAAGCCTGTTGAGAAAAAAGTGCCCGAGGCTTGCGTAACCGCGCCCGGCGGGACCACCACAGAGCGCAGAGCGACGAGGAGCCACGGCCCCGGACCCCGGCAGACCCCGGACACCGCAGCCCGCGCCCGTGCCCCCACCTCACTCGGGTCCGAGGGCTCCAGCCCCCGGGAGCGCGGGGACAGCAGGGGGCTGTCTGGACGAGGGCGCCCGCGCCAACTTATGCCGGGCCGGTGCTGGGTCCCCGCGGCCGCGCCGGGACGACCCCCGAAAGCCCAGGGACCGCCCGGGCGGGCGCGAGCGCGCGGGTGGCGCAGAGCTCACCTTGTAGACATTTTCCGTGAGCCTATGCATCTCCTCCGACCGAGAGAGCGACATGGTGCTGGTCCGGTTACACCACTGACCGGAGCGGGGGCGCAAGCAGCTGCGACTGCGGACGCGGCAACGACTACCAACACGAAGCGCGCAGAGCCAAACCAAAAGCGCGGCGTCCAGCCGGCGTCCGCCTTTATAGCCGATCAGGCCCCGCCCCCTGAGGCCCCGCCCACCTCGTGCTCGCCCCCGCCGCACCCGGATCTCCGCCCCCGGCCTGGCGCCCCCGCCCAGTCGCTGCTGCTAGGCAACCGACAGGCCCCGACCCCGCAACGCCTTTCCCATTGGCCGGTTCCGGAGCCCGGGGAAGGGGGCGGGTAAGGGGCGGGGCTTGTGGGCCGGCTTCAGGCAGCGATTGGGCCTTGGCGCCGTCGATCGCGGGGGAGGAGGCGGAGGCGCGGCTCAGGCTGGGGCCCTGGGAACAGCCTTGGGGGCCCGGGCGACAGCCGGGCTGGGGGCGGGGAGGCGGGGGCGGGGTGGCGCAGGAAGAAGGGAGCAGAAGCGGGGGGGGGCACGCCGGCCGCGAACGCGCGTGGGGGAGGCACTCAGCAAAGTGGCGAGTCGGGGTGGCCGTGTCCTGGGCGCCGCTCCCCCGAACGCGGTCGGGGTCGGGTGCCCTCGCTGGGTAGGGGAGGGTCCCTGGGCGCTCGGATGCCTGCCGCACGGGCTTGGTGCAGGATGGTGAGAGGCCGCCGCTGTGCCTTGGGGGTCCGGCCGCGACCCGGAATTTTAGTAGGTAAGTTCACTGGGTGGCTGCGATCCCCGGGCCAGCCCTTCTGGGGAGGGAGGACCCTGAAGGAAGTCTCGGAGGAGGGAGGACCCTGGGGAGAACGCTGGAGAAGGGTGGACCCTGTGAGGGGTGCATCTTGAGGGGGGCCTGAGGCTGGGATTCTGGAGAGGGGAGGGCCCTGGGTTGCAGAAGAGGACTCTGGGGAGTGGGGATTTGGGGGGCAGATTCTGGAGGGGGTGTGGGGAGACGATCCTGTGGGAAGGATTGAGGGCGAACGCTTAGGGAAACAGAGGACCCTCGTAGTGGCAGAAGATCCTCTTTGGGGGCAGTTTCCTTGGGGAGGGAGGACTCAAGGGGAGGGGGGGCAGGGAGCACTCTGGTGGGGTGGGAAAACCTGGGGGAGGGGGAACCTTCCTAGGTGGATCAAGGGGTCAGAGATGCCTGGTTTTTGAAGGCGATTCCTGGGAGGTTCTGCTGCATAAGCTGACCAAGTTGGCACAGAGGGTTCCGTACAATTCCCTTGGAGAAGTATTTACGTAAATTAGACTAACGTAGAGGAATTAATTGCTTTACATCGTAAAACACCAGGTCTAAGTGTTTCCCTTTAATTAAACCTGACAGTGTCTGCCAGCATCCCATCCCTGGACAGTCATCCCTTCAAGTGCAGGTGCCCCAGGAGACAGACTCCCTCCCCACCCCCGCACCCCACCCCAGACAGGTGGGGGAGTCCAGAAGACAGCAGGGACATAAGACAGGTTTCTTCCACAGGGTCATTGACTTGAATGGACTACACTCTGCTTCACGTGGATTCGAAGAAAATGGAAGGGATATTCAGGAAGCATTTGCCTTCTGTCCTAACCTCCAGCCTTCGTTCACAGAGATTCTTCTTGGTTTAATTTCCTTTCTGCTACCAGCCCCCGTTTTATTGCTTGCAGTGTTTTAAGGTAGATTCCGGTGTAAGTAATTTCTGGGATTCTTTTGGTTGCAAGTAACAGAAAGCCAGCTCAAACTGGCTCTGACAATGAGGGCGTTGTTGGCTCAGGTGACAGAAGTCAGGCCCGTCTTCCTCCCCCAGCTCCCTTTCCTCCAGGCCAGCTAGATGCAGCGCACGCTTACATCCTTCCAGCCCTAGGACTGACATCCATTGACCTGCATGGAGTCACGGGCCAACATGGAGCTGGGTGGGTGCAGGGCAAGAGCTGTTGCTCGTCTTTAGGGAGTGGAGTGACCAGGACCAGGGGAATGGTGGGTGGAGGCTGGCCGGAGAAAACAGGGTCTCATCACTCTGGGAGGGGAATTAGCTTGGGGAGAATTCTCCCGGGCTGTCTGCTCCCATCAGCCACAAGACAGTAGAGAAAGGAGAGGGGCCTCACCAGAAAATCTTCCATGGCTCTGAGCCCCGCCCCACCCTCTAGAAGGCCCTGCTCCTGACTGCCCTCCTTCTGCCCAACGGGACGCTCACATTTGGTAGCACCTGAGGCAGGAGACCCACTCAGCCTGGCCTGCCTGATTTGGGCTAATTGCTTTGCAGCCTCACCTCTGGCCTGTACCCTCCAGCTGACAGCTGGGCAGGAGGTGAACAGTTAGGAGGGGAGCCATCAGTAAGAAGTGTGCTCACAGAGCACCTGGGGCGAGTGAAAATAAGCGCATTGAGCCCAATAGCACTGAGAAACGCGGGGCTGATGGCAGGTGCAGAGCAGGACTGGCGAGGGGGTCGCACCTGGGCCTGGAGAACCGCAGCGAGAAAGTCCGCCCCCTACCGGGCGGCTTCCCCCAGCCACCAGCCTGCCGAGGTGCCCAGCGCTGGGTGCTCACCCCTTCAGCTGCAAGGAGGTCAGAGCCTCGGGCCAGGAGACCACCAGTGTCCTCTCAGGCCTTTCTTAGGTGGGAGGCCTTTCAGATGGCAGCAGTGTCTGGGCAGGGCTGAGTACCACAGGTGAGGACCTAGAGCCTGAGCAGTGCCCAGGGCCAGGGGGTGGGCTGGGTGCCAAGGCAGCCCCAGTGCCACTCCTGGGAGTCAGGAGGGCCTGCTTGTCTCGGTACCTTTACCAACCCCACCTCCTTCCCTTCCCCTGGACTCTGAGAGTTCGTCGGGGTGCTGTGGGATCTAGTGACTTGCCTGGAGGTTGGTGGTCAGTGCCGCGGGGGTTGTTTAGACTTGGGGTCAGGCCCATCCCTCTCCTAGACCCGTAAGAAGCCATTGTCATGATGGAGAGCCTTTGCTTTTCCCACCTGCTCTGCAGGGACTAGCAAGAGGGCCAGGACCAGCCAGAACACTCAGCCCCCAGCACCCCAAGCCCACTGCTCTCACCCGGACCAGGGTGTTGTTCTTCCTGCACTACTTGGGGTCGGGGAGCGGCTTTCTATAAATGAGCAGCTCATCAGGAATCACTGAGAAAGCAGATGGGCTGGAATCTGCCCGCTGCCGGTTTCCCGTCACTTCTTACTGCCGGTCCTCACCTCCACAGGCCGAGCGACGAGGGAGGTGTGTAGCCATGGCGACCCACAGCATCCCACTTCTGAACCTGAGGTCCCCCTGTCCCATGCACCGGTGATGGGGCCTCGCGCACACAGGGTGCGGAGCAGGGGTCGGAGACAAGAATCTGACCACGTGGTGCTGCGGACACTGACCCCGGGTCAGCTGACCCCAGCATGGGTGGCCCCGGAGAAAAAGGCTAGAAGCAGGGAGAATCAAAGTGCATCTCTTCATCAACTTATTTTTAGTTGCGTTATGTAAGTGGTTTCATTTCAACGTCACGTAGGGAGGGGGGGTCTCAGATTTAATTACAGGATGACAGCCTCTGCTTTTCAAGCAAGCTGTTCTCCTGGCAAGGCAGGCACAAGGATTTGTGAATTTCTGCTAAACAGAAGGAGCCCTTTCTGAGGTGACCGCAGAACTTTGAAGGGTTTTCACCACCATCTCTCTCTCTGACCAGCCCAACCCGGTTTCTGCTGAGCTTGGCCTAAGGGGGTGGCGATGTGTCTCAGATCACAGGGAAATTTCGTGCCTGTCAAGGGAGCTGTTTCTCCACCGCCCCCCTCCTCCTGGCAGCCTCCCCGTCTCTCTAAGAGAAGAATCCACCCAATCAGAACTCCTCTTCCTTTTCTCCTTCCTGGATTAGAGCACTTGTAATCAGTAACCAGAAAGTTCCAGAGCAGGAGAGAGCGGAGGCATGGGCACTGTCTCATCTTCCCCATCCTCTCTGGCCACTGCTGCCTCTTCCTTCCACGCCAGGTGCTCTGGGCGACCGGCCCGGGCAGGGTCACTGGGCAGAACTGTCCGACTTGTGTCCAGAGTACTGTCTTTTTGGTCCTTGGCCCACATTCTTCACACTGTCGGCGTTGTCAGCAAGAAGGCATGGGGGTGCCTGGAGCCAGAAGCTCCGGGGTGGGGGGAGGCCTGTGTCCTGCTGTCAGGAAGGTAACCTCAGCGGCTTCTAGCACACTGTGGCTTTGTCCAGCATGAGGCAGGGCCATGTTGCCTGCCACAGGGCGAAGCCTGGCGTCTACCTGGGGCTGCTGCTGACGGCATGACCACCGACTTGGGGAGCCAGTACCCGGGGCCAGTTGCTGGGACAGCAGCAGTGTGACGGCCATGGGGGCCTGGGTAGATTCCAGGTGGGCAAGGTACCTGAGCAGGGTGTTGGGAGAGCCGAGGTGTAGGTGGCAGAAAAAGCACCGAGAACTGTGCCCGGCACATGGCGAGCCGTCGGTGTGTCTTAGAGATTGTCATCGTCAGTGGTTAGACAGGACCTTCCAGAGAGCACCCGAGTGCCCGTGGGAAAGCACGTGAGAAGCTGCCCTTTACAGCGGCTGCTCCAGGAGACCCCCAGCTTCGGTGTGGGCTGCGCGGCGACTTCCAGAGAGCACAGGTGCCAGGAAGACGTTGACAAGCACACCTCAGCCAGGCCAGCCAGGCCACACGTGCAGGGTGAGCCACGGGGACCGTACGTGGCCTTGACGTGCTGAGAAAGGCACTTCGCTGTACTCTTCCTCCCCAAACCTATCACCCCAGGCTTATCATGAGAGGAACATCACCAATCCCAGCAGAGGGACAGTCTGCAGATCCCTGCCCAGCACATCATCTGAGCCAGGGAAGCCTGAGACCGTCCTGGCCAAGAGGAGCCCGAGAAGACATGATGACTAAATGTCACCTGGGGTCCGGGACGGGTCCTGAAGCAGTAGAAAGACACGAGGTAAAAACTAAGAAAACCTGAATAAAGTCCAGACTCTAGTTAACAACAGTGATTCCATGTTGGTCCTTTAATTGTAGCAAACACATCACAGCAATGTGAGATGTTGACAATAGGGGAGACTGTTGGGTGTGGGCTATCTTTGCAGTAATTTTGTAAATGTAAACAGTCCTAAAATGTAAAGTTTACTAAAGGGGGGGGCACCCATGACCTTGGCACAAGCCTTCATTTGGCCTGGGGGTCTGAAGGAGGGCACCTGCACCTCACCCCAGAGTCTGGTGCCTGTAGGTTCAGTAGGCAGAGCAGTGGCCCTGTCCCCACAGGGTGCCCCGGGCCCGCTCTGCCACGTGTCTTCTGTGCAGGAGGCTGGCACGGGGGGCGTGGGCCCAGCTGATGGCCGATCTCCTGCCACCCAGATGCGGCTCTTAGCTCCCTCCTCCCCAGGCTTTTACTTAGATGTGCTCTTCCCTCAAAACCTGCTCCCCCTTGAGCTGAACGTGGTTCAGAGGCTTTCATCTCTCTGATCAAAATGTTGGCTGCAGATGGCACGGGCTTCACCCTGTGCCTCCAGGGATCAGTGACATTGCCCTCTTTGCCCTCGCAGGACCTCTGAGCCGGGCCCCGCCTGAGAGGCGGGGACTCCTATCTGCCCGGCCATGGGCACCGCCTGGACCAGCAGGGCCCTCTGCCCTCTCCGAGATGAAGGAGTGTGGCTCCCATGCCCTTCCTGGTTTAGCTTCAACCCTCTTAGCAAGGCAGCTTAGAAAGTTCCCAGAGCTTCCCTACTGGCCAGGCCCAGGAGGGGCCAACAGGGGCTTCCACTGAGGGTGGAGGGGCCAGAGGAGGTGCCACCCTGTCACCGGGCTGGGTGGGGAGAGGTTCGCCAGCAGCGGGCCCTCTTACATAATCCGGCGCATCGGCGTGACTCCAGGTGCCTGTGGGAGGCAGCGTGGGGGTGAGCGCAGGGGCGAGGACGAGTCTCAGCTTCACTCGGTGTTTCTCCCCCTCTTATTACATTTCAGCGTCATCCTGCGTCTGCCAGCTCGGTCACCCACTCGCTTGTTCGAATATATTAACTGACAATGCAGATTTAGATAACTTGGGCAGGTGATGAGGCCTTGGGCAGAGCCCCCTGTACCTGGGCCTCCTGTACTGGCCCAAGTGAGGCAGGAGGGCTGGGTCAGAGGAAGGACGCCAAGGCAAGCTGCCTGCTTGGGCCTTGTGTCCAGAGCTGGACGGGGCGGGCTGGGAAGGGCAGCCCAAGCTCAGGGGCCAGGTCTGGGCTGGGTTGGGTGGGGAGGGGGAGCCGAAGGCAGGCAGCCGAGGAGCCCACCCAAACACCCCCCCCCCACCCCCATCTCGGGCACACTCACCACCTTATGTGCAAACCCAGCTTGCGACAGGGTTCTGTGAGCGGGGAGACCGCAAACTAAGGAAGCCAGCGTCGGCCCTCGTGCAAGCCCCTGGGTCAAAAGAACACGGCATTTTGGGTCAGGAGGCCAGAGGTGAGCGACTCGAAGGGCCCAGGGGCTGAGTGCTGTGTGCCCAGACCGGCCACCGCAGGCACACCGGCTCGGTGGTCACTCGGCTTCAGGGGAAAGATGAGGAAAGACGCTGGCTTCACCCTCAATGTAATTACTTCCTTTACCCCTGAAATGCCATTTTTTCTTATCACTCTGCCTCTTAAATGACTTAAATTGCCTTGAAAGTGATCTCAAAGGTATGTCTGGAGCGGAGAGGAGGAAATCTGTTCTTTGGAACGTGAACTTAGAGGACACTCCAGGAAACAAGCCTGGATGTCCCGGCAGAGAGGGCAGACCTGTACCTGCAGCGCCGGCTCCTGGTGCTGCTAGCGAGGCCCAGGCTCTGCCTCGCGTGCGCAGATGGCTTCCCTGCCCAGGCTGCTGCTTCTAATTTCAGCTGCTGGGGGCTCCGCACTCTCTCTCTCTCTCTTTTTAAATTCCATGTTTATTTAAAGCCAGACTAGAAAATGTCTTCAGCCCTGAAATCTGACTTTCTCCTTTTGCTGCGGTCCTAAAACCCCACCTAGGGTCCCACAGCTCCCGAACGGGAGCTTTGAGGCCGACTCGTGTGGGTCTGTGGGTCAACTTGACGGTGGGACAGACGCTCCCCACCCCCACCCCCGGTTGTCCAGCACGGTGGCGTTTGGACAACTGGAGGATGTTTTCCTATCAGGGCAGTCTCGTGTGGTGTCGACACAGCCAGAACACGGAGAGCTCCGCCCCCGCCCCCCTGACGTCCTCGGTTCCCAAATGCACGAGAAGCAGTGTACGGGTCTCGGGAGAGGCGAGCACATCCGCCTTGGTGCCAGGTGTTCCCAGGAGATGGGGGTCTGGAGCCACCCGCCTATCGTCTCCTTGTCTAGGCCCTAAGGCAGCTGGGCCTGCCTGGTCCAGGTGTGTCCCCTGGAGGTGGGGAGGGACCAGATGGGCAGTTCCTGCGCACTGGGCAGCAGCTGCTGGCCTGCAGTGTGGGCTTCTCTCCCACCTCTGTTCTTTCTGGCACTCAGGTCTCCCCGTTTCTCTTGTATTTGGGAACCAAGGGTATTGAGGGGGCTCTCCGTGTTCTGACTATGTGGACACCAAACGAGACTGCTCTCATAGGAAGACATCGGCCCACTGTCCACCTGTGGGTTTGTGCAGTGTGGGACAGCCAATGCTGGATGGCCACTGTGGCCATCAGACGCTGATGCTGGACAGCAGGGGGCTCTGTCCCACAGGCGAGGTGACCCATGGACCCAGCCCAAGTGGTGGTGGGCGCTCAGGAAACATGAGGTCCCGTCCCTTTGAGTAGCACGTAACCACCCGCACCTGCTTCTGTGGCTCACCCCAGAACGTGCTAGAAGGACTGTGATGAAACTGGATAGTGAGAAGGCAAAACTGGCTGAGGGGCCAGGCTGGGCTCCACGGGCCTGGGGGTGCTGGCTGGACCCCTGTGTGGGACCGAGTTTATTTGTCTGACCACGAGCTCCTGCAGCAAGTGGCAGGAAGCCTGAGAGCAGAGGGGCTGGGGTCTTTGGAGAATCTGCGACGCCCCGAGTCCAGTCTGTAGTGAAAGCAAACCCCAAGCCCCAGAACCACCCAGACGCCTGGGCAGGTCCCCCCAGGAGGCCCCACGGTGGTCCAGCGAAGACTGGGCTGAATTGATGCCGGCTGCAGGGACACGGTGGGGCACCCCTTTCTGTCCAGAACCAGGCAGCTGTCTGAACGGTACTCAAACTGCTGCCCGAGCTGTCAAAGCCTCAGGAAGCATGGAGTGGTTTGGAATTTCTTCACTGACAGGTCCGGTCAGAAAGTAGTAGGATTTTGAAAAAAATTATTTTAGTGTCAAGCTTGAGAATATCATTTGCCCCGTTAGGCTCTTTTTTTCCCCTCAAAAATTGGAAGAGACAGACATCTTTGTAGAGGTTCATGGAAAACCTTAGCTGTTGACTAGCTGTCCAAACAAAAAGAAGATTCCATCCATGGGGGAAAAACAATTTAAACAGATCCAGGTGACCTTTAACCCCCAGTCCAACCAGACACTGGCTCCACGTGACCTTTGCAGTGTCGCTCTGTTGCTGGCAGAAACGAGGCCCCTGTGGAGATCTGGCAGCTCAGCCCCTGGAATCTGCTGTTAATTCTCACCCAGATTTTGAGATTTTCTCTGCGGCCGCAGGAGCCAATAGGGTCCTTTGTGCAGCCTCAGGTCTTGGGTTTTCAGAACCCCTGTGGCTGGTGGTGTTGGATTCGGTTGTAATTTTCCTTCATTCCTTGGCTCATAGATTTCCCACCAGGAAAACCCCAGAGACCTTGATTCCACCTCAGGAAAAATCAAAGCCAAGGCTCCCCACCAGGCACAGGCTCCCTGCTGGAAGGTGGTGGGCTTGCTGTGCAGCCCTCCTGGAAAGCTGAGGTGGCGGCTTGCAAGTGCTTCCGGGCAGGTGGGGTCTCATGGGGTGTCAGCTGCAGGAGCACGGCCCTGTGGTGTTTTGCAGGACAGACTCCAGCCTTCAGGCTCCCAGTGCAGCGTCTGGAGCTCGGCCTCCCGAGTTGGGCAGAGAGGACTGAGGTTGCGGCCGTGCTCGTGCTGATGACGAGCTCTGCCCTGAGGGAGATGTGATCCCGGCATCTCAGCTTCTGGTCTTCAGAGGACGTGGGGTGCTGGTGTTGCTGGTAGGCAGGGACTCCACATGGGGAGCCTCCGCTGCCACCTGGTGGACAGCATGGAAAGGTGATGGGACGTGTGGCAGGCGCAGAGAGTGGTGGCCCCAGGCCAGAGGAGGACACCCCGGTGGACGGGCTGCAGGGAGCAGAGCGGTGGAGACAGGGAAGGGGCCACCTGGCCTAGGGTGGCGGTGTCCATGCTTGCCCCTGAAACTGGGCAGTCAGCAGGTGGCTGTCAGGGCACTGGCTTTGGGGACCAGAACTCTCCTAAGACGCATCTTCAGGAGGGGAGTACCACCCTGCCAGGACCCAGCAGGGATGAAAAGATAGTGCATGGGAGAGGCCGCCTGGAACCTCCAGAGGGAACGTGGGGATTGTGCGGACCCCCGGCCACTTACGCTCTATGAGAAAATTGCTCCCTGTGATGTGTATTTTCAAAGGGTCCTATGACATCTTTTTTTTTTCAAAATTGAGATAAAAGTTACATAACAGAAAATTAACCATTTTAAAGTATACAATTCTGTCCACTTTAGTGGCGTTTTGTGCATTCACAATGTTGTGTAGCCACTAACTCTATTTAGTCCTGAAACACTTTCATCACCCGAAGGGAAACCCCGTGCCGTGCCCATTAACAGTTAGGTCTCGTTGCTCCCTCCCCCAGCCACTGGCCTGTCTCTGTGGTCACTTCACATCAGTGGAATCATACGAGGTGTGATCTTTCGTGCCTGGCATTTTTCGCTCAGCGTCTGAGGAGCATCCATGCTGTCTCATGTGCCAATGCTTCATCCCTCCTCAGGGCTGAGTAAACATTCCAGTGTGGGGAGGACCACATTTTGTTCATCCATTCATTGGTGGTGGGTATTTGGTTGTTACCACCTCTAGGTGACTGTGAATAGTGCTGCTATGAACAGTCAAGGACAATTTTGGTTTGAACACCTGTTTTCAGTTTACTCTAGGAGTGAATTGCTGGGTCACATGGTAGTTTCATGTTTAGTTTTTGAGGAGCCACCGAGCTGTCTTCCTAGCGGCTGCACCCTTGAGCACTCCCACCAGCACAAGGGTTCCACTCCCTCCATATCCTCACCAACACTTGTTATTTTCTGTCTTTTTGTTCTGTTTTAATTCTAGCCATCTTAGTTGGGTGCAATTTTATTGTGGTTTTAACTTCCCCAATGCCTAATTGAATGTCTTTTCATGTATATGGCATCCTTTTTATTTAATTAATTAATTATTTATTTATTTTTGGCTGCGTTGGGTCTTTGCTACTGTGCTTGGGTTTTCTCTAGTTGTGGTGAGTGGGGGGCTACTCTTTGCTGTGGTGCGCAGGCTTCTCATTGCGGTGGCTTCTCGTTCTGGAGCACGGGCTCTAGGCGCGCAGGCTTCAGTAGTTGTGGTTTGTGAGCTCTAGAGCGCAGGCTCAGTAGTTGTAGAGCACGGGCTTAGTTGCTCCGCAGCATGTGGGATCTTCCTGGACAAGGGATCAAACCCGTGTCTCCTGCACTGGCAGGTGGATTCCTAACCACTGCACCACCAGTGAAGTCCAGCACCCTTTTTAAAAGGAACCAGAATTCTGTAGAATTTCAGTACCTTTCCTTGAGAACTCCATCAGGGGAGTGAGCCTGGGATACTCCATGGAGGCCAACCAGCCTGTACCTGGGCCTCCTCTCACAGGCTTCTGACCAAAACTTGGCTTCCCCAGCTGAACGAGGGGCTCCCTGGACCCAGTTCAGCTGCATCTTCCAGCCTAGCAGAGTTCTAGAAGCAGCAAGGACCACCAAAACTACTTCTATGAGTTGAGCAATTCCTGTGTGCCTTTAAGTTGAAGCCCGTGGTCTGATGAGAGTGGTGTGTGGACTGGGGGTTCCCGAGCAGACCAGGCATCTGAGATGTGTGTTAAGAAGGCCCTACAGGGCTTCCCGGGTGGCGCAGTGGTTGAGAGTCCACCTGCCGATGCAGGGTACGCGGGTTTGTGCCCCGGTCCGGGAAGATCCCACATGCTGTGGAGCGGCTGGGCCCGTGAGCCATGGCCGCTGAGCCTGCGCGTCCGGAGCCTGTGCTCCACAACAGGAGAGGCCACAGCAGTGAGAGGCCCGCGTACCTCAAAAAAAAGAAAAAGAAAAGGGCCCTACGGCCCCCACCCTTGGCCATGCGGAGTGAGTGGAAGTCCTGACCTGCTGCCTTGGGTGGGAGCCCAGACTGTCTGAGATCCTGGCAGGATTGTGCTGCCAGGTGGTGGCCTGGAGCCAGGGAGCCGGGCTCAGCAACCCCCCAAGGCCTCTGACCACCAGCCCACAGGACAGGCGGGGCGGGACGGGCATCCATTAGCCTCATCGCGCTGAGGCACCGGCTGGGAGGGGCTTTCCCAAGGCCACGCGGCTGGCCACGGGGAGTCAGAGCCACCCCACCTAGGGCATGGGCAGCTGCATCTGCTGGCCCTGGTGGGTGAGAGCCTCAGAGACTCCAGCAGAAATGGGCTTTGTTGAAAGATCAGGTAGATTACTGGGTTTCCAGGAAAGCTGGAGAGCCACCTGAGCCAGGCCTGGCCCAAGGACCACCTGGTCCATCAAGCAGGCCCAGCTGGCCCTGCGAACCTGACCCGGGGGCTGCTGCTGTCGCCGCCACCTCTGCCCACTGCACTCCCACAGCTGGCACCACGGCTCCCCCTGCCTCCCAGCCCCCTCCCATCCTCTGGTGGCCGTCTCCACAAACTCCCCACACTGAGGGGCCCCCGACCTGAGAGGGGGAATCTGACACCCGCTGTGCCAACTACTGACTCATGGCGCCCTCACTCACCTGCCCTGACCCTACACCATACACAGCTCCCAAGATCACACCTGGGGACACACACATCGTACTCATGCAGATGGTTTTAACTCTGGCAACCCCCAGAGGCCCTGTCCTCCCTCAGTAAGCCCCAGTCTTCCTCAGGGTGCTAATCAAGGGAGCCCGAGCCTGAAGGTTTCCTGTGAAGGGCTGCCAGTATCGACAGGCCTAAGAATCAAGTTAATTTCTCAAAACAAGCACAAGAAACGGTTGCAGACTGAGGCACCCGAGGGCCCCAGAGCAGCAGGAACTGACCGTGACTATTTCGTCCACGGGCCACACCAGGTGCCTCTCCACAGCTCACAATGTCGATTCAACTGAGGCCCTCATTTGCTGATGAGGAAACTGGCCCCAGGAAGGAACTGCCCTGGGGAGTGGGGCTGACCAAGACCCCAGGCAGGGAGTCAAGAGGCTGCCTCACCTGCTCCCCTGGGACCACAGAGTGAGCCTGGTGCAGGGCCCCTGCCTGCAGGCCCGCCCCTCACTCACCCCGGCTCCTGGTAGAGCTCAGTTCCCCCCTTTAAACTCAGATGGCTCCACAGTATGTATTTCCTGCCCAGACCTCTTCCTTGGGCTCCAACTCTGACCACCAACCCAGAATCCCCTCTGTCAGTCCCCCTTTGGGGACCAAGTCCAGGTCCTGTCCCACCACGGCTTCTCCACCTTGGGTGAGTTTCTCTTGCTTTACCTGTCCCCCGCCCCGCCCCCAAGCCCCTCAGCTTTGTGCTCCTAATTCTCCAATCCGCCCCTCCACCCTAGACCCAGGCACTGGTCCCTCCCCTGATCCCCGCATTCTTCTGCCCCATACAAACCAGTCCCTACACTGCAGCCCCGCGAGGCTCTCAGATGTAGCCCTGACCCCATCCCCTGTGGTGCTGCAGTGCCATCCCACAGCACCACAGGGATGAGGATGAGATCCTCGAGCAGCCCCTGCACTCCCACCTCACTGCCTCCTCCCCCCAGGGCCGTGAGAGTGACCTTGGACGCCTGTGTGGTCCTCTGTCCTTGGCCTCCTTACACCAGGCTGCTCACAAGCTCCCCCAGAGAGCAGGCACACAGGAGAGGGGGCAGGGAAGGGGGCCTATGACCTATGTAGGACAGACTCAGCCGCAATGGGGACCCTCACCCCCACCCCTGGCAGGCAGTTAATGTCCTCTGGCCACTTATGGTCACAAGAACAGCTTCATTTATCAGGTGAAATATCGAGACGCAGACTAACTTGCCCAGGATGAAGTGACTTGTGCTCAGACCTGCTTGGACAGGGAAGCTTGGGGTTTGCAGACTCTTAAACGTTTGTTTATATAGATTCCGATTCTCCATCTTTTAATCTACTTTCTCCACTGTTTCCTCTATTTAGAAAAACGTTCTGGTTCCAGATCTTTCAGAGTTCTCACCTGCTACACCACTGCCGAGAGAACCTGTGGACCTGCTGCCACTGATGGGTTTTTCCTCTTGGTTTTCAGTCATCTGGCCCTCTGAATGCATGCTGGTGTCAAGTATTAAAGATGGTGGGAGCAACGGATCAGGGGTCAGCTAATTAGAGCCCAAGGGTCAGATACCTGTTTTTGTAAATAAAGTTTTATTGTAACACAGCCATGCCCATTTGTTTACACAGCATCTCCATGGAGACAGTAGAGTTCAGTAGTCAGAGACCATACCTCCTGACATTTACTATCTGGCTCTTTAAGGAAAAGTTTGGCAACTCCTCCTCTAGATGATGATGTGTTCCAGCAGGTAAGAATCAACCTTTTCCTCCATAAGAAGGCTGACCACCTTAACCCAACCAGGACGGAGCTGCACTTGGGGTGGTTTATGGTTTTGGTAAGTCCATCTGCTTCTCCTTCCAGGGGTTGGTCCTCCAGGACATTAACCAGAAAGCCCGGGGTGAACACCGGCGCCTCCCTTGGTGGGTCTTTGTGTCCTCAGCACTGAAGGATGGTAGACAACTTTCCAGAGGTTCTCACATTAGCTCTTTAACTAGCATCCTCATATGTTCCTAAATTTGTCAAAGTCTTGAAGGAAAGATCGGCCCCCAAGTCTCCATTCTTCTCATGATTAGATGCCCCTCAAATCTCCAGGTCTGTCACTAAACCCAGCATAATCCAACGCTTGGCAAGCACTGCCTACAGATGGTCAGCTCATCTTTTTGTTGTTCTGCCCCCTGTTCATTTCCATTGCTGCTGCAGTTCTCTGATACATTTAAAGAGATGATTTATATATTTTGTCTAGCTTCTCTAGTTCTTAGCGGGAGCACTGATCTGCCACACACTGTCCCATCCTGCTTGGGAAGTCTGTTTCCCGTGTTTAAATTTTTAATTTCAGTTTCCAGTTGTTCACTGCTAGGAAACAGAAATACGTATTGAATTTTGCATATTTGCATTCTGTCATCTTGCTAAATGTACTGATTAGTTCTAGTAGATTTCTTATAGATTCCTTTGGGATTTTGTACATATGTAGTCTTGTCATCCACAAATAGAAACAGTTTTGTTTCTTCCTTCCCAACATGTGTGCGTTTTCTTTTTCTTGCTTATTATGCTGACTAGGACTTCCAATGTGATGTTGAATAGAAGTGGTAAGATTAGTCATCTTTGCCTTGTTCCCAATCTTATGGGGAAAGCATGCAGCCTTTCACCATGAAGTGTGGTGTTAGCTATAGGGTTTTTGTAAATGACTTTAAAAAAAATATTTATTTTATTTATTTATTTGGCTGTGCTGGGTCTTAGTTGCGGCACGTGGGATCTTCTTTGCCATGTGTGGGATCTTCTTTGCGGCATGCGGGATCTTTAGTTGCAGCATGTGGGATCTTTTATTTGCGGCATGTGGGATCTAGTTCCCTGACCAGGGATTGAACCTGGGCCCCCTGCATTGGGAGCGTGGAGTCTTAGCCACTGGACCACCAGAGAAGTCCCTGTAAATGACTTTTATAATGTTAAAGAAATTCTCTTTTATTCCTACTTTGCTAAGAGTTTTTAAAATGCTTTTCTGGTATCTGTTGAGATATCATAAGGCTTTTCTTCTTTAGTCTGTTGATATGGTGAAATATATTAATATTTGAAGGTTGAGCCTACCTTGCATTTCCAGGATAAACCCCATGTGATTTATCCTGTAAAAAACAGGTTATTCCAGGACAAAGACCCCTGTTTATATATTGCTGGATTCAATCTGCTAATATTTTGTTGAGGATTTTGCATCTATGTTCATGAGGGATAGTAGTCTTCAGGTTTCTTGTGATGACCTCATGTGATTTGGTACCAGGGTAATGCTCAGGTTGACCATATCCTTAATGACTTCCTGCTGTCTCTCACTTACTGAAGGAGGGGTGTCTAATTTCTAAGAGACTATTTGTCCTTTAATTGTCAGTTTTTGCTTTCTGTATGTTGAAGTTCTACTGTTAGGCAAATACACATTTACGATTATTATGTCTTCTTTTATTATTATGTAATTATCTCTGTATGATATTAATATACTACTCCAGATTTCCTTTGATTAGTGTTTCCATGGTATATTTTCCCCATTTCTCTACATTTAACCTATCTCTGTCTTCCTATTTAAAGTGGGTTTCTTGGGGCTTCCCTGGTGGTGCAGTGGTTAAGAATCCACCTGCCACTGCAGGGGACACAGGTTCGAGCCCTGGTCTGGGAAGATGCCACATGCTGTGGAGCAACTAAGCCCGTGTACCACAACTACTGAGCCTGCATGCCTAGAGCCTGTGCTCCGCAACAAGACAAGCCACCACAATGAGAAGCCCACGCACCGCAATGAGGAGTAGCCCTCGCTCGCCACAACTAGAGAAAGCCCACACACAGCAACAAAGACCCAATGCAGCAAAATAAATAAATAAAATAATTAAAAAAAATAAAGTGGGTTTCTTGTAGACAGCATATAGTGTTTTTTTTTAAAATTCCAATCTGACTGTCTCTGCCTTTAGTTGGTGTGTTTAGACCATTTACATTTAATGTAATTATTAAAGTAGTTGAAATTCGGTCTCCCATTTTATTGTTTTCTATTTGTCTCCTCTGGTCCCCTTTTCTGCCACCTTCTGGATTATTTGAGAATCTTTTGAGTATTCCACTTTAACTTACCTACTGACTTTTAGGCTGTATCTATTCTTTTAATGGTCACACTAGGGATTTTGATATATACATTCCTATCCTTTCACAGTTTATTTAGTTAGTGTTATACCATTTCAACTAAAATGTGGAGGCCTTACCCCCATGTAAGTTCCTCTACCTTCCCCATTTGTGTTATAGTTGCCACACCTATTACATTTACATATGTTGAAAATCCCACCAGGCAACATTATAATTTTTGCTTTCAACAGTCATACATACTTTTTAAACCTTAAAAAGAAAATTTATCTTTTTAATTTACCCATATATTTACCATTTCTGTTGTTCTTCCTTCATTTTCCATCTGGTGTCATTTCCCTGCAGCCTGAATAATTTCTTTCAGTAGTTCTTTTAGAGCAGGACTACACAGTGAATTCTCTTAGTTTTCCTTCATCTAAGAATGTCTTTAATTTCCCTTCATTCCTGAAGCATATTTTTGCCAGATATTGACTCTGGGTTGACAGTTCTATTCTCTGGTACTTTAAATTTATTTATTTATTTTAGGCTGCATTGGGTCTTTGTTGCTGTGTGTGGGCTTTTCTCTAGTTGCGTCGAGTGGGGGCTACTCTTTGTTGCGGTGTGCGGGCTTCTCATTGCGGTGGCTTCTCTTGTTGCGGAGCACGGGCTCTAGGCATGCGGGCTTCAGTAGTTGTGGCATGCAGGCTCAGTAGTTGTGGCTCGCAGGCTCTAGAGTGCAGGCTCAGTAGTTGTGGCACATGGGCTTAGTTGCTCTGCGGCATGTGGAATCTTCCCAGACCAGGGCCTGAACCCATGTCCCCTGCATTGGCAGGCAGATTCTTAACCACTGCACCACCAGGGAAGTCCTTCAGTACTTTAAAGACACTGTTTCACTATCTTCTAGCCTCTGTGGTTTCTGATTAGAAATCTGTAGTCATTCACATTGTTGTTCCTCTGCATGTAATGTTTCATTTTTATCTATCAGTTTTCAAGATTTTTTCTTTGCCTTTGATTTTTAGCAGTTTAATTATGATATGTCTAGGCATGTTTTTCTTTGAATTTATCCTGTTTGGGGACCCAAGCTTTTTGAATCTCTAAATTGATATCCTTCACCAATGTGGGAAATTTTCATCCATTATTTCTTCAAATGTTTTTTCTGCTGTAATCTCTTTCTCTTCTCCTGGGATTTTAAAAACACATGTTAGTCCTTTTGATATTGTCCCACAAGTTCCTGAGGCTCAGGCTCCCCCTCACTCCACCCCACCCCAATCTTTTCTCTTTCTCGGTTCTCCAAATTGAGTAATTTCTGTTGCTCTATCTTCAAGTTCACTGAGTCTTTCCTCGGTCATCTCCTTTCTGCTGTTGAGCATGTTCAGTACTTTTTTAGATTTCTGGCACTTTATTTTTCAGTTCTGAAGTTTCCATTTTGTTCATTGACACAGTTTCTCCTTTTCAGCTGAGAACATCTATCTTTGCATCTGTTACAGGTATGTTTGACCTTACCTTATATGATGCAGTCACAATAACCACTTTAAGGTTTCTGTCTGATGATTCTACCACCTGGATCATCTCAGAGGTGGCATCTGTTCATCGTCTCTCTCCTTGCATAATTTGGGGTTGTAAATTGGACATTTTGACTGTTGTGTAGACTCTGGGTCTGGAGAATGTTGTTCTGTCTCAGCAGCCCATCAACCTGGTTAGCTCAGACCACAAGCCCCACTTGCCTTCAGTGGCCAGTGGTTCCAGTCTAAGTTCAGCTATCAAAAGCTTTTTGTGCTGCTTTGGGTCTGTCCTGTGCATGTGTAACTTGGAGGTGAGCCCAAGACTTCTGCTGGTTTATCTAGAGCACAGGTCCCTTTCTCCAACTCTCTCCTCTCCAGGACCCTTGCACTTTCCAGAACTCAGCTCCTCTGGTAGAGTTCCTCTTGCCAGAAAGACAGAGTTCTATCAGAGTTTTTGTTTGGTGTTGCTGTGTGGTCCTGCAACTGAGGCCGCCCACGGCAAAAAGAAAAGAGAAAATAAAATGGGAACTCCTCCCCACATGGGTCACAGCAGCAAGTCTGAACTTGCCTCCACAATCCACCTGCTTTGGTTCACTTTGCAGAGTCCTTAGGGAGCTCCTTTTTTTTTTTTCCCTTGAGTTTTCAGTTGTAACAGTGACAGAGATGGGCTGAAGTGGGCTTATGCTACCATAACAGAGCCAGACACTCCATATATTACTTTAAAATGGAAGAAAAATAATCTGGAGATGATGCAGTTAATCCCAAACAATTGATTTGTAGAATTTCTACTTTGTTTGAGGTTTCAGCTTTACCTATTATTCAGAACTTCACTATGTCCAAGTTCCCTTGCTGGCTGTGTGCCACGTAAGTCAGAATTAAAGTATGTTTCTGGGCATAGAGGGAACATACCTCAACATAATAAAGGCCATGTATAATAAACCCACAGCTAACATTACATCAATAGTGAAAAGATGAAAGAATTTCCTCTAAGATCAGAAACAAGACAAAGACACCCACTCTTGCTACTTTTATTCAACATAGTATTGGAAGTCCTAGTCACAACAATCAGAGAAGAAAAAGAAATAAAAGGAATCCAAATTGGAAAGGAAGAAGTAAAACTGTCACTGTTTACAGATGACATGATACTATACACAGAAAATTCTAAAGATGCCACCAGAAAACTACTAGAGTTCATCAATGAATTCGGTAGTTGCAGGATACAAAATTAATATACAGAAATCTTTTGCATTTCTATACACTACCAACAAAATATCAGAAAGAGAAATTAAGGAAATAATCCCATTTACCATCACATCAAAAAGAATAAAATACCTAGGAATAAACCTACCTAAGGAGGCAAGAGACCTGTACTGTGAAAACTATAAGACACCGATGAAAGAAAATGAAGATAACACCAAGAGATGGAAAGATATACCATGTTCTTGGATTGGAAGAATCAATATTGTTAAAATGACCATACTATCCAAGGCAAACTATAGATTCAATGCAAAACCTATCAAATTACCAATGGCATTTTTCACAGAACTAGAACAAATAATTTTAAAATTTGTATGGAAACACAAAAGACCCCAAATAGCCAAAACAATCTGGAGAAAGAAGAACAGAGCTGGAGGAATCACACTCCCTAACTTCAGACTATAAAAGCTACAGTAATCAGGGCTTCCCTTCCCTGGTGGCGCAGTGGTTGGGAGTCCGCCTGCCGGTGCAGGGGAGGCGGGTTCGTGCCCCGGTCCGGGAGGATCCCATGTGCCGCGGAGCGGCTGGGCCCGTGGGCCATGGCCGCTGGGCCTGCGCGTCCGGAGCCTGTGCTCCGTGAGAGGCCCGCGAACCGCAAAAAAAAAAAAAAAAAAAAAAAAGCTACAGTAATCAAAACAGTATGGTACTGGCACAAAAACAGACATATAGATCAATGGAATAGGATAGAAAGTCCAGGAATAAACCCACACACCTACGGTCAATTAATCTATGACAAAGGAGGCAAAAATATACAATGGAGAAAAGACAGTCTCTTCAATAAGTTGTGCTGGGAAAACTGGAAAGCTACTTATAAAAGAATGAAATTAGAACATTCTCTAACACCATATACAAAAATAAACTCAAAATGGATTAAAGACCTAAATGTAAGACTGAATACTATAAAACTCCTAGAGGAAAACATAGGCAGGACACTCTTTGACATAAATCAAAGCAATAATTTTTTGTAACCGTCTCCTAGAGTAATGGAAATTAAAGCAGAAATAAACAAATGGGACCTAATTAAACTTAAAAGCTTTTGCACAGCAAAGGAAACCATAAACAAAATGAAAAGACAACCTGTGGAATGGGAGAAAATATTTGCAAACGATGTGACTGATAAGGGATTAATTTCTAAAATATACAAACAGCTCATACAGCTCAATATCAAGAAAACTAATACCCCAATCAAAAAATGGGCAGAAGACTTAAACAGACATTTTTCAAAAGAAGACATACAGATGGCCAACAGGCACATGAAAAGATGCGCAATATTGCTAATTATTAGAGAAATGCAAATCAAAACTACAATGAGGTTTCACCACACACCAGAATGGCCATCATCAAAAAAGTCTACAAATAAATGCTGGAGAGGGGTGGTAAAAAGGAAACCCTCCTACACTGTTGGTGGGAATGTAACTTGGTGCAGCCACTATGAAGAACTTTATGGAGGTTCTTTAAGAAATTGAAAATAGAGTTACCATATGGTCCAGCAATCCCACTCCTGGGCATATATCCGGAAAAGACAAAAACTCTAATTCAAAAAGATACATGCACCTTAATGTACACAGCAGCACTATTTACAATAGCCAAGATATGGAAGCAACCTAAGTGTTCACTGACAGATAAATGGATAAGATGTGGTGTGTGTGTATACACACACACACACACACACACACACACACAATGGAATATTACTCAGCCATAAAAAAATAATGAAATACTGCCATTTGCAGCAACATGGATGAACCTAGGGATTATCATATTAAGTAAGTCAAAGACAAATATCATATGATATCACTTATATGTGGAATCTAAAAAATAATACAAATGAACTTATTTACCAAAGAGAAACAGATTCACAGACACAGAAAACAAACTTATGGTTACCAAAGAGGAAAGTGGTGGTCGTGGGGAATAAATTAGGAGCTTGGGATTAACATATACACACTACTAATATATAAAATAGATAAACACAAGGTCCTACTGTATAGCATGGGAAACTATACTCAATATTTTGTAATAACCTATAATGGAAAAGACTCTGAAAAAGAATATCTATATCTATCTATATTTCTATATATATCTCTATATATATCTGAATCACTTTGCTGGATACCTGAAATGAACACGACATTGTAAATCAACTATACATCAATTAAAAAAAAAAGTGTGTTTGCTTCCCCTCACTTCCCTTCATGCCAGTACACTGAGGGTAGGCAAAGCAACAGATGCACAGGATAAGCCACAGGTCACCTCCTCCACATGAGGCTGTTCAGTCGGTAGTACAGGCACGAGATGTGCCTCAGTGGGTCAGACGGTCTGTGGGAAAATGGATTTCCTCTGGGATATCACCCTTGATAAGGAAGTGCCCACTTCCCCTTGTATAGACGAATGTGTTCTTATGGCTTCTTTAAATCTACAGCTAAACTTAGGTTAAATGCTACTGATTTGGAACTAATGTAGAGAAACTGAGATGGGTATATTTTTATATTATTTATTAAAAAATAAGTGGAGTAAGAAATAAGTGGAGTAAGCAAGACTACAAGGGGGAAACTACAGTACTAAGGCAATACTGTATTTAAGAACGTATTGTTTTTTAAACACACGAGGAGAACAATATATAAAGACACACAGAGACCCTCTCTTGCTCTGCAGACGTCACCGGGGAATGACACGTTCTGCCTGAGGAATTAGACGGCTGCAATCTGCCTGTTTAGCCAGTGAGCACTTTGGAAATGTCGATCATCGTGAATCGAACACAGCTGTGGGGGTACCTATTATATGAGCACATCAGCACTCAGGAGGCTGGGACAGCACAGCAAACACGTCAGACCCGTCTCTGCCCTTCTCCGTGGCACTGTCTGTTTGCTGAAGCAGAACATTCAGAACCTAGCCTTTTATTGCTGATGCAGGGGCAGCACTGTAAACGTAAGCTGGTGAGGGGACTGCAGCATCCCACTAAGAGGATATTCTATTGGTGAAGCCTAAGGTTCCATCGAGAATTTAGCAGCTGCACCCACAGTTCACCTGCAGAGTTTGCAAGCAAAATTCCCAGACCTTCTTCAAATACATCGCTACCAAACAAGGCTTTAACCTATAAACCCATACACTGGCGGCCTTTATGGGACTTAACACGTCCTTTGTTAACACATTTGTCTGGGGGCTTTGGTTACCACTGGGGCCATCATCTAGAGTGTTACTCACTCTCTTGCTGCCCCTCTCAGTTTGGAATCACAGCATGGGAGATCTTCTCCCTCTGCTGCTGCAGAGCCACTGGCCAGTTCCCGCCTGGCAGCAAACCCACCCACGATGATGCCATCATCAAGCTCACATTTCACGACGGAATCCACGGGAACATCTCAAAGACTGACAAGTGCAGCTTGAAGACCGGGTGGGCCAGGCGTGACCTGGCCTGTCAGCCCCACCCCACCCTGCTCAAAAAGAAAAGTAGAAGAAAGGAGAAAGGTAGGAAGGGATGAATGGGAAAGGAAAAAGAAATGAGCTGGATTTTGTTCAAAAACTTGTAAGGACTTGCTCTTCCTGTTTTTAGTATTTTAGGGGTGGGAGTGGAATAGAAACATATAAAATGAAGATATCCATTTCTATTCAACCCTGCCCTGGAGGTCTCCGCCAGGGAAATTAGGCAAGGAAATGAACTAAAAGACATCCAGTTTGGGAAGAAGTAAAACTATCTCTATTTGCACGTGATATGATCTTGCATATAGAAAATCCTAAGGGTTGCACTAAAAACCTACTAGAACTAATACACAAGTTCAGCATGGTTGAAGGATACAAGATCAACATACAAAAATCAATTTTATTTTTATACACTTGCAGTGAATAATCTGAAATTGAAATTAAGAAAAAAACTCCATTTACAATAGCATCAAAAAGAAGAAAATACTTAACAATAAAGTTAACAAAAGAAGTATAAAACTTACACTCTGAAAACTATAAAACATTGTTGAAAGGAATTAATGAATAAATGAAAAGACACTTGTGTTCATGGATCATAAGACTTAATATTGCTATGATGGCAGCACTCCCCAAATTCATCTATGGATCCAACAAAATCCCCATCAAAATCTCACCTGGCTTCGTTCCAGAAATTAACAAGCTGATACTAAAATTCATATGGAAATTCAAGAGACCCAGAATAGCAAACACAACCGTGAAAAAGAACAAGGTTAGAGGATTCACACTTCCTGATTTCAAAACTTACTACAAAGCTACAATAAGGATATAAGGATAGACATATAAATGGGATAGGATTGAGAGTCTGCAAATAAACTCTCACATTTGGTCAACTGATATTTGACAAAGGTGCCAAGGATTCAATGGGGGAAATAACTGTCTTTTCAAATGGTACTAGAATGATTGGAAAAGAATTAATCAGTAAGCTTCCACATTAATGAAAGTTGACCACAGTTATTCCCGAATAAACAGAAACCAACTCTAGCCGTGGAGCAACTAAGCCCATGCGCCACAACTACTGAGCCTGCGCTCTAGAGCCTGTGAGCCACAACTACTGAGCCCGTGTGCCACAACTACTGAAGCCTGTGCACCTAGAGCCCGTGCTCCGCAACGAGAGAAGCCACCGTGATGAGAAGCACGGGTGCTGCAATGAAGACTAGCCCCCGCTCGCAGCAACTAGAGAAAGCCCACGCACAGCAACGAAGACTCAACGCAGCCAAAAATAAATAAATGCAAAATAAATTTATTAAAAAAAAGAAACCAACTCTAAAAAAAAAAAAAGAAACCAACTCTTAAAAAAAAAATCCACGTGCAAAACAATGAATTGGACCACCAACCTAACATCATATAGAAAAATTAACTCAAAATGGATGAAAGACCTAAATGTAAGCGCTAAACTATAAAACTCTTAAAAAAGCCCCATAGAAATAAATCTTCATGACCTTGGATTAGGTAATGGTATCTTAGATATGACACCAAAAGCACAAGCAACAAAAGAAAAAATAAACTGGACTTCATCAAAATTAAAGAACACTTGTGTTTCAAAGGAAATTATTAAAAATGTGAAAGGACCAACCCACAGAATGGGAGAAAATTTTTGCAAATCTTATATCTGATCAGAGTCTAATATCAAGGATATATAAAGAAGACTTGCAACTCAATAATAAAAAACAACCCAATTAAAATGAGTAAAAGAGCTAAACAGACATTTCTCCCAAGATGTACAAATGGCCACTAAGCATAAGAAAAGATGCTCAACATCATTAGTCATGAGGAAAATGCAAATCAAAACCACAATGAGATAACTCCTACTAGGATGGCTATAATGAAAAAGATATGAAATAGCTAGTGCTGGGCAGGCTGTGGACAAAGTGGAGCCCTCACACCTGCTTCTGGGGATGAAAGATGGTGCAGCCATTGAGGAAAACATGCAGCACTTCCTCCAATGGCCAAACGTTAAGAGTCACTGCATGACCCAGAGTGGAACTCACTCTGGGTTTATACCCAAGAGAAATGAAAACTTGTCTACACAAAAACGTGTACAGAAAGAAGCATTATTCATAAAAGTGAGTAAGTGGAAAAAACGCAAACGTCCATCAGGTGATGAACAGATAAAATGTGGTCCATCTACAGAATGGAACATTATTCAACCATAAAAAGGAATGAAGTACTGACACACACTCCAACATGGGTAAACCTCAAAAACATCACACTAAGTAAAAGAGGCCAGACACTAAAGGTCATTCATTGTGTGACTCCATGTGTATGAATGTCCAGAATGGGCAAATCCATAGAGACAGAAAGCAGACTAGTGGCTGCCAGGGACTGTGGGGAGGGGAGATGAGGGCACTAGCGAGAGGGTGCAGGGTTTCCTTAGGGATGATGGGACTGTTCTAAAATTGATTGTGGTGACGGTTGCACAACTCTGAGAACATAATAAAAATGACTGAACTGCACAATCAATGAAGCTTTTACCAAAAAACCCACAAAAACAAGTGAAGATCACTCTTCGGGTGTCAGAGCGCCGCCAAGCACCTTGCATCCACAGTTCAGCTTCCACGGTCCTCATTCCCTGTGCTCTTACTCTTTTGAGTTCGTTTCTGAACTTCTGCTTCTTAAGGAAGGTTTACTTACTCCATAAGCTAGATCAGAGGCCAGTGTCGCTCATGACCCTTAAATGCCTTCCCTACACTAGCCCGTGCCTGCCTCAGGAAAGAACACACCTTCCTTCCTTCCAAGACCAGTCCTCAGACTCCTCAGGAACAAGATCACAAGTAGCGAGAGCAGCCCTGGAGGACGCCACAGCCCCCAGCCTGAGACCTGGTCCTTGGGGAGGGCGGGGCACCAGGGATGAGATGGGGTTGTGTGCAGGGTCACTCAGGAAAGCTGGGCGGAGAGGGGGCAGATGACTAAGGAAGAAACATCTGGAGTTTCCCATTTTCTCACTGAGATCCCCAGACACAGGGCCGCAAGGATGCTAGGGATCGTTGAAAGGGTGGAGCACATGCCAAGGTGGCAGCTGTCCTGGCCAAGGGGTGCAGGTGTCCACTGGGGAGGCCCCAGGCTGGGTGTCTTGGCTCACGCAGTCAAGGCTCTGACTGGGGCCATGAGGCCAGCTCCACCTGCTGACCTGCTGCCCCCCCCCCCAGTGGCCGAGCACCTGCAGAGATGGAAGGGGTGGTGGGGTCTCCTGCTGAGTTTGGTGATGTGGCGAGTGACCTGGCTCTGGGCCTCTCCTGGGAAGGCAAAGCTCCCGTGTTGTCATGACAACGCCCCACTTGACATCACCAGGTTCTCCCCATGGGCAGGTGGGGGTCACCGGGAGACCCCATGGGGCAGCAGTGGGTAGGGGGGAGGGCAAACACCTCCCCAGGGCAGGGCACACAATGCAACCAGGACACGGCCCCCACCCTGTCTGGGCACCTCCCATTCTGTCTCCCCTACCCTGTCCCAGTAGTACCCCCACCCAATCCTGGGTGCCCTCTTCCCCCAACTCCCCATCCCCTGCTTCTCTACTTTCCACGCTGCTTGTACCACAAATGTGCCTCCAGCCAAACGGTCCTGGTCCCTGGGTCCTTTTCTCTACTGTCCCGGTCTATCCCTTCTGGATGCCAGGCTTGCCAGCTTCCCAGGAAGTCCTCTCTGTGGTCAGAAGGCCCCCATGGCTCCCCCTTACACCTCTCTCACCCACCAGGCACAGCTGCTACCAGGCCCTCTGCAGGTGGCTCACTGTGGCCTCTCCTTTTCCTCCAAGCCCCCCACCAGGCCCCCACTGATCTTGGGCAGGATGCCAGCTCTGCTCCCAGATTTTGTACTTAACTGTGACTGGTTTGTGATCGTCATGAGTTCTATGCCCCCCAGATTAGGAGGTCAGGTCAGGCTCACACAGCTGGTATTTTAAGACCGGGGCTCAGCACTGGGCAGGAAGATGTGAGTCTCATCCTGGCTGCATGGGCTCCCCCTGCCCCAACACACACACAGGGGGCCTATGAGCCAGGTGACCTCCAAGGCCGGAGCCTAGGAGTCAGCTCTAGGTCAGCTGGGTTTCAGAGTACGGCCTCCCTAGGTCCAGGGATGAACTTTTACAAAGAAAAAGGCATGTTGGTTGGTACGTGAAATCTCACTTGTTGACGGCGAGAGGATGAGGGTCCCCTCCCCAACTCTTGGGTTGTTCCACACGAGGGTACCCCTTGCCCAGGTCAGGAGGAGGCTGGTCATGACCTTCCGGTCCTGGGAACGGGTGTATCCCAGGGAGCTGGGCCACACACACCCATGGGCAGGTTCTCCAAGCGCTCACCAGGGCCGGGGGTTGGTGCCCCACAGCCCACCACACAGCTCCCAGTGGTGAAACTGTTTAAGAGACGAGGCAGGGCACTGCCATGGGCAGCTTCCCAGGCCGCCCCAAGCTCTGGGTCCTGGGAGGGAGAGGGAAAGGGGAGGTGTCCACTCTGCTTGTGGGGTCCGGAGAGGCTGCCCCTCCCTCCCCCGGCCTGGGACCCACTGCTGCAGAGGGACGGGTTACTCACAGGCAGGAGAGGCAGGACCTCCTTCCCCTCCTCAATCAGAACTGCCCCTAGGACTGGGGTGGGGCCCAGCAGCCAGAGTGGCGCTGGAAAGGTCGGCTTCTGGCAAAATCCCCCAAATCAGCTGGCACAGAGCCCCCTCCTGGCTGAGGTGCGCATGCACCTGGTAAGGGTGCTTTCACACAAAGCAAGACTGTCCGCTGAAAGCCTGGGTTTCTAGCTCCTCTTGAAGAACTCCAGACCTGGCAACTTGGCCACAGCCCACCATACCCTCTGGGTGGAGGGTGTGGAGGCCCCCCCTCAGGTGGGACATCCACTTGTCTGTCCTTGCTGTTGCCTGCTCGCTCCCTGGGGCATCTGGCTTCCTACCTAGACATCAGGACTCCAAACCAGACCCCCACACCCCAGAGGCACCAAACTGCACGCCCTCCCAGCCACCAGCCACGGGAGTCACACAAAACCCCTTGAAAAATGAGAAACCACCAGCACCCCTTCTAAGGGAGGTGGGGCCAGAGTACCGCCCTGCACCTTGCTGCAGGCAGGTGCCCACAGGTGACTGCCTTCCACCCACAGCCGGGCAGGGCTAGAACCTCACTGGCTCCTGAGGCCCCAGCCCGTGTGGCACTGACCAGCCAGGTGCCAAGTGCCCCGGGAGGGTCAGGGGACTGTGTTCCAGGAACCTGAGGGAGGAACCACACCAACCCGCCCTTCCACGGCCCCCAGTCCACAAGGCAGCAGGCTGTGTGGGTGTCAACTTTAATAGGGGGCTGGCTTGTCTGGGGGGCTAAGAGGGTCCCCTTTGTCTTCCTGTTGGGAGTGAAATCTCAGGGAGATTGTCTAATTCCAAAACGAACCGTGAACTAGGGAAGTCACTTCCATCCTTCCCAGTCTCCACTTGGCTGCTAACAGCTCGAAGCTGGCAGCTCGGGGACCCGCAGCCACACCGGCCGGCTATCCTGGAATGTCCGTCAGCAGGACTGGGCCTCTGTACGGCCCCAGGAGTGATGGGGTGGGCAGACCTCCTAGAGTCATCAAAATCCAGCAGGGACGCACCCCTCCTGGTCCACCACCCACAAACGCCGACGTGGAAGCAGAGAGGTTACCACCCCCAAGTCTACATGGAAACTGGGCACGTCCGGGAGCCAGGCCAAGGGAGGGCCCCCTTAACCAAAGCCCTGCCAGCTAATGGGAGCAGCAGGAAGAAGGGAAAGGGAAGGGTGGGGAGGCCAGGTCTGATGTGCCTTCCACAGAAGACAGGGTGGCGGAGACACTGGCCCGTGGAGCCGCGCGACCCGGGACGGGAGGTGTGACCAGCACCAGGAGCGTTGGGCCTGGCCGTGGCCCAGGGGAACCACAGCTGCAGAAGCTGCGTCTGGCTGGAGAGTTTGAATGTTGCCATTTAATCCAGAAACGAGAGCAAGACAGCAGCGCCAGGGAAACGCTCCGTAGTCATCCTGATCAGGAGCCCTGTGTGTGCTGTGCTGCTCCGTCAGCTCCCGGCCCACCTGGCCCGGCGCCAGCCTCCTGGGAGCCCGGCCAGGGCCGGACACGCACCCAAACTCTGTGGGCCCCAGTCCTCTGGAATCCCCGTGAGTCCCACACAAGTTACGAGGCTGCCACCACTTCCGCCTGTCGGGGCCTGGCCTTGACGGGGACTTTCTCTGTGGAGGAAACATAGAGATGGCTGTCGCGTACAGAAGACCCCAGAGGCGGGAACTTCCCGAAAAGGACAAGAGGCAGCAAGGAGCCAGGTCAGGGCTTTGCGCTCTGGGAAGAACGGGCACAGCTCTGAGAAAGGCGAGTTACACACAGAAGCCGGGAGGGATGACAAACAGCAGGCACTGGGCACAAGCACTCAGGACGTGCACCCCTAACCCACGGACCCCAGAAAGGAGGCCAAGCAGCAGCAAGGGAGCAGAGAGAACTGAGGAGGAATCGCGAAAGACGAGTCCGGGCGGATAGAGAATTTCTGAAGGCGTGTTATGCGATGCCGCGGGGAAGGTCGTCCCAGGGACGTTTAATGGACGGCTGGTCCTGGGCTGGACCCAGAAGAGCCTGCACAGCTCAACTGGCCCTTTCCCGACTCTAACTTTGGGATTCGCCTCTCTGAATGGGGTCTGGCTCTTACAAGGTTACCGAAACTGCTCAGAAGCCTGGGCTCAAACCCAGGGCGAGGCCCGCACTCCGCCTGAGCTGGTGCCAGCGAGCACGCCCACCAAGCAGGGGGGTTGGGGCCCGACCCTCACCAGGCAGGAAGGGCAGGGCCCAGAGGCCAGGATATTTTGCTTTGCTCTAGAACGCACGGTTCTCCAAAGGACATAACGAGGAGGGTACCTGGGATCTTTTCAGGAAGGGGTTCTGAAGGAACCTCTGGCAGCTCTATCTGTTCCTGCAAGAAACAGAGGATAAAGGCTGTGAGATACAATCACCTTGTCCTTCTCTTGGAGAGAACAGCATCCTGTTCACTTACGCTCTCAGCGGGATTTACATAGGACACAAATCCTCCAGCACGCAAGCCCAGGGTGCATCCTCCCTGGCTTCTGGCATCTCTGCAACTCATATCACCGGGGGCACAGTGACCACAAAAGGTGGCTGCTTCCAACGGCCCAGAGCCTGAGGGGCTCCCAACCCAAAGTTCCATTCTGAGTCTGAGACAAGGGCTTTGAAACAGGCACCCATGCAGGTCAGGGGCCCCAGTGGCGCCTCTGCCTCAGGTGGTGGTACCTGGGTGCACCCGCTGTTCCAGCGAGTGCTGGTCTACCTCTCGGGCCTTGGGAGGAAGTAGTTCAGCAGGCAGGTGCACACAGGGCCCCCAGGCAGTGAGCAGCAGTGTTAAGGACCTGCTTGCCTGGCCTGGTCTATGGCTGGGGGTGGCAGGCTGGTGGGCACGGTGTGAATTCGGCTTGCTTAGGCAGGGGCCCACAGAGATGGAGACGCCCTCCATCAGGGAGCAAACACAGACTCAGGGCCTGAAGTGATGGCTGGCTGGTTAGAGGCCTCTGGGCCAACACATGGAGGCCCTGTGTGTGACAGCGAGTGACCGGCCACAAGAGGGAAAAAGCCCCCATTTGATCTAAAACCCACACACTGCCCACTGGGGAGGAAAGGGCTGAGGGAGCTAGGAGGGTCGGTATTCCGCTCTGTCCTGGCACCTGGTTCACTCTGAGGCCTGCAACACCTGGGTGGACAACCTGCAAAATGTTCTTTCCAGGCCAGTCCTGCCCTGCAGTCAGCCAGGTGGATGGGGAGAAGGGACCTCAGTTTAGCAGAAATGCCAGTTGTTTTAGGGAAGAAAACCAGCTGCAGAACCAGGGCTGTGTGCTCAAGTGAAACCTGACACAGTCGCTCGCCGAGGCCAGTGAGCAGAGCCCTCCTGGGGGGGTCCCTACACCTGGGCCTGTGTCAGTGCCGGGGGTACTGTTACCTGAGTGATTGCGTCCAGCTCCTCCAGGATGGCATCTTCGTCCTCCTGAGTGAAGCTTCCTGCCAACAGCTCATCTATTTGCTGCAAAAGGAGGAGCAGAGGTGAGGAGCATGGCTGGGCTGGGGTGGGGGAAAGGTGGGCCGTCGTGGAGGAAGGAGACAGCCCCAGCTTAAGGCTCCTCTCACTCGAAAGAAGGAAGGCAGCCCCCACGTGGTGCGGGAAGGCCTGGCCCTCGAGGGTGGCACAGGACATTCAGCGAGTTGGCCACTGTCCTCGCTGGCTGCCAGATGGCGGGCCCCGTGGTGCGGCAACACCTACCCGCTGGTACTCCACAGCCTCCTGCGTCTCGTCCAGTATCCGCTCCACCTCTTCTATGGACATCACCTGATCGGTTACAAGTTTTTGAGCCTTGTCAGTGAAGCACGTAACAGAACCCCCTACACGAAGGCCACCTGCATTGGCAGGGCGCACGGCCTAGCCTCTCTGTTCCTGTTTAAATGAAGCCACGCCAAGCGGGATATAACACATCTTTGGTTATTTCTGTCCCAGGCAGGGCCCGTCCACAGAGGCATGGAGCTGTCAGACAGTCTTTTCAGAAGCCTCAACTGACCTCCTTGGACCCCTGCTGGCCCTTCTGGCACCCAAACCAACCCTAGCGGTAGTCAGAAGTATAACAATTTTTCTCTGGCCAGGTGACTTGATTTCTTTTGGGTTCAAAGCGGCACCTTTGCTTGACTGGTCACCATCACATTGGACAGTCAGAAAGGCAGTGTAACCTCAGCTCTCTGCCCAGCCCCACTGCCATCCACTCATCAGGAATGAGACGGGGTGGGGGCCGGGGCACGCCATCTCTGCGCCTCACCTCTCCTTTCACCATCCACCTCTGTGCTGTTTCTTGAAATGAAGCTGTGTTCACCTCCTCTGGGAAGTCCTCCAGATTAGTTCACCCACCCCCCCCGCCACTAAAACCAGACTGTCCCTCTAGTCACTTTAACATCTCTGGACACGGTACAATTTTTTTTTGTACCACTAGACTGTCACTCTCTCCCATCACCCTCTCCCGGTAGTGACTGGCTTTCCCTCATGCCCAAAGGCCTGCGTGCAGGTGTGGCCTCAGGGACTAACCCTCTCCTTGTTCCACTGGCTGCCCTTCCTCTCTTTCCCCAGTCCTGCAAGACTTACCTGGTGCATCTTATTCAGACACTCATTTCCAAACTGCAGCCCCTCGATCACCTTCATTTCAATCTGGGTGAACTCAATACTCTGGACCTGAGGAAGAAACCCATGTGGTCAGGGGCCCACCTTCTCTGCCGCCTCATGCAGACCCATGGAAGGGAGTTAGGATCACACTATCACTGACAAAGACTGCTGGGCCTCAGAGCAAACTGTCTCTGCCTTCCTCCTCCTTCTATCCTTTCCCGCTGCCCTGACCAACACTTGGGCAGAACTGAGAGGGCGTGGGAGGAACCGCAAAGTAGACTGCTTATAACCAGCAGCTCTGTTAGCAAAAGAGCAGAACTAGAGCTCTGGGTCCTGAAACTGGATCATTTCAGGAGCCTCCTGCAGATCCCAACACCTCTTCAGTCACTGGGGCAGACTCCCCGCCCACTCCACCACCCATAAGCGGCCTAGTCCCCCAGCCACCATTCTGCAAGAGCCAACCTGCTGCAGCCCCTTAAGACCGTCAGGCTCCCATCAAAGATTCTCCTCCACCTCCAGGCCTGACCCATTCCATAGCCGCGGGCTGAGAGGTCCAGGAGAAGAAAATGATAGGTTTCAGTCCTCCGAGGGGACTCTGGTGCCTACATGGTCCATGGCCCACACCCCCCGACCCCTACTAGGCCTACCATGGTCTCCAGGCTGGTGATCTGGTTTTCTGTTTTGTCCAGGAGCTGCTCCCGGTATCGCTTCTTCTTGAGCAACAGCTTGGCCCGTCTGCAGAGGGAACCCAAGCAGTGACCCAGCAGCCATGGCCATCAGCTGCCCTGGCCTGGCACTGACCAGCCTCCTGGCCTACCCCACCTCTGCTCTAGGCCGATGGGGGACAGAACCCATCTCCCGAAGACCGGCCCCCAGCCCCACTCACTCCTTCCTGCCGTCGCGCAGGAGCTGCCGGGCAATCTCCCGCTCCCGCTCCAGCTGCTGGGTGATCCTCTTCTGGTACTGCTTCAGCTTATCCCGCTGCTGCTTCAGTTGCTGCCGGGAAAGCAGGCCTTGTGTTGACACCAAGCCCCCTCAGGGCACGCTGGACACTCACCGGGCTACCCGGTGTCCAGGAGAGCCAGTACAGAGGTTGCTGGGGTCACTGAAGGGCCCCCCACAGGCCAGGCTGCCCCAACTGTCACCAATGGAAGCACATCCTCTGAAACTGAGTTCTCCATGGGGACAAGTTTGCCCCCCAGGGCAAGTGGGACACTATCTGGAGACATCCCTGGCTGTCACACTGGGGATGCCACTGGCATCTAGGAGGTGGAGGCCAGGGATGCAGCTCAATATCCTACAAATCTCCCCCACCCCAGACAGAGAGCCAGTCCTAACGTCCTCAGCACCGGGGTGGAGGGCATGCTCTCACCGCCGTCATGGCGCGGCATCGCCGTCATGGCGCGGCATCGCCATCAGCGAGGAGTGTGAGCGCTGGTCAGGGAGTGTGGCCAGCACCTCCAAGGTGAAGAGACGACGCAGAAGTCGCTGGTGACAGTCACCCGAGTGCCACCATCCCAGCCCAGCCATGGCTGGAGACTGGGGCCTTCCCTCCCAGCTTCACTCCTCTATGGACTTCAGCCATTTGCCATCAGCTCCCCTGCTCTTGACACTTATCACCATACGTAAGTGGACAACAGATGGTGCACTGAGGTGAGAGGTTCACGTGACCGTGCCAATCACCTAGGACCCCAGTGTCCCAAAAAGGATGCAAGGCCATTTTCAAGCCTTGGTCTCTCTTTCCCTATTTTAAGCCATTTACATTTCTTCCAGATTTCATCATTTCAAGTAACGCTACAGTGAGCACCTGCAAGCACAAGGCACTTCTCAGATAGAAGACTATGTCTTCAGGGTCGGTTATGGGGAGTGAGTTAACTGGGTCAAAGGTGTGCACCTCTTTAAAACTCAACATGATGAGAAATCAGCCCCCAGTGTAGACGTGGTCAGTCTGTCTCAAGCGGCCGCTCCCCAGTTCCCTCCACAGCTCCATTCTCTTTAGAGGCCGTCTGCCCCAGCGCAACCCATGGCCGGTGGGTCAGGCTCAGCGACAGCCGCACGTCCTGTCCCTGCTGCCGTGAGAGGCGCCCGCCTTCCCACCCCGTGACCAGCCTGCCCGCTGACAAGGTACAACCAGGAAACAGTGAAACGCGGGCACCGCCTCCCGAGACCCGAGGCACAGCTCAGTCGCCGCACTGGGACCGCCTACACCCGCAGCGACCGGATTCGCTCAGACTCGCTGGGAACCGGACCCAGACACGCTCCCCACCGGGAGCCCACCGCTCACCGCCCCAGACGGGCTCTGGGGCTGCGGCCCCGGCGTGGGGCTGGGCGGCCGGAGGGGCCGAAGCCCGTGGCGAGAGCGGAAACGCAGCCGGTAGCCGCCGTGCCTCGGTTTCCCCGCCCGGCCCAGGTGTCCCCGGCTCGCGTCCACCCGCCTGCAGGGCCCGGCGTCTTACCAGGATGGCCTTGTCCTGCTCCGTGACCCGGCTCTGCTGCTTCTTACGGCCGAACAGGTTGCCCATGGCGGCCGGCGCGGCCCGGCCCGCGCCCCGCCGCCCAGCCCGGTCGGCTCCGCACGTCGCGGCCCCCGTAGTTCGGACCCAACCCACCCCGCTACGGCGGCCGCGCGGGGCCAAGCGCCGCAGAACGCGGAACGCGGCTGTCCGCAGACGGAGGCCCCGCCCCGAGAAGCGGCCGGGGTTCTGGGGCCCTGGATCGCGTGGTTCACGTGCATTTCCAGAATGCCTCACCTGCGCGGACTTCAAGACTAAAAGTTCCATCTCCCACTACGGTGGGACCTTCGCAGGGTGACAGCGTGTACCGTCTCCCGGGCGGTCAGAAATCTTGTTCACAAGTCACTGCGCCGCTGGCTCGGACCACAAAATGCTGCGTTGAGTGATGTTACAACCCTGGGCGTCAGAGTGTCCGCTGAACCGCGCCCTGCGCAGCATGCTCCACCCGCTCTGTCCTTCGGGCCGGTGACTAGTGCCCGGAGGAGCCCACCTTCTGGTTCCGTGGGCCCGGGCAGAAGCCCCTACGGGGCATCGGGGATATAGGGCGGGGCGCCACGTACACCTGCAGCCTTGGCTCCCACCCGTGTGTCCTGGCTGGGGTGGGGGTCATAGGATGGCACCCAGCCCTGTTTGGTCTCCCCAACTGATCCCGCAGCCCAGTCTGCATGGGCCCCGCCACCTTTCTAGCAGCCTAGCAGCTCCTGAGCGGTGGGTCATGATAAGATGAGGCGTCCCATGGCATGAGTCCAGCGCTCACCCCTTTCTGTGAAATGAACTCCTTGATCAGAAGCAGTGCTGCGAGGACACCACGATGGGCCTCTCAGTCCACAACAGTGCCGCTGGCAGAAGCCCCCTGGGTGAGGGGGGAGGCAAATCTGTATCCAGAGTGTCTGTTCCCGTGAGGACACGTCACTGCGCCCTGAGGGAAGAGTCCTGATTAGCTAATCTGCTGTTTGGCAGCTGGCTGGTCCCACAGGTAATAATGCCATCTGGGGGGCTCAGTGCTCTTGACCCACTGGGCCCTCAGCAGCGGTGGCCAGGTGAGCCTCAGTGAGGGGAAGTCCATGTAACTGAGCCCCGTAGAGCCTCCATCCCTGCCCACATGGTCACTTTGTCCATAGGCCCATTGACCGAGTGCTGGGGGCCTTGGAAAAGCCATTGGCTCATGTCCAGAGATTGTGCACTGCATCCACCTGGCCATGGAGAGCCTCCTGGGCAGAGGGTGCTCTTTTGTGAGCCTTCCCTGGGACACAAATGTGTTGTGTCCACTCTGAGAAGTCCATCCACATCTCTCCCCCAGACTTCCTGTGACCAATCTTCCAGGTCCTGTTTCTTCCAAGTCCCTGCCCGTTCAGTCAAACCTTAGCAGCTGCCTGTGATTCAATACAGATGTAACTTCTTGCCATCCCTCACTGCACACATACAGGCACGACTCCGAGATACTGAGGGTTCTGATCCAGACCACTGCAATAAAGCAAATATTGCAATATTTCACAGGAATTTCTTGCTCTCCCAGTGCATATAAAAGTTATGTTTTATGCTATACTGTAGTCTATTAAATGTGCAATAGCATTATGTCTGAAAAAAAGATGTACATACCTTTATGTACATACATTAATTTTTTTTATACCTTAATTTAAAATGCTTTATTACCCCCAGTCCGTCAAGAGAGACATTGGAAGAGAGAAATTGTGTTCTATGGCAGGATCCCCAGGGGCACCTGTCTTGAAATACTCAGAGGTCTTTTTGTATAACTGAATCGCTGAGTTGTCCACCTGAAACTAACACGATATTATAAATCAACTATACTCTTTTTTCCATTTTTTTTAATTACATTTGGACCTTTAAGAAACATATACCATCAGTCATACCACTATTCAGTAAAAATCTATTTTAATTTTTAGAATTAGAAAATAACACTCAGAAGTATGAAAACCACATGGGCATATATAGTAAGTGCTCAACAAATGTTGGCTTTTATTATTATTAGGTGATCATGGGATTGACTTTCACTAATTTGGTCTTGAGTTATAAGCTGCTGTTGACCCAGGGATAGTTTCTAAGAAGACCAAGTTCCTGCCACTCCAAGGAATATAAGGGAAATACAACTTCCCTTTAGTGCAGTCTACCCCAAAGACGAACTGGATAAAGCCCCAAAGAGCTTTATCCAGACTACTATGTGAGATCCTTCAGGTGATTTTAGATGGTGTGCAGACCTTTTAAATAATGTTCTTTAAAATACTATGTATTTAAGGGGCTTCCCTGGTGGCGCAGTGGTTGAGAGTCTGCCTGCCGATGCAGGGGACACGGGTTCGTGCCCCGGTCTAGGAAGATCCCACATGCCACAGAGTGGCTGGGCCCATGAGCCATGGCCGCGGAGCCTGTGCGTCCGGAGTCTGTGCTCTGTAATGGGAGAGGCCACAACAGTGAGAGGCCCACGTACAACAACAACAACAACAACAAAAAAAGAAAATACTATGTATTTAAGAATAAACATAACTGGTAAAATATCTATGTTTAAATATATTTTTATGACAAAAGACAACAGTTTTGCATTTATGCTGATATAAAGTTTCCTTTTAAAATAAATTATTAAAGTGTAATAAGTAAGTTGATTCAGAGAAAGCTGTTAAGTAATCATAGTAGAGGTGGTACCCAGAAACAGTAAAAATTGAGGAGGTGGTATGCAAATGATTGCTCCTTGAGAAGTGCTGTGTGATGAAGCGAACCTGCCTGCTCCCCATTCTGCTACATATGAAAATATTAACACTCATTTAATGGAGTTTACATATATCACACAGTTATAAAATTTTCGTACTGGACAAGACCATGAGATCATCACAGAACAACCCTCCTTGTTTTAGTTAGGTGGATTCTGAGGTCTAGAGATGCTGTGCCTTGATTAAGTGCAGTACGTTCTGGAGGAACTGGGATTTCACCCTGTTAGAGAAAACATTCATATTTTCTGGTGGTCTAGACCCCGAGTAGAAAAGGAATTTAAATTAAGGTATAAAAAATGCTTTATTGGGGCTTCCCTGGTGGCGCAGTGGCTGAGAGTCCACCTGCCGATGCAGGGGACACGGGTTCGTGCCCCAGTCCAGGAGGATCCCACATGCCGCGGAGCGGCTGGGCCCGTGAGCCATCGACGCTGGGCCTGCGCGTCCGGAGCCTGTGCTCTGCAGCGGGAGAGGCCACAGCAGTGAGAGGCCCGCGTACCGCAAAAAAAAAAAAAAAAAAGCTTTATTGCTGGGACTTCCCTGGCAGTCCAGTGGTTAGGACTTTACCTTCCAATGCAGGGGGTGTAGGTTCGATTCCTGGTTGGGGAGCTGGGATCCCTCATGCCTTGCGGCCAAAAAACCAAAACATAAAACAGAAGCAATATTGTAACAAATTCAATAAAGACTTTAAAAATGGTTCACATCAAAAAAATCTTTAAAAAAATGCTTTACTGCTTAAAAAAATGCTGAAACAGGGAACTCCCTGGTGGTTCAGTAGTTAGGACTCCATGCTTTCACTGCTGAGGACCCGGGTTCAATCCCTGGTTGGGTAACTAAGATCCCATAAGCTGTGCAGTGCAGCCAAAAAAAAAAAAAAAAAAAGGGGGCCAAAACAATTACAATACAGGTATACCTCGTTTTATTTCACTTCACAGATATTGCATTTTTTAACAATTGAAGGTTCATGACAACCTTGTATTGAGCAAGTCTATTGGCGCCATTTTTCCAACAGCATTTGCTCATCTCCTGTCTCTGTGTCATGTTTTGCTAATTCTCACAATATTTCAAACTTCTTCATTATTATATTTGTTATGGTGATCAGTGGTCTTTGATGTTACTACTATGAGTCGCTGAAGGCTCAGACGATGGTTAACATTTTTCATTTTATTTTTTTTGAAATTTTTTGCCAATTGGGTCTTTTAAAAAAAATATTTATTTAGGCTGCACCGGGTCTTAGTTGTGGCATGCAGGATCTATTTCCCCCACCAGGGATCGAACTCGGGCCCACTGCACTGGGAGCAGAGTCCTAACCACTGGACCACCAGGGAAGTCCCCTGGGTTTGCTGCTTTTTCAGTGACCTGCCCACCTTAGCTCTGGGCCTTGACCCACCGGGTTCCCAGGAGAAATCAGGGACCCTGTTTTGATGGCAGCACCTCTACCGTCATGCCTGGCCTGCAGACTTTGGAGGGCTTTTCAAGAACCCGAGGTCCTCACCAAGGGCTTTCTTGCGGCCTCTGTCCAGTGTGTGTGCTTCGGGGCCACGAGGGGCTCAAGGAACGGGTTGCACCTGATAAATTCATGTCAAGTCCTTGTCTGCCCCAGCCCTTGTAGTCTTTCCTCTGTATTATACCAAGAAATTCCTGGCACCTTAGCTGGACCATGTTAAGTCCAAGTTTCCAGCAACAAAGGAGCTTCTCACAGATGCAAGCAAACAGTGGGGCCCGAGTCTCAGGTGCCCATACTCTGTCCAGCTCCCTGGGGGTCGGCTGCCAAGGGTACCTGTGAGGGACGCCCCCGCAAGACTTTCCAGTGTGAGTCAGCAATATCTTGGTATTCTTGGGGCGTGAAGCAGGTAGCTGCTTCGGTGGGGTCTTCACGAGTGGGGGCGGGAGGGCTGCCTCAGACAGGGAGCAGGGTTGCTTCTGCTGGGAGGCAAGGCTCAACGGGATTATGGGGGGTCACGATCAGTCCACTCAGCTCTCTCCATCTGACTCTTTCACACTTAAAGCTCTGACCTGGTGAGGCTGAGAATTCAATTTACATTGTAATCCTACAACCCACAGGATAAAACTTGGGGAATGATCTCCAGACACAACAGTCTTGCTACAAGAAACAAGATTTTCTTTTATAGTAGTCCTACACATTTTCTGCTTTTCTGACTCTACCTTGAACAGAGAATTTAAAGCCCCTTGCTTGTCATTTAAAAAAAGGAAATCTTCCCAGTGTGGTCAGAAATCACCAGCCCACCCCACAGTCCTGATTTCCCCCAGGGTGTTGCTTTGCAGCTGCTTGGGCTCCCAGAACCTGGCTTTCAGGAAACATTTCCTTCCAGGTCATCACAGAAAAGTGTGTGGCTGCAGCATGTCTCCACCACCCGCGTCCAATTTGCCACAGACTGTATTAGTCTCCCTGGCTGCCATGACAAATTACCACGGGCTGGGCCACTCAGACAACAGAAACTTATTGTCTCAGAGTCTGCAGGTTGGAAGTCTGAGATCAAGGTGTCGGCAGGGCCGGCTCCCTCTGAGGCTGTGAGGGGGACTCTGTCCCAGCTTCTCTCCCAGCTTCTGGTGGTTTGCCAGCAAGGCCTGGCATGTGGAAGCATCACCTGGCCTCTGCCTCCATCTTCACGTAGCCTCCTACCTGTGTCCAGATTTCCCCTTTTCATAAGGACTCCAGTCATGTTGGATCAGGGCCGACCTGAATGACTTCCTTTTAACTTGATCACCTCTGTAGAGACCGTCTCCCTAAATAAGGGCATATTCTGAGCTATTGGGGGTTAGGACTCCAACATCTGAATTTTGGGGGGACACAGTTCAGTCCATAACACAATAATGAGATCATCGCTGCGTACAACCAGTTTTGGGTTTCCGTCTTCGAAGGTCTCTGTCCTGGACTGACTTCTGGCACTAACTATGCATCATGGAATCCTCTGTAAACAGGCATCTCTCTGGGAATTTCAAGCAGGAAGATGTTTATTACAGAGATCCAGCCCTTCAAAACCAGGGTTTCAGGAATGAAGGTCAGGGGTCCCATCACTGGATCCTGGGGGCGTGGGAGCTTTCGTAGACTCGAAAGGAAAGGCTCGGCACAGTGACCCCCTGCCTCACAACCACACCTGCCAAGGCCCCAGCTGGCCGCCCCTACACCTCTTCCACCACCCACAGCTCAGATGGAACACTTAGTACCAGAGGAAATTAACCTGGAATCCTGATGGGAGGCCTTCCAGGGAAGGTACAACGGGATGGCCCTTACCTGACTCGCAGACTGGGGCAAGCAGGCAGAGTGCAAGTGCGGCCGCGCGGGACGGTTTGCTCACAGGTGTAGCTGACAGGGCCTTGCGGGCCGGGGTGGCGGGCCAAGGAGCACATGGCAGGACTTGAACCTCCACCAACTGAGGCCGCCTTGGGTGACCAGCGCGGGAGGCCATCCGGAACCTCCTGCCCCTCATCGTTCCTCGGCCTTCATCCTCGGTCCACCTTCTCTGCCCACCTCTCAGCCTCCGCTGGGTGCCCACCTTCCCAGGCCTCCAGGTTTCACTCCCAGACAAGGGCTCTGATTGGTTCTCTCCAGGCCAATCAGCTGTGGCCTTGCGGGCGTCATGCCTTCACCTGAGCCAATCCGCAGATGGGTGGGCGGGTGCTCGCGGGCAGAGAGGAGGGAATTTCCTCCAAAATAGGCGCTCTTCGAGGCCACGAAACGCCAGCGATTCTGGGACAAGCCCAACATGAGAATGTGGGTCATGCCGATGCCTGGTCGGGCCAGGACACCCCAGGGAGGACGAGCTGGGGGGCTGGCCGGGGGTGAACGTGCAGCATGTTAAAAACTGTCAGGGTCCTGGTCAGGGGTCCCCAGGGTCAGGGGTCCTGGGGGGTCAGACTAAGGAGGCGGTGGGTGACAGCAGCAGAGAACGCGGGGTGAGCCAAGGAATCTTTTGGAAGAAGTCGGAAGAATCCAGGCCAAGTCCCAGACATTGGGTATGAGCCCAGGAAATAGTGCTGAAGACACAGATGAGGTGTTGGCGGGACCAGCTGCATGGACGCTACGTGGGCACAGAGGATGGGGCAGCCCCGGGTGCGGGCCGGTGGGAGTTCCCAGGTGGGCGTCCTGGGAGGGGGGACGTCCTGGGGAAGGGCGGAGCTCAGAGAGGCCGCGGGGAGAGGGGCTGCAGGGGAAGGCCCTGCCTGCTGGTGACCCTCGAGGGACCCATGAGTGGGGACGCTGGGCCGCAGCGGGTCAAGGGTTGAGACACATCTTTTGGGGGCTTGAGAGCAGAAGAAACGCGGGGCCTCGGGGAGGGGTGCAGGGCCGCAGGGGCGTCCACCTTCCTTCCTGGAAGTGTAGCGCAGGACGCTCAGCCGGGCTGCGGGAGGGCAAAGGCTAGCCCCGCAGCGGCCACGCGGTGGCGCTGCAGGACAGCCGGGCGGCCGCGGGACAACACCAGGGCCTGGGATGTGGGCCGGCTCCCCCCAAGGCGGTACGGATACCCGTCCCCCAGCACTCCGCATCCCAGCACTGGGCACCTCAGCACTCCCACACCTAGAACCCCGCACCTCGCACCCCACACCGGGCACCCACCCCCGGACACAGGCCATCTGGTACCCCAGCACCTGGCACCCCTCACCTCGGCATCTCGGACACTGTGCCCCGCGGGGAGAGCACCCCACATCCCAGCACCCTGCACCGGTCCCAACACACCAGCCACCTGGCACCCCAGCATCTGGCATCCCACACCCAGCATCGTAGCGCCCTGGCATCCCTGCACTACAGCACCCAGCACCAACAGGCAGCGACCCCTGCAGGGCTTTCAGGAAGGTGGGTCCAAGAAGAACAGATGGGGTTGAGGGAGGATCTGCCATGGGTCTGCCCTAGCTGGGAGAAGCTGGGAGAAGCCACGTCCTTTGAGGTGTTCTGCAGATACTGAAACCCCCACCAGGTGGAAGAAGTTAACTGTATGCTGCCCACAAGCATGGAGACCCCAGAACGAACGATTGGAACCAGAAGGTTGATGATGTTTACTCCCAATTACCTCACCTCCAACCAATCAGAAGAATGTTCACGCGCTGATCACCCCCTGCCCCCCCCACCCCCGCCCCGTCTTTAAAAACTTTTCCCTGAAAGCCTTCAGGGAGTTTGGGCCTTTTAAGCACTAGCTGTCTGGACTCCTTGCTTAGTGCCTACAATCAGTGCTGCGCTCCTTCACCACAACCTGGTGTCAATAGACTGGCTTTACTGTGTGTGGGCAACAGAGCCAAGTTTAGTTCCATAACACATCTTCTTTGGAGAAATGTCTGTTCAAGTCCTTTGCCCAGTTTTGAATTGAGTTGTTTGTTTTTCAGTTGGTGAGTTGTGAGAGCTCTTTATGCGTTCTGGATATTAAACCCTTATCAGATATATGATTTGCAAATATTTTCTCTGTAGGTTATTTTCTTTCACATTCTTTTTTTTTTCACATTCTTGATGCATGAAATTGTTTCACTTATATGAAGTCCAGTTTATCTGGTTTTTGTGTTGTGCTTCTGGTGTAAAATCTAAGAATCCATTGCCAAACCCAAGGTCATGAAAATTTACCCCCATGTTTTTTTCTTAGGAGTTTTATAGTTTTAGCTCCTATATTTACGTCATTGATCCATTGTGAGTTAGTTTTCGAATATGGTGTGAGGTAAGGGCCCACCTTTTGTGTGTGAATATTCAGTTGTCCCAGCACCATTTAGTAAAGGACTATTCTTTCCCCAGTGAATGGCTTTGTCACCCTTTTTGAGAACCAGTTGCCTGTAGGGAACTCCACGTGGTTCTGCCTGGGCTTTGGTGATGCTTGTTGCTGGCGGCTGCCACCTTCCCTGTGGAACTAGGGCTGCTGTCCAGTGTGGCCGGGCTCTCTCACAGCACAGCCCCCAGGCCACTCCTCCTGCAGGGCAGGGCACAGTGGGTGCTGGTGACAAGCTCTGGACCGGGGCCCCTCCCTCCTCACCCCAGTCCCTCCCCCGCAGTTGGGGGGGCCTCTCTGGGAGCTCCCCTGTCTTGTCTCCTGTGTGGAGAGGCACTGGGCAGGCTCTGCTGGACCAGAACCTGTGCCCCCCGGGTGTCTGCCCCACACTCAGGCAGTGGCTTGTCCCCTCAGCTCCTCTTTCACGGCCTCTCCTCCTTCACACAGCAGCAACGTCTGGGTCGGTGTATCGGATGCCTCACCCGGATTTCTGATCCTCAGCCACTTGTCCCAGCTGCACACTTTCAGGCCGTGTGGACGTGGGGCTGCGGCTTCCTGTGCTGGCCCCTGGCTCCCTCCCTGCACATCAGCCCTGGGGACCAGGGGGGCTGGCGGGTGGGTGGGTGTCTCAGGATGTGCCTGCTGGCTGGGGAGAGGGGTGGGGACATGAAGCCCACCTCCCACCATCGGAAAAAGTCCCGGCCCCACCAGGTGGAGGCAAAGGAGACCTTTGCTCCAAGACGCAGATCCAGGGGCTGCAATCAACCTGCCAGGGTGTCTCTTCCACCTGATGCTGCTGAGGAGAAATTGGTGGAAACCAACTAGCTCAGGGGCTGACAACAGCCCAATTCGATCTCTCCCCGAAGCCCCATCCTGACCCTCGAGGCCGGGCCACCTGCCAGGACCACAGGGCTCGGGAGGGGTCTCTGCCCTCCCCACCCAGCCTGGGTCTCCCACATCCTCCCCCACTTGCTTCTGGTCCTATGAGACTCGGCCTCAGAGCCACCTTGTCCGTGCCTGCACCCCATGCTTTCGCCAGAGTCCCTGTCCCCACCCACCAAGCGCCACTGTCCCCCCTGTCCAGCACATGGCAGGGGCTGTGCCGAATTGGCCCCTCCAGACGGGGCACTGGGGCAGGGCTGCAGGGAGTTAGGGGGGTTCAGACTTCAGCCTGAGTTTAGAGGACACAACTGGGCACATACCAGCTGCCATCCTCTCTCTGGTCCCCCTCTTCCTTCACCTGTTCTGGTCGTACCCCATCTTCACCTGCCCCAGGCTGTGAGGCACTGGCCACTTTTGGGGGCACATGGGCCTCCAACGAGCTTGTGCAACTGAACCTGAGAAACAGAACAAACTTGAGAGGTCAACCCCTCTGACCCCTTCCCAGAGGAGCACCTGCAGAAATTCCAGGAACAAGATAGTGGCCGGCCAGCCTCATGGCACCCCCAGCCCTTGTCTGTAATCACCTTCTCCCAAACTCCCTCTGCCGGCCCCACATCCTGAGACTGGAATCACCACCGCCCGCCTGCACGCGCATGTGTGTCTGCGTGTCGGCCGTGGGGAACACGTCTTTGCCGGGAATTCTTGGCCCCTCCTGTGTGTGGAAGCACAGCGTCAGCACCGGCAGCAGGACCAGGCTGTGGCCACGTCTCAGGTGGTCCTGTGCCGAAAGCTGCTGAGCCAGGAGGGACCTTCCTGGTTCCAAGTGACCCACAGAGCAGAGCCTTGCCGAGCTGGATGACCTCATGAGACGCCACTTCCCTGCCCACTCTCTCCTCGGCTGGATGGCTGTCTCTGCACAGCTGCCCCATACAGTTGTCCCTAGCTCCTGGCCTGCAGGCCGACACTGGTCATTTGGTGCAGCTGGGCTCTCTTTTCCGGCCCTTCACCGCGGCTGTGCAGCCGAGTGGAGGGTGTGGGCCTGGGCCTGGCCTGGCGCCCTCCTGTGGTAGCTACTTCCACGTGCCCATCTTTCATTTTTATGAGCACTTGGTTTGTACTCAAGTGCTGGTGACAGAATAACTGATGCTAATGGGAAAAATATTACTCTCTCCACTGAAGCGTGTCGGATGCAGCTGAGTAAATGCTGGGTATCCTTCTTGTTTAAAACAAACCATAATTTAATTCAGGAGTTCCAGCTGCTCAGACCCTGGGTTTCTATGGCAACAGCTCCCCTCCCCACCTTGGAGCAGGCGCTGTGCTGGGGAATCCACCCACTTCCCGGCAGCCTCCCTCATGCGCCAGGCCTGGGGGCCTCCCCAGGGATGTGGGGGCAGCTGGCCCTGCACGGATGGCTCTGGAGAGCAGGGGCCATGGCCTGATGCCCTTTTCCCAGTCCTCTCCTGGCACTGAGAACAGGGATTGACATCTTCCTTCCCATCTCAGCATCCATCCACCTCCTCTTGGCCAGCCCCCGCCCCTCGGCCTTTGGGGGCTCTGCTTGGTGGGGGACTTGTAGACAGAGAAAGTGGTCAGCAGAATGAAGTCTCCCAAAGGGGCCCACATCCTAATCCTGGGAGCTGGGACCTTGTTAGGTCACGTGACAAAGGGGATTAAGGTTGCCAATCAGTGACTCGTGTGGGGAGAATTGTGGATTATCCTGTGGGGCCATGTCATCACAGGGTCCTTGAAAGAGTGAGAGGGCAGAGTCTGAGTCAGAGTGATGCCCTATGAGAAAGACTTCACCAGCACCGCCGGCTCTGAAGGAAGAGGAAGGGGCCACAAGCCAAGGGATGAGGGCAGATTCTAGAAGCTGGAAAAGGGGGAAGAGGGATTCTCTTCTGGAAGCTGCGGAAGGAACCTTGCTGACTCCTGGTTTTAGGTCCAGCGTGGGGCTCTCCAGGATCGGGAGGGTAAGTCTGTCCTGGCTAACACGTTTGGAGTGATTTGCTACAGCAGTCATGGGGGCTGACATGGGGGCTTCATTGGTCTGGGACCAGGGGCCGGGTGGCCCGCCTCCTTCCCAAGTCCTGGCCCCTTTCTTCCCCCTGTGCCCCCGGCAACTCAGTCCCTTGTCACAGCCTACCTGGTCTCCCCTGGGGCCCGCCCCTTGTCCTTGGTCAGGTCGGCCCCGTCTAGCCCAGTGAACCCCGTTCACTTCCGGTCGCCCCTTCAGCCCCACTGTACATGGCTGGTACCCGATGCCACCTGCCTCCCCGCCCCCCACAACCCCTTTGCAGAGCGAAGGTCTTTCTCCGGGCCTTGAGGTCAGGATGCCTGGCTGGGATGCAGGTTCCTGCCACCACCCAATGGGTGTGGCTTTGGGTGAGTTACTTAACGCCTGGGCCCCATTTCCTGTCACGGGGGCAGCAAGAGCCGGTGCCCAAGCCGTCTCCAGTGGGACCCACATCTCAGTGGGACCCCTGAGATGTGAGGTGTGCTTGAGGGGCCGGGACCCCACGGGCCTGTTGACCGCATCTGTGGGAACATCCCCACCCAACCTCAGGAAGTGTCTAGGGATGGCAAGGCCTGCGGAGCCACAGGGTCCCGTCTAGAATCAGGAGCCATTTGGAGCAGGGGGGCCCTGCAGGAGATGACGTTCCAGCCCCCAAAGGGGGGACGACCCTGGACCACCAGGTGGGCCTGAGGAGTCACGCGCTGACAGTGGAAGACCTTTTAGGCTGGGGTCAGAGGGGATGCTGGCTGAGGGTGGAGTTGCGGTCCCCGAGCCATGGGATGGGCGTGGGAAGGCAGATGCCCAGAATAGAGCGGACGCAGGCTCCTGGCCTCTAACTGCAGGTGGTAAATAAGAGACACAAGAAGTGGCAGCAGGAATCCCTCTGGGAGCCTGGGCTCACAGGTAGAGTGGGGTGACCCCACATTTAAAAGGCACCCCAAGTGCCTTTTCTTGGACCAACAGTCCAAGCCACAGGGCTGGGGCTGTGCCTAAGGGGAACGAGGGCCGAGAACCACCTGCTTGGTGCCTGGAGTCCCCGAGGGCACAGAGGACTTGCCTTAAAAGACAGAGCCTCCAGCCACCCTCTGCATATTTATCTTTTATTAACAGTTTATCGCTCTTACTCTCGTATTACAATTCCATGTTTCATCAAAGTCTTTCAATTCTCATTTTGGTAAAATAAATAGAGATAAATGAACCCTTAGGTCACGCTCTCTCGAGACTCTGTAACTTCATGATTGAATTTTCGCATCAGACCTGTGAAGACAGCCCCTCTGCGGGGCCTCTGCGCTTGGCCAGGGGATGGTTTTGTCTCAAAACAAACAGAACCGCATATGAGCTCAAAATCTGGAGTGGAACCGCTCCGTGAATTGGCTGTGGGTAGTCAACTCTGCATCTGTGGGTGGAGCTCAGCTTCTGGAAGGTTCCGAAGTCGCCGTCTGGAGCGCCGGGTGGAGGTGACCGGCTGTGTGCGGGGGAGCTGAGCTTTCTGCGGTCTCCCCGACCCCACGCTGCTCGCTTGCCCAGACCATGGCGGACGCTGTCCTGGAACTTTCTCAGGGGAGCAGGCATGGCCTATGGGCTGCAGAAGGGCTGTTCCCCTTGCCCAGCCCTGCGCCCCGCCAAGCCCACCCACATCCACAGCATGGCTCTCCCTCACATTCTCACTATTATTGGCCTCTTATTGGCAGAAGTAGCTAAGCCAGCTCATCCCTCTATTTCTGAATAATCCTGATTCCCAAGGAAAATGGAAAAAATGCTTTTCAAAATATCATTGTGGCTGCGTCTCGTGTTCCAGGTGTGGCTGCTCAGCGCGCCGTCCCAGACGCGTGTGCATGGACATATGTGAAGCTGCTGCCCTCCCGGGAGCTCTCCCGTGTCCCTCGCAAGCATGAGCTGCACCCCTTTGTGTGGGGACAGAGGGCTGGGGTGGCACCGTTCACCCCGATACTCTTGGGGCTTGGTGGCCCCTCCATGTGTGCTCGTGTGATGCGTGTGGGGTGCAGGTGGGGAGGCCACGGTTCCCACACCTGCTGGGGAAGAGCAGCACTTGAGAGAAACAAGCTCTGTGGCCCACGGGACCTGTCTCTCCTTCCAAACCAGGGCCCCTCCTGCTGACAGACCTGCAGCAAGAACAGCTGACACTCAGACGGAAGTCCTGCCTGCGGGGAGGGTGGCTGTGTGGGGAGGGGCACGCTCGGCCTCGCCGTTTGGCCGGATGGGCCCGGGGTGAGGACCCAGTGGGTGGCAGGCCGCCTCCATCTGTCCTTCACTCCATCTCAAGCTCATCCAGTGCGCTCAGACCATCCCCAGGAGGACACCCGGGGGTGGGGGGGAGGAGGCACGGCGTGCAGCCCCGGGAGGCTGGCTTCCGTCTGGAGCCTTTGTGGACTAATGCATCACTCGGAAAACAAAACAAGTGTTTCCCCCTTAAAAACCTCAGAAGAAAACAGGACGGGAAGGGGACTGGGATGTACAGCTACTGTGTCCTCAGGCCAGGAGCTGTGTTTCATCAGAGCAGCAACCATCACACCGAGGACTCCAGCAGAGCCCCCTTCTCTGGGCTCCTGGGCGTGACAGCGAAGACAGACAGACAGACAGTGCAGGCCCTCTCGAGCCCTCAGCAGCCAGGTCAGGCAGGTGCTCAGGGCAGTGCGGTGGGTCCACTATGTACATGGCGGCCTGTGGGGAGGGGCCGCTATCTGACGCGCTTCTCCACCGAGTACACGGAGATGTAGTAGTCGTTGCTGCCCACGGCCAGGTGAGGCTGCAGGAGGGAGCAGAGAGCAGGCAGTGAGCATCCAGGGGGGTGCCGGCCGGGCCTTGACACCCCAACTCCGCCCACGAGGCAGGCGCGGGAACGAGGGCCCATCGGCTGCGGCTTCTGCAGAGATGCATCATCTCCTCCCTGTCACAGGGAATCTGCACACTCCCCATGCCTCCCACACTTGTTTTTTCAGGATGGCCTCCCAGGGACAGCTCTGGGAGACTGATGTCGTGCGTTTAGGCAGAGAGCCACACGCCGGGCTCCCAGGGAGCCTCACGCTGCACGAAGGCAGGTTGGCAGAATCCTAATTTAAAACACAGCAGCCCCCAACCACACGGCCGACTGTAACGAAGGACCGTGCTGTCAGCCGGGTCACAGGGGTCTGGGCTGCTCCTACCCCAGTGGGCTTTACAGGGGGAGGTTTCTCCAGGACTGGGGTCTGTGTAGGGGCCGAAGGGGTCAGAAAGGGCAGGGCTACTTCACATCTGCTTTGATTGACAGGGAATTTGGTGCTGCTTCTACAGTGAGTGCAGTCTGGGGGCTACGGCCCCTAGAGACCCTGGGCCACACTGTGGTGTGGGGAGGGGCCTGGCTGCAGCACCCCTCCTGCTGCTGCTGCTAGCCTCCCGCCCGCCCTCCTTGCCTCCCGCGGGGACACAGACCCAGTGCGGGTGGAAAGCCAGGCAGCTGATGGCGCCGACTCGCTGGCCCATGAAGCCGTCGTAGTACTTGATGTGGTTGATCAGATCTCCGCTGCCATTGTAGATGGCGGTGAACTGGTTCATGGAGCCACTGCACACGAGAAGGCCTGGCAGTCAGCGTGGGGAGGCGGGCGTGTCCACAAGGAGATGGGGCTCCTCTCTGGTCACCCCCACGAGAGGACTTGGGCCTCAAGGGCCGGGAGGCCAGGCAGGTGAGGAGCAGCAAAGGAGCCGCACACTCAGTCCCTCCACCCAGCTCTCCTCCACAGGTGTGGGGGCGGGCAGTAGTGCCTGCTGTTTACACAGGGCCCCAGGAGTTGGTCAGGCAGGGCGGGGAGAGAGAAGAGGGCCGGCACCTACCACGCGATCAGGTTTGCCTGGGGGTGGATGTCAAGGGCCGTCAGCCCCTTAATGATCTGCAGGACGTTCACGGACTCCGGCATCCGAGGGTCGAAGAAGCGCACGTCCCCGTTGACGCTGCCAAGAGGGTGTTGTGGTGATGCTGGGCGGGCCTACCGGCCCCAGGACGGGCCATGTGTGGTCAGGGGCCGTCCACACGTGCAGCTCAAGGCCATGGTTCCCTGGACCCTCAGAGTGTCCAGGGAGGCCCCTGGATGGCACATGGGCCCACCCCACCGACCCTGGCAGCCAGGCCTGCCGCCGAGCCCCTTGGACCCCTCCCCAGAGCCAGAAAGGGCCCAGCTGCCGAGGCACGAAGCAGCGGTGAGCAAAGACACAGGGGAGGCTGTGAGTTATTCATTTCCGGCCAGAGATTAGATTTTGTGCAGCTGGGGATGCGGCGACGGGCGGGAGGTGAGGACAGTAGGCCACCTCTTCCCTGCCCTGGGCCTGGCGGACATCGTTTTGAGAGCTATGTTCTGTTTTCACGTTACAAACAAGGGAAGAGCATCTCTTTGAAGAAATGGTGGCTTTGTGACAGTAAATTACATTTTCTGTCCCTTTAACGGGCAAATAAATATGCGCTGCTCTCAGCACAGGATTTACCGGCAGCAGGAATGGACTTATGGGCAGACAACGGATCCGCACAGTGATACTGGCACACGCCAGGCAGATGCCGCTGTTGCGGGGAGGCTTTGCCCAGCCGCCTTGCCACCCCGTCCCCTGCCGCTGCAAGTCACCCACAGGCAAAGTTCTCCAGTGGGAGGACCTGCTGTCCCCACCCTTGTGCCGGCTCTGACCTTTCTGGCCTGTCCCAAAGCAGAAGTTAATTACTACCCTGAAATGCCATCATTTCCCAGCTGTTTAAATATCAAGGACATATTTTAGATGGAGGGAAAATAATGTTTTTACAGCAAAATGTCTCATGAATATTCCATGCTCATTACCTGACGCTCATGATGTGGCCCTCAGGGTGCTTCTGGAGGTAGGCCTTCACCACCCAGGCCGTGTGCTCCCGGTATGTCATGACGCGGCTGGAGGGGAGGAAGGTGGGGTCAGGGCCCGGTGACAACTGTGGGTGTCCCTGATGCTCCGAGGCATCAGGATGGGAGGCAGGGTGGACTTCGTTTTGAGCAGAGGGAACAGAGCATTTATTTAAAGCGTCCGGGGTCCGCCGGTGCTGCGAGGTCTGCCCTCACCCTCTTGTGTTCACTGTGAGTGACTGAACCCCCCAGGTACGCCCCTCCCTGGGGGCCTCCCAAACACCTTGGGCCACGCTGGGACCTCCGGAGGCAGGGTGGCTGTCATGCCCTCCCGGGGCCTGGGCACCGCCAGCCCCCCTACCAGGACTTCACACTGGCATCTCCCTGTGGGTTTGAGGGTCAAGACCAAGAACCCCAGACTCTAAGGCTGTCGAAATGGAGGGACACAGGGGCTTTCCTGGAGGCCTGGTGAGGGTCTTTGACAGGGAGTACGGGACTGGGATGCGTGTGCTGGGGAGGTGGGGGCAGAGTGTGACATCTGGGAAGGCATCCAGGACTCAGGTCACACCCAGCACACATAAGTCTCGGTGCCTGGGGATGCACAGGAGACCCCACGTCTCTGTCCTCAGACCTTGGGCCGAAGAGGGGGCTCTGGAGACCCCAGCCCCTCCCTCACGGCCGTTCTGTGACCCTCAGGTCTTCTTGGGTTGGTTTGCCAGTTAACTGCCTGCCTAGAGAGGCTTCTTAAAATAACAGTTTGACTGAGATTTGATTCACATACTGTAAGACTCTCCCTTTAAAAGCACATATTCAGTGACTTTCGCACATCCTTACAGCTATGCGCCCATCACACATCTAATTTTAGAACATTTTCATCACCCCAAAAAGAAACCCTGCTCCCCCACCTCCACGATGGCTGCTTTTGGTGGGTAGTGTGGGCTTTCAGTGGGCACCCTCCCATAGAGACCCGCAGGGAACATGCAAGCCAGGGGCTGCCTGGGCCCACTCGCCATCCAAGCCTCAGGCCCAAATTCCCGCCACAGTCTGGCTGACGCCTCTGCTGCCTGCCTGGGTCCTGTACTGACTCCCCCGACTGCTCCTGGCCCTGCAACCTCACAGCTGCACTCTCTTCCGGCTGGGGTCACTGATGGTGCTCGCCTGCTCTCAGGCCCAGCTCAGTCCTGTCCCCTCGTCCCCTCCCACGAGGGCTCCTTTAGCTCCTGTGGCTGCACATGGGCCCACCTGCTGCTTCCCATTCAAAGGCCAGGCCTGTTTTCAGGGACAAGGTGGGTGTTCAGTAAACATCACCCGGGAGCCCGCGACGGCTGGGCCTGGGTTCCAGCGTTGCTCTGCCATTTACCATCCGTGTGTGACTGGCGTCTGGACCTCCACGCTCACCGGCTCACACAGGGCACGGCGCTGGGCCCCACCTGGGCCTCAGCCCAGGGCTGAGGGGCAGTGCCCAGAAAAGCCGTGACAATGCATGTGGCCCAGCGCTGCACAGCACCCACGCGTGTCCCTGACGCCATCTTCTTGGCTATTCTTGAGTTCAACCCGGGAGGCGGTAGCCTTCTCTATGTTCAGGTGGGAATGGAGCCCAGGAGGGCAGCGCCTTGCTGGGACCTCCCGACCCCCAAACCTGTGTTCCAAACAGCCCATCCACGGCTGGTGGGAAGCCGTGCTCCTCCACACGCTGGGGGATGTGGCTCTGCGGGGAGTGCCCAGCTGGCTCTGGGGGCTGGCTCTGTCTGGCAGAGGGAGGGGAAGGCGTAGCCCAATTACCATTCGCTGAGCGCCATCCTCCTGTCGTAGACGCGGATGGAGCCGTCGCCGAGCCCAGCCACGATGAGGGAGCGGTGGGAGTCGCAGGACAGGCTCGTCACGCAGCTGTCGGCACCTGTGGGGATGTCCTAGGGCCGACACAGACCCCGTGAGGCACCCTGGCATCAGGCCCCCCACCCCACCCCCACTAGCTGCTGGATCCCTTTTACAGCCACCGTGGGTGCGTTTGTCACCCTGGCGTGGAGCTGCTGCCTTTCTCTCCACCGGGGAAGCTGTCAAGGCCTGAGGAGCTGGGCCCCAGAGGGAGTCAGGCTCCATCTGCTTGAGTGACAGCCCGGGCACCCGAGGCCCGCAGCCAGGAAGGCAGGGCAGCAAACACCTCTGCGCCCATTAAACTTTCCAAAGTCTCCCTCTCTCCTAAGAAGGAAGACGAAACATATATCGGCAGGAGGAATCATCGTCGGCTCCCTCTTAAAACTCCTAATTAGTTCAGGGAAGGGTCTAGGGGGAGTCCTGCCGCCCATAAACCATCTCCTCGCCTCTCCTCCTGGCAGCTGTAAACGCTGGAGAAGGGAAGAAGGCATGATAAATGCGCGGCAGGAAAGAGCAGGAAACAGGAAATGGGCCCCCAGACGGGGAAAAGTGCTTTTCCAATCAGAAAAGTTTTTGCTGCTCTCAGGCACACACAAGGAAGAAATCCAACACGGATGGAAACCGAATCATCGTATCCCTTTAAAAGGTGGGAGGCAGCCTGACTTGGCCCCGCTTCCCCTGCCCCCCCCACCCCAAGACACCACCTGCTCAGAGTACTTGCGGCGGGGTGGGGTGGGGGCGCTCAAGGACCCTCATTCTCAGCTCTCGACCTCAAGGGCAATCGGAGCTGGGAAGGACAGCAGGGTCTGCGCCCACTGGCCCGCCTCGCCCCCAGGGAGGCCCCATGAGGGACGGTGTGCTTACCTGCACCTTCATCTCACGATCCGTGTCCCAGATCCGGACGATACGCACATCTCCCGAGCTCATGAGGAGCCCGGTCTCCTGTTCCCAGTCCACCACCATCCCAGCTCCTGGAGAGACACAGACGGGCACCGGTGTCACCGAGGGAGCCTGTTCCGGGCAACAGCTCAAGCAGTCGGTGCCAACCCATAGGGTGGGTCCCCAACCTCATGCAAGCTTGAGGTCGGGGTGACAATTCAGAGCCTTCTCTATATCTCTGCTGTACCCAGGCATCTACCAGAGAGACAGCAGGACCGTTTGTCCAAGATGCCCACCTTCCAGGACACCTGGGCATGATCGGCAGGTCTGGAGACTTTAGAATGGGTGTCAGAGGCACAGAGATGTGAGTCTCCTGGGTCCCGCAGTCCCCTGGGGGTGAACAGCTTTGCAGCTGCCCCTCACGGAGGCAGGGGGCTGACCACAGACGGTCAGTGGTGAATGAATCGAGGACTGCCCTCCCCTACACTGGACTGGGCGGGGGGGGCGAATGCCTTCAGCATCCCTAAGGGCAGCACTGACCTCACAGGAGGGACTATAAGATTTAAGATGTTTAATTATAATATTTCAAACACACAGAAAAAACACAACAGAAACCCCTGTACCCACCACCCAGATCTAAGAGCTGCTAATATCTTATCATTTTTGCTCTTTTTTTTGTTCTTGAAGTGAAATTTAAGACAGTGAAAGCCTCACTTGCCTGTCCTGTCCGCAGACAAATCACCCACAGGCCTTGGGCGCCCTCCTAGGCTGGCCCCCGTGCACTCCCCTGTAGGGGCACGTGTCCAAAACCATGAACCACATCTCCCACATTTCAAAAACGTCGCCAATTTCAAACGGGGGTATATTTTCCAGCAATTGCGTTTTTCCAGTAAGGTTACGTTTTGAGGGTTTATCCAACCCAACGGATGCAGATCTGGTTAATTAGTACTGAACTTCTGGGTAACACGCCTTTGGAGAACGAGCCCATCACTTCCACGATTCCCTGCCTGTAAACCACGCCACACTGACGTTTCCACACGCCCTTGCACAAGGAAGTGGCAGCACCGGGAAGGGGACATATCCCTGTGCGTCCCACCTCCCCAGGCGAGGCCGTTTCACTCCCAGAGTGGATGCTGGTCTGCAGTCTCATCAGAAATGGACACAAGGTGTGATTTCCCCAAATCCTGGTCGATGTTGGTGTGTGCAGCCTGTATGTTTTAATATACATTCTGACATTGATGGTTTAACTCATATATTGCAAATATCCTCTCCTATTCTGTCACTGACATTATAACTTTGTTTATGTCTTCTTTTGGTCATACTGAAGTCTGAAGTGAAGTCATCATGCTTTTTTATACATTTGTCTCTGCTTTTTGTGGCAGCAGCTCCTGTGTTTGCCTCTATGGTTTCCCCTTCTCTCTGTGGGTGCCCACTTTTCTCCTGACTTCCTGAGTTGGACAATGTGACCTTCACTTGTTCTTTTCTGATATGCCCCTTTCAGGCTATGGAGTTCCCGCCAAGTGCCCGATCTCTCTCCCGAACTCCAGACTCTCATCTGTATGTGTCACTTCAGGTTCCTGCTTGGATCTGAGCCCCTCAACCCTCACTCCAGAGACCCCCCATGGCTTCCCATTCTGCCCTGGCCCCTGCAAGGTTCGAGCTCCAAAAGTGACCAGGCTGGTCCTCTTAACGGACAGTGGGCCCTGTGCCTGGAACGCCCCTCTCCTGACGTCCATGCAGCCCCTCCAAATCGTGCTCATTCACCTCCTCGACCATGTGAGGCTACGACTCACCCTGTTCCGTCTTCTACCTGTTCCAGATGTGTCACCTGGCACACCCCTTCCCGTCCTCCCTGTTTTGCTGGCGGCTGCCATGTCTACCCCGCAGAATGTCAGCTCCACACAACAAATGGACGAGCCTTTGTTTCACCTTTTAGAATGCAGTCTCCCCACTGCAACGCCCCTGACCCCAGGCAGGAGAATACACCCTAATGTGCCAGAAAGGCATCTACTGGTGACAAGGCTGCAGGCGAGGCCTCTCACCTATCACCACGATCAGAACTGGTAGGGGAGAGGGCAGGGCATGTGGCCCCCACTTCTGTCCGGGACAGCCCAGTCACACTGTGACCAGTCAGCCCACAAGCAGAGCCTGAAACCACGCCACCTGCTTCCCCTCACCATGTGCCCGGTGTTCATGGTGTGAATGAATCGCAGAGGACGCGCCCACCCACGACCTGACTTGGGGTGCCAGGTCACTGCAGAGGCTCACAGACTCCTGTATCCATGGACCACTGATGGGGTGGCCTGTGTTCTCGGGCATCCTTAACTGCACTTGGAGCTCTGTGTCAGCCCCGTGGGGCTTTCAGGAGCCGTGTAATTAAGGAGTGGTCCTCCGATGAGAGCATGTGGCCAGGTGACATCTGGGATGCTCTGGGGTCACAGGAACAAGCTGGGGAGGGTCTGGGGGGACCACAGAAGGACTGGGAGGGGGGTCTCAGCCCCATGCCCATGCAGGAAGCAGAGAGGAGGCCGCGGCCACTCCCAATGGGGTAAGAAGCCTGACCTGGCCTCCAAATGAAGTGGTGGTGGCTTCCTTCTTGCTGAGTCTCCTTCATGATGGATTCAGAGCCAGTGGGGGCCCGCCCTGCATTAGTGCCCACCCAAGTGACCTCATTTCAACTGAATCCTTCTCTCAAATACAGTCACCCTCTGAGTGCTGGGGCCGAGGACTCCACCACGTGAATTTGGGGAGACACAGCTCCCACACAGGGCCCCAGCGTCTCCATCTGCACTGGAGGCTCTGGAAGGTGTGCCCATGTGGCCGTCAGAGGACCTGGGGACGTGCATCACGTGAGCTCTGAGTCCTGTTTTAAATCTAGATTCTCTGATGCGGACCAAATGCTGGTTTAAACCAGTTGTAAAGCATGGTGAAGCCAGCAGAGACAAGAAACGTGTTTCCTAAGGTCTTCCCAAGTCCTGTACACGCCAGGGAGGCAGGCGTCCTATGTATACAGACAAATCTGGGCGAGGCTGCTTCCTTAGCTCTACCAGACTGTTTGCGGAAGCTGTGTCACCTAAGACAGTAAGCTCCTATCTGTGGAAGAGTCTCAGATCAACGTGAAAACTTCTGGGATAAAAACAACAGTCTGCTTGCACCCTGACCGACCTCCTGCGCCTGCCGACCCTCACCTCATTCTCCTGTAGGTCTGGGGTCCTGGCCCGTCCTCCTGCCCAGAACAGAACGCAAACACTGGCCTTCTCACTCGAGACCTTTCCCAACCAAGCCTGTGTCTCGACCTCCAGACACAGCGGAGGAGAGATGATCTGACTCATCACGAGTTGGTAAAAGATGATAAAAAGGGTGACGCTCTTCCTTGACGTGTTGAGCACAAGGAACAAAATTGATGGCTATGATTTAAGTAAAACTCATAAGACAGGAACATTGTGACTTTGAACCAGAGTGAAGATTCCAATCACTTCGTTCCTGGGGAGCACGGTCTCAGCAGTGTCTCCTCCTTCCCCATCCCCAGAAAAGTGGCAGCTGTGGGCAGAGCCTGTGCCCCTCCTCCCTCCCCCGGGCCTCCTTGGCCTTTTTTTTCTTTGGCAGCAGGCAGGCTGCTCTGGACTCCCCCCAGGAGGGCCCCTCCTCCCTGTCGACGCTGCCGCCTCGACACGGAGAGTGCTCGACTGATGGAGGCTCCGCGCGTGCTGCAGCCTCTCCCCCACTGGGCGAACTCCAGCACCCTGAGTGCCTGAGATCACGGTCCATCCATCTCACTGCCTGGGGCCAGGGGTGGTGGGCGGCCCCCAAAAGGATGCAGAGATTCCCGTCTGACTTTATCCTGGATATGAGCTCTGCTCACATGTTCCCATCCAAAAGCTGGCCGTGAAAAAGAGGGAATTTCTTCATTAAAATATAGACGTCTGGCACAGGGATGGCTGTAGACTAGGAAGCTGGAACGTGTAAGTCAGGGACCAGACAGAACCCTAGGCCCAGCAGACAGTGAAAAGAAGAAACACGTTGTTTCAGAGGCTTGGGTCCCTGTGATGTCCATGATCAGCCCTCCAGGCTCAGAGGCCAGTCCAGACTGACCTCTAAGGACCCTGTCGTCTGGAATGGACCTCTGAGAACCCAACATGGGGATCTGACCTCTGAGGACATGTCATGTAGATCTGATCCCTAAGGACCCATCAGCCCCAACCTGAAACGCCCTTAGGAGCTATGGTTCTGGAACTCCGAGGAGGAGGGGCCAGCCCCTGCCCAACCAGGCATGTGTGAGAACCTCACACCTGTGGGATGGCGACCTCCATTCCCTCCCCAGGGATGCAGACGCAATGCCTCCCCACGGGATCAGGCCTCCCTCAGGGCCCATGAACACCTCCTGGACAGCCGGCAGGTTCAGAGACACAGGACAGGGCTGGCAACAGAAAACTGGGCTCCTCGGGAGCAAATGATTTCACCTAAACTTCCATTTCTCACCTGGGAGGTGGACCAGAACACGTGGCAGCTGCTTAGGGTCAGAGGAGACAGGGTGGGGCACACGCCTCCTGGGAGAGGAGGGAGCCGTCGTTCCCCACGGCCAGTGCCCCGTCCTGCGTGGGCCCATGGGGGCTGCCACCCGGCCCCGTGTCCTGCCTCCTGCACTGAGAGGGCTTCCTGCTCACCAGGTCCTGCTAATTTTAGACTCTGGATGTGCTTGTGACCCCGGAGGAGGAGTAAGGCTGGGAGGGGAGGGCAGCCGTGACTCCCCCCGCCAGCCACCCCTGTGCTCTGCCGTCGGTGCCCTGCTTGCTGCCCAGATGATCCAGGCAACGAATACTAACAGCTGCCCCAAGGCCCAAGGTTTACGTCCAGTTCACACACACACCGGTGCTGGACGATCTGTTCCCTGCCCTCCGGGGTGGCTGCTGCCCCCGGGCAGCTGACAACCAGGGGACGGGGCTGCCCTCCTCTGGCCGCCCCAGGTCCTGACCGTGAAAGGTGTCCCCTGGCTCCTCTTCAGGATTTCAGGGCAAGTGACCCTGTCATTCCTCTGAGAACCCAGGAGGCTCTTTCTGAGAGAAATCCTTCCTGTTACAACCACCGCCATCACTGCTGGCGGGAAGCAAAGGAGTGAAGATTGAGTCAGTCTCGGGTTTTCTCTTTTCTCTTTTTCCTTCCTTTTGAACTTTTTACTAAAAGGGTCCTTTGTAAAATACGAAACTGTGAGTTTGTACATCTGTAAGGACATCTTGTTCTCAGCCTCCCGGGACCTGCTTCTCTACCCACTCCAGTTCTGATGGCACGAGGGACCCCGTCAGACACATAGCCACATATGCCTTCCTGCAGGGAACCCTTGTTTAGGGAGCGACTAAAGAGAGACCAGAACAGAAAGTTCACCAGAAGGCTGGTCATACTCTAAACTCAGATGCTGCAAATTAAAGGTCAAGAATTCTACCTGCTGCCTGGATTCATAAGGCTCCATCTCTTTACAATTTACCTGACTAGTGAGCTTAGGAGAGAAAAGGGCTCGTTTTGAGCAGGCATATGGGTTTGCTAACCCAGTGTTACCATGTATCCACAGTCAGTTGCATATAGGTGTTTTAGTAACTATCAAACTTGTATATGGATTTTCAGATGGAAACAGATGCTTTAAGAGACTTTGCATTAAATTCTGAAAAAGATTCTTTTTTGAAAAATTTGGTGGGAACGCAAATCTCAATCTGGAGCGACTTTTCTGTCCTGATGGAGTCGTGAGATGTGCCTCCTCCCTGCGAGCCTGCGGAGCTGCGCCATCCTCACTCCAGCAGGCTTGGATCTGGACTGTTTTCCATTCCCAGGCTGTTGTGAAGGTGGCCTGGAACAGAGAACTGAATTGTCCTTGAGCCAGCCCAAGAGTGACTGAGGCCACCAAGGAGGCCGGGAGGTGCGACCATGAGGCCTCGGCTCCCAGGGAGAGTCCTGTCTATGGCTTTCGTTAAGATTTCTTCCCAGAGCCTCACACAGTCAACCTCATTCATCCCATGAGATCTCAGTGCTCAGCTGGTGATGATTTTTTGTATTGGAGGAGACTGTGCAGATGGAACGAATAAGAAAAACCACAGCCCTGATCCTCTGCTGCCTGAAGAGCACAGCGGGCTAGCGAGCGTCCTCAGGCAAAGCAGAGGAGCCGGCTCCCACCCCTGGCACTCACAGATAAGGGAGAAGGCACTCACCTCCCTGCTTACTGCGGTCAAGAAAGATTGAGACCTTTCGGGCCAGACCTGCGAGGAAACAGGGATTATGGGATGGATGCAAGGGAAAGCAGGCCAGCCAGAGCCAAATCAGCCAAAATCACACAAACCACAAACAGGGGAGCAGCCGAGAAGGAAACAGGAGAGAGGGGCAGACGGTGGCCCAGGCCACGGCTGCAGTGGGAAAAAAGGGCCAAATGTACCTCTGAACGTGAAAACCCAATTATCAGGGGTTTTGGCTAAAAAGACTCTCTTTCTAGACAGGAAATTGGAAGCACTATGACTTGGGGGAAACATGACCCGACACGGCGTGGGCACTTCCAGTGAGTGGAGGTTAGTGGCCGGATGTGCACACAGTGCAGCCCAACCAGCAGGAGCTGACCCACTGGCCACGCCCGGAGGAGGCAGACACTTCCGTTTAGGTCCTTAGAGTGAGGACAGCTCTTCATTCATGGGGCCCAGCGGTCAGTGAGGAGGCCTCTGGGGGGTGGGAAGTGTGCTTCCATCTGGGTGTCTGTGGGCGCCGTGGCCCAAGGACGGGCGGTCCCACCACCGGTTCTATTTCAGAGCACGGCTCGCTCAGTTCCGGGGATGGCCGTGAACCCAGACTGACTTCAGTTCTCCTGACAGCGGGGTACCCCATGAGGGGAGTGTCCCCAGGCTAACTGCACATGCATGCACAGGAGCGTGTTCAGGTGTGCACATGCATGCATGCATGCCCATGCCTGTGTGCACATGTACACACGGGAGCCAGGGGCATGCTAAGATGATGCGGAGACCCTGCACATGTCACATGACTTCCGAAAAGCAGGGGTAGGGCTCCCGCAAGAAACAGTCTCTTTAGTCACAAACCACGGAATCAAATCTTTGCTAACAAGCTGCCACGACAGCGACTTGGCGAGCAGATTCTGAGCTGGAGAGCGCGCAGGAGAACCTCACAGGCAGACTTTTCTAACTGTTCAGGGAGTGCCAAGTCCTCCCTCCCACGTGCCCTACACAGCAGCATTCACAAATGAGACCCCCTACGCCCTCTGTAGCTGAAGGACACGGTGGGCCAGGCCTCATGGGGTGCACAGCTGTGCAGGATCCCCCGTCACAGGCGCGTGGAGGAGCTGATGACCGCAGCCCCCCCGAGGGTGCCTCTTCCCCCCCCACAGCTCGTGGCTGCCTGGGACCTGAGACCAGGCGGAGGACCTCACTGCGGAGCACAGGGAGCTTCACGTGCCTGGGGGGGCGGTAATCTGGAGCAGGGAGCGGGGGCTGCTGCTTCTGCCCGACAAGGTCCCGGGGGAACACAGCCAGAACTCTGAAGCTGTGGGGGTCCCCCCAGACGCTGACAAGCAACTGCTGTGGAAGCTGCTAGCTCTCCCCACAGGGTCCCAGCCCACAGCTCTGTAACTGTCAAGTCAGAGGCCAAGGCGGGTGAAGAAAAAGAAACAAGGTGCTGATGGGCAGAAGGCAACAAGAAGTTGGCACAGGGGTCAGAATTCCACCAGACCTGCCCCTCGGTTACTGAGCTTGAGCTCCTGAAATAGAAATTACAATCGGGGGTCTCTCCAGCCCTGCTGGGGCTGCGATCCCCGTGCTGCAGAGGGAAGCTGTGGAGACTGAGGGATGTGGGGCCCGGAGAGGCTCCCCGGTTCTCAGTGTGCCCCTTCTGGGCCCTGCAGCACACAAGCCCTTCCTGTCTTGATCCTTTAGAGCAGTCAGCCTCCCAGGCTCACCACCCCTTCCACCTTCCATCCCCCTGAAAGAACAAGGAAATAATGTCTTCCTTTTTGCTAAGCCCACAGCTGCCTGGTCAAAAGGCAGGGGACAGACCAAACGAACTCTGGCTTAGCCGCCAAGGAGTGCTGCGTGCCTGCCCAAAGCCCCCCTCACCCCACCTGCCGATAAAGACCTGGAGGTAAGACCCCCACCAGCTTCCTGACCCCTCAGCAACAGTGCCTCTCCTGGGGGGCTTTCTGAAACCCAGGAAAGGGAGAGGGTCCAGCAGGAAGGAGTCTGTAGCAAACATGTCTACAGCAGTGGAACCACTCTCAAGTTAGGGCTGCAGTGCACACCTGGGCCAGGAGCAGCTCACACAGGTGACATCTGGGGGAGACAAGTGCAGGGGAGCCCTGAGACTGTACTGCTGTCACCTCAGCCTCCTTTCCTCCCAGCTAGACTCTCTGCCCCCCTCCCAAACTGCATGCTGTCCACCCTTGCTTTCACCTTCACTAGAGCAAAGGCAAGTGGCATCACGGGTAAAAAACCACAGACACATCATTTGGGGGTGGCAGGTATTTGGGGGCGGCAGGTAGGTAGGCCGCTGCAAGAGGAATAAACTAGACAACAGTGTATCCACTGGGCTGCCAGTGGGCTCCCCACTTTCTCATCCTCTGGCCCTGCCGGGAGGCTGACCCTGCTCTCGACCAGCCCCTGCCTTCCCTGCACAGGGGTATGCAGAACGGCGGGAGCCTGGGGTGTGTCCCGTCCTGCTGGACGGCAGCAGGAAGCTAAGGACTGAAAACCACGATTCAACTCATCCAGCGTGTCCCGCAGTGAAACAAACCTGTGAGCGTGAGCACCTGAGAGCCACGGGGAGGCCGTCAGCCACCTGCTCTGCCGCAGCCAGCAGCACTGAGGCGGGCCTGAGGTGGGGCTGGGGGCTGAGCGGGTGGGAGGCGGGGGCGCTGCAGGGCAGGGATCAGGCTTTTGCTCCAATGTTGGAAAAAGCAAGAGAGAGACAGAGGGACCTGTGACGGCAGCTGTCATCCACGTTAGCCCAGGACTGGGCCCAGAGGGGCCTGGGCAACAAGAAAACGGCTGTGTTGGGTCCTGTGGAGGTGGGTATGCATGACCATTTTGTTCCTGAAGAAAATGTAAAAACATGGCTATTTTAAAAATTAACACATACGGAAGTGTCTGCCGTGGAGCCAGCTGTGCCCCCAGGGGTCGGCGTCGCCCTAGGACAAGTGCTCTGACGGAGGAGACAGAAGCAGCCATGGAGGCACCTATCGGCCACGCGAGGACATGCGAAGACCCCAGGCCAGCAGGGGGCCGACAGCAAGCCGCTCCCGCCTCCATCTGGCAGCGGCTCTGCGACCACACTGGAGGGCGGCTCCGGCTGAGGGTGTCCCTGGAAATCCAGACCCGCGGCCGCATTAATGCTGTGTGAACAGCGAGCGCGGGGCTGAGAGGTGCAGACCTCCTGACAATGGGCTGGACCCAGAGACCGGAAGGCGGTGCTGGTGTCTCTCACCCTGGGCGTGGGGCAGCCATGCACACCGACAGGCAGCACGCACAGCAGTGGCCGGTGGGTGCTGCAGCCGTGCCTCTGTCAGCCCAGGGCAGGCAGGCAGCGCACTGGCCTCCCCCGTAGGACCAGACACAACTGGGGCGCCTGCTGTGTGCTCATCACCGAGAGGCGATTAACTCGGGCACGAGGGGCACAGAATGCAGCCCCAGGCCCTGCCGCGGCCACGCTCTCACAAGCAACACGAGCTTCCAGCCAAGGACGGGGGCTGTGGGCTGGTCAGAGCTCGGCAGGACTTCCACCCGCGAGCAGAGTCTCCCAAGGTGGAGGCTGGCTGGGTCGTTACTTGGGGAGTCTGAGTGGACTGAGCGCCTGCAGGACCCCGGGGAGCACCCACCTCGGGTGGTGGGCAGCATGTCGGAGAGCCCCTGCCAGGCCGTCACCATTTCTGGATTCTTTTCCAAATCAGCAAAGTTCTTCCAGACTCTGATGGCACCGTCATCTTGGGGAGACAAGAGAGGATATTCAAATGCAGGCCTGGCTGCTCTGGGAAGGGGAGGAGGGCCCTCCCCCGGAGGCACAGGAGGACAAAGGCTGCCCAGCCCAAGGGACAGATGGGTCTCTCGTCTGGTGAGGAGCCTATCAGAGGCAGAGTGAGGCCTGTTCTGGCCTGACCTTGGGCTTCAGGGCTGTGCCTCCGCCTCAGCATTCCCGATCCCCCCCGAGGGGATCACCTGCCAAGAAGAGGCAGTCTCAAGGGGACGGTGCTCAGGGCCTCTCTCTCCCCACCTCCCCTCACACGAGACTCAGGAAATGGGCGGGTTGTTCCTCCTGCCTCTCCAGGCTCAGAACGGGGCAGAGGCCCCAGTGTTCTCCGGCAGATGGGCAGCCAGGTGGGCCTGAGTGTGTGGGTCCACCACCTGGCTGTCTGTCTGTCTGTCCTTCCTTCCTTCCTCCTGGTGTTGCTTGCCCCCAGGACCCTGCTCTCTGGCCTCACTAGCCCTTCACACGAGGCCCTCAAGGATGACCTTGCCTCAAGCTGCAGAGGGAGGATGAGGTCATCTGGGGACACACTGGGAAACACTTGCCTGATCTCTGCTGAGAAGTGAAGCCTCGTGCTGCACCTCCACTGGGACCCGACTCCTGAAGGGCCCTGGGTTCCTCTGCTGTGTCTCTGCGTCCGGGGAATCACCCTCTCTGCCTCCTCTTTGGCGCTCAGAGAGGCTCGGTGTGATCTGTCCTCAAACCCCCAACTGACCCTACTGGCTGCCCGCACCACTCTGGGTTTTTGTCCTCCCCCTCCCTGCCTGATGTCTGCCAGGGGGCTGGCTTTGGACCGGGGCTGGACTTTATTTTCCTGGGGAGGGCTGCCAGCAGGACCTCTCCCCATGGGTGTGCCTTTAATGATGGAGGCCTCCACTTGGGAGCGGTTAGTCCCCTTTGCCAGAAGAAACAATCGAGGTCACAGGAAGCTTTGTGCCAATTCGTGCTGGGGTCTTGCATCTGTCCCCCACCACCTCTGCATTGCGGTTTAGGTCCCCACCACACAAACCCCACTCACCTGTGGCTGTGAGCAGGAGTGAGCAGTCCTGGCCATTCAGATACTCCATGGCCGTGACCCTCGTGTACCGAGGGTTTCCGTTGTGGAAATAATCCAGCTTCTCCCCTTTCTCCCAGTCCCAAAAACTTCAGGGAATAAGAGAGGAATAAGGCTAGTGATCAGGGAAATACAAAAGCCACAAGGAAATACCACCTTACACCCACCAGGTCGGCCACCAGCAAAAACACAGAAAGGGACAAATGTTGTCAGGGATGTGGAGAAACTGGAATGCTGTGCCCTGCTGGTGGGAACATAAAATGGTGTAGCTGCCATGCGAAACAAGAGTGGTTCTTCAAGATAACTAAACACAGAACTACCGTTTGGCCAGGATTCTACCTCTGGGTATACACTGTGCACCCAGGTGATATCAGTGTCACTCACAACAGCCAAAGGGTGAAAGCAACCCAAATGCTCATCAATGGAGGAAGGATGTAACAAAATGTGGTCCATACACATGGACTATTATTCTGTCTTAAAAGGGAAGGAAGTTCTGACACCTGCTTTGTTAAGTGAAATAATCCAGTCAAAAAAAGGACAAATACTAGATGATTCCACTTATATGAGGTTCCTGGAATAGACAAATTCATAGAGACAGGAAGTAGAGTGTGGGGTGCTGGGCCTGGGAAGTGGGGAGGGGGAGTCAGTGTTTCATGGGGACAGAGTTTCAGTTTAGGGGGATGAAAAAGTCCTGGAGAGGGACAGTGGTGATGGCTGCACAACAAGGTGAATGTGCTTAATGCCACTGAACTGCACACTTAAAAACGGAGAAGACAGTAAATTTTATGTTATGTATAAAAAAAGGAGAGGAATAAGAAACATGTAAGAATTCTATCCATTTTGGGTTTCCCCGGTGGCGCAGTGGTTGAGAATCTGCCTGCCAATGCAGGGACACGGATTCGATCTCTGGCCCGGGAAGATCCCACATGCCGTGGAGCAACTAAGCTCGTGTGCCACAACTACTGAGCCTGTGCTCAGAGCCTGTGAGCCACAACTACTGAGCCCACGTGCTGCAACTACTGAAGCCCGCGCGCCTAGAGCCCGTGTTCCACAATGAGGGAAGCCACTGCAATGAGAAGCAGCCCGTGCACCACAACGAAGAGTAGCCCCCGCTCACCGCAACTAGAGAAAGCCCGTGTGCAGCAATGAAGACCCAACACAGCCAAAAAAAAAAAAAAAGAATTATATCCATTTTATCAGCTATAAAAAGAATCGCGTCCATGGTTCTCTCCCATCAAGTGAGCGCTTTCTCAGTGACATAAGGGCAATGGTCACTATGAATTAACATGGTGTCTTGTTACTGACACTTCCCCTTCACACACTTGCTGCCCTTGCACACAAGCGGGTTCCTCACATGTCCTGTCACTGTGGGATCCTGATGAGCCCCTGTGCACCGGTCTCTGTTCACTGCACAGGAATGGCCCCATCTTCGTACCAGAAGCTCCCGTCCCGGCCCACACATAACCGTGCTCAGGCCTCTGGAACACCCGTGGTAACGTGGCCAAGTGCAACCCTGGGAGGGCGCGGGCAACACCAGGAGGAGGGACGTCTCTCTGCAAGTTTTCCAGCCCCCCCTCCCCCCCTGAAACAGCCCAAAGGCCCAGGCTGAGGAGCTTCCACACCAGGAGGGTGCAGGGGCATCCTGCCCACACCCCCCAGGGGCTACCTGTTCTCCAGCTGAAACGCCAGCCCTGCAAGTGCCCCACGTACCAGATGCTGTCTTTGTCAGCGACGGCCACACACGGCGTAAAGGGGTGAAATTTGACCACGGAGGGGACACCAGGGTTCCTGTTCAGAAATATCTGGTCGTCCAGCCTTGTGATACCTGCCAAGGGAAACACACGACTATGGGTCTCAATTTGCAGCAAATGTCAATGATGTATTTTACCAAGGCCGACACCAGTCCCTAACGTTTGGGGACCTGGAGGGGCCCAGAGGAAAGCAGGGGTTACAGCGCAGGGGTGGGCTCCTGACAGCAGGGCCCTGCCTCTGCTTGTACATGGCTAGCATTCGATATATAATTGCGACAACCCGTCAGCAATACTCAGATCAGTGCACACTGGTTAAGGTTTTAGGAAAAGAGCACCAAAGATTTTGGAATAAAGCTCAGTAAGGCTGAGATTCGTAACTGAGACCCAAGGCTGAAGCCTCGGTTTGGCCATCGCTGTCTGCAATCCAGCCAAGGATGTGAACGGGGATTTGTTCACCAGGCCCCAATACAGCCACTTGGGAAAAAACCCTCGTGGCCCTGAAGGAGCTTTAGAAGAACAACGAAAAGAGGATAAAACTGCTAAGAGCATCCGACAGGTTCACACACATTTCTGGAGAATGACACAGGCTTATGCAGAGGAGCCAGGCATGGTGGCCCCTCTTCCCTGCACGTCGTAGAGGGTGAGCAGCCCTCGTGACACTCAGGTCCCGGAGTCACCCCCTCCTCAGTGGCTGGACGCAAGTCTTGGGTGACACAGAGGAGCTGCTCACGCTTTGTGAACCTGGCGCCGGCCGGGCGAGCTACTGTCACCCACAATTTCAGTCCTTTTCCGCCTCCCTTTGCTAAAACAACTAACACAGAAAACCACTCAACAATCAAGACAGGGTTAAACTAACAGGCAAACAGGTCCCAGAGGGTTTAACTGTTGCCCAGAGGTGCCTTCCCCCACAGCCATGGGTTCCCCAGGACAGAGGCGTGATTTGACCCAGGAAAGATGAGGGGATACCCAGGTCCTGAGTCACTGCAGGTGTTCTGCAGACATGCAGAGATCCATGTATGATGGCAAAGTCATGGTGTCATGGGGGGTGGCCGGAGGGGTCATGGATAGAAAAGGCAGCATTAACTTTCCCAGCTCGTATTCCGGGGCCTCGCTGACTTGTCCGGTGACTTTGCTCGGCCCGCAGGTGTGATTTCCGTACTTCTACCGTTCACAGCCTTCCCAGCACACCGCTGGCCTCAGATAAAACTACAACTTCATGAGGAGTCCAGGCTCTGAGTGCGGCAGGTAGCGGAGGAGGCTGTGGACTCACTAGCGGCCCTGTCCTCCCTGCCCACATCCACCGGCAGTGATGCTCCCGTCAGCAAGCTCACTTGCTAAGGTTTTCAGCGGCTCAGCAGTTCCTCTCGGTGTGTGTCTGACAAGCAGACCTCTTTTTTTCCACAAAGACTGGAAAAGAGAACCCCTGACCCTAATTTACAGAGATACTTTTTTTCTTTTTTGTCTGGAAAACCTAGTTGTTTCTCGAGTGGCTGGCTCTAATTTCACCCCGTTCAGATGTCCGACTGCACGCAGCAGACTGGCTCCCAGGTTGCGCCCGTGGGTACAGAGAAACCAATTTGTTCTGCTGTCCCCGTCCATAGGCCTGGGGTTCTAAAGAACCACCAACTTCCAAGAAAATAGGCCCTTGACCCCATAATGCGGAGAGCTTCTATCACGCTGGGCGGCTCGCTCTCTCCTGGAGAAAGCTGCAGACTCTCCATTCCACATCCCCAGAGGCTTTACATCCAGCTGCGACAGTGCTTTCATAGAGGCGAGTTACAAACAACCAAGATTGGTTTTAGCAGAAGTGACCGCACATTAATGAAACGTGACCCGAGCATCTCACGGAGAGCACTGTGAACACATGCCGAAGTGCTTCCGAAACAGCATTGCTTCTGGAAGTGCTCAGTGGGCCAAGGAGTGCGATGGGCCTGGGCAGGCGGGCCAGGGACGAGACCCCGACTCCAGGCTGCCTGCAGGCAGGGACGGTCTCATGGGTTCTCACCCTCAACTTTAAAAAGTAACCGGTAATAATCAAGAGAATTTGACAGGACAGGGAGGCAAGGTCACGACAATAATTCAACAGAAGCGTTAAGAGCCTGCTTATCCACTCTGTGCGGTACCTGGGCAGGGTCAGTCCACCGCCCAAAGCTGGCCCAGCAATGAGGGCTCAGGCAGAGCCAAAAGACCAGCCCACGCCCTGTGCACTCACAGCTGTGGGACTGGGTCAGTTCCCAGGCCAGCGGGGGCTGTACTGCTGGGAGAGGGAGAGGAGAGAGGCTCGTCTCTGGGGGATGGTGAGGGCCCCAGTACTCTGTCCCTGTTCTGATCACAGGGTGGAGGCCCTCAGCTGCCCCCTCCCACCCTGCTTCAGTGCCTGGGGGGCTGCTGCAGCCAAGATGAGGAGGACCCGCGGCCCAGCAGCCCTCCCTGTGGCAGCCACTTGTCCACGCTGCTCACTGCCACTTCACCGGGGGGTAGGGCTGGGGGGCATGCAAAGTGGGCGGTTTGGGCATCTGTTGGCAAATTTAGTAAAAGGTTTGGTCAAAATGTGACTGATACACAGCTTTGGGTGATAGAGAGCAATTATTTGGGGGCCTGGTGGGGTCCAGGTAAACACAGCCAGGGCCTGGTGTTTGTCTTCTGTCCCCATGGGGAGGACACAGGCCCACTCCGCCGTGGACCCCAGGGCCTGCGGAGGGCTTGCTCCTTCCTCTCTGGAAACGACAAAAGGCAGAAGACACAATTGCCCAGAAGCTGCCAGTCAAGACAGGAGCTTCCCTGGACGATGATCCCAGAGAGCTTCCAAGTCTCCCTGAGGGCAAAGGCACAGAGTCTCCCGGGACCAGGCTTTGTCAGGCAGGCGGATGGTGCCCCCACCTTGGCACTCCTCCCTCGAGCATCTCTGCCAGCCTCACTTCTCCCCTGCACAAGGGTGGGTGGGCGCCTGCTCAACGACCGCGGTGGCCCCTGGGGACACTGCTTACCCTTCTGGATGAGCTGCTGCGCCTGCTTCCTGACGCGGGTGTTTCGCAGAAACCGCCACTCCCGCTCCTTGCGGATCTGACTCTCCAGGTCATGCTCTTCCGGGATCTTCAACAATAAAAAAACAATTATTTCCAGATAAGAGGATTCGTCCTCCGCAGGTGCTAAAGAATCTGGGTTCTCTGGTCAGCCCAGTGTCCAGTGCCCTACCGCAGGCTAGAGCAGAGCATTACAGTCAGAGGTTGGTCACTGGATCCCCGAAGCAGCTTCCCTCTCTATGCTGGGAGTGCCGCTCACTGCTGCCCGCTGGGCTTAGAGGCTCTGAGACCTGGGACCGGGTGGGGGGAGGGCTGGCCGGCGCGGGGACACGGAGTGGAGACTTAGGAAACCCCTGCCCCCACGACGGCCCAATGGTGGAAGCCAGAAGTCTCGCACTCTGACAGGGCAGCAGGGGGGCTGGTTTCAAAGCAGACAGATTTTGAGGGGAGATTCAGGGATTAGGGCTGGGTGTTTTCCGAAGGAGGGGACACAAAGGGCCCTGCTGTGCCAGACACTAAATTTGCTCCTTCTTGCCCTTAAATGCAAAATCGGAAAAAGATGGGCTGTGCTCAGAGACTTTTGCTTTTATTCTTTGATGCCAAAGGGAACAGAGGCATCTGGTTAGAAGATGAACGAGCTCATGAGAAGTGACAGAGGACAGCAGCCAGGGCACGGCTACCCTGTGACAGCTGCGAGAGGCAGGCCGGGCCTGAGGGTGGGGTCTTCTCTGGGAGTTGCTGCCCGCCCCACTCCACCTAATGCAGCAGAGGGTGAAGCTGGCATCGGATTCCGCACAGGTGGAGACTGAGGAAGGAGCTTCGACCCTTCTGCCCTCCCTAATCGGCTTTCAAGAGACGGAGTTTATCTGCACGTGGAGTATATGGATGCTGCGGAACAGTCCCCTTTCCTGGATAAGGGCCCTTCTCGCTTCATGGCTGGCGTGTGTGCATGGCGTGGGTGCCTGTGGGCTACGGATGGGTGTGCCTAGGAGAGGGCCACACTTAGCAAATAATGAGTTATGATTTAAGTCTACTTTATTCATAACAATCACTTGTCATGTAAAAAAGATGTATCTCCTAAATCACATAGTCAATCTGGCTAACTCTGGTTCCCTGCTTGAAAACTCAGAGTTGTAAAATCCCAAAATACAAAAGGAATCGAGTAAACTAGGAAAAACCCTTCTTCCACTTAGCTGAGTTAACCAGCCTTGTACTCAGCCAGGCAACACCACACAGGCAGAAGGAGCCCATATTCATCCTGGAGAAAGCATCAGGATGAAGGACAGTGAACGTGGTCATGTGCACGTGCCCGTGTGTAAGTGTGGCTGAGAAATGAGGTGACGTCTACACGGAGAGGAGTTCAGCTCACGTTTTAGGCAGTTATTACATGAAATGGTCATGGAGCACTTTCGTGTCTTCTCCTAGAATGCTCTGTGTTATCTCTGATCACAAATGAACAACCCCAAACCTCACCTCGTCCCTGTGTACAGGTGCCGAGGCCTCTGTGTTCCAGCATTTCACTGCTACACTCCTTTTTTTCTCTTAAAAATCACAAAACTACACCCAGCAAAACAGCAAAGATATCCTGACACAGAGACAACCGAAGAAAAGTCACCCAGAGCCTCCAGAGCACAGTTAGTGCTGTAGACATAACCCCACAAAGGTACTTGGGATAGACGGTGGGTTTTTACCAGTTGGTTTTGTTTCATGACAACCCAGAGATTATTTGAAAACAAATAACAAATAACCAATAACGTAGAACAATAATAAGAAAACCCCACATGAAAAGACTGAGACTGCACCTGAATAAATCTCTCGTTTCTGCGGGAATATATTAGAGGAAGGGTCTAGACAAGCAGGAAGGGAGTGGGACAGGCAGGCATGAAGTTCTGGACTGTACTCCCCATGGTGGGGGCAGGTGGGAGGAAGGAAGGGGGACGGGAGGCAGCTGCGCATGGGAGTGTGGCCACACGTGCCTTGGGGACACAGACAGGCTGACCTCCACGGCACAGCCGGGCATCACTGCCCTGGGCTGAATCCTAAGCAGCAGAGCGTGGCGCTCCCGGGAGCAGTCCCACGGGCATACAGGCTCTGCTGAGCTCAGAGAAGGACTTGCAGAACTGAACTGAACTAAACCGCAGCCCAGGAACCAGTGCACGCATCGTCTTGGGGATAATTGCCATGAAGTACTAGGACAAGCAGGGGCGGAGAGCAGTGGGACAGTGTGGGAGGCGAGGCTGGAGTGAGACGAGGAGAGGACAAGAGAGCAGAAGAGGCCATGAGAAGCAGCCGGCGTTGGCCGGCCGGGATGGACAAGGATGTACGGAGGGACCAGACAGACGATTTCCCACTCAGCCTTTCTTAATCATCTGCTCATGTGCTCCTCCCCTCCCCCATGGCTCTGCAGGCTGAACAAAAGCTTCTGACTAAACAAAAGCCCAGACCCACACTGTGCTGCGCTTTCCTCTAAGCAGAGCTGGAGGGACGTGGGTGTGGGAAATAGTGTTACATGATTAGGATCACGACACTCCTCGAATTCCTAACACCTCCTGGCTTTTCCTCAAACAGAAACCAATTACGGTGCTGAAGCCTCCTGAAGCCTCCTGAGGAGCTGGCGGCTGACAGCTGGTGAGGGTGTCCCCCTCGCTCCTCGCCTGTCACTGGGGCAGGCTGGGCTTGGGAACAAAGGAAGACCAGAGGGTCTGCAGAAGCCTGAGGGCGGGCATTTCCACGTGGAGCAGGTTCTCATATGATGAATTTGTGAATCACAGGGCTGGGTCTTACCCTCAATGCCTCTGAATTTAAAGAGGTTCAAGTGCACGGGATAAAATTCATGACAGGCACGTGACTATCATGATTGCAGCATGACCCCTGGGGAAGGCTCATGATGTCAATGCTAAATTCTCAGACACCGAGCTCCCTGGGTTCCCACCAGAAACAAAGCCGAGTTCTGTGGCAGGACAGAGTACCTCTGCGCTTGCCTCTCACCTCGTTTAATACCAAACACCCTCCCCAAACAATGATGGGGGTCAGCAGTACCGGGAGGGTGTGCACTGGCTGCGGGCTGACCCGGCTCAACCTGCCACCTCTGGGCACGACATCTAAGGGGTGAAGACCACTGACTGCCAAGGAAAAAGCTCTGAAGTGCAGATCAGAGTTCACTGCAGGTACTGATACCCAACTACGGGCATTTTCATCATCAGGCCACACTTCTCGTAAAGCATCAGGGTGACCAAGATACAGTTCACATGCATTAAATTTCACCCTTTTGGGCACAGTATGTAACCACCACCACAGTGAGCATGTTGAACAGTCCCCCACACCTCAAACTGCCACGTGCCCTCTGTAGTCAAGCCCTCCCCCCAGCCCCAGCCCAACACCCTGCCCTCTGTTCTCTGTCCCTGCAGCTTTGTTTCGCCTTCCAGTGGTGGCTGTGGGTCTGCATCTGAGTGAAACACGTGAACATGTAAGTAGAGGTCCCCACAAACCGCAGCCCTCGCCTGCGGAGCCTCCCCCCGCGGTCAGCTGACGTGCGCTGCTGGAGGGCACCTGCACTCTGAGTCTGAGTACCCGGTGCTGAGGAAAGGAAAGCAAATTCTTAGGGAAAAGTCAAGTTCATTTCTAAGTTTAAGAGAAACATGTTTTGGATTACCTATGCCACTTCTCCCCACAGGTAGATGACTGAGAACAGGCATCCCTGGAGACTTCAAGGACAGCCACTCAGCACCCCACCAAGTAGCTTCCGAGAATTACAGTCACTGCCGTTTCAGTGAGATGGCAGACCAACCACCTAGAGTCCAAGTCACTTGACCGCACTTGCCTTAAGCAGGAGACTGTATCAACGAAACTGAACTTCCATTACTATTAGACTAAACCCCCTTAACTTTCAAGCAGATGGTATGTACCACAGGTCTAAAGGACAACTCGCTACCTACAGCACCAGTGATGAACTGTCTCCTGGGACAAATTCTGGTGTTTGCCTACTCCCTCCTTCCTTAGCCAGAAGAGCCCGAGATGTCCTGTCTGCAGGCGGACAGGTCAGCAGGAGCAGGCCGACCCTGGCGTGGACAACACACTTGGTTGACTGTAACAGGCCTCAATGATCTCTTGGGGTCATTTCTTTATTTTTTATTATTTTTAAAAATTTATTTTTGGCTGTGTTGGGTCTTCGTTTCTGCATGTGGGCTTTCTCTAGTTGCAGCGAGTGGGGGCTACTCTTCGTTGCGGTGCATGGGCTTCTCATGGTGGTGGCTTCTCTTGTTGAGGAGCACGGACTCTAGGCGCACGGGCTTCAGTAGTTGTGGCACGCAGGCTCAGCAGTTGTGGCACGCAGGCTCAGCAGTTGTGGCACGCAGGCTCAGCAGTTGTGGCACACGGGCTTAGTTGCTCTGCAGCATGTGGGATCTTCCCAGACCAGGGCTCGAACCCTTGTCCCCTGCATTGGCAGGCAGATTCTTAACCACTGCGCCACCAGGAAAGTCCCGGGGTCATTTCTTTAATATATTTTTTTCCTGATTATAAAGGTACTTCGTGCTAAGTGTAGAAAGTATGGCCATCCTGTGGCCAGTTTACGTCCTGCTTTTTTTTCCCTTTTAAAAAAATTTTATCATGAGCATTTTCTTATGTTACTAATTTCAAAGCTTTATTTTTTAATAGCTCCAATAATATCGTATCAAATACTTCATCCTTTTTTAACCATTCCCCTCCTGTTGGACATTTCCGTGGATCCTAGTTTTCGCTACTGAGAGGGTGCTTCTTTTCAGCAACGGGGCTTGATAAATGAGAACTCTATCACCTGCCTCAGGCACTGACAACCGTTATTCTGTGTTGTAACTGACAAAAATCAGTATCACTACAGGGAAACAGGAAGGCCAGAGAAAAGTTGTAATAGAGTCCAAATACTCTGCCTGGAAATTACTTGGTTATGTAGCTTGATATACAAGTGAGAATAAACTGCAGTTTTCAATTTTCCATTACCTATGAGGGAAGAGGAAGGTGGTTTTCTAAGAACGTGCTTTAGATCAGCAAGTCTAAAATGAACCCCTGCAGCACTCCCTGCAGAAAGACGGGCACAAAGATTCAGCTCTGACAGCACTGCCCTGTCTCACCCTGGCACCCTGAATGTGTGGCCTGACTCTGTAGCAAGAGGACACACGTCACGTCATCAAACCTGGAAGGCAGTGTCCCGGAATAAGCCAGATTACCCCAGTCAGCTAGCTTAGTCCAACAGTCCCCAAAGCCAGAAGCGGCCCAAGTGAGGCCTGGGGACCACCTGGATGACCTTGCTAATCAAGACAAAATGGCACATTTTATACTGGCAAGCTCGGAAAAGGCAGGTAAGTGAGGTCTGTTTCTTTTACTGTTTTTTACCTGTTAATACCAGCTACCATGACAGCAATCTGACGTCCCCTCAACAGCCACCCTCGGTGGGACAGGAGGCCAGTGGGCATAGCAGGGCCCTGTGCAGCCAGCACCTGCCCCGGGCCACGGCTCAGGGCAGGGCCTGCGCAACTGCACCTGGGCTGCTAGGAGTCACAGCATGTGGCCCCCGAGGGTCACAGTGAGCAAACCAGTGAGGATCAGACCTTGAGCTCAGAGCAGAGGGGTTCAGACACCCAGGCCTGAGGCCGGGGCTCTGGAGTCCTGTGTGCGTTTGCTGAGGAGATGGGGGCAGTGCATGCCAGGGGATTCTGGCTTTAAACCCAGAGAGCTGCTGACACACCACTACCTTCATGACAGGCTGGGCGAAGTACCGCGCGCTCCAGTCGCAGAACCCTGTCTGCATTGTGGCCGAAATGAAACTTTTGTGCCCGGCAGCATCATCCGGGTCGTCAGTGGTCTTCGGGGCATTTGGAAAGGAGGAGGGGAGGAGAAGACAGAAACAGAGTTAGTCACGTCACCCCCGAACTTCTTTGTGAGCTCGAGACAGTCCATCCCTGGAGACCAAGGCACAGGGGTCAGGCTTCTGAGGGCAATATCTCCGTGGTCCCCTCACTTCTGCGTCCTGGTGCCCAAGGAACCCCGACTGTCAGGACAGGGCTCTGAGTCTGCGCTCAGAGGTCGAGCATCCCCCAGGGCTGGCTGAGGTGGCCTGGGCTGCAGAGTCCCTGACACTTGCCATCGGTGCTGAGTCAGCAGCCCCACGAGGACTTTGTTGCTTGGTCCCAGGGCCGCCACTCCCACCAGGCCAGTCATACACATAGGACCTTGGCCTACCCTCTGGCTCCTGGATAAGAGCACAGTAGAGCTTGGGCCAACTGGGACTTCTAAGCATTAAAACTTAAAACACGTGGCTCTGCTCACTGGGACAATGGTTCAGTTTGTTCCCCGCTGCAGAACCAATGGGGGCCAGGATGGCAGAGCAGGGGTTTGCCTCACTGCACGTGGTCAGGCGTGAGAAGTGCCTCACAGAGCAGCCCCCGCTACCCAGGGAGACACGCTGGGTGGAAAATCCCACAGATGGGGTCAGCAATAAGGTCTTACCTCCCGCCTGACAGGGGAACCGCAGCCACCTGCCGCCACCTCGCGGCTCTGCTGGGCCAGGACCCACGGATCATGGTCCAGCCACTCCTGCCTGGCTGCCCCATGTAGGGTCCAGCCGGGAGGCTAAACATGGCACCTGGCGTTGTGGCCGTTTTTGTTCCTCAGCCATCGAGGCGAGGGGAGCAGGCAGCTCCAAAGCCAGGTGGGGGGGGCTGGTGGCAGGTGTGGACACCTGTCCATCCCCAACACCTGCATCTAGTTCCAAAGTCAGGGTGCAGGCTGCTGTGACCTTCCGGTTAAATTGCCGGTCACTGGTGAGCTGAGACGTGTCCTTGGCGCATTCAGAACACCCTCGCTATACCGTTTGTGCTTGGCCGGGACAGCAGCAAGCAGTCTGGACAAGACACGAGGCCCCAGCTTTTGTGTCCACCTGTTATGTGTTCTCACAACCCTGACAAACAAGGACGCCAATTCCTCCCTCTCCTGAACGGCCTCGTTTAACTTAGCGGCTGAGACCACACCCACCTACGGGGCATAATTGAATGTTGATGGAAAAAGCAAACAACCTGTCAGAATAAGCGCTTCTGTGGAGCAGCTGCCACGTTTAGTGGAGACAAATGCTATTGACTGAGAAGGGAAAAAGCCAATCAGCCCATGTGCTGCTTGTTACATGGAAGCTGCCAAGAGTGAACCCAGAACAAGGGGCTGCAGGAGGAAGAGGGACACCCTGCAGTATCTGCCCAGACGTGGGGGCAGGAGCCCAGAGCCGTCGGTGGCTCACGGCTTTCTGCACCCGGGCCGAGGCCACATGCACCCCGTCGCCCGAGGTGGTGCCTCTCCTCTCAGGAGCGAACGTCCCAGCACCCAAGCCCATTAGAGTTAGTGTTTAAAACCACTTCCGTACCTGGTCTGGGCCCTTGTCGAACATCTTCCGTGTCCGGGGGAACTGGTGGGAGTGGGGTGTGTACTGCACCGCCACGGGGCCTGTGGTGCCTGGCCGGCCTGCAGGCAGGTCTCGGCTGACCGGCTGCTTGGCCACGTCGTTGGTCAGGCTGGAGCTGCTTGCACTGGATGTTGGCGGGGAGCCTCTGCCGTCGGGAAAAAAGAAACACTGTGTTTTACCCAGAACACACTCCTTTGAAACCAAACCCTAAGCAACTTCCCCTGGTACTGCCCACTCCCAGATCCTGCGAATGGGCCCAGGGTCACCAGCTCGGACCACCCTCAATCGCATGGCTTGTCAACGTGACTTCCAAACCTGAGCTGCTGATGCTGAATTAATGACCCCTTCTAGCTTCTGCCTGCAGGTTCTAAGAACCATCTTCCCCTGAAAACCAATGCAGCCGGAGGCAAACTCAGTCAGGACTTTGAGTAGGCTCCGGGAGGGTGCAGGGCACGTCTACTCTCGAGAGCCAGTGCACAGCTCTGTGAACACTGATTAAGTGGAGGGTTCCACCCTGCTGGTCACTCACTGGAAGACACGGACCCTCTCTGATAAAATTCTGAATGGAGTCAGGTTCAGGTCAACTTTTGCTGTCACAATTGTGCAGATAAAGGTAGGAAAGGATTCTAGGAGGGGCTCAGATGAGAAGATGTCGGGGTGTGAGAGAGAGCCTGCAGGCTGGAGAGGGAGGGGGAGGCGGGGGGAGGCCGTGCTGGGAACCTCCCCAGACCCCGGAAGGCAGCTGCCCACACTCACCCCGCCTGGTGGATGTGGATGCCCTTGTTGGTGGGGCTGGCGGGTGCCGACTGAGTGAGGGAAGAGGTGGTGAGGATGCGCTGAGGCCGGGCGTTCACTGTGGCCTGAAGGAACAAAGGGACAAGTGAGGTGGGTGGTCACTGTGACAACCTGAGGCTACAAGACATGCACAGGTTGGTGGCTGCTTTTGAGTGGCTTCCAAATCACAGAAAAAGGCTTTTGGCTGAGGAAATCTCATAGGAATGGAAGGTCCCAGTTAAAATTTTCCCCGCAAATGTCACCCGCTAGATAAAATGATATTCTGTTGCTTTTCTGGAAAGTATTCACCTGGTTCAGTGAGGCTCCAAGGACGCCCCCCGCCCCGAAATGCTGTCACAAAACTGCACTGGGACTAATGAGGAGTGGGGGGGTCTGGAAGTTGGGGAGAAGGCTCTCCAGGCTCCCTCTCATGGCAGGAGCTCCCCTGGAGGGAGCAGCTTCCTGGGCAGAGCTGGCACTTGGGAAGGAGCCCGCCTAGGCTCAGCCTCGGTTGTTCGTTGTCATGTTTCGGCACAGGCTCAAAACAGCACCTTGGGTGCAGCATTTTGTGAATGGAGACAAGACCCAGGTCTGTGCACTTCCTCCCATGATCACGTGCAGGTTTGATATTTTACCCAGCAGAGGGTCTGTGCCAGCCTGGGCTGGCAGTCAGGAGGGAAGCAGCTTTGTTGTGATTTTTTTAAATGGTGGAGGAGACAATAAGCAAACAGGGGTGTCACTGCGTAGCTACTGGTGGACCCACTGACGCCAAGTTCTTTCCTGGACCTCTGTTCTGAGTGCTGGACAGCTGGATGGGCCTGCTGGATCTGGACATCCAGGGTGAAAGGACCAGAAAGGGGCTGATGCTGTGGAGGGGGTGCCACTCTGGCAGGAAGAGAACAGGAATGGCGGCTGTTGGCCACCACTTGCCCAAGTGTGGCTGGTGCCAGGCTCAGTTCTCGAAGATTGGGTGTCACCCAGCGAGATGGGCGGAGCCTCGACCTTCATGGGGTGACGCTCCAGGGGAACCCTGGACTGGCTACTTACAGAAGACCCTCAAATTCTGGCTTATTCTCTCAGCAGTTAGGAAGGCCATACCTCTATTCAGCTGACAGGTAGAAAATTACAGAATACAAAACCACCAACATAATACCAATGTGTCCCAGATAATCCTTCACTTTGAAATGCAAACAGCAAGAACTGAATCATAACCAGCCTATAAAAACTTTTTTATTTTTTGAATTATAAAAGTTGTATTGTTTGTGTTTGTTTTGCTTTGCTATTTAAGTTATTTGGCCTCCACACACACGCAACCCCAACAAAGCCTGAGAGCCAAATGATCCCTTAAGAGGTCTAAAAGGAGAAAAGAAATTTAAGCTAAGAAACTATAAACCGAATATGTGTCTCCTCAAAATTTCTAGAAAATCAGTGGGAGAGAGAGACAGAGGAGAGACAGAAAACTTTGGGGTTGAAATGCAGACTTCAGTTGAATCCACGACCTTTCAAAGTTTCCCTGAGCACAGAGGCTCTGCCACTGCCTGAGCTGGAGCCCACGGTGCTGATCTCCCCTGAGACCCCCACCCCGACTGCTCCCCTCCAAGGAGGCTCCAAAAGGGAAGAAGCGCGTGGGCCTGGGGTGCCTAACTCCGCTTCCTTGCTCTTCCCTGGGGGTGGAGGTGGCACAGCCCTGGCTTGTTCTGTCTCAGCCTCGAGGGCAAAGAAGACAGCCGTGATTTTTTAATGCAGTTCACGCTGACGGCTGCTGCACACAGCTCTAGTTTTGCATCCGTTCTGGAAATCCTGAGAGGTGGGCATGTCACTGGTTGGGGAGGCCCCATGACTGGTGATCGATCCTAGGGTTTCAGGCTTAGATGAAGCTTCTTTGCCTAACGTTTCCTATTTGTGCAACAAACATTCACTGCAGCAGTGCTGCAGTGGTGAGCATGAGTGGGGGGTGGCCACGCAGACCCGCCTGTCCGTGGGATTGGTGTGGATGGAGGCTGCTCCGGGAGCAGGTGGCGAGCAGGTTGTGGGAGATGCCCTCCAGGAAGGCCCCTTTCTGTGCTGGTTCCAGTCGCCGTTTCACACAGAGAGCACACTGCCAGGAAAGGGTAACGGAGAAACACCGGTGTGCTTGCTGGATGTCAGGCTTGGGCTGTATATGGAGGAGGATGGAGCGTGGGTCTGAGAGACCCCAGGACCTCACCGCGAGCCCCATCCACTGCAAGCACACTTGCCCATTGTTCTCACGGTGTCAACACCCTGTCATTCTCCCTCCATGACGCTGCACTGGAGTCACTGGACCAGCAGACGCGCTTTGATGATGGCCTGAGGTGAGTTCCCTTCCCAACAAGTGTTGAGTCCAGAAGAGGAAGGGCAGCAGTGGGAGGTCATAATTAGGGCTACAAGCCAACTTTTTAGAGAGTGGCAAACACCTTGTTAGTAGGATTCTAGGTCAGATGTACCCTCTTAGCCCAGTGCAAACATAGAAATGATTTGCAGGGACACTCACACAGCCCCACCTGTGCTCCCCGCCCCCATGCAGTTAATGGGGGTGGTCGCTGTAACGGGAGCCTGGGGCCGCAATAAGACACCCCCTCTGTCTCCCGCTCCCAGCGCTTTCTTACTCTGCAGATCTTCCACTAGAACACGTCACCTCACAGGGATGCAGGAAAGCGTGATCCAGTGCAGAGAAAACACCCTACAGAGGTGATGAGGACAGCGAGTTTCCCAACTGGATCTCAACACAGTCAGGGTTTAGGATACCAACGGAGGCTTTTGGCTGCTCTCTCTTGGGGGATGGAGTATTTCAGAAAAGTCCCTGTTAACTGCATACCAAAGATCTGGATTCATGTGGGAGGAGGTAATTCCCCAAAGGATCATCTACAGTTAATTCTGGGCTAAGCATGAGGCAGAGCCTCTGGTTGCTGGAGCACTGAGAATGGACACCTATGAAAGCACATGACTCTATTTATCTAAAGAGTAATTTTTCTGTAAACCACACTTCCTAGATAAATAATATAAACTTTCCGTTTGGACTCTAAGTCCCAGGTAGAATTCACTTAAAGCAACGGTGGTGACTGTGATGAATTAGCTGGCACTTGGGAGAGCCACTCTCCTGGGTGCCTGGGTGCCCTCAATCCTCGGCCTCGCGGGAGGGGAACTCGCATCAGTGAGGCCAGGACCGGGCAGAGCAGGGAGGCTCCATTTTCACAGACGAGGAGGACGACACCCACTCGAGTCCGCTGTGCCTTTCTCCAGGACCTCCTTCCTTTTCCTCTGTTTCTTTCCCCAAGACTGTACTTCCTCCCTCCCTTGGTCACAGGCCCTAATATGTTGTAACAAACATATATTTTAGAAAAGTTTAATTTTTGAATCAATCCTATTCTTAGTTGAAAAAGCAGATAATTAGACTATTTCTTAGTTTTGTATTACAGAATGAAAAAATTAACTTAATTCACTGGCCTCTTTTCTATAGACACTGAGAAGACTCCACACTCCCTGAGGATGGAACAGCACTCAGGTGCCTTTGTGGCGCGTCATGCAGTAGGATGATGAAGAAAGTGGGCGAGGGGCTCACTGGGCGCAAGGGGAGGTCAGAGTGGAATAAACTACCCGATAGTCCCGAGTCGGCCAACAGTAATGCCTAGCACTTCAGCCATGAGGCTGGCAGTGCTCACAGGCAGGAAGTGCAGCGAACACTGTGTACCTAGGAGTCTCTGCTTCCAGAGAGAGTCACACGTGTGACCAGAGGCTGGGGTTAAACCCAGAATGTGCTCCTGAATTATCCTCATTGCTTCTTTAAGGAGGAAGAGGAAGCTGACTGCTACAACAGTTTAAGACTGGGTACACGATGAGGCTGTGTTATTACTACTTGTGATGCTACCAGAAGCTGAAGTAGCAGCCACAGACAATGAGATGATTCAATCATCCAGGAAAAGACAGAACTTCACCAGTGAAGAATAACGTCGGTGGGGGAATTGAACACCACACAAATATGGTGCCAACAGGAGGCCAGGTGCTGCAGGAGGTTGGGCTACGTGGGAGGCCAACCCCAGTGAGGCAGCAGCAAATAGGAGGGCTTGATAACCAGTTTGGAAAAAAAATAACAGACCAGGAGGGAAGCTATGAGTAAGCCACGTACCTTCAGGCAAGTGGCAGCCTGAGGATGACCCCTCGTTAGTGATTAGGGTCAGATGAGGATAGAGACACGCCAGGTAAACTGTGACACGTGACAATATTTCCCTGTACTTTTCCTGTAACTTGTCTGCAAGCCTAAAATTTAATCAAAAAGTTACGAAAATCTTTAAAAATGCTATAACGAATGACTTCTTTGTGGCATTCATTATTGTTCCATTCATGAAAGATTAACTGCATGTAAACTGTCCAACTTCCATAAACAGCTGGAAAACAGAAAAAAAAAAAAGAAACAGCTGTTTTCGGACATTGGGCACTGGGTACTGCTGAGAGAAGGGGAATCACTGCCCAGCTCCTGGCCTGCAGTCAGTTTCCTGCAGACCCGGCTGTGGTGGGGGAAGGGTATCCAGACAGAGCCCAGCAGTGCAGCTAGAAGAGGGGACCAATCGGAGTGACATGGAAGCCTAGGTGGCTAGAATCTGCAGGGCAGAGAGGAGAGGGCTTCCAGGGTCTGCAGGGGAGGCCCCTCAAATCTGCTTGGGGGTGGCGTGAAAACCCATGAGGGTGGGGAAAGAACCACTGAAAGGCCAAATAATTCCCAGAGCTCACAAAAAGAACTGGGAGAGTTTACAGTCCCTAAAGAAGAAAGGACTAAAATCAATGACCTAAGCTTCCATCTTAAGAAACTAGAATCAGAAGAGCAAATTAAACTGAGAGTAAGCAGAAGAAATGAAGCAATATATATAAAAGCAGGTATCAATAAAACACAGAATGAAAAACAACAGAGAAACACAGCTGACTCTTAGACAACGTGGGTTTGAACTGCACGGGTCCACTTATACACGTTTTTCAATAAACACACACTGCAGTACTACAGAATTCAGGGTTGTGGAGACATGAATCGGAAAGGCTGATTTTTGACTGCGGGGGGTCAGGGTTGGTGTCCCTAACCCCTGTGTTGTTCAGAGGTCAATTGTACTAATGAAACCAAAAGCTGGTTCTTTGAAGAGGTACCTTTAGCCAGAAATAGTCATGAATAAGAGAAGTTGTATGTTACTGGTGCCAGGAATGAAAGAGAGGACATCACTACGGGTCACACAGATGTCCTTACCTAATTTTCTGCTGCCCTGATGTGGGTGTGCAGAAGCAGTGACACATGCCCCACCTGAAGCTACATGCACATGGAATTTAGCCTATATTGTGAATCTCTGGATTCAAAACGCTCATTCAAAGTTTCTAAACCTAAACCATGCGTAGACCTGAACATGACTGGAGTTCTCTGCTTGAACATTCATGATTGAAAACCAGGGTCCTGAGAGCTTCACAAAGAACGCCCTTCACACGTACCTTGTAGGCAATGCTGTTGAGTACTTTCATAGCCAAATCGGAAACATCTGGATAGGGATCCGCAGCCAGATGTAGCAAGACTCTCCAAATTTGAGTGTAAACACTATTGAATGAAACTCCTAGGAAAGAGAAATGGGAGCTGTTTTAACAACAAGGAGCTGCCGCTGCATGCTGGGGCAGCTTCTGGGGTAGCTCCCTCTTCTGAAGACCTAACCATGCATCAGGGGTGGACACTTAGAAGAGCTGGGGTTACAGGAAGCTCCGGTTTTGTTATCTGATAAGGGGCCCAGAGATTCAGAAATCCCAGGTGGTGAACAGGCTTGATCACACAATTTCACCTCCTGTGGCTGGATCTTTCTAGAAGGAAAAGTTAGAAAAGGGCAGGACTTCCTTTCAGGCCTTGGCTGCCTGGAGATTACTATCCAGCACTGGATTTAACGCCTAGATTTCTAGGAGCTGTCATGGCCCACCCGAGTGGAGAATGTTGGCTGAGTCCCCGTCCACACCTCCCTCTGCATTCATGGCCTGCTCTGGTCTCGGTGACTCACTGAGTCTTCTGCCCACGCTCCCCAGGACCTCCCCAGGCATCCAGCACCTCCCGAGTGTGCTCTCCACATTAGGGCCTGCCGAGTGCCTGGGTGCCAAGGCAGATGAGACGGGACATAAACACAGATGGGGTAAATCGTGGATCCGAAGGAAAGGTAAGGAACGTTTTTTTTTTTTTTTTTTTTTTGCGGTATGCGGGCCTCTCACTGTTGTGGCCTCTCCTGTTGCGGAGCACAGGCTCCGGACACGCAGGCTCAGTGGCCATGGCTCACGGACCCAGCTGCTCCGCGGCATGTGGGATCCTCCTGGACTGGGTCATGAACCCGTGTCCCCTGCATCGGCAGGCGGACTCTCAACCACTGTGCCACCAGGGAAGCCCAGGGAAGGAACATTTATGAGGGATGGGAGGCCACCCCCAGGGAAGGCGGCTCAGTCCTATTTAACCTCACCGTCCTAGCTGCAGGCATCACCCCAGGCTTTACAGAGGAGGACAGCAAGGCCTAGCATCCAAAGGATGAAGAGTTTGAATGCACGTGGCCGAATGAGGAGGCCGCCATATACCACTGCATCCTTTTTATTTGGGGGAAGCTGGACAATTGGTTTGTTGAAAAGCAAGTGCTTGTTCAACGACAGACAGGGAGTAACAGAGGATTTCGAACAAGCTGTGATCTCATGCCATCTGACCAGCCAGCCCCTAGTTAACAAAGTCCCTCTAATTATGAAGAATTTAAGCACAAGAAGGGCCACTGGAGGACAGTGTTTCCTGATGGACACCATTGTTCAAAGGGTTTTATACAACATTCAAATCACAGAAGAGGGATTGGACGAAGGTTTAGAGTAAAGGTCAGCTTCTCTTGTGTGTCCTACGTCGATGCTTATGGACAAGTCCTAGCTCACCGCACCCGACACCCTCTCATTTGTAACGGGAGGCGACAGGGTCCCAGCCCCCTTTCCACAAGGACTGTGGTGCCTACGTTTGCAGGGCCTGCCCGCTGTACGCCTGCCTGTTCACAGGGTGATGGAGCTGGAGGAGGCCAACCCCTCAATCGCATGTGGCGTGGCCGCATTCCCCAGGGGACCACCACACATAAAATACCTCCCAGTGAGCGTTCACAAAACTCCCGTCGCCTTATCCTTCCACCCTAGTTCTGGGAAGAGGAGCTGACAGCTGCTGCGGCCTCTCAATAATTCTGCAGGAGCACAGCTGCCTGCGCAGGCCAACCTCCGAGAGGCGGGGCCTGGAACGCACCTCCCGCCACCAAGGGTGAAGAGTGTTCTATGGTCAGAGCAACGCCCCATCAGGTACTCATTTGGCATGCGTGCATCAGCACCAGTTTGAGCACCTACTGTGTGCGAGGAAAGTCACTCTCGAAAGCTCGTGGCCCACAGGAATCAGGAGGGCACATCCAGGGACTTGGGTCTAGTATAAATTTGGACCTTCGTTTGGTGAGTAACGTCAGGCAGACGCACTCTTGCACAGAGGGGACCATGAGCTAGGGAACAGTCCACATGGAAACACACACCTGTCCTCCCTGCTGTCCTCTGCCCTACTCAGTGTAGAAACACAACAAAAACCTCTTGACTCTCAAATGCCATGGCTCATGACAGCTGCCCAGATTTACAAATTCTCAGGGCTGTTTGTCAAGGCAGTCGGAATCTCTTTGGGGAAATTTCCTAGAAGCTGCTTTCCTGTCCTAGCAGATCAGCTGCCATAGGAACCTGCTGCGGTGAAGGGCCACCAGGCCACTGCTATTTCTTGTCTCCCCAGAGGAGGAGGGTGGGAGAAGCCGCTCCACACTCACTCTGCAGACGGTCCCGATTCATGACGCACGGGGGAACGAGGCGAAGCACGTTCATGGACGTGGCTCACTCAGACGGGAGAACTGGCCCCACGGATGGGACGTTCCTACAAAGACCCCACACAGTCACCACAGCCACTGGGCAAAATTCTCTCCCCTCCGTTGTTTCTGAGCTCAGAGTGATCAGGGCAGCAGCCGACCTGTGTGACAAGAGGGCTGTGAAGGGCACAGTAAATCTGCTTGACTACAGATGACGGACCCGTGGTAACAGGTCCGTGGGGAAGTGGGGGGAACAGTGGGGGCCAAGGGGCCTCCTTACTAGGGTGATGGTCCAGGGCAGACACCTGAGCACACAAGGGCCTTAATCAAGGCACCTTTGGTATAAACGTGAGGAAGGGGTGCAGCGTGGCACTGTGCAATGAGGAAGGGGTACTGTTCACTTTACAAAATCTCAGTTTTTATTACTATTGTTGACTCTCTTGCAGAAGATTTCGACTTTGATATCACTCTGCTTGTGATTCAACAGGGAATTTTTAAAAATCTAATTTTTGTAGTGTCCTTGACCACAGTGAATGGTATACGATTTACTTGTGAAAACACAGAACAGGGACCTGGAATTGCTGTCTCCACGTCACTGCTCTCCTGGGGCTGGCCACCACCCCCCAGCCTCTCTGTTCTGTGAACTGTCCTGGTTTTACATCTGCTGTCTCCAAATCGGAACGTTCTGAATCTGTGCAGCACAGAGCTCGGGCCTCTGGAACGACGAGAACGCGGGTGTAGCCCCCGTGGGGATGGGGGGTACCGCTGGGCTGAGCCAGCTCAGACAGGGTGCCGTGTCTGGCACTTGCCAAAGTCCCCATAAGCGCTGAGAGCCTATTTTCATGTCTAGACTAAAAGTAATAAAAGATCATAACTAATGGTTTTAGGATTTATTTTTCAGAGCAATGGCCACAACTTTCTAAATAGCACTGGACTCAGGAAAATTTGCTCAGAGCTTTGTGGTCAACTCTGGGCCCCAGAGTCCCCGGGGGCTGGCAAGGCAGCTTGGAGAAGGAAGGTGGAGCCCCCTGGAGGCAGGAGCTGTCACTTGTGACCTGTTGCCTGGGTCTCAGGGGTCACCAACCCTGACGCTCTATCGCATGATGCGGGCCCGGGCGCCTCCCTGGGAATCAGCTCCCAGGGCCTGGGGCTTCTGCATTTCCCCTCTTGGTGACCCTGACTCTGAGCCCCTCTGGGAGGGTCCTAATCACGTCCTCCCTCGCCTACTGGACAGAGCCCTGGCTGGACTGGGAGGTGTGTTTGCACAACCCTTTCAAGGGGCTCCCCTGTGTCTCACCTGGGGGACAAGGTAAGACAAAAGCACCAGGGCCCCCCCTTCCCCACTCTTTGCACTCCCACCTCTGGACATCAGGAATGGGGTGAGGCTCAGAGAGGGAGGGAGGGAGGGAATGAGGGGCATGATGGTGACGGGTGGACAGGTGAGGGACAGAAGGGCAGGTGATGGAGGGAGGAGAGGCTGCCTGCTACACACAAGAGCAAGAAATAGCAGCTTTACCAAACCTGTTGATCAAGATGGCAACTTCACGGCCCGATGTGATGCCGCAGGTTTAGTGTGCAACACGAAGGCGTCTGATGGGTCAGGGAGGGCCTCCTGAGACGCCGCAGAATGCCAGCGTGGAGAGGAATGGGCGAGCACTGCTGTGTGGAGAGGCGGGTGCGGGAATGTGGGATAAAGGCAGAGGTGTCCAGGCCTCATTCGGGGGCCAGTGGCCAGCCTGGGGTGGTGGGCACAGTGGGCGGAGCTATGGTGAAGGCCAGGCTGCTCTCAGAAGGAAGGTCTTGAGTGTCAGCCACAGCTTGGACTTTACAGGAAACGAGTTTCTGCAAAGGCATCAGCCAGACAGTGGTCCGTGCAGAGCTGATGTTGGGGGGATCTGCTCTGGACAGGTGGTGGGGTGTGAGAGCCAAGGCCAAGTCCTGGGGTGGGGGGCCCGGAAATGGAAAGAACTGACTGGGGACACACATGGAGGTCAGGCCAAATGGCTGAGTGGGTGAGAAACGTGCGGAGGGAGACATCAAAGAAGATTCCAAAAGGTGGTGACAGAGCTGGGTCCCAGTGCAGATTCACAGACATTGGGCAGATATGCTTAGGCACATGGAGAAATGCGTGATCAGGTTTTGCCCCTGTGGGGGGACAGCACCTCGCTCAGCAGGCGAGACCTCGAGTGCTTTAGAGACAGTGGGGATGGAGGGGGAGCCTGGGAGGGGCTAGTTTTCTGGGAGAAGATGGCAATGAATGGATGTCCTAGGTTGCCATGGTTTTGAAAACCTCTTTTGCAATATTCAAAGAGGCTAGAGATTGCTGTTCTTTAGTTGAAATGAAAGAAAAAATTGACTTTAAACAGGCGAATGCTGCAAGTAATGGGATTCGGTGTAGGCTATGAATTTTAAACACTTATGTAAGCACCGCGGTTTCCAGGTGGACGCGCGCACTCAGGTGCACAGCTACTTTGTCTCCTTAACGCTCCTTCCAGCTCCAGCTCATTGTGAAACTTTCCCACTGAAGTTTTCAAAGATATGAACCACATACAGATAAAATTCAGTTTTCTCCAGTAAAAAAATGTTCAGGAGTCAGGTTTTGTGTGAAGGAAGGAATCAGTGACGTGGCTCTCAAGTCCCTGGAGGACATGGAAGGCGGCAGGGGTGGGAGGTGCGGGCTGTACCCTCCAATCTCATGTGGCGTCAAAGAAACACCGATTCTTCACCCCTTACATCCCCAATCCAGGGCCAAGGACAAAAAGATCCCCCTTTCTGGGTCGTACTGCTGGGGGTGGGGACCAGCTCTGGACTCTACAGTCCATTCAGACCTTTATGGGCCCCAGACAGACTCGTCTTGTGGAATGAGAGTCCTGAGTCCTTTCTAGGGCCAACAGAGGGCCAGTCTTGAGGCTCATGGGTACCGCTGGCAAGCACGTTTAGACTGCCCTCCCCCTTCAGATCACAAAAACGGCAAGTCAGAAATATCTAACACTGTCACGTGATGCCAAGAGAGTGTGAGCTCTAAGGTAGAGGGATTATCATGGAAACAAGCAAACAACCAAGAACTGAATGTTAATGAAAAATAGTACCAACGAAATAGGAGGGTAACTAATACTGTAAATGATTGCAGGAGTGGGAACACAGGAGTCCAATGAACACGTGAGCTCAACCTCATCATAATCGAGGGACATACAAATTAAGACCACGAGGAGTCGGTTCGCTCACATCAGACGGGGTAGCCTGACCAGAACAGGAGTGAGCAGGGCCACGGGAGCTTGTCCTCCTTGGAACAGAGCCCTTTGTGGTCAATCTCCCTCCACGTGGAGCTGTCAGACCCCACATGTGTCAGGCTGCAGTGTGTCTGCTGCGGCCCACACCCGTGCACATTATGGGGGTGCCTGCTGTGTACCAGGCACGGGGTGTGGGGGTCTGTGGCAGGAGACAGGACAAAGTTCCTGCACTCGTGGCTCTGACCTCCTGAGCAGAGATAGAACCGAGCTGAATAAATGAGATCCTGCATCATAAGTCTGCTGGGGAAAAGTTCTCAGGACAAAAGCAAACAGAGAGGGAGAGACTCAGAGCGACTGCAGAAGGCTATTCTGGATTGGGGTGGGAGGAGCCTGGAAGACTTCTTTTAAGGTGACTCTGGAGCAGGACTGTGATTGGACTGAGGAGCAGCCTGTGAGGTGTCTGGAGGCGGAACCCTGAAGCCAAGGGGAGGAGCCAAGGAACCCAGGAGCCCAGCACTGCCAGGTACAAGGGGGAGGGCAGGAGGTGGAGCTGGGGCCAAATCCTGAATTTGCTTTTTAAAAAATGAGAAAAGGGCTTCCCTGGTGGCGCAGTGGTTGAGAGTCTGCCTGCCGATGCAGGGGACGCAGGTTCGTGCCACGGTCCGGGAAGATCCCACATGCCACGGAGCGGCTGGGCCTGTGAGCCATGGCCGCTGAGCCTGCGCTCCGTGACGGGAGAGGCCACAACAGTGAGAGGCCCGCGTACCGCAAAAAAAAAAAAAAAAAGAGAAAAAAGAAAATGAGAAAAGAAGGAAAAATCAGAGCAAGGCTACTGTCCGTTAACAGGAGAATGGACAAGTGAATTGCAGCAGATCATGAAAGGGTGTGAACAAGACTCAGGTGACCAGTGTGGACACACAGCCCTCTGGGCAGAGTGAGGACACAGGATGTGTGGCGCCATTCACATGACATTTAAACCCTGGGAAAGGGCGCGAGTCCATGGGGATCCACAGCCAGAGAGTAAGTGTGCAGGGATCCTGAGCAGGGAACCAGGAGGGGCTCTGGGCGCTTTAACTCTATCTGTAATTCCTTAAATTGGGAACAAAACACACACGGGGAGGTGTGTCACATTAGTCTACGTTTTTATGCATCTACAGCATTTCCTAGTATTATGTAAAGCTTCAGATGAGGCCTGGTAAAGCACCGGGGTGCCAAGAACAAGCGCAGAGGGGCTGTCTGGTTGAGTCCTATGTGTGTTACCGGTGACACAGGGTCGATATGGTTGGTCATGCAGCGAGGACATGCGGTGAATTCCCACCGCTCAGCGAGCCCAGCAGCAGAACCAGGGGCTCACCACTCAAGGCAGAACACGAGACGACGCTGACCCTTCACTCAAATTTCAATTTCCAGGCAGCCAAGTGTGAAACTGCTGGACTGGCTGAAGGCGAAAGCACACAGGGGGCCCTGGATGGGGGTGATGGGGGGTTCCAGCCAGGGAACTTGAGAAGGGAAGGGCTGTCTGCGGCCCTGGAGCAGGGCTCTGACCTTGGACCTCGTACACGCATTCTCTGGGGGACCCTGGGCACCACTGGAGGCCACTCTGCCTACTGGATGCTGGGAGCCCCCTTGTGCCCTGGCCGTGACACACCAAATGTCTCCTGGGGGCAGAACCCCCCTGCTCTGCAGCACTGGGAGTTCTGCAGCCTTTCCAAGCGACAAGGCCGGCTCGCCCAGATGGCCTGGATCAGACCAGTAACCAAGGGCGGGGGGTTCCTGCTGCCACAGCAAGACGCTCCTCACCTCCTCCTACCCCTTCACTTTACTCTCCCACTGAGCGTGTCCCAGCACCGTCCACTTGGGCGGGAACCCATGGGTGCTGAGGGGACAGGTGGAGACGTGGAGGGGTGGGACTCACCGATGAGGGAGTTGAGGGAAGAGTAGGAGCTGACTCGGCGCATCTTGTCGATGGTCTCAAAGGACAGGATGTACTCCTCGTTCTCGGGGCTGCCCAGGGTGCTGCTGGCGCTGCTGCTGGTGCTCAGGTTCCCAGGGGAGAAGGCCACCGAGCCGCCGGCTGGTGGGGCATCGCCACGGGCAGAGCGTCAGTTAGCACACCCACCCCCGCCTCCCCTGGGGCTGGGCTGCTGGGCACGGGGTAGGGGGGTGCTGCGGGGCTCAGGAGCGGCTGTGCCCAGAGGTGCTGCAGGATCATCACTGGCCACCCTGGGGGGTTGACCCACGACTTCTGCTCACGCCCAGGCGAGCAGATGGCAGGAGGGGGCAGGGGCACATCTAATAAAAGGTCCCAGAAGATGACCCACAACCACCCGACTCGAGCACCCAGCCTCTGGGGTCTTACATTCTTCTGTCAGACTCAGATTTTGCAAAGATTTGTTCAAGCTTCTAGCCGTGGTGACGGCGCGGATGTTTCCGTAGGAGCTCACGGAGCGCAGTCTGGGGGTGCAGGGGCTGTCCCGCACGGGGGTCAGACTCCCACCCTCTGGTAGGAGAGAAGGAGAGAGAAGAGTTAATGGTGGGCTCAGGTGGGAGGCGGCCAGACGGCAGGTGACAGTGGCTTTTACCTGGATGATGTGACGCTACAACAGGGCCCTTCTGCTCAGCAGGGTCTCTGACACATGTATGTTGGGGTACAAAGCTGGACAAGGTCCTGACTAGGGTGAGGGGAGCATGGGAGCAGATGACCATGACCCACGCTTGGCGTTTTGTGAGAGTTCAACTACAGAGGTCCACATGGGTCTCCAAGAACCATACCAGGTGCTCTGGGACTTGCCTGCAGCCGCTGCCCAGGGTAGCACCAGGATGGCCACCTCCTGGCTCAGCCCCCCGCCTTCCCACTCACCAATCCCACCCTGCCCAGGCCCGCCAGCCGTTTCCCTTCCCCGATGTACTAAACGCAGCAATGGTCTCATGGCTGATCACAAGCGCTCTTTCCTGAAGACACAGCTGTCTGAGGGAGGGGGCAGCTCAAGATGATGAAATATAAATTCGGTAAAAAGGACAAATGTGAGACAAGCAGCTGCCTGACGTGACACTGACGTGAGGACTCATCAGGGGAAGAAAGAGAATGTGCCTTCCTATAGCCCCTATGGCAGCACTTTGTACCCTCCAAGATTTCCATGCTTTGATTTCCAAAAAGGGTAAAAAGGAAAGAAAACAGTCAGAGGGTCAGTGTGGCCCCCTTTCCTGCCCTTTCTATTCTGGGAAGATGGGAATTGCAGATATCTGAGTAGCCCTGACTTGACACATGGGCTCAGGACCTAGCAGAACGAGGGGCCTGCTGACAGTCCTGACCAGGGTCCCCTGGGCCAGCGAGCCGCATGGGCTCCACCTCAGTGCCGTACCCCTGGTGGCTGTACCTGTGGTGGCTGGAGAGGGCAGTGGGTAGTTCTTCTCCTCTTCCATGAACTGCAGGGCCACGGTGCAGAAATTGCTTTCGTATTGAACGACAAGGTGACTCAGAGCCACCACCAGTTCCTGCCGGGAGGAGAAAGGACAGCGACACTGACTTGGGGCTGGGAGACAACTCAGAGTAGCAGTGAGATGTACATGTTGGCGCTGAGTGCTTGAGCCACTGTGGGGGGCCGTGGGACAGACAGCACTCGGCGCCAAGACAGGGGCTGCGCCCTCAACGCAGCACTCTTGAGCCCCCGGCGTGAGCAGAAACCTCTGAACAAGCCATGTGGTCAAGATCAGGGCCTCCGAGGGATGCCCCGGACACCCGGCAGAGAGATTGCTGACCACTAGGTGTGAGAGGGGGGCCTTGTAGGGATGCAGGCTGAGGACACCCCAGAGCGGGATGGGGAAGAGCCCTCACGGCTTCCCATGGTCAACACCGTGGAGAGCTACCTGAACCCTGGGCATTAAGGCAGGATACCCCGGACAGTGTAGCACGCTCTTCTACTAAATGTGAAATTTTCAAAGATAGATTACTTTCCAGCCCCCAAAAGGGTAACAGTAAAGTTCTACATGACTTCAGGCCAGTTGCCTCAGTCCAAGGAGAAGAATACAATTTACCTCTTTTGGGGCAGTTGGTGCTATGACCTGAGTACCTGGAGATCCTAAAAGTCACGGGAAATAAAACTGGATGTCGGTTTGCACTACTTTTCCCATCACTATTCAAATGGTTTCCACAACTTTATTTTACTTTTTAGAAAAATACTTAGCAGAAGACCAAGGTCTGAGAGCCCCTTCTTGTTCCGTGAATCCCCCAGACCCCCAGGGCCAGGAGAGCTGTGCCGAGGTGCTGATAAGCTGGGCTCGGATGGGGCCCCCGGGTCCTCTCTTCGGCCGCCCCCTTCTCTCCTGAGAGGGTCTCTCCCACCTCAGCCTTACGCACTCCTTGGCCTTCCCAGCACATGTGTGGGTTTTACTCCCAAACCTACCTTTTCAGGTCCCATCTCTGAGTTCCAGGCTGGCCCTTCCAACCACTGACCATGTGTGTCCACCAAGTGCTCTCCAAACCCCAACTCGACCTGCCCAGGACCTGCTGCCCACTCCTTTCTGTTCAGCCCTTGCTGGGGACCCTCGGCTTGTGCCAGGAGCAGAAATCTCTGGTGGCTTCAGTTAGACCCTTGAATCATCCTGACCCATCTCTCTCTCTGGCGATCCGGATGCCCACCCAGTGGGTCTTCTAGTCTAACAGGCGCTGAGTAACAGGCTGTCGAGGGACTGCCCGCCAGCCCCTCCCAGCGAAGATGAAGCCTGAGCCGTCTTCAAAAAGCACAGGTTTTCCCTTCACTCTGAACTGGTGAAAGGGCTCAGCTGGACCTGAAGCAGATTCCCAGGTCTCAGACCGTTTGATCCAGGGACAGCTGTGAGGACAGGAGGCTGAGTGCAAGGCCCACATCAAGCAGCCGTGGGTCAAGCCCCTCCTGCTGGGCGGCAGCCATGGGCTCCAGCCCTCGGAGGTCTGCAGGCATGTCTGGCTGGGGCGCAGGCCGGGTATGAGGCTCGAGTTATTCTCAGACCTTGGAAGCAGATCAGCACGGCGACTCGAGCCCCTCCAGCCAGCAGCCTCACTCCCTTTCCCGGCAGAGTGGTCCCGCCATCTCCACACTCCAGCCGCCTGCTCACACTCGGACCAAGCAGGCCTCCCGCTCTGGGCTTTGGCACCTGCTGCCCCCTCGGCCTGGAAAGGCCGATGCCTCGCCCCGGGCTCCCGACTCTCTACCTTCACTCCCGACCTTCCTTCGGAGCAGGTCACCACCTGCCACATCACACCCTGGTCTGCCCTATCTCCAAGTACAAGTTCTGGAGGCCTGGTGACCTAGGGCCTGGCACACTGGCAGCGCTTAATAAGTATCTGCTGAATGAATGAAGCCTCTTCCCTTCAGATACACTATAATTTTTAACAAATGGTTTGATTTTTTAGGTGAGTTGTCGTCAGGATTCAGGGACATTACACCTGGGCACACACATGGCCCGAGGCGAGTCGGCTAATGCTCCTCTGTGGTCGCCTGGAAGGCTGGACCACACGCGTTCCCAGGTCTTTCCCCAGGGCCATCCCCACTCCACGTTTTCAACAATGAATTACTGGCTAACATTTGTTTTTGGCCCATGGCCATGGAGCATCAAACTCAGCTCCCAGGACGACAGAGCAGCGTTCTGGGGAAGGGAGCACATCTGCTCCGCCTGGACGCCCTCTGGGCTCGCCTGCGGGAGAAGGCGCCCCAGCCCTGGCAGCTCATCCTGCCCCGTCGCCTCCACCTGAGACGTCCTGGGCATCAATGGGGAAACACCCTCTGACGCCATTCATCAGTTTCGGCTGGAGTCAGATGTGTGTTAAGGGAGGAGGATGCCGGGTACTGCTCCTCTGTGTCTGTGGTTACTAAATAAATTAATGTAAACTAGAGATAAAGGATTCAAATGTGTCCCGCTTTCCTTGCTAAGGTAGACGGCACCAAGTAAGCTGCAGACAAGGGTCGCAGGGCTGGACTGGTCAGCCCTTGAGAACGGTGGGGTGACAACAGGATTGGGGGGGGTCACAAACCTGCTTCCCTGGCCTGGCCCTTCTTGATGAGGTGTGGGCAGCTTGCTGACTGGATGGACAGTCTGGATCGTGTACTTCCTGGACAAGCTCAAGTTCAAAATAATTTGGGAGGTTGACATGAATTTACTGACTCTTGATTTTATCAAGTAAACTCCTTAAACAGGTCAGCAAGCAAAAACCTTCCATCTCTGTCATTATGGCCTCCCCCAGGAAAGGAGGCTTTCATCGTTCAGGAGTCAACAGAGGCAATTTTTTTTTTTTTTGCGGTACGCGGGCCTCTCACTGTTGTGGCCTCTCCCGTTCTGGAGCACAGGTTCCGGACGCGCAGGCTCAGCGTCCATGGCTCACGGGCCCAGCAGCTCTGTGGCATGTGGGATCTTCCTGGACCGGGGCACGAACCTGTGTCCCCTGCATCGGCAGGCGGACTCTCAACCACTGCGCCACCAGGGAAGCCCAAGGCAATCTTTTTTACATTGAATACATGTGACTTTACGAAACCCTGCCACAATACCCTGACTCTTCTCATTTTGCCACGAGCTGGAGACACCAGCAGTTGCTTACAGCTGGGACTTCTTAAGCCTTAGCTAAGGTCAGCTCGTGGAGTGCAGTGCCCAGGGCCGAGTCCTGTTTCATACCCTCAGGTGCCCTAACGCTGGGTCTCCTGGGCCAGCAGGCTGGGCCTGTATTCCTCAGAGCACCATGTGCCACAACTGTCACCACGTGCTCTGGACAAAGACGGGAAAAGCAAGCTGCCAACAGCATTAGGATTCCGTGAAGAGAAGGAAGGCTCAGCCTCTGAGCTGGTGTCACTCACCCTATTAAAGCCTGGATCCTCTCTCCAACCCAAGGGCCTCAGTCTCCCTGAACCTCCGTGTTGCCCATGTTTCCATGGCAAACATAGCCCCCTTGACTTATTTAACAGACCTGCATTGCTGTCCGTCTCCCCATTAGAGAGTAAAAGCCCTGGAGGCAGTGATGGTCCCGAGGCCTGACACAGGACCTGGGACGTGGCAGACGCTCAGATGTGTTGAGAGAAGAACACGGTTACAGAAGGTGCGCTCCTGCCCGCTCCCAGACTCTCCCCCACTGCCCTCCCGCCAGCTCCACGCTCCAGCGCACACAGGATGGGCAGCCCCGGGCGCACCATGGTCTTTTGTGCTCCTGGACCTCTGCACATGCTCCTGCCTCACTTGCTCTCCCCGTCCCTTACCCATCCCTCACAACCCAGGCACGAGCTCCCCTCCTCCCCCTATGGGGCCAGAGCCCCTGACCTGGGCTGGCCTTTGGGGTGCTGCTCATTTACAAGGGCTTCAGTACAATTCCTGGTTCTGTGCCTGCCTCTCCACCTGGACCCTGTACCTCTCAAAGGCAGGATGCCTGCTGCTCCACGCGCCGAGCCTCGTGTGCAGAGGCAGCTGTGAGCTGAGCCCGAGTGCTGGGCGAGCGAAGCAGGCCTCTTCTCAGCACCCCTGTCTGTGGACGTGCTGACCCCAGGCAAGGCCAACATCAAGTGCCCACAGGAATGACCTGGCTACACCCGAGCATCCCAGTGTCTGCGGAAGGGACAGCCAGTGGATTGGGGCTGGGAACGTCAGGGCACCTGGGACATGCTCGAGAGGGCGGTAGTCCCCGTGTTCCTGATGACCTAGCGACCATTCTGATACTGGAGACTCAGATGGACATTCTTTCTATTTTTATTAACATTCTTTTTAAGTTTTTTTGGGAAAGAACTGAAACACAGCTTTCCTTTCTTTAAAAGGAATCTTAACTACTGATGTGCTGCTTTGGTCACTGACGTCCACATACAGGGAATTTGACTCGGGAAAAAGAAGACTGACTCAAGGAAGCCAGATTCAGACAGATGCTAATGATGAGAACCCAAAATAAAAAAGTAAGGGCTGTGAAAAGGCACCTCCAGGATCATTCCACATTGTTAACATTTCTCTAGATAACCTGGCCTGTTAGCAACTGGGTTCACGGCCCTCTGAGGGAACTCAAGATGAAATGAGTCCTTCCTGGCTAATGTGAACTTGCTCTGACAACGTCCCTGCCACCAAGTCAGTGGGGTCTGCTCTCCAAACAAATACCCTTCAAAACCACACCCGCCTCTGACAAACCCAACCTCCCTTCCCTGGCACAGGGATCTCAGACATGCCGAGAAGCAGCCCGGCACCTCTAGGTGATGAGAGGTGACTCAAGGTCACACACAGAACGACGCTGCCCTCCTGGTCCTAGAACAGTCTCTGCTCCCAGGGCAGGGCTCCAAGGCCACCCCAAAATGCGGCCAGCAGACATTAGGGTTCCCCCCCACGGCCCTTTTTGGCTGGGGGAGGGGGAGGGTTGACCGTTCTGGGCCAACTTTTGACAGGGGTGTGAGATCTTGGACGGAAATTGTGGTACTTCTACATCGAAACAGACAAGTGAAAGTTTCAACTGCAAAGAACTGCTCCATTCATGCGCTGACAAACATGGGGGCAGGGAGGGGAATACACTAAACAAACCTTTCCGTCTGTCTGTGGGTGGCTACTGCTCTTTTGAATCTCCTGATGTGTGTAAGTGTTGCTCCCAGGCAGGAAGGAGCCTATTATACAAGCTGCCAGAAGACGCAGCCTGTTAAATGCCTTTAAATGAAGCAAACACACAAGTATCTGGTGAAGAAACTATTTTGGAGAGAATTAAACAAACATTTAAAGCCTGCTCTCAGCAGGATGCACACCGGTGTGGCGGGGACTGAGTGCTCGCTGCTGTGGTCGGGTCAGGGTCATGGCTCAACCTGGGCGCCAGGGAAGCCCGGCCTGGAGGCGCTCGGTGCTGCCTGGGGGCGGGGGCCACGCACCTTCCGGACCACGGGGCTGCCGTCGTTGATGAGCTGGGCCAGCATCATGGCCACATTGTGGTCGATGGTGGTGGAGTGGTCCGTCCTCTCTGCGGAGTTGCCCACAAATGTGCCAAGGGCAAAGACTGCTGCGCAGCGCACCTGCAGGTGGGACAGGGGGCAGTCACCCAGCGGCCGGCTGTTTGGCTCTAGCCGGGGCCCCTGGAGCCGACCTGACGCAGCCCGGTCTCGTCCACGGTCCTCTTGGCCCAGCTCCACTCGCGTAGACGAGCAGGAGCAGGGAAACAAGAGGTAAGTGGCGGCCCCGCCTGGGGGCCAGGTGACAGGCTGTGCAGGCATCAGAGACCACACCAGGCACCGGGGAACCCACAGAGGGGGACGCAGGGGTCTGGGGCCGGGGCTGGGCCTTTCTGGCTGTGTGGTCTCCAGGCATACCTTGACCTCAGTTAGCCTGAAGTGGCCGTGGGTGTGGACTCACCTCAGGGATGGGGTCGGAGAGAAGGCTGCAGAGCTTCTCGTGAGCGCTGTCCCTCACCCCGCACCACCGGGCCGAGTCAAAGTTCTGCCAGATCCGGCCCAGGCAGATGGCCACCCACTGGCGCAGCAGGGGGTGGGGATCGTTGAGCTGCTCCAGGCAGATGGCGATCAGGTTTCCCTGGAGGCAGGCTTCCTGCGAGAAGGCAGGCAACACACAGCATCACCCTGACCACTGAGGAGGGAGGGGTGCCGGGCTGGACCCCAGCTCCCAGCGTTTCTCAGGGAAATGTTGCTTAATCACATTGCAAGATGGCCTCAATTTTCCTCATTTTTTTTTTTTTTTTCTGGCTGTGCTGCACGGCATGTGGGATCTTAGTTCCCGGACCAGGGATCGAACCCGTGCTTCCTGCAGTGGAAGCACAGATTTTTAACCACTGGACCGCTGGGGAAGTCCCTCAATTTTCCTCATTTTAAATCCCACCAATATCAATTCACCCTGGCTAAACAAAGGGTCCGGACCCCACTCCTCCCATGGAGCCCCTTGGGTTGGTGTGATCCTGCAACACCCCCTCTTCTGAGGTCACTGTTTCATCAGACATTCAGAACAGTTCTGCTGGCCCCCAAATACTGGAGCTCGGGGCTGTGCCTCTGCAATCCACAGGGGGGCCCTGCAGGGGTGGGGACATGACGTGACACTCACCTGCCCCGTGTTATAGCTGTTAACGATCACAGCCAGAATGAAGGCTGTCATGGTCCTGTGCTCAGCCTGGAAAACAGAAATCACCTGCTAGTTTGCACTTTTTTCATGGTGGAAACTCATCACTCCCAAGCACTAGAGTTATCCTTCCAGAATCTTTATGATTATGCTTGGTGTGTAATTAAAGTAATGGGAGCCAGCTTTATTGTCTTTTGAGTCCACAAAAAGGAAGAGCACTTTTAAGAGGGTCTGACAGTTTTGGGTTGGCCTCTCAGAGGACAGATGGGTCCCTGACGTCTGATGCTGCAGGAGGGGCATGGGCCTCTCTGATTCTGCTCCATCAGAGGCCGCCCTGTCCTGCCCAAGTCTATGGAAGCAAATCACCCTGGTCGTAAAACGACCGACCACAGTCCCTAACTTGGCTTCATTATCCCTTCCTCGTGGTCTTCTAGTGGACGGATCGATTCTCATTTTCTCCTCTCCTCTGTGCCTCTACTGACTCAGAGATCAGTGTTATGTTAACTATTAGTGGTACCTAGTCATTCTTTAGAGAATGAATAAAGTTAGTCATTTCCTGTGTCTCCCTTGGATTCCCAATACTCCTCCTCACGTGTCAGCCCCTCACGTGAGTGACTGTTTTTACTTATTCTTACAGCCGATGCTGATTTAGATACATGACAAGTTTGCAGCTGTCTGCTTTCCGATGCTTCCTGCATCCTACTGTCCCCTGGGCTCCATCTCCTCCTGAAGTGCGGTCCTCCTGGCTGCCTGGGTGGGGTCAGCGCATGGGAAGCCATCGGTCCTGAGATGTGCTGGCTTCGCCCTCTCCCTGACTGACACCGGGGCAGGCACAGGGTCCCGGGGTGACGGTTCCCCCTGTGCTGTGAGGGCCTCTCCTCAGTCTTCCACCCGTTACTCTGGTGACTGCTGTCCAGATCTTTGCAACAGTCTTCCTTTTTGTCCTGGTTACTTTCAAGATTTTTCCTCTTGCCTTTGACATTCTCTACTTTCATTACGATAAATCTTTGTGGGGATTTGTTTTTATTTAACCTTCTCAAGACTAATTGTGCTTTATAAACCTGAAAACTCATTTCTTCCTCAAATCTGGAAAATTCTCCGCTAGACCAGTTGGATCGTGTGTCCCCCCCACCGCCTCACCTGCCCCCACCATCTCCCTCTGGCCTGTGTTGGATGCAGCGAGCCCTCTCAGCCCCTCCGTCACGTCTCCGCTTTGCTTCATCTCACGTGGTTTCTCTACGGATTCCTTTACCTGTTGTGTCGATTCTGCTGTTTAATTCATCTACGGAGCTTTAAATGACAGTGACTGTCTTTCATTACAGGTTCTTTTTTCCCCCCCAAATCTGCCTATTTATTAAAAGACTCTAGTTGGTCATTTTTTGAGGAGGAGTAAAAAGGACAGAATACATTGTTCTTTTATAATAGTCACAAAAGTACTTATGAGGAAACATAAGAGTTTATTTTTGGATGTAATTAAAACAAATTGTTTATTCAGTAATTTTAAACATACTTATTTGTATTGATTGTCAGTCTTTTTCAGAGAATCCTATTAGTTTCAATTCTTGGGGAGCCAACCCTCTTACATGCCAGCTCTGCTTATGTCCCTTGAACATGGGTTAGGAGCAGGCCAGCGCTCCTGTCATGAGTCTCAGTACCCTGGCTTCGTAGGTGTCCCTGCAGAAAGGTTCAGCCTTTGCCGCTTCCAGGTAGGCCCTGGAGATTTCATGTTCCTCTCTTAGCTGGCGGCTCCCCCCGCAACGGGGGGTTTCTGTTTCTCACGGGGGCCTTTCCTGACTTTCCGTCCAGACGTGGACAGACAGGACCAGCTCTTCTTGTCCTTGTCTGGTGAGTGGGCGGCTCGCCCCACAGGCCCGTGTCCTCCATGCAGACTTGGGGCTGCACGCGCGTGGAGCGCCAGGGTCACTGTGAGGTCTGCCTGTGAGTCCCACCGTGCCCCTCCTCTGACATCGGTTTTTGGCATTTGGGGATTTACTTTCCTTTCTTTCACATCTATGTCCTCAAATCTTCAATGTGTTTGTAGTTGAAGTGGGGCCCACTTGTGCTGGCTTCGCTCACCACTTTACTGCATTTTATCAGCTTAGATGTCTTATTTGTTTGATTTGTATCTTACCCTGAAGAACAGGGAAGTGATTATTTCCAACATTTGTATAAAGTCTAAACTTTAACTGCCTATGATAATGTTTAAAAACCACACTTCAGTTAAAACACACAAGTTCTACTTACCTTTCATAACAATCCTGTTTTTGACGTTTTCTGTATTTTGAAAAATGTGTTTGTTTTTTTATTATTGTCATTTAGTTCAGAAAACCAACTAGAGCGTGAATTTACACACAAAAGTTCCTTTACACAACCAAAGCCACCTAAGACTGTGTGAACAAGCTGTTAGACTTAATTAAACATTCTGATAAAAATAAGTTATATTAAGTAATTATTTAGGGTGTCTATTTTGTTCTTTTTACTATGCTAGGAGTTAGAGGTAGGGAACATAGAAATTAATTAAAAAAACACTTATAGGAAGTTATTCTATATGCTATTTATGGATTACTAATTTTTAAACAACTTAATACAATAAAATATATTTAAAATTTAAACTTTCAATCTCTTCTTTCCACCTTCCCGCCCCCCTCCCTGGCTTTCCTTCCTGATTGAGAAGGTGCAACAGCCTCCTGTCATGTCCAGAACCTGCACTGGGCAAAGGAACTGCCATATTATGGATGTACAAGTACCCATTGATCTAACTTGGCTGACAGGGTGTGAGGCAGAGTGGATTCTACTTCACTACAAAGATGTGCTCGGAAAATGGACTCACTGTAAACAAAAATACAGCCTGTGTGTCAAGTTTCACTGTAACTCTTTACTCAGGGAAGCAGCTACTGAAATATGACGGGAAGCAAAGGGCACCGTCTGAGTGAGGCAGAGCCGGGGTGAAAGCGGACCCCCTCCCGCCACCCTGCCGGCCCCTCTGCGTGGAGTAACCTTCCCCAGAGTCCCCGGGAGACGCGTCACCAGAGCTGGTCCTTACTGGCATGTACGGATCTGCCAAGACCGAAAGGAAGTACTTGTGGCCGTTGTCCTTCACCAGGTCAGCTTGGCACGACTGGGGAGAGAGAGACACAGGAGAAACAGTGAGTGCAATTCCGGGAAGGGACTTCTTTTTCTTCTTGGGATGTGTGAACAAACGAATGTGCAATGAATATTTTATGCCTTAATCATTTTCTCCTCTCAAGTCCAATTTTCATCTGAAAAAATAATTCCGACGGCTGTGTGGAGACACATTTTTCCTTGGCTGTGGGAAAAGGGCTGGCATCTCACACACTCTCAGAAGTGCAGCAGCTCCAAGGCGTTCTCAAAACCATCTTCTGGGTACCTGCTGAATGGGGGCGCCCTGGCTGCTGGATGGCTCCTTTGGAGACCGTCTGCATCCTGCAGCCTCCGCACACGTCCTCCCTCCCGCGTCAGCCCGGGGCCCACGTGCCTCTCCTTGCGCCTTTCAAGCTGGGACGTGCCCTGGATCAATACCCAGAAAAACTGCTTTGTGATTTAGGGTAACGTGTCCACAGGGAGACATTGAATTCCATCAGCTCCCAGCATGCTCCACTCTAGGGGAAAAAGGCCATTCAAGAAGAGAGAACCGGAATTTTAAGATCTGAGTTTCTGAGAATAAAAGGAGAAAGTTATGCACTGCAATACATCTCTACCTCTGCAGGGCACTGCTGGCTCAGGGGCACGCCCTGTGTGAAGCCCTCTCAGGGGCAGGGCGATTTTGCAGACAGAACCTGCTGTTTACTGCAGCCCGGAGCCCTGATCCCCTCTCTCCCACGCTGGCCCACTTCTCAGGGTGCTTTGATAATGAGGTGTTTCTTCCTCACATCAATAAACTAATAAGGTGGCGACTGGACTCAGCTGTTTAAGTGGTAATTGAGCGAGATGGAGGGGGTGGTCAGGAAGCAGGGGCACCAGGGGCTCGGGTTAGCAGGATAATAATCCCCAAGAGCCAGGGAAGCCAATAAAGCATGCAGCTTTCAAGTCGCTCCCATAAGGGATGCCTCACTTTGAATGAAGGTTTTGACAAATGGACTAAAAGGCATCAGCGTGATGCCCTCTGCAGAGACTCGTCCAGAAGGGGCTGGGAGGGAGCACTCATTTGGTGCCTGTAGTGCAGTGCCCGTGTCCAGGGACAAGGCTTAGGCGCCTGCATCTAAGAATGAAGCCAATGTCCTTTGATTTGAAACCAGAGATTCCACAAGTCAAATCCAGGCCCACACATTTACAGCTAAGCTCATAGCACATGTCTCATCATAGAGTAAACGACGTGTCACTAAGTCATATCCTGCTAATTCGGAAGCTGAGGCACCTGTGGGAGTATGTGAAGCTATAACTTTAATACGTCTTCAGTATCGGAAACGGCAATTATCTTGTCCATGTTGAAAGACCTCTGTCTAGACGAGGCTGCCATGCAGGTGGCAACCACAATAATGCTCTCTGGTCCTGTCCATCCTCACTCTCAGGTCTCAGCAGGTGTCCTTTATGAACTGGTTTAGAAGAATCACCCCATCAGCCATCCCAGCCCTGTCCGCGACCGGGGAGCCAGGGACTTGCAGGGCTCTGACTTCTGAGGATGCTGGGACACAGGCCACCAGGCACCTGCTTGCCCTCTTGACTTGGCCAATTGCCTCCTTATAAGGAAGAGAAAACAGTCCTTGAAACTACAAAGGCCCAGAAATGCAGGCCACAGATGCAGTGCACACACAGGCCAGTGGAAAGCTCCCAGAGAGATGCAGGGCTCTGGCAGCCCAGACTCCTCCACACAGCCGCTTTCCAAGGGTCCCCTCTTGTGTCTGCTTTCCCCCAGATCAAGCTACAGATTTGACATATTAAGGCCGGGGTAGAAAGAGGGGGGAGGCGAGGAAGAGCACGACTATGAAATGGTGTTTCCTAAGCAAGCCCCTCCCCCACTACACACCCAACAGCTCTGATGCTTCTGTCTCAGGGATTTCATGGAATTATATTTTTAACATGGGGAAAAGGGAGGGAGGCAAGGAAGAGAAGAAAAGCAGAAGGGGAAGCAAGCACATAGTTCCTTGTGGCAGCAGCTGAAGATGCAGTTTGCAAGCAGATCCCTCTCAGGAGGGGGCAGAGACCAGGACAAGTCTGACCAGAGACCCTGGCTTCTGCAAGGGTAAGTTCACCGGGGGAGGGCAGGTGCTCCCCCTCGGAATATTCTGGCAAAGGATGCTGTGGGGGAGATCCCACCTTCATTCTCCTTAATGCAGACTATAAAGTCTGTTTCCTGGGGAGTGGGAAGACACAAACTGAGCACAGACCAACAGACCACCAGGCATGACGCATCAAATGAGGCGCAATCGGCAGGACAGTCCTGAGCAGTGTCGCCAGTGGACGCAGCCACTCATGTTCTGATGTGAATATGGAGAAAATCACACAGAGGGAGGGTCCTGTTTCCTGTCCTCGGGTCGCAGAGTTCACTCCTCGGGATGAGGAAAGGATGCCGGAGAGGTAAGCCGGGTTCACACAAGAGACAGCGACACCGGAGTGCACCTTGACCCACTGCTACCAGAACATTAGAATCGTCTGGAGACAGATGTAGGACTATGCTGGACTGTTTATACATCCAGAGTTTTAACAACGGCACGTGGCCATAAAACTAGTAGCGCCTGAGAAAATAATCCCAGAGCAGGGATTCTGCTCACTGCTCACAAGAGCTCACTGTCCTTCACAAACCCAAAAGCACAGTCACAGGCAGTTAAAGACGCACGTCCCTCTGCACGCTTCAAAGCCTCGGCACAACGGCCTTCCCACTTGCCAAGTGTAGCAAGATAGTTAAATACATACAGGTTTTCATTTTCCAACAAATGGTTTATTACTTTAAATACTCTCGTCAGATGCTCTTGTGTTGAAGGTAAACTTCAGAATGAATAGACACCGTGAATGCTGAAATAACTGATATCAGTGGGAAAATCACTGGGATACATGAATGCTTTTATGCCTTCCATCTACTTTTCTGTATGTGTTCTAAAATTTGTAAATGCAGGGACTTCCCTGGTGACCCAGAGGTTAGGACTTGGTGCTTTCACTGTCGTGGGCCCGGGTTCAATCCCTGGTCAGGGAACTAAGATACCACAAGCTGCTTGGTGCAGCCAAAACAGAACAAAATTTGTAAATGTATTTCAAGGCTCAAAATCAAAATGCTACAGAAAGGTATAGATTGAGAAGCTTTCGTCCATCCCCTGTCCCTGTAAGGGGTGGCGGAGTCAGTATGATCATATCTTAATGTAGAAAATGTGACATCTGGATACAAAATGAAAATAAATATTAAATTAGATGGGGTTTTTTAAAAAAATCTCTTCCACTGCTATATGTAATCTCTTTACTAGTTTCTTATTTATTCTCCACACATCCAAACTGTGGTTGCCCTTCTATAAAACTTCCGAGACCTGGTCGTGTGGGCTACGGTCTCTGGCTGAGTAGCCCCTGCCCACCTCTCCCAACCCCAAATGGAATCAGCACTGCAGAGCTAGTGAGTCAGCACAGCCTGACAATTAATCACGCGGCCCTTCAGCCTCTGGATTGCCCTCGGTGACGGACTGATGCACCGGGAAGTCCCCTGCAGCCTGAGTCACTGCACCCATTCATCCTGCGAAAGTGTGATCTGTCACCTCCCTGGCAGCACCCAGTCCAATCTGCCTGTGTGGGGCCGAATGGCCTGCGTGGGGCCGAGTGGCCTGCGTGGGGAGGGCAGGTGAAAGCCTCCTGCATCCTCCTTCAGCTTTTCACTTCACTCTTGGCAAGTACAGGCATTTGAACAACTGCCTCCCTCCATCCCTCCTGCCAGCCAGCCAGCCAGACACATACATACCCAGCCGCAACCTGGCCTGTCATCATCATCAATGTGCACGTCTAGCAGGGCCTGGCCTCCTCCCAGGTGGGTGGTCCTGGAGGCTAAACCAGTGTTGGGACAGGCAGACCTGTCTGGACGTGGCAGGGGTGAGGTCTCTGCTTTGCTAGCCCACAGTTTTCCAGGGACCCCAGGAGGGTGGATCTGAACCTCTCTCCAGAGTAAAACCCACTCCCAGCACTTCTGAAAAGCAGCCACCTCATTTAACCAGAATGACGGCTAAGAAGAGGCCATTCTGCACAACAGTTCTATTTTACCAAAAAATGAAAAGAACACCCGGAATCACTCACACAGCACAGCCTTGCTGACTACAGCTTCTGGGTAAACATGGGTCTCTGCAAACTGTGTTCTCCAACGCTGTGATTTTGTTTTGTGTTCTAAAACCTATAGTTTAGAAATTAAATGGACCATCAATGCAATTAAGTTATTTACATTAAAATGAGGAGGTGGGAAGTGCCCACAGCAAGGCAGACTTTGGGTGGGAGTTTCACAGGAAGCCAGGCCTGGCTGCCACTCAACACTGTGTGACTGACAAGACAGTTCGTGGTGATAGCGAATCAGTCCCTTTGTCCATTTGCAGGTAGTTGCAAGATGGGACAGCTGGACAGTTGGCTCAATAGGGGGCAAACTGAGAGAAGGAATATTAGAAAGTCCCAGAAATGCAAAACAAAACAATTCCAATACTAAGCCTTATAAAATCAGACTCAATGAATAATAAATAAAAGAAATTAAAAGAATGAGATTCATGGGACTTCTCTGGTGGCGCAGTGGTTAAGAATCTGCGTGCCAATTTTAGGGATGCGGGTTCCAGCCCTGGTCTGGGAAGATCCCACATGCCATGGAGCAACTAAACCCGTGTGCCAAAACTATTGAGCCTGCGCCCTAGAGCCTGCGAGCCACAACTACTGAGCTCATGTGCCACAACTACTAAAGCCTGTGCGCCTAGAGCCCGTGCTCCGCAACGAGAGAAGCCACCACAATGAGAAGCCTGAACACCACAAGGAAGAGTAGCCCCTGCTTGCTGAAAAGAGAGAAAGCCCACGCACAGCAACAAAGACCCAATGCAGCCAAAAATAAATAAAAACAAATAAATAAATTTATTAAAAAATGAGATTCAGTTTTTAAACAGATCATGAAGGTGAATAAAGGAACAGTGGTCAACAACAGACATAAAGCAGGTCATGCAAAAAAAAAAAAAAAAACAAAAAACTCAGCGCATCACAGTGATGGCACCCCAAAGAGAACAGGATGGAAAGGGGAGAAAGAGGAACTTCCCAGCAGTGTCACCTGACAGACACACCTCAGCCAGGTGACCAAGGGACACCTCAACTAGGTGACCAAGAGCCCAGCCACAGTGAGGAGTCATGTTGAGAGCATGGACCCTGATGCCTGATGGGATGTGATGAGAAGGGCACTTTCCCTCTGTAGTCTCCCTCCCCCAAACCCACAAGCCCAGACTAACAACGAGAAAAACATCAGACAAACCAGCAGAGGGACAGTCTGCACATCCCTGCCCAGGCCTCCTCTAAACCGTCGGGGTCATTCAAATCAGGAAAGTCTGAGAGACCGTCCGGTCAAGAGCAGGCAGAGGAGATGTGATGACTGCCATGTGGGGTCCGAGAGAGGTCCTGGAGCAACAGCAGGGCATGAGGTTAAAACTGAGGAAAGCTGAATAGTGTAGACTTTAGTTAATGACAATGTATCAACGTCGACTCCTTAGTTGTAAAAAATGTACCATGTTTTGCTGTTGTTGTTGTTTTTGTTTTTGCGGTACGTGGGCCTCTCACTGTTGTGGCCTCTCCCGTTGCAGAGCACAGGCTCCGGACGTGCAGGCTCAGCGGCCATGGCTCACGGCCCAGCCGCTCCGTGGCATGTGGGATCTTCCCGGACCGGGGCACGAACCCGTGTCCCCTGCATCAGCAGGTGGACTCTCAACCACTGCGCCACCAGGGAAGCCCTGTTGTTTTTTTAATGGAACAGCTTCTTTTATTTCTTTTTCACACTGAATCCCAAGTCCTCGGGCTTATCTAAAAATACAGAATTTCAGTGAAAAGTAGACTTTTGGTCCTCCTTTTAAACTGTTAGTCATTAGAAAGGAAGTTACAGTGGAATAATCAAAGGTGAATAATCAAAAAATGGGAATTTCATCGATGAATGGACTGCATATGCCCCGCTGTAGTATGGTATATAGAAGGGCTCTGAGTTTTGAATGAAGGTGGGAATTCTTACCCAGATCTGATCACCAGTCAGCAGAGTGAACTTGGGAGAGTTGCTCATCCTTCTCTGATCCATGCTTTCCATCTTCTCCTGGAAATTCCAAGGCTTCTTTACAAATAAGGGACATTTTTGTTGTCCCAGAGAATCCATGGTAGGGGATCGTAGATGATCCCTTCCTTCCTTCCTGCTAGTGTTGGAGGGTCCCCTGGGAGGCAGGGGGCAGCTATGGCTCACTATGGAGACAGGGATACTGGCAGTGGCAGCTCTGGCAACTGCTCATTGGCATGGGCCCTATAGGAGGCCGCCACTTTCTTACCAAGCTGTACCATGTTAATATAAGTTATTGACAACAGGGGAAACTGGGTGTGGGACATACGGGAACTCTATTTACTACTGTCT